>NC_090922.1:667943963-668568963 GCF_040938575.1 Ambystoma mexicanum | reverse complement strand
ATAGGTATGTAGGAATTAGTTATGAGTGGAATCATATGTGTCCACAATGTATAAAGGTTATTCTACTCCAGATCTTTGTGAAAGATGTGTATATGTGCCTATCCCTGATCAGAAAAGTGGACATTTTTCTGATCTTGTAACTAAAGCATTCCATGACATGCAATGCAGTGACTGGGGCTTTAATTTACAATCAACAATGTTGGGATGGAAATGAGTCCATCCCACCTACCTAGATGATTTCAAATAAGGCGAACCACATATGAGCCAATGTAACCTACGGGGGGTACAGCATGCATCACTAGATACCGCATATAAGCCCTGCAGCAACTACAAGTGAGCCATTAACACTAGAAATGCCCATGCCTTGTGACTCCATTTTGTAATAGGCCCAAACCGAACAGGCCAAAGGCCCGCCTTGCTTGCATTACCCAAGTCACTGAGCCCCATATTTGTACAATATGCCAGCTCTGCTCAAGCCTTGTTCCCACAGAAGTCTGTTCCCCTCTTGTCCCTACAGAGTTGTGAATATTTAGTATCACCTTCAAGAATGCATCTGACACTGAGCGTGAGACAGTACCAGGTCCTAAGCTGTGCCCATTCATCTTTACCCGCCCGTCATTGGCCTCTATCCTCCACCCTGCCGGATTGGTGCTGGTTGCCCTCCACCAACCCGACCCCCACACCCTTTGCTCTCTTATAAGAATCTGACCCCAAGGTCCTAACCTCCATAAAGTGACCACTATAGATCTAAGGCCCACAGGGCTGTATTTGTCCCTAGCAACAACACACGTCCCCAGTAACATGAGATAAAGAGAAGGGTAAATCAAAGATCAATCCTTGGACGGGAGACACTGGGTGTGGGGACTGAAACATCAATGGAGCCCTGAATGTATGGATCAGCATGACTGTATTTTATCCTCCCCTCTTCCTGGCACCCTTTTCCTGTGCTGCCCAGGTGCCTGTCATAATGAATGAATAGTCAGTTGTTTAGTATAGACAGATACTGTGTAGTTTATGCATGCCCTAACCTTCACCGCGAGGATGAGCCCAGCTGACCCACGTGGAACCAGATTGATGGGAGAAAGCCAGCCAATTAGTGCTTGGCATCCCCTATGGAGCAAGCCCATGTGTAGGGTGCCTCCAATCAATGTCCCCAGATGTTACTGTATATTGTGATGTATTTTGAAGTTATAAGCCATTGTTTGCTAATGTAAGACCAGAGCGCTCTCAGCCAGCAGGGTCCTTTGCTAGCACTTGTATTTTGTACGAGTAAAACTTGTTATTCTTGCAAAGCTATCTCTTGGCGTGTTTCCCTAGCGGGTTGCATTTACTCTAGAGTGTGCGTACAGAGGGACTCGCCTTAATTTTGTGACCCCTACGCGATTCCTCAGCCCCCGTACTTGCAGTGATATCCAGGTGGCCTCTAAGGAAGGGCCGTGCCCACCTCTAGTGACCAGTCTCCAAAAACGTGTACGCAGCAGAAGGGGTCCCTGTGGGTCTCGTCTTTGCAGAAATCCTACCTGATCATTGGAGCCGAGTGTGGCCCCAGGGAGAGGCACAGACCTGTTGTGGATTACCCACGCATGGAGGCTTTCGGAAGAATGTGAACATGTGAGTATAGATTGCAAGGAATAACAATGTCTGGGTTTAGGTATGGAATAGTATGATAGAGGAGAACACGGGAGGAGTGAACGTGAGTGGATAGATTGACGATTGATTGTTAGAAGTTTTATGGCCATTTTCTTTTTTTAATTTCTTAGTTTTTAAGTTATACAGAGAATATGAAAGAGGAAGGAAAGAGAGCCTCTCTGTCTGAGAAGAGAACGTAGCAGCCACAGTGCACTGTCCCGACCAGTGCAGGGAAATAAAAATAAAGAGAAATTTAGGAGCCCTGTATAATTCGAGTGCTCAGGAAAAAGTAGTAGTTGTTGTTTTAGCTTGTTATTTTCGTTCATTATTTTCAGTGTACTTTTTATATGTATGGAGGAGGCACAGGAGGGGTGTATGGCGTGAATGAGAAGTGAGTAGAGAGAGTGTGTAGTGAATGATGGGGGTGCTCTGGGGGGTGGAAACAGTTAAAAGGTCTGTGTTTTGATATAAAAAGAATTGTGACCACACTGACTGACAGTGAAGGACAATTGTAATTGTGCATGTGATAACGGGTAGTGAACGACATTGCACGACTCTCTGGTGTGGACTGACAGGGAGAATACTGCACACACATTGATGGGATGCCCTTTAAACAGATGACAACAATGGGAGCAGACACACCCCTAAACCATACATATACAGTGACAAAATTAAGAAATATCACAGTCAATGGGTGACGGAAACTAAAGTGGAAGAAATGCCCCTCTCCTGGCAAGGTGGGTGATCCTTTGATAAGTGTGCATTGGACCATATGTCAACATAATTGACTGCCAAATACAAGGGGAGACCACTACAGAACTGACAAGAAATTTTAGATTTGTGAAAAATGTTCATAGAAACTGAAGCACTCGAGGGAGGAGGGGTAGCGCCTAAGGACAAAGCAGTGATGAACACAGGGGAAAGTGAAAAGGAGGGGGAACAGACAAAGACACTTTACCCATTATTAACCAAGTCCACTGAAGGGTATGCAAATCCTACGTATGTTTCCGTATGTCACTCCCCCAACAGTGTCCACCCATACAGGGGTGAGTGTTCGAGTGCTAGAAGTAGTATTATCCACCACGCGCAGAGTGAGCTAGATTACGAGCAGCATGTGAAACAGCAAGGGCAGCAGAGGTCCCGATGTTGCCCACAGACACCCCTCCCATACCCCTGTGGAGGAGTGGAAATCTGGGGACATTTTGTTCAGGATTGACACTGCACCTATAAGAGCTGTACATGTGGAATGTGAAGGGGAGACAGATAGCCTGGGTTACGAGAATGTAGGATCAGCAAGAAGGGATGAGGAGTATTAGAGTGATTTCGATGACACAGAGGAAGAAGCGGTGGGAAGGGCAGAAGGAGCACCCACCACCACACCAAGGGTCGAAAGCTTTTGGGATGAAATGTTGAGGGAGTGACTTGGGGAAAATAGCATTAGCCTAGAAAAGAGGAAGTGATTTAAAAACTGGAATAATTAAAACAAAGTTGCAAATGCCTCTATTTCACAAAGGTGCAGCATGCCCCCCATTATATCCTCTGGGCGCAAATGGAGAAAAATAATCTTCTTAAATCCTTCCCCCCACTTACTGCGGGGGCAGGGAAATGGATCTATGCATTAAAAAAACACACAGCTGTGGTGCATCTTGCCATATGGGACATCCAAAGTTTGTTGGTATCAGCAATGGGAGACCACGCGGAGTCACTGTGGGTGAAGGCAGGGTACCCAGGAGGAACACTGAGCAACGACTCACATGATGGGCATCATTTAAAAATATCAGGGCACGAGTTTGGGATGCCCTGAGAAGGACCTTCCCTGACACTCCCGATTTACAATCAATAATGCCATGCACAGTGGGGGATGAGGAAGATGTTGCACAGTACATTCTTCGGGTTCAGGAGATGTGGAGAAAGGAGATGGACAGTGCTTGGGACCAATCAACGCCCTTATTTTATTTCATTGTGAAGCGGGACCTCCCCAAAGAAGTGCAAAAGGCACTTGATAAGACAGCGGGGTGGAAGCAAAAGGTTGGCCCGAGATCCAAAGTATTACAGTGCTTCATTGTAGGAGGATCAAAGAGCGTGAAAAAGAAACTATTCAAAGACGGCAGGCAGAGGAAGCGAAACTAGTTAAAAACAAATTTGTGAAAGTAGCAGTGGTGTCTGTGGCACTGCCCCCAGAACAGATGAGCGAGGAAGGGTGTGCCTCCGTCGCCACACAGGTGAGGATGGCAGCTGTGTGGGCAGACAATGGGCAAGGACGGGGGAGGAAACCAACAGTACACAGGACCCCAATGGCAATGAGGGCCACAAAGAGGATGAGGTGGGTTCTGGGGGCAAAGAGTGGGGATATGGAGGACAAGGACAAAGGGGTGGGAGGACAGGGGCAATGTTGGTCATGCAGGAGGTGGGGACATTTTTCCAGAGAGTGCCACAACAGACATGGGGGAAACTATGGTTACAATCAACAGTCTTACAGGAATCCACACCCAGGAAGCCCACAGGGGCCTGCCCAAGGGTCCATAATGACCCCATACAAAATACACTGATCATGTACTTAGCTGCCTCCACAAATCCCTGGGCCATATCAACACCCACCACAACAAAAGGTGATGCAACAGAACCAGTCCCGCCCCAACCCACAAGCCGAGGAAAACAGAGACCTTTTTGCCACAGCACCGAACGGTGCAGCGTCCCTCTATAAGGGAGTCACTGTGGTAGGAGGGAACCCTTTTTCGTTTCCAGGGACAGATACCTATCTTGACTAGGACAGCCCACAGGGAGCACTTGCATGTCCAGTACTATCAGTGACCTTGCATCCAGAAGAGCAACCACTGGTGGGGGCAGAGATAGGAAATAAGCGATTCATCTTCATGGTGGACTCAGGAGCGGAGAAGTCATGCATAAGTGAAGGTGACTTCCCGTTATCATGAAAAACCTTCGACACACAGGGATTCTTTGAGGCTGTAGTAACAGTTCCATACACAGAAGATTTAGATGTCAAAAAAGGAGGGAAAGTGGTACGTGCCCCCCTGCTCTATTACAAAAGTTCCCCTGTCAACCTTCTAGGACGAGACCTGCTCAGCAAATTAAATATGTCCATCTCATTTACAGATTGAGGGGTTGTCTGCGCCAGCCCTGGCATGTGTACCCTCCAAGCAATGCTAGTAATACACGCAGTGACTAATGAGATGGTAGTGAGAGGGATACCTGTAAACGCTGATATGTTTTTCTACGGCTTTTGAGTGCTGGCCAGAGCAGTGCCCCAAATTACCAGGAAAGAATAGAGAGTACCTGCTGATTTCACTTTCCGACCTGTAGCAATCCCTGAGGTGGTTGCTGGTACTATCTTGTTGTTAGATTTGGAGGGGTTACAGGTGTCTGCAAAAAGAATTGTGGTACTGGGAACAGACATCCATGGGTGCCAATGGCACACAGTGTTGTGTATTTACCCCAATATACATTTGATGGAACTATCAGATGAGAATCTGTTTGAGGATGCAAACGATGATGGAGAAATAGTACTGGAGATTTTTATCCCTTGTGAAATAACAGTACAGTCTCGGAAAGTACAGAGTCCCATTATGGCAATTGTCAAGGATCCACCCCCATTCTGTGAAGTTGATCTACAGCAGGTTTCCGCCACACTTATGGACCACAATTCCACATGATGTAGGGATGCAAAAAGAGGTGACCCCAGTAAAAATAACACTGAAGCCAGGTGCCATACTGCCACAAGTAAAACAGTTCCCCTGCCCAGAGAAGCTGAGCATTCAGGAAACATTGCAGGCCCTATTGCAACAAGGGATTATAGGGCCCTCAACGTCACTATGCAATACGGCTATCTATCCAATCAAAAAGACAACAGGGGGTAGGTGGAGAATGACACAAGAGTTGTGCTCCCTTAATGACATTGTACAGAAGGAGTTTCCTCTTGTTCGTAACCCGGCATGCATCCTGTGCAGCATCCCGAACCAAGCCACCCATTTCACTGGAGTGGACATGCAAAATGCATTTTTCTCAGTGCCACTTGACCCAGAATCGCAGTATGTTACAGCATTTACTCTGGGAGGGAAGCAATACGAACACCATTGCTTGCCCCAGGGGTACTGTGAAAGCCCCAGCATCTTCAACAGAATCTTACACAAAGACCTTTCAGGTGCCCAGCACGATCATTCAATATGCAGACGACCCACTGGTCTGTAGCGACAGTGAACAGAGCTGTTGAAGGGATTCCATTGTCTGACTCAAACTCCTGACACAAAAAGGGTACAAGGTAGATAAGAAAAAACTCCAGTATTGCTTACCAGATGTATTTTACTTGGGCCAACCCATATTCAAAGATGGCAAAAGAAAAATCTCACACAGAGCTGCCACAGTGCAAGCCACTCCCAAGCCGATAACCGTTAAAGACATACAAAAGTTCCTAGGGGTCTGCAATTACTCCAGGGCCTGATCTTAGATTATGCAGCATACACCAGACCACTGTTGCAAGGCCTTCAGGAGGCCCAGAAAGAGGGAAAAACGATTGAATGGACAGCATAGATGTCGACTGCTTTCAATGACTTGAAAGATGTAATTTCAACAGCTCCCGTTTTAGCAACCCCAGATTATACACAGGAGTTCTACTTATTCTCACATTCACATGGTACCCTTATGACTGCAGTACTCACACAGAAAAGCTCCCTGGGACACAAGCCTTTGGCATACTATAGTGGTACACGTGATTGGTTCAAGCAAGGTCAGTTCGCCTGCGAACAAGCACTAGCTACAGCCGCCTTCGCCATTGAAACGAGTTCTACTATCCTGATGGGCTGCTCAATAACATTGTACATTGAACACTCATTGTTCGCAGTTTTAGAATGATTAAAGTCTACTCTGACCACACAAAAGGCATCGGCCTAGAAGATAATTTTGTCCAGCCATCACATCCATGTGGTGCGATACAAAACAGTCAACCAAGCCACATTGCTCACTCCACCATGCACTATTGAGGACATGCAACAGCATGACTGTGCAACATATGAAGGGGAGCGGGATGACATTCTCAAAGCCAAAGTAAGTGCCCTAAATGAAGGGAATGTGTACTTCGTTGACGGGTCAGTGTTGATTGACCAAGAAATAGGTGAAAAACATGTTGGGGCAGCGGTGGTACGGTTGGAGGAAGGGGAATACGATTGCCAAGGCATTATTCTGCACAAGCAGCAGAACTCGTAGCACTATTTGAGGCCCTAAGAACATCAAAGGGGTGCTGTGTTACCATTTATTCGGATTATGCATACATCACCACAACGGTGCATGCAGGTCTGTCCAGGTGGATGAGGAGGGGGTTCAGAAGGGCAGATGGTTCTCCAGTACAACATGCAACTTTACTAAACACATTAATTTCGGCCCTCGCAGAACCCTCTGTAGTAGCCGTAGTTAAATGTTTCGCTCACACCCAAAACACAGACGAAATCTCATTGGGAAACGCAGCTGCCGACATGGCTGCAAAACAAGTGGCGTACCTACCATTCCAAACAAGTGCAGACAATGTCCTTACTACCTCAGTGATGCCCCAGACAGTGGACACATACACTGCACTTCCACTAGCACAAATTATTGAACTGCAATGCAGGGCACCACCCGAAGAACCAGGCATATGGTCAAACGTGAATGCATCCAAGCACCCTCTGACCTCATTTGGTGACAGCAAACAACAGGAAAAGTTGTGATGCCTGTCAAGCTCTTGTGTAAAGCATCCAAGCAGCTACATTTCCCATCCCACAGTTCTAACCACAGTTCTAAACAACACATTGCTGCTGATCTCCAAGAACATTGGTTCATTCCAAATCTACAGGACCGCCTCACTGAGATGGTGGTCCAATGTACTACCTGACAAGAATTTAGCACTGGTATGACACTGAGAACACTAAGGGGGACATTACCCCACCCTTTAGGGCCCTTCTGTGATCTGCACATTGATAACGCAGACATGGGAGATAGATGTAACAGAGCAAGATATCTCATTGGGTTGGTGTGTCAATTTTCTTGATGGGTGGAAGCAGGGCCTATTGCCCACCCTGATGCAAAATGTGCTGCAAAATTCCTTGTTAGGGAAGTGTTCCCCCAATGGGGAGTGTGTGATGTCCTGCGATCATACAATGGGACTCACTTCTTCAATTAACTGTTCAAGGAGGTGACAACATTGTTGGGAATCAAACACAAAATGTGTTCCATTTACCACCCACAAGTGAACGGACTGGTGGAGAAAATAAACTACCTCCTCAAAAGTAGACTGTCCAAATTGTGCAACACTCTCAAGAAA
This sequence comes from Ambystoma mexicanum, assembly GCF_040938575.1. Taxonomy (NCBI): domain Eukaryota; kingdom Metazoa; phylum Chordata; class Amphibia; order Caudata; family Ambystomatidae; genus Ambystoma; species Ambystoma mexicanum. The sequence goes on along the minus strand of NC_090922.1, from coordinate 668,561,027 downwards.
AATTGGGTGTATTGCTTAGCCCTGGCACTGTTCCAATTGCCCACACAGCCCAGAAAGGTGCCACCATCTGTCCCCCACGAAATAGTGACTAGTCGACACATACAAATGCCACTGTCACCACTGAAGAGGGCATCTGATGGCCACAGATCTGCTACTATCTTAGGAGAGGAATTCAAGCAATATCTCACACAGCTCACACACGCGATAAGATGCATTTCAAAACAAATTGCAACCCCCTACACTGAAAACAGAGAAACAACTACTGCCACCTTGACTGACACTTCCCCAACCCAACCCCTTGTTCCGGGGGAGTGGATCTACGTCAGGAGCTTTGTCCGGAAGTGGAACACGCCAAGATTCCACAGACCCTATGAGTTGTGTTCTCTACCTCTCTGCCAGTAAAAGTAAAAGGGCTGAGGTACTGGATATATCTTTCGGACGTTTGCAAAGCCCCAAGTAGCACCACACAAAACAAACTGACTTAGGATGACCAAACTACCTCAACATAAATAGCCCTATGCCCACATTATTTTTGCATATCATATCATATATCATATCATATCATATCATGTGTAATGTGCCAAAAGACATGCATTACTATTAGAGCGTGGGCTACAAGAAATTAAAGTCTCTCTATCTCTCTCTCTCTCTCTCTCTCTCTCTCTCTCTCTCTCTCTCTCAATGTACCACCCCTGCCTGTATGAGGCCCACTGGAAAACAAGGAACAGCAACCTCGAGTGTACGCTGGGCATGCTAAATGTCACAATAATTTGATTGATGTGCTGCTTGCCTTTCCATGACCCGTGAAACAGACACACCGTCTCTGCACTGTGCCGGAGAGTGTCAAGGGTTCGCCTGTGGGTCATAGAGTTGGAGATAACATTTAACTGCAGGTGTGACAGTTTGTAGTGAGTCTGCAAAATGGTAAAGCAGGTGCGGCTTGGTCACTAACACAGATGTGCATGTAAAGAGAAGTAAGCAAACAGCAAATTCTTCGGAGAACAAATAATATCACGGGTGGTTAGAACAGTACTGTAGCCGCATGGGTCACGCTTAATAATTATAATGCTCCTACATGTATTGAAGTTGCGTTTCTCCTTGTTGTAAGCATTCTTGTATGGCACAATTAATTCATCTCTGTGCATGCTAGTCCTACGGCTAATGGCAGACCCTGAACTGTCCGTACTGCATGTGACGAGAAAAGCAATGCAAGCATAAGGTACCAGTGGGCAAGGCACTACCCTGCCAAAAATGCAGTAGGGTAATTTCATGTACAGCATTCTCCACATAGGCTGCAGCATACAACAGGGACACTCCTGTATGGCAACAGAGCTTTAAAACACCCTTGTAGAGCATATGCTGCGCTAATTACCCTTACCTGCCAAAGGGCATTATACTGTGCATCTACTGCAAAGCAGTGCTCTACAGAGGGAAGCTACTTTGAAGTGCTTAGGAAGAGTCGGTCCGGGAGCATGACAATGACTGGCGGCTATTTAAGTGAGGGCCAGCCAACATTTCCCTCTTTCTGCACGTGCCCTAAGGTATCCCTGCAGGTGCTGGCCCTTCCGTACTGGCCCTTGCCTTTCGTTCCTTCGGTGGCATGTGTTACAAGACACAAAGAAATAGAAATGAACTGGAAAAGGAAAAAAGTTAAGTAAAGAAAGCTCCTTTCAGAGTTTAACAATGGAAGTGGCAATGAAGGGAGGCAGAGCACCGCGCATCGTATACCCTGAACAGATTTAGCGCTAAATAAAAGGAGCCGTGGTGCTGTGGAAAACACTGCCGTTGAATTGGATAGAAATGGCTCGCTGTTGAAAGAGATTGTTTTACGTGTTGCAGTGTGTTTTCAAGAGCTGCAGTGTGCAACACCTACCACAAACATTCTTCCTATACTTCTAAAAAGGGCAGCAAGGCAATTTGTATAGGGAGTGTCAAAATCCTAAATGCACGCTATTCGAGGGGAAAATTCTTCGTGCTGTGAAACGTTAGATTCCCATTGGTAAAGTATGACATTGGCACAAGTCGTAAAAAACAAACAAATAGACTTCTACACAATCTACCGTGCTTTCCCCATTTCCGGACCAAATGAAAAATTACACGGCGACATGGGTGCCTGTGTAATGGGAGAAAAAAATATGCAAGAGATCGGACGCATGACCTGGCCAAGTGCTTCCTTCAGCGCAAACAGCACTGAAAATCACGTTACATATTGCGCAATTTTACCTCCACAATGAACAACAATGATATCGTTGTGATGGCGCATCACCAAAGTCTCACACAAACAAACCAAAATCAGTCACTTCATTGTAGGTACTGCATACGACTACAAATCTACATGAAACAATCCACAATGAGCTCCCACTGCACACTGTTTTCCATTCACTGTCAATCAATGTATTTAAAACTCCCCCACAAAGCATACGCTGTGGCTTGTGCAACACACAGCCAAAAGCGCACCCTTTGCATTTCGCTCGACAAATACACTGTGCCCAACGGTCTGTGCGTGCAGTCCACCACCAGAAACCTTATTGACCAATCCCGTGTCCTCCAAAGGCCCAATTCTATGGCCGCCATCTGGAAAAGGGGAATAGGTCACACGTGCAACCCTGCAACTCTTGCGATGTCCGCTGACTTTTTGAGGTGTGCGCACGCAGGTGTCGGGGAATACATTTCAACCAGGGTAGAGGACCTCGTCAGCAGTGGCGGCTCTGAAAAGTTGCTTCCTAGAAACACAATTTTTTGCAATGTTTTAAAGTATTTTTGTGCTTTGTATTTGAGCTCACATGCTTACAGTAGGGTCTTCAGTGCAGCCTTTATATTGGAAAACAAAATATCATTGCCACCAGTGGTCAAAGAAATTCCATTAGCTTTGAAAAGGTGTATATATCAAAAACCAATGTTGTCGTTCTTACAGGAGAACATCCCAGCAGCACCCAAGAAGTCACACATTTTTCAGTTGATTACACCCCTTCCAACCTCTGGCTGACAACAACAATTATTGGAATAGTCCTACACTATTCATGGTGGTATACATGAGAAAAGCACCTTGGCAGTGGGAAAAATGTGCTTCACTGCTTTTATCAACTTCTTGAGTTGACGGTACACACGAGATCAAGCCATGGAACCCAAATGCAATGCTTCATTTTGCACGACCACAGCATACACAGTTGCAAAAGTGGTCACTCATCGACTTTCAGCAAGTAGACCACCTAAATTGCGCACATCGCCACAGCAGCACAAAGCGCCCACTGTCTCCAAATCGAAATCACAATGAAAGCCTTTTTCGAAGGCATACTGGAGCAGATCTTCCACAAACTCATCACCAACTACCAAAACAGTGCGTCAGTCCATCTCTGCCTGCCACCCTCACTGCACAGAGTAATGGAAAAAAATGTTGCCGCTCTTGATTGGACAATTCCCACAGTCCCATTTCCATTGGACAGCATGGTGAGAAGAGCAGAATGTGGCACGTGAGCTTCCCGAAATACAGCGAGGGCCGTGCCCCAGCAAAGCAGGAGTAGTCCTTCTTCCCTTTCCACTACTGTTGCTCCACCACTACCTCATTGGCTACTATTGAATAGTGACACACACATCCACCAATCACATCCAAGCCGCCATCATCCCATACTGTCACTCCTGTACAGCACTTCAAATGTACTGTTACACATTCACACTACAAGTGTCATGCCATTCCAACGCACGTCCACTATAAAGTTCTGCCAAAAGGATACAAGATTTCTCCATCCACATACATCACATGCCCACCCAGGATGTGGCATGTGTAATCTTGAATGTACGGTGGAATCCGCTAACTTTTCATGATAGTGAAGAGTGGGGGTCGGAGGGGCCGGGGGAAGACATTTCAAGCAGGGTAGGAGATTGGGTCTTCCATCGTGGCTGTGGAAAGGTTTTTTTTTTTTAAAAAAAATGTTTTACGTGCTTGCAAGCAACTTTTTTCTTTTTTATCTTTATATGTGTTTCTGTTAGAAAATGGCATTGCCAATGATGTTCAAATAAATGCCATTTCTACAAAACCACTGCATGTTTTGCGACCTCATGATCTCATAGTGGGTGGAGAACATCCCAGCAGTCTGCATAAATTCACACATGCATTCATAACACACCTTCCGACCTCTGGCTGGGGACAAATTACACCGGCATGGTCCCACACTCCTCTTGGTGTTATGCATGAGAAAACGACCTTGGCAGAAGGAAGAATACGCATCACTACTTTCAGCAACCCCTTGAGGTGACGGATTAAACGTCCACATGACATGTAACCCAAATGTAGACAAAATCAACGTTCGTGACAGAGGCCAAATATTAGCAAAGGCGAACCATCCCGCCGAAACTGCAGTCATACTGACAGCCCCAGAAAGGTCCACTCCTTCCAACCCGAAATTACCAGCAACGCCTCTTTGCACACAACACCTGTGCAGATGGCGCACAAAGATATCACTGACGATAAGCACTGTGCGTCTCTCCATCTTTACCAACCTCACAACACAGTATTGGGAAATAATGCTACCACCCCTTCCTGTCAACCGCACCCTAAACACCTGTTTGCCTAATTCCCATAGTTCCATTTCCATGCCCACTATACTCATAATGGAAGGATGTTGCACATGTGCTTTCCAGCTACAGCGAGGTCCACACCCAGTAAATCAGACACAATACTTTTTCCCTTTGCACTGGCATTTTTCCAGCACTGTCAGCGCACTTCGCATTTGCTTCCAAAGCACCTCCACCAGAAACCTCTGCTAAAAAAATCCATGATTTCAACATCCACAAAGATCCTGAGCGGCACCCAGCACACCTTTGGCCATACACACAACAGTCTAGCCCTTCGCCACACCCAGCACAACACTATAGATCCATACATCCGACCATGTGGGCAGCTAATGTTATCCACAAAAGTAACATACGTACCTAACTCCCCCACACCATAACACAGCCATCCATGAAACCATGTCACAATTAGCAAAATCCACCCCTACCCACTGCCATTCACAAAGTATTGTGTCACTGCAACCTTACCACAACATCTTCACAACATTGGGCCTACTTCGGAAAATCTGCACAGAGCAGAGTAACCAAGCACATATAAGCTGCAATTCACCCATACCCTCTTCTATACTCACAGTATACAAACACTGCACCCTGTGACCACACTGCACAACTTCTCCCTACACCATCTCCAGCTGTACATCAAATACTGTAGCATATTCCAACTATCACCACATGGAATGAACAATACACAGTGCTTTTAACTCACGTCTGCTGCTGTAGCACACCTACAATGTGCTCCACAACCATTCTCCACAGATCAGCACCCTGTGACTGATGCACTGTCAAAACTGCATTGCTGCAGTGGGTGTGCTCCTTGCACACATTCACTGCAACGTAATGTAACCATGCATGTCAGCATGTCACCAACTACCACAATCCACATACGCATCACTGCCACCAGCACTCCTACCCAACCACTGCACTGCAATGGAACTCTACAGAGAAAAATGCAACAGTTACCATAATCTACAAACATAACACTGTCTCTGGCACCCCTATGCACTTTCATTCACATACTATGGTCTTTCCTACTTCCATTCACAAAGTATTGTGTCACTGCCAACCTAACCACAAAATGTTCACACCATTGCCCGTACTCCAACCAATGTGCACACAGCACACTATCCAAGCACATATCAGCTGCACTTCAGCCATACCCTCTTCCATACTGGCAGTATGGAAGCACTGCACCCATTGCCCACACTGCATGACTTTTCACTGCACCATCTCCAACCACACATTAAAAACAGTACCATCTTCTACCAATGACCTCACCTACGAAACCAAACATACACGCATGGCAGCTTACTTCTGCTGCTCTATGGCCTCTGAAAGGTGCTCCACAACTATTCTTTACAGGTCACCAACCTCTAACTGATGCACAGTCACAAATGCATTACTGCTGTGGGTGTACTCAAGCCCTAGGCTCTTCAGTGCATGGCCTACGGTTTTGGCCATGCACCCAATAGTCTAGGCCTTGAACATGCCCTCCGCAACGTAATGCCACCATGCATGTCACAATGTCACCAACTACCACAATCCACATACACACCACTGCCACCAGCACTCCTATCCAACCTGCACACCACAATGGAACTATGCAGCAAATAATGCAACAGTTTGCATAATCTACAAACAAAACACTGTCTTTGGCACCCCTATGCACTTTCATTCACATACTACGGTCTTACCCACTTCCATTCACAGTATTGTGTCACTGCCACCCTAACCACATAATGTTCACAACATTGGCCCTACTCCAACCAATCTGCACACACCACACTATGCAATCACCAGCCTCTACCTGATGCAGAGTCAAACATTAATTGCTGCGGTGGTTGTGCTCAAGCCCTAGGCTCTTGAGTGCATGGCCTTTGGCCTACGGCCTTCGGCCATGCAACCAATAGTCTAGTCCTTCAACACACCCACGGCAAAGTAATGCAACCATGCATACCCCCATATGCCCAACTACTGCAATCCACCCACATAGCACAGCCACCCGCACTTCCACCCAACCTATGTCATGTGCAATTTACTCCCCTTCTGAAATTCACCTGCAACACTCACCACGGAAAGAGGTCGCCGCAAACAGGTTACTGCACAAGCTATCAGGCTGTTGCGAAAGCTACCTCTATTCACCACACAAGGTAGTCGCCTGTCGAGGTACCCGCAAATTGGCACAATACGCACGAATACTGCAGGCACACCTCTGTCTTCTTCCACCTAATTACATATGCCACATGAACCACTTCTCACTCCCCCACCGTTTCCATTCCTTCTTGCCGGCAACACATGGCGTATGGTATATTTTCCAAACCCTTCCGCACTGTCCTCCGATACACCATGCCAGCGTTTGCAAAAAATGTTGACGCACAGTACGCTTTCCTCCAGCCAACCACCGGCCTTGTCCAAAGTTCTCCGACAGCACGCCGTACTGCAAGCCAATGACACTTCTACCTGCGGAGCAAACAGGGAAATGGGTCTGCGGAGCGGAGCCAGATATCACTAATTTTTAGAGACATACATTTCTGTTATTTGCAACAAATGTACTGCTTGGATTTCCACTGAACACACAAAAGAATTCTTTCTGAACCAAGCCCCTTCTCCTACCGCAAATTTGGTGCAAATCCGTCCAGCCGTTTGGGCTGTAGCCATGCACAAAGTTTTTGTCCATTCAGTCTATGGAGAAAAAAAATGTGTTTTTGCAAAGTTTGGTGTAGATTCCTCCAATGGGAGCGAAGTTATAAGCTGCCGAAGAAGTGGTCTTCCTATGGGATTAGTAATTTAACCATATCTACACGCCCGCTAACGCGGCCCATGTTATATATGTTTGTTTTGATTTTTTTGTTGAACTAAAGGGGGGAAATTGCCACTTAAAAAGAAAATTATCGATAGCAGGTAATCTGGTGTTCAGCGATTAACCTCTGCCAGTCATTAAATTTGTCACCTCCCTGGGCTACCCATTCAAAGCATTTTCAACATATGACTTGGAAAGATCAGGTGTCAGCAAAACAGGGAGTCTCTTCAGTTGACGCCGCTGCTGAAGTAGAGGCTTCATTGCAGTTGGTGATGTTGTTGCACTGGTGGATGGAGGTGCTGCAGGTGGTGCTGATTTCTGTCTATGCAAGGAATGTCATCAATTATTTTGTGATGTCATCTTTGATGTCATGGGTGTCATTCTTAGCAGTGCACTGTGGTGGCGCGAGTTATGGTTGCTTAGCTTTCCATGAATGGCAAATTTCAGGGGTTTTTCGGTTTTACTTGTAACCATACGTCCCTTTAACAAAGTTTTTTCACTGAATATATATATAATATATATATATATATATATATATATATATATATATATATATATATATATATATATATATATATATATATATATACATATACATATTACACGGTCACGGTAGTGGCCATGTAGTTATGGTTAAGTTGCTGTTCCATAGGCAGGGCACTTTTTTGGGCGGCTTATAACTTCGCTCCCCATGGACGAATCCTCACCAAACTTTGCAAATAAAGTATATGGGCCACTCTGAATAATACATTTTTTGATGTTTTGTCCAGGGGGGGCAAAGTTATATGGGGGTCTCAAAACGTTTTTTTCCCCCATAGACTGAATGGGGGAAAACATTGTGCATGGCTACAGTCCAAACCGCTGGACGGATTTGCACCAAATTTGAGGCAGTGGCAGGGCTTGGGCGCGAAGCGTGCTTTTGCAAATTTTGTGACAATCCATCCAGTAGTTCCCTTAAAAACGATCAAAAAGTATGTCTCTAAAAATTAGTGATATCTATGTCCGCTCAGCGGTCACACTTCCCTGTCCGCTCAGTGGAGAAGATTGCAATTGGCTATTCCATGGCATGCTGCCCGCAACCATGTTGCGTTTTCACCGATTGATTGTGGCACAGCGTGAAGTGCGTCGTAATCTTTCGATATGTCCGCCATGTTTCCTTCGTTTTCTGTTGAACGCGAACATCGGCGCTAACATACCTAAACGAAGAAGCCACCAATGCACTTATAACACTTATGGAACACTGTTTTGAAAGGTGAGCGTTAATGAGACGTGGTAGTAGAAAGTCAAACATTGAAGTATTCTTGTTAGCACTGTCATACGGTACAAAATGAATTTACTGCGTCCATTTCACAATACATAAACAGAATTACTGTGATCAGGCTGGCGTCCTACTGTTTGAAATCTCAGCCAGCCACCTGCACTATTTCCTACACACAGCCCTTCTGCACGTGTACGGCAGTAGCGGCTCTCATGAATAGACACTGATATGTTGTTGCAAAATGAGAATGTATTTGCATTCGGAGTGAAGGCCACTGCATTTTCTCTTTCAATACGAGCTCAGTACGGCTGCATATTTGTCGACACCCATAATGGTCCCTTGTTTTTTAACCTTGTGGTACAGGGAAAGAGTAGAAAGACTGTAAGGAGTAACAGTTTGAAAAACATATCGTTTGATAAGGTTATGCTTCAAAAACGTTTGCACCGACCATGAGAAATTTGTTCCTGAACAGGCAGTCTTCCACATACACTTGTGTCTGACTAAAGCAAACTCAATGGAGGTGCTCCACATCATGTAAGTGCATTTTTGCCGCCTATATACTGAATTGACATTATGTTTTAGTTTGTAAAAAAAATATATATATTTTCCCTAATGATTTACAAGTTTTATGTGCCGTTGCAATTTATTTCCTATTATGGACATTGCACATTGTCGCCGTTTGTAGGGTGCCACTACATTTCCCCAAATTAAAATAATATTTCATAAAAAAGGTATGTGTTACAATTTAGTTTTGTGCACAGGTTGTGCACTGATACACGTTTCATTTCCCCTTCCACGCGCAGCAACTTCCAAACAAAAATTGTATTATTAATAACGACGTTCCAGCTTTCTCTGCCGTTCGATTTATTTTTCCAATTATGTACATTGCACATTGTCGCCGTCCTTAGGGTCCCACTACATTTCCTCCTATTGAATACATTTTTTACTGAAAATAGTATTTATTACAGCTGTGGTTTATCCAAAGGTTGCGTATTCATACATCTTTTAATTCCAATTTCCTCATCAGATACTTCCTTCCCTATTGTGATTGTCACGGATTACAGATGCCCAGTGACGGCTTCTTTAACCGTCAAATGCAACTGTTCATAACCGGCTGTCTGAGCGTCATAATTCACTGGGATGATCGTGTGGGCGCTCTGTGTCCCTACGCTGCTGTCACTATAAGAAGTAACGTTCCATCCTTTCTGGTGGTGTAGATCACAGCGGTTGACGTCGTCTTGCACATCAATTTAGGAGGAAAACGACTACTGTGGTGGCAACGCTTACTTTCTGTGTGTGGAAAAAAACAACGTGACTTTTAACATTCTCATTGTTGACCAAAGAGACAAACTTAATACTTCTATGGAAAAGTGAATAGTGCCATCTTTTCACACAGTTCATTGTGAAACAAAACTACTTTACTAATTGCATAGGGCGATGATTTCACTCCGTTTTTTGTGAAATAAAACTACTGGACACATTTTGAAATTTTTGTGTTTTCTTTACAAATTTACCCTCTATTTTCACAATGTGGTATGCTACGTTGCAGGTCGTAATGTGTTCTTTTGTAGGTGCTACATCACGGCACATAGGTCCATATGGAGGCAATTGTTTAAGCTGCCAAGGAACGTTATGGAGAAAGGTACTCCATACCACTTGCATTGGCTACGGGAGGGTCAGGCCCATCTCATATGCATTAGTGCCATCAGGCCAATTTCTGCCACCGTTAGCCCAATTTCTGTCACCCAGATGCCCTATGCACAGAAATGTTTGTACAATAATATATGGTTACACCCTCCCAATACACATATCTTCACACCTTTCGACCTGTGTAACTTACAAAATGATGTGTCAAAAGGTGAGTGGTAATGGTGTTGCATCCAGTATTTCTGATGTCATTGCGCTTCCCATCATAGAGTTTGTTTGGCATTTTATGTCAACGCAAGTACACTACTCCTTTGTTTTTTTTACGCACAGTTTTATAGAAAAAATGAGTACATGTACAACACATGTATGTAAAGGGCATTGACAACGACTGAAAAGCTTTGTGTTGTGCATGTGATAGTCTTTTCATATTTAACAAGTGTCGTAATATACATAACTAATCAACGGTACAGCTTCTGTTTGTGATGTCATCTCTCTTGTCCTGGGTGTTAGTGTTAGCAGTGCACAGTGGTGCGGGCAGTTATGGTTGCTTAGCTTACCATAATGGGGGAATTTGCAGTGTTTTTTGGTTTCACTGTGAAGTATAACATCCCTTTAACAAAGTTTTTTTACTGAATGTACATATATATATATATATATATATATATATATATAGCAGGCAACGAAAACAAAGAGGCTAAACATGTGATGTCGTCAGTGATGCCATCAGTGACATTTGAGAGGACAGCCTTCATGTTCTGGTTGTTATTGTTAGCAGTGCACAGTGGTGATGGCAAGTAAGGGGGCTCAGTCTGCCATAACTGGCGAATTTCAGGGGTTTTTCGTTTTTAATTTGAACCACAATGGGGAGGGTGAACATTTTCTTTTTTTAGTGAAGTGCACAGGTTTTTCGTAGGGCAACTTAACCATAATGTCCCCTCACCAAAGTTTTTTTTTGTAGTGAATATATATATATATATATATATATATGTATATATATATATATATATATATATATATATATACACACACACATACACTGTAGGGGCTGGTGCATTGGATCCATAATATGTATGAATCTCATGTAAGAGCATGGTCCTAGTTACCCCTAGAAATTATTGTACCTGATTCTCTCTGGATCCGCAGGGCGGAGTCCAATGTATGTTTTTTCATTTGTCTTCTTTGTGTTTACTAGCGTTCCCTTCGTGATGTAATTTGCTTGCACTTCATCTGAAAATGTGAAGAGATTTAGTGAATATCCTGTCTATAAATACTGCGGGCTGTTTAAAGTGTCCCCCACTCTCCATTTTGTGATGCCCATGTTTAAACGTACTGTATTAAGGGCTGTAGGCGTGAGCGCATCCTTGGGGGGCCGGCATCGGCTTAAACTGGCAAGCACCACTGTGGTGTGCATTCATCTTTTTTTTAATTACCCGGTAGTGCCATATTGCCATTGGCAATGTTGGCATTATGCATGCGTAACAGATACTTTGCGTCCCGTTGCTAGGTAACCAGCACAGTTTTGCCATTGGAATCAAAATTATTTGGTGCCACTACCGAAGTTGGAAAGGCATATGGTTTGCAGCAAGTGTGGCCCTGAAGGTCCAGTGTTGTAGGAATACCGTTTGGGCCCAAGTTATTTGAAATATGCTAGCATAGATGAGGACATCCACACATCTCAGCAGTGTGAGTTTTCAGTTCTGTTACGCCGGTGATTCACATCTACATGTCTAGTTAAGTCTAACTTACGATTGTACCCAAGTGTGCCTGTAACATAGGTGTACAATTACTAGTTGGTGCAATGTTATTGCTGCGCACCCAAAGTGATCTTCAATGTGGTAACCTAGGGTGACATAGCTACTGTGTGTCAGAAAAGCATTGCTGTATGATCGTCCTGCCGGAAGAGTGGCTCCAGGGTGAATCACCTAGCTTGCATTTATTTGTGCCTTAATCATGAAATAACATTTCCCTGCAGTAGGATGTGGCAGTGTGGGATTGCATTCATACCCTACTATCATAGGACTCTTACATGGGAACACCTAACAGGTCACTGCGGTAGGTGGTGGTCATACAGTATTTTAGGTTCAGTTCAGGGAGTTGGATGGGCATAGCCTCAGATGATCGGAATTACTGTATAAGTGCCTTATGCTCCAAAATGTCTGAATAATCTTGAGAAAGGTAATTCCTTGTTTAATCCTGTTAGATGTGTGCCTAATTTGTGGACTCCCCAGGACTGCTTGTGTAGGAGTGCCCTTGTGCTGTTGGCAGAATTGTTCACTGTATCTATAATCCACCAGACCATGTCATTGAGTGTATGCTGGAGGGTTAAATAGTGTGATACCAGTGGTGCTGTCCGTGTCTTGCATCTTATATGGGAGCAGTGCTCCCTTATTCTCTTGTGTACCGGTCTCAATGTTTGGCCAATATATTTCATACCACAAGGACACTTGATAGAGTAAACTACATTAGGTGTTTTGCAGTTGGTGAATTGTTTCAATGTCCATGGTCTGCCTTCCACTGTGAAAGTGTTGATTTTTCCTGTGAATCTGCACACTGCGTAAGTGCCACACGGATGATGTCCCATGATCTGTCTCAGGTTCCATAGTGAGGTTTTAGTGGATTGCTTCTGGAATTGGGCATGTGTAAGATGTTCCTTAAGGTTTTTGGACCTTTTTTAGTGCTATTCCTGAAAGCGGTTCATCTGGGAGAGCTAATTTTACCAGAGGCCAGAATTCTTTGATGGCTTATCCTATCTGAGGTGTATTTTGAAAATGGGTGGTAGCACATGTCATTCTTTGGTGACCCTGTTGTACGGGTCTTTCCTTGGGTGTCAAGAGTACCTCACGTGGAGTAAATCTTGCTCTTTTTCTCCACTAACTGAGTCATTTTTTTAGAGTAGCCTCTAGATTTTAATCTGTCAGACAGACCCCGGCATGCAGCTGGCAGTCGTTGAGGGATATACAGTTACGACGTACCCTCAGAAATTGACCATAAGGGAGATTATGTTTGAGGGTAAGTGGATGAAAACTTTCATACTGCAGCAATGTATTCCTGTCCGTGGGCTTCTTGAACAGTGTGCATTTCAACTTTCCATTGTCATTACCAATACAGAGGTCCAAGAAATGGATCTCATGGTCACTCGTGTTCACCGTAAACTTAAATTGGGGATCCTGATCATTAAACCAGATTATGAATTGGTCCAAGCGCTCCCTGTTACTTCTCCAGATGAGAATAATGTCATCTAAGAAGTGCTTTCATTTGTGAATCTTTTGTATGTAGGGGTTGGTAGTGCAGAAAATATGTGTCTTCTCTTCAAAGCATGCCATGTACATTATGGTAAAACGGGTAAATGTGGCCTCCATTGCTGTTCCATTAACCTACTGATTAAATGGATCATCCAATTTGAAGAAGCTTTTCATAAGTGCTGCGTCTAGCAGATCTACTATAAACTCTGTTGCTACCCTTTGCTATAGGTCATAGAAGTTAAGCTGACTTTGAACACATTCCAGGGCTAAATCTTGTGGAATGCTGTTATATATCCATGGTTAATAGCATTTTCTGCAATGGGACCAATTGTTCTTCCTCGAAGCACACAATGGTTGCCATGATGTCCCAGAGGTAGGACTGTTCTAGAGAGCTCACTGGTTTCAGGAAATAGTCTATGAATGTATTAACTGGTTCCAATATTGAACCCCACCTTGAAACGATTGGATATCCTTTTGGATTACTTGGGTATCTGTGAATTTTTGGAATGGCATAGAAAAGCAAGGTTCAGGGTTATTCAGGAAATCAAATTCCTGTTGTGTTATCCATTCTCTCTCCCTGCCCAGTTCTGTACTGTCCAGTATTGTCTGTTTTATTACTGTGGCTAGGTTCCTTTCAAGGGGGAGATAGTTTTCGCTCCGATCTAAAAGCACTGTCACCATTGTCAAATACAGATCTCTGGCTTGGACCACAATCCCTCCGCCTTTATCTGCTGTCTTTATTACGTGCTCTTGATTTGAGCTTAGACCCTTGAGTGTATGTCTTTCTTGGTTGCTAAAATTGTGTCTGACCATTTCTTTCTGGGTTCTTAGGTCTTGAATTTCTTTAAAGGCACATCTCCAGAATGTGACCACCACCATGGGCATCTGGCTCGCCACTGGGGTAACTGTAGATTTGGGGAAGAGGCCCGTGTCTTTGGGGTCAATGGAGTCTTGATGGTTTAAAAAAAAACTTTAAGTCTAATTGTGAAGAAATATCTAATTTCTGACTGCTGTATGTCAGTTTGTTCGGTTAGTGGGGTCAAATGAGAGACCTTTTGATAATATCGAGATCGCATCCTGTGTTAGTGTTATATTGGACAGATTAAAAACTGGGATTTATAAATTAGGGTCTACCATCTTGTCCTGCGTCTGTGTGGACCGAATGTTGTCGGGCCCGGGTTCCAATATTTCCCTTTCGGTGGGGCTCCCATTGTTGCCCTCTGGGGTCCCCTCTGCCTAAAAAAGGCCTGCGCTGTGCCCTATTTGGTGTTCGATTGTACTAGCTGTATTGCATAGGATCATCCTCTGCAGAATCTGAGCTCGAGTGTCCTGAGAATGGACCCACTGCCTGCAGGATCTTGGCAGGAAATATTGTGGTTCTGTTCCTATCTTGTTCCTATTGTCTAACCAATTGTCTGCCAAATAGGGAAATACTGTCTCTAATTTGAACTCTTTTATGTCCCTTACTAGTTTCTTGGATTTTTTGTTCAGTGCGGTTGCCTTGAACTGATCTATTAGCGACACCACCAGATATGTTACAAACATGAAAGTGTTACTGGGGATGATTACCTTCATTTATGCCTAATCTTTCGTATAATAACATCACTGTTCATGTTTCAATGAGAAACATGCAAAATGTATTTAATTTTAAACAGAATAGTCATGCAATATCGTTAAACCATAATGTGCAACATGTGCTTGCCTACTGTTCAAGTTGAAATATGTAAAATGAATAGCTATGCATGAACAAATGCTCTTGGAGGCCCTTCAGCAACATACTAGGTAAAGGGTTAGTCATTTGAGCATGTCAAGTGATACATTTAACTATAAACATAATAGTCATTCAACATCCTTAAACAGTTAAGCATGTCAATGAAGGCACAATTAATCACATTTACCAAGTATGTAACTTGATATTTAGTAAATTGCAAGTGCTTCATTGTATGACTTTTTTGCAGCAATGAAATAAGAAAATGGTGATTGCCAGAAAAAGGCACAGCTTCTGCTTCATTGTAGAACTTTTTTTTTTTTGCCAGAAATGGGATAGTTAAAGAAACTTGTTATTTCCAGAAGCTCGTACAGCTTCTGCTATATTGTATCAATTATATCCAGCAATGAAATAGTTAAAGAACCTTGTGATTGTCAGAAGCTGGCACACCTTCTACTGCAGTATGTTACTTTTTTCCCAGCAATGACATAGTTAAATAAACTTGTGATTATCAGAAGCTGGCAGCTTCACTGTATGACTTCTTCCCATCAATGAAATGGTTACAGAAATGTGTTTTACTGTATGACTTTTTTTTCCAGCAATGAAATAGTTAAGGAAACTTGTTATTGTCAGAAGTTGGCATAGCTTCTGCTTCATTGTATGACTTTTTCCCCAGAAATTAAATAGGTAAAGAAACTTGTGATTGTCACACCTTCCTGTGAAGTAAACAGGAATAATGACACTGAGAATCCAACAGTAAAACATCAGCATGCACGAAAGTGCACTAACACTTCCACCTTGAGGCAACAAAATGAAATGCAAGCAATCATACCATCATACCTATTACACCTTTTAGAAAGTCCCAATGGAAATGCCCAAAGGGAACATTTATTTTTTAACACTATTTTTTAAAAATGATCAGCTCCGAGTTTATCATTTGTTGCCACGGATATATGACTATAATGAGAGAAAGTATAGCTATTAAGTTATGAAAAAGATTGAGTTTATTTTTTTGACTAGCATGATTGAGTCGTGTTTTCAGAAGGTGTGAATCTGAAACACAGTGTTAGTTGTTTGTTGCACATATATGAGATGGTGCATTTGGCACATGAATAGTTTTGACATACGACAAAGGATTAGGAGAAATTCTAGGACTTCTAGGTAATACCTACGAAAAACATCTTAAAATACATCTTAAGCTCCTGCACGTCTCTGCAGTACACTATGTGTTGCACCTTGTACCACCTGTGGCTAAGATGACATTCAATAATATATAGAAAGGTGTAATCGAATCCATCAAAACTGTTAGCTGTTTAGGAACAGGATAGTATGCCCTATGTTGAAGGGTACAAACAGCATTAAAAAATGTACGACATGCATTACCAAAAAGCATATGTACATAGATGTAATACATACTGAGGTTTGCCTACGTTTAACAAAATTCTGCAAATAATGTCTCTTGCACAAAACATAAACTTAAATAAGATATCACAGGCCCGATTCTGCCAAGTATTTTTACCATGAGCACATCTCATCAATTGCACCTAAAAAAGTGTGCCCTATGTACATAGGTGTATCTGTAAGTGATCAGTGTGCATGAAAACATGCGTAAGGTCTTTTCCAACACGATTCTGCATTTGTGCAAATAAGGGGGCATTTTCAATACACATCAACATTCCAAAAATGGGAGGTGCATTGAAATGTGCAAAAAAAATAAAAAACAGATTCCCGTGCGCCTGCGTTGAACAGGCGCAGGGAGATACGCAAGGTCATGTGTATTTTCTTTTTAAGTGATACCACTGTTGTCACACTTGCATTCCTATATTTCTATTCCCTAAACAGTGATAGAAATGCTTTTATGTTTTTATTATTTCACTTTGAAATGAACTTACAGCACTTACTTGCTGGTGGGAGCCTGCCGTACATTAGTGTCAAGAGTGCACTCCCCACACTAACAGGATACCACACTAGTTTGGCAAGAGCCTGCATTCTACTACCGCACAGCCCCCCTGAAATAAGCAGCTCACCTTTTGAGCCTCAGGTGACCTGTACATTTCTCAAACAAGCAAGAATATAAAGGTTTTACCACTCCACATAACCTGGCACATAATATTATGTACGCATATTGTGATATATGAAATATGCATCGTATAAGGGGCACATGTTATGTAAATAACGTAAAATGAAGGAGTACAACACAAACATGAAACCTTTGCAACGTCTATGGTCTTAAAAGAGAAATTCCATAAAAAAATGTCTAACATACACCACAATTACAAAACACACATGTATGCGTGGACAGAAGGGAGGTGATGAGTCCTGTGAATGACAAGTGATAGCATTGTATGACAGGTCTGCAGAGAACTGAGTGGAAGGCTGAGTGTGGCCTGGGTGAATGTTCCATGAGAGTCGGTAACAGGGACGTGGAGAAACGATGGTCTGCCTGGTGTGTCTCTCTTCCCCAATGCGCTGTGCTCGAATCAACAACCTGTCATCTGCGCCCATCAAAACCACAATAAAACAACGAGTACGGGGAGCCTGAGGTTCCTGGAACATGTGTCTATTACCAGAGCTGTACATTTGGCAACAAGCTTGAAAGTGGCCTCGGTGTGCAACCAGCACTGTGTGAGGGGGCAGTGAACAAGACACACAGCCCCTAAAGTCATCACCAAATATCACCATTCAGCTTCCACAAGCAGCTCTGCATCACGGCACCATTCAAGGTATATTGTGTGGCATTTACCCCTCCCCCTCACCACCCATGCGGTGGGGCTGCCTCCTAAGGGGGCCAGGATGAATGTACACCTAATCCCCAGGAGAAGAGCACGGGGGAAAGTTCACCCCATGCAAGGTTAATCAGCCCTCCATGTGGTGAGGCTCAGGGGAGAATTCACCCCACTTCTTCATATGATGAATCAGCCCTAACGCTCTAAGTACTCCAAATAAAGAGGTAAAGGGGTGAGCGCACACGACTCCAAAAGGGACAACACTCCTGCTGCGAGGCAAAGAGGAGCACCCACCCCACGTCCAAAGGCACATCAGGATAACCCTCATAGTGTGAGGGTGAAAGGATAGGAGCCCCCACGCAAATCAGCATTGCAATGGATCAACAGGACCATTTCCGCTCTAAGGCACAGCCAGAGCAGAACCTAACTAATGTGAAAAAAAAAAGTTTCACATTAAAGTCTTTCGGCACGCAAGGCCCAACATGCCACATGGAGAGGCCCCACGCAGATCCCACCAAATTGTCTAGGATCTGACGGTTGAGCTGAATCCAAATTAAAATGTTTTCCATGAAAGGCCTGCCGAAGTTGAATGTGGTTACAATGGTCATTGGGTGGCCCCAGAATGTTAGTGGAGATGTAAACTTCTAATTGGGATCCTTAACGCAACCCAATTCTCCATAAAGATTGCTCCTGAGATATCGAACTGTTTGTGAATGTTTGTGCTCAAAACAAAGACAGTAACTTAAAACAGAGTGAAGAACCCCTGCAAAAGAATTCTGTAAAGAACCTTCAAGTCGTCTGCCCAGTGACTTTGGGAATCAGCCTTTCAACCTCGAGAGTTTGACTAGGACCACAACTCACTTCCTGCATTTCATTGTGACCAGATACGGTGCAAGCAGTGACCATTGTTCCCACTGAATCTTGCCATCCCAGGTCAAGTATGCTACCTAGTTTCTGAGAGAAAGGCTGGTGAAAAGCTAGATGCCTTGCAGTTGACAGAGTTAGTGACCCGGAGCTAGAGTCGGTGACCTGGTGCTACACAAGACATTTTAAGCATAGACGCAGCAAGGGCAGCCCAAGGCTCATAGAACTCGTCAACCAAGCATTGTTCACCAAGCTCACTTGCCTTTGTGTCCAAACCACTCTAGGATAAATCTGAGTATGTAGTTATATGTTGGGACACCACTCATACCACTGCCAGTACAAGTTACACATAGGACTGTGGTCCCGATTTGCTTGACGTGACTGCATTGTACCCTAGCATCAACAAACACCTGCGACTCTGCAAGGGTCCTGAAGACCATTAGGAATGTCCCCCTCACTCATGGACCCACTGACAACTCAATTCCAAGCGACCCTGATCAAGGTGGGGCGAACACTGTGATGCAGTGGAACTAAGCCAGTGATTCCTAAACCACACCATGGACAATACCAATAGATTGTGTCATATTTGTGCAGCCTTTCATTTGACCAGGTGCATGAATGCTTCTTCCTAAAGAATTGGGATTATCTGGGTATGGCTCCACCCATATCAATGCATGTGAAATGTAAATTACCCAACTCGATGTAAATCATTTAAAACAACACATATCTGTTATATTCAAAGTGATAATGTGTGACCATGTATCTCTTCTTCTCCTATACCGTTTTAAGAGTGTTGCCTTGGTTTCATGATCACCACTGGCATTCAGTGGGCAAAAGAAAATTAAAGGAGCAAAGTTTGCCTATTAAGGGTGCCCAAATCCTACCCTAGAACATGGAGAAAATAAACTCGGACACGTGTAACATGGAAAGGCCATTTTGTTGAGTTAAACCTGGTCACTGGGGACTTTGTGCTCTCTGCTGCTTGTGGATACCCCGAACACTGAACATGTTGCAGGTACTTGCATTTACCTTGTATATCGCCTTTGGTGAGTAGGACCCAGTTTTCATCAACCAATGCAACCCCTAAGCACATTGCGACTAACAAAGTATTTACAGTGTCATATGATACCTTGTCAAGCGTATTCACGTAAAATCTGAATCACATGCAAAATAAAAAAAAATTGATATCGCGCTTCATGCGCGAGTCCAGCCTCTAAGCGCGGGACCAGGTGCTGCTCCGCATTCGCATTGTTTTGTTTCCAAGACAACTGCGCTGCCCCTGAGCTATCCTCCCGGCCCAGATGGGTCTGAGTCAAACTTCTCAAAAGTTTGAGTGTGTTACAAATGAGAATTAGGATACAGATTTTCAATCTTTTTCTAAAAACAAGTTTAATTTAACACTCAAATGACGTGATCCCCAGTGAGTTGAACAAGTGCTTTATTTGAATGGGAGGAAAATCACACTGACTTGCTTGAGGGACACTCCTGACAGATTTTGTTAGGGGCGCCTGATGGACCAAAACATCACATAGAATAGTTTGAATTAAAGCAATTGCACGTTTTTAAACAAATTTAGCATCTTTGTGTCTTCTTCCAACCCCTCCTTTCCAACCCCTCTTTTTCTTATGATAGTCTTCGTATTTCATGCTGTCATACATCTGCATTCTGGCATTGAATTATGCACGATGATTTTTAAAAGTAAAATGCTCCCTTTCACTTAACCATCATGGGGCTCGTTTTACAAAGAGGGGTAATTGCAAGCAGGGGACTGCCAACGTTATCTCTTACATACTGTTGGGTCCCTTAAATGCAGTTTTCCACATTCATAGAGCTGATCAGAAAATGAAGGTATCGGGTAATAATGTCCCCATACATAATGTCCCCAATAATAATGTCTCCAGGAAAAGCCATTGGCGACATTATATATGGTGACATTATGTATCTGGACGGGTTGCGGGGATGTCCCCTGCTCCCCTTGTAAAAAAAATAATACATTTGGGAGCAGCGGGGGGGTGTCCCCCGCATGTTCAATGTAATAATGTCTCCGCAAAAAACGGCGACTTTTTTTGTCAGGAGCCATTTTTGCGGGGACATTATTACATGGAAGCAAAATGAAAGAGTAAAACCAGGGACAATCGTCTTTACTCTTTTATTTTACTCTCCATTTGGGAAAAGATGTCACTTCTGCCTGGAAATCAGGCTTTGCAAACTGTATTTACAATGGATTGTGCCTTCTTTTAGCAGGTGCTGATTTTTGGCAGATTCCATAGGAACGCTACTTGTTTTACGCCTGCATGAAAATGCAATGCAAGAGTAAAATAAGGTGCTTCTGCAGGCAGATTGAGAAAGAGGAGGAAGAAATGCATATCCCTTTCCATCGCCCATTCAGCCTGCAAATAAAATCGAAGATGCCCTGGAGCAGGACAGGTTTAAAGACTGGCAACAGCCCGTTGTGCCTCGTTTTCACACTTATTTCACTGCTCCACCCGTTTTCAAATGCGCCCCAAAGTCGGGAGAGAAGACTAAAGTGGGTCACATGCTTTAACTAAACACGCATTGGCAAAGCAAACAGTCTGGGATTTTGTTTAGACATGTGCGAGGCATTTTCTTCTAAGCATTGATACTCTGATACTAACTGGCCATAAGATCGCAACAGCTGGAAAATAGTTTAATTAACTGGACACGTGATAGCATTGCTGGAAAATGCATATTTAATTCCTGAACCTATGCCCCAACTGTTGGCTTTATCAGTGCTTGTTTTAACAGGACTTCAGTGCAAGGAACATATAATCAAGTGGCAAAAGGCACACTAAGTTAAGACATTCCATTATACCATTAGCCATGTATTGCTACAATTAAGCCATTAACTCTCAGCAGACTGCTTAGGAATAACTCTGGCAGGCTTAAGTTTGATGTGAATACATGATAGAGTGGACTCAAAGAGTTTGCAGGAGGATGAGTTTTAGGAGGGGAGGGGCAGGCAGTGGGTGGGGCTGGCCATAAGGATTAGCATGGCCTTAGGCAGTCAATGGGTGGGTATTTATAATGAAACAACACCTACGAGCTGCGTGTCCCTCCACATATGCCATCTTGCAACTAGCTGTGCTCTAATGAAATAGGTTTGGCTTATTGTTGAAGCACCACCTAATGGCCCAAACTGAAAATGGAACTTACAAGCCTTATCCAACTAAGATGGATTCTCCTACTCTTCCACCCTCCATAAAACTGTGAAATCCTGAAGATGGCCAAAATAATTGCGTCCTACGGATGAACCCATCACACGAGTATAAACAACACCCTACTCTTTACTTTTGCGATATTGTAGACTTCATGCCATCACCATTTATTAAAAGCAGAGCCTTTTTGTTTTTTTGGGGGGGTGAAGTGTTTAGCTCACTTAAGACAGAGAAACATAGATAGTTTAGGCGATGTAGTGATACATGACAGGGTAAAAAAAATTACTTGGAGAGCCTGGATGTATTCTGTCAATGATATAAGTGCATAATAAGTAAATGCATCAAATCTCGGTAGGTTTTGGAACTACAAATGTAAAAGATAACAGCAATTCTCACATTCTTCCTTTTTTGTGCATTTAAGGAAAAGCTCATGCACCAGAGTATGATATAAAATGTGTTAAGAACGTGGGGAAATTTGCATTTATAAAATGGATGTAGGTATCTGTGCCATTTCTGTGACCAGGAACATAGAAGCAACTAAAGCAAGGAGGCAGAACAGTCCAAGAGCGAACGCGAGTGGTGATCTTCTGGCCTTGTTTTTTACCACTCTCGTCTTCATGGGTTTAAATATCCGGTCCCACTTTGTGATAATCGCATCCCTGGCCCCATTCCACTTTCCTGGACCAATGAGGCGGAACTGTGGTGGTGTGCAGGCACCGAAGCCGATTTCAAGCGCCAGCCGAGGGTCAAACAGGAGGAAACTGAAGAAGTTGGGCTTGACGCCAATCTCTGAGGCAATCTCGTCGATGTACTCTATGTACTCAATCCTCAGAACGTTCTCCCGGAGCTTCCCATACCTTAATCAAAGAAGAGGGCATACATTACACAACGGCTGGATTTAAGCACAGTCAAAAACATGTCTCCATCTCAGTTTGCACTGGGGTAATTCTAAGATTGTTTTATGGTTGCATATTAGCAGCAAAGTAAGTTTTTTAAAGATCGTAGGTGCCAAGCACCCTGAGCATCTCATTTCAGATTCTATTTCCATGTATCTAGATGATTACAATTTCTCAATACTTTCCTTATAGCAGCCTCCTAATTACAGGCCCTGCATTAGCAGCCCTGTAGTTATGATTAAG
Organism: Ambystoma mexicanum; assembly: GCF_040938575.1. Classification (NCBI taxonomy): domain Eukaryota; kingdom Metazoa; phylum Chordata; class Amphibia; order Caudata; family Ambystomatidae; genus Ambystoma; species Ambystoma mexicanum. Next base: position 668,537,901 of record NC_090922.1, on the reverse strand, counting down.
TTGATCAACTCATAGTAAGAGCACTTTTTGCGCTGCTTTTAACTTCACCCCCCATGGATGAATCTTCACTTAATTTAGCAGTATAGGGCCCCCTTAAAATGATTTTGCAAAGTTTGGTGCAGTTTCATCAAGGGCAGGGGGGGGGCAAAGTTACAGGGGAGTCCCAAAATTTGTGGATATCCTCATAGACAGAATGGAATTTTTGTTTGCTCACGACTACAGCCCTTACTGCTGGAGGGATTTTCACACCCCAAAAAATTGGCAAAATGTAGGAAAAAAGAAATGAGGTATTTCTGGGTTTGATCCATGGACTCGCTTCCCTATTCAGTCTGCGGTCACCCCCCTGGACCAATCGGGGGGTGGCTTGATGTCCGCGTACACCGGACACGCCCACTGATTAGATGGTAAAAAGCGAGGTGCGTCATATTTTTTGAAACTGTCGCAATGTTCGATCCGCGGACAGCCGCCGCTGTCTGCAGATAGCGTGGTGGGGAAAACATCTGGAAAACATATTTGGGGTAAAGATGATATGGAGCTATTTCTATAGGTGAAAACAGTGGGTGCTGGTGCCGCCCTGTCCGTGGACACCGCGGTAGTCCATGGACAGCGTTGTGAACAAGCGTTTTGGATAACACATTTGGGGTTATTTGATGGCTGCTAGAGGGCTGCAAGAGGGTGAGAAAAGAGTTTGGGAGTGGAATGCAGATAACATGGAGGTGCTTTTATAGGTGAACAAGGTTTTGTAGATGCTGCAGAGTCCGCGGTCAATATTGGTGTCCGCGGACATCATTTCAATTGCAGGGGGGTCAGAGCGAGTTCTGTTATTTGAAGGTGTATTGTATTTACTTGATATATGATTTAATTATATTGTGGTGGTTGTGGCCACTGGCCACACAGAGTATAATAATATGTATATAGTAATTATAGATACTATAGGGGGAGTTTACTGTATTTTAATATGGTGGAATGATATAATTCAAGTGTATATGGTATTTGTGATCGTAGTACAATTGAGGATAGTGCTCCTTGATCTTTGCTCTTCCTTTGACACGGTCAACCATTCTATCCTCATTAAACGGCTACATGATACCTTTGGCATCATGGACTGCGCACTGGACTGGCTGACTTATTTCGCTCACTAACTGCCCATGCTAGCTGCACTGGGCCATTTCTCCTCCACCTCCTCATTGTCTACCTGCAGCATCCTCTAGGGTTGTATCCTATTGCTGTGGCTCTTCAATATGTATCTTGTCACTCTGGCTCACCTAATCTCCTTCTTCTCTCCTCATTTCAGAGTTATGCTGATGACACACAACTTTCCTTGACACTTCCCTCTACTACTTTTTCCTGGCCGTGTTTCATCCCTAATTGTCTAACGACCAACCAGGCATTGTGGGTGGCTAACAATCTCTGTCTCAATGACAGTAAAATGGAGATCCTTCTTATTGGGACACCTGTGCACTGTTTCCCTCCTAGCATCTGGCCGCCCTCCATGGGCATTCTACCATCACCATCCTGTGAGGCCAAAACCCTTGTGGTCATCTTTGACTCCTCTCTATCCTTCATTACTTAAATGTTAGGTCTTGTCAAGAAGGCCCAGTTTCAGCTTCATCTCCTTACAGGCATTCTACCGTTCCCCACTTTCTCCCAGAAACGTAACATCTCTAGAGGCCTGGTCCTGTCTAGGCTGGACAACTGCACCAGTCTTTTTATCAACGTCCACCTTTGGTCACTACACCCCCTTCAGATAATCCAGAATAGGGCTGGAAGACTTATCCTTGGACTCAATCCCAAGGAACGTATCTCTGCAGCCCTAAAATGCTATATTGGCTCCTGGTGGCTGAAGGATGAAAATCAAGATCTCTGTATCATTGACATGGCTTTCTGGGGTCTGGGACCACACTAACTCCAACTTTATCTCCCTGAATACTCCTCTGATAGAGCCTTCTGCTCCTCTAACTCTAAGTCTCTGCTTGTTAGACGCTTCTCAAAATAGAGAGCAGGAGGCAGAGGTTTCTCTTCAGCTGGCGCCTCTCTTTGGAACAGTTTCCTTGCCCCTTTCAAAGTTAAGCCAGAATTCCTTAAATTTTGGAAACCTCTGAAAACTCAGCTTTTCTCTACCTCTTTCCCTCTATCCCTTCCCTGTTAACTCATAGTACTGCCAGTGAGACAGATGGCCTAGTCCGTCATAATCCTCACAGGTTCCAGGCCCTATAAGCAGTCGACACCAGTACCCCACCCATTCAGCACTGCCCCTGTGGGTCTTCTGCCTGGCGGCTGTGCACTCCACCCTTGGGCCGCCTCCACCCCAGCAGTTAGCCAGTGGCCTTCCACCTTGGCATCCCTTGGCACTCCCATCCTGTGCTCCCATTAGCACTTGCCCATCCTTACTCCCACTTTCATTCATGCACTTCTGTCACTGCAGAATGCATATGTGCATTTATAGCAGCACTGTGTGGAACATCTTTGGATAAATAAGGGAAATGCAGATGCAAAAGATTTGCAGAACATTGTGAAGTAGCAATGGGAGTGTGGAAGTTTAATATGTTGATAGCGTTATATGTAGAGATTTTGGAAGTGATTGGTGAATGGATGGGTGACTGTTCAAAAGCAGGCAATTAGGGAGTGTTACAAACATAAAAGTAAAAATGGTAAAAGGGCTGTCCTGTGCGATGGTGTGCATGTGCCATCCGGGACATTCAATGATGCATTTCCTGGAAAGGGGACTGCGGAGACCACGATAGTCATGAAGGTCCATGGATTATGATCCTTACTGTATGCTTGAGAAAAGAATTTCAGCCAGAAAATTGTTTCTGTTTTTTGTCAGGTATACAATTGTCTATTATTTCCATTAGCATAGAAGAAAATGCTAATGGAATGTTTGAGAATCCTACCGAGTCTAACTACTTTACAATAAAATGTAAAGCAGATGGACTCTATAAGATATTGCTTTAGTTCTATTTTTTAACTGTGAAAGGTGGTTCCTAAAGGAACTTTTTTTGGTGTTGTTTGATTTTGTATTTGTTTTTCTTTTTTTGTATGAGAGGCCAGGATGTAAGGTGGGGGAGGGACAAGAGGGAAGCGGCACTAACCAAATATATGGAGGGGAAGGTGGACAGGGGAAGATGTTTGGCCTGCTTAAATGTAGGTAGGGGGCAGTGATTCGCATGCTCCTTCATTACAGACTCAAAAGCACTTCAAAACAGTTCCCCCCTGCACAGTGGTATGTTGCAGTATATATGTAAAATGCCATGCTCTTCCCTGTCCTCACAGGCATTCACCAAGTGCCCCCCTCATATTTCCATGGTGCCTCCACTCCCCTCAATTGCTTTTCCCCTCCCTAAACCTACCCTGGCCAATACACCATTCACTGTTTGGTTTGTGTGATGCATTTTGGTACTCTGAGGTTGACGTGATTGAAATGCTAGTGCTGAATTTCAGGAGTTTTGTTGCATTAAATCTGATCGCCTTACCTCTCTCTTAACAAATGTTTTTTTCACTGAATTTCAAGGGTTTTCCAATACCTTAGTTTCCTTAGGGCCCACTAGCCATGGCCTTCGGCCTTGTCCACTGCACATGTTCTACCAATCATTTTCTTTTGGGCCCAGTAGCCATGGCCTTTTGCCATGGCCAGTGCCAACAGGCGAACATGTTGCCTAGTTTCCTGAGGTCTCATTAGCTGTGGCCTTGGGCTGTGGCCTCTGTGTGCATTGCACCACTATCTTTCTTTTTGGCCTGCTAGCCATGGCCTCTGGCCATGTCAAAAAATGACTTTGTTAACAAACACCCATTGCCCCCTCCTCGTAGATGTAGGCAATGCAGATGTTAAACCTTTTTTCTTTCTAACTCCTAAGTCCTCCAATAAGTTCACGGTAATCAATTCCAAAACAGACATTTCTGCGGAAGTGTAGTGATTCGCCGATTCCCACGATAACGGAAACAATTGCTCAGAATGAAAAAGTCTTCAATGTCCTCACAGGCACTCAACATGTGTCCCCCTCTTTTTTCCAGGTTCCCTCACTCCACTCAATTGCTTTTTCCCCTCCCTAACCCTCTCCCATTACCCCCATCACTCATCGTTTTATGTGATGCACATTTTTCTAAGCACATCTTGCGAAGTTACCACTGTAATCTCATGAGATACCCATGGTCATCCCCTGATGAGCCAAATACTTTCTAGCCGCAACTGTCACTCCAACCCACCCTCAAATCCCCAACTTCACATGATGTCTTCTTTCCCACTCCCAACCTCTAGCCTGATGTGATTGGTATTGCTATTCGTATTTATATAGCGTCTACGGCAAGGTCATCTAAACGCTGTGGTTCAAAACAATCAGTGTTCCTATAGGAGTGACTACATAAACTGAAGAGTTTTGAGTCTCTTTCTGAAGACGATAACATTATTAGACTTTGTAAGGTTGTGGCAGAGCTCATTCCAAAGTTTAATGGCATCCTTTTTCGACCTCCAAATAGGGTTCTTTCATTTGCGGCATCTCCCGGTAATATAATGCGAATGACACGCATAGAGCAACAACAAAAAAGGCGGCTTTTAATTTCTGAAAATCTTCTCTGCTGCAAAGCACCAAAGAAGATATATATAAAGGTTTTAAGGAAAAGGGAGAACCCCCATGTCTCTGGAAATATTTTAAAAACCACTGGAAGGATTTACCCCAAACCAGTCAAAGGCATTAAGTCAATGTTTGTGCCCAAATAGTTTCTTATTTGCGCTACAGCTCTTCAAAAACAGCACCTTTTTTCTTTGGAAAATGTATGTAAGTAGGCTGAAAACAATGTTTTTTGTTTTCATAACTTTGACATTTTTTGACAAATTGTTCCCAAAGTTTCCATTTGGGGGACCCTTGACAAACATATGGCTTAGAACATTTCATCAAAATCTATCCAACAAGTCGAAAGTCATTAGACTCTCTCAATTTCTCTGCCGCAAAACACCAAGACCGATATAAAGGTTTTAAGGAGCAGGGTACACCCTCTTCTCTGTCCAATATTATAAAACTACTGGATAGGTTTACCGCAAACCAGTCAAGAAACTTAAGTCCACACTTTGTGCTCGTGTTGTTTCTTATTTGGCCCAAATCTGCCAAGCAGTTTACGTGTTACAGCTGTTCAAAAACTGCACTTTTTCGCTGTAGGAAAATGAATGGGCTGAAAACTGAAACTGTGGTGTTTTTTTTTTATTTATTTTTATTTGGTTGGTTGATAAATCAACCTTTCAAATATAACAAAGTAGCAAATATTTAAGAACAAATGATAACAATTTGCAATGTACAATATACATAATACAATTAAAATTGCAAATGAAACATTTTAAAAAAAGGAAAAAAGAAAGAAAAAAAACAATAAGACATGTTTAACCTTAGAATAGTTACAAATTTCTATATTCATAACAATTCTAGAAGTTCTGTCAATCCTCACCTAAATTGGCTTCCGACAACACATTATCCAGGAATTGCACAATTGCAATTCTAAGTCCCAGCTTGTTACTTGAAAAGATTTTAAACCAAATTTCGTCATCGGTCAAAGGTACGTATATCTGTAATTGTTTGCTGAAAAATGTCTTTCTTGTCTTGTCTAGGGCAGGGCAGACTACTATTATATGTTTCAATGTCTCACAGCACATTGTATTCTGGCAGAATCGACAATGATTTAGATCATGAGTAATCAGACCCCTCCTAGCCAGGATTTCAGTTGTCGGATATAAATTAAACCTGAAACGCAGATATTGTTGCCTTATGTGGGGTGATGGGAATTTCAGCAAATAATCTGATATCAGCCGAAATTTTTTATGACCAAACAACTGAGTGTCAAAATCTTTGTAAGTACAACATTTCTCCCTGGTGCGTATCCAATCTGTCTGATACAATTTTTGCTTTGCTCGATTTGGATTTGACAAGAGTACATGTAATGTTATGGAAGCATCAGATAGAGCATTTAAAACGCAATTTCTCCAAGTACGAGGAAAAAGATGGTTAGAGTTCACAAGATAGTATGCAACAGGACTCAGTACATTGCGGTTTTCAAGACCTAAGAGACATTTGCGTAGGAAGGAACACATTTTCCATACTAATTGCACATAGAGTGTAATCAGACCAAGTTCATACCTTATGAGTGGCAGTGGGGTGCAGTTCGGAAGTTTTAACAGAGCTTTCCAAAATTTAGATTCAAGCATGTCCCACACTGATGGATTATGCAATAGTTTAGTTTCGGCACCGTACAATAATATAGGAACCACTTTTGCTTGATAAAATGACACAATATGCTGAATTGAGAATTTACCGAATTTGGACATTAATATGATGGCCTGTGATTTTAGTGTTTGAGGCTTGTATGACAAAGAATCTACATATGATTTTTCTGAAATTTTATTATAGATTATAATGCCCAAATACTTGTATTCAGAAACATTCTGCAATTCAACATTTTGCAAATGCCACTTGTAGGTTCTTTTACCAGCTGTTTTTACATTTGGCAAGCAGGTCACTACTTGAGTTTTTTCCAAATTAATAACAAGATTATTGTTTAAGGAATAGGTGGATAAAGAATCAAGTAGATTTTGCAACCCTCGTGGAGTTGTCTACAAGAGAACCAAATCATCTGCATATAGCAGCCATGGGACCAATTGCAAGCCCAGTTTAGGAGCATCAGTTAGTACATCAGAAAAGGACTCACCAAGATCTAAAATGATCTGATTGAAAAGAAACGAGGCCAATATGCAGCCCTGTTTAAGGCCTCGAGCTGTGTGAATGGGCACAGATAATGAGCCTTCGGTTGTCAACCTAACCTGGAGAGTAGTATTTGTGTGGAGAAGTTTGATTATTGCAAGAAGTGAGGGTGGACATTCATATCGCACTAGTTTTTTATACAGTAGATTACGATCGATAGAGTCGAATGCAACCCTAAAGTCTATGAATGCCAGGTATAAAGGTTGTTTTTGGGTGAAGTAGTGAGATTTTATCATGTTTAAGGTGATAATGTTAGGGGCAGTACCCAAACCTGCCTGAAAAGGATCTCTTTTCTGTTGATTGGAGGCCCACACATTAAGATCTCTAAGTACGATGCAATTAAAGATTTTACTTGGTGCGTCTAGTAATGCTATGGGCCTGTAGCTGGCAGGGTGAGTTCTATCACCTTTTTTGTGGACTGGTAAGATTATGGAATGGGTCCAAGTTTCCGGAATGGTTTGTGTCAGATTAATGTTGTTGAACATATTCCATAGAATGTCAGTCCAAATATCTGGGAATTGTTTCAGGGTAAAATTGGACAAGCCATCGGATCCTGGAGCCCTTGAGGTGGTTGCTTTCTTTATGAAGTATGAAATGTCTTCTTTGTCAAACTTCAACAGAAATGTGTTTGGTTCTACAGTGGCAAGTCCACCAAGCGAAGGTTGCGGGAGCTCGTACAATTGCGTGAAGTGCGTAACCCAAGCTTGTTGTGGAACGTTGTTACATAATAATGCTATTTGGTGCCCTGTTGAAATCTGATTAATGGTAGCCCATATTTGGGCAGTATTCTGCCCAGCAATATTTCTTAGCATACATGCACTGTCATTTTGATATAGCGTGGCTTTCATGGTTTGCATCCAATTCTTGTGTTTAGTTTTCAATTTTAATAGGAAGCCATTCCTTTGCTCTATTGGTAATTTTAGAATTTGTCTCTTATGAGATTGATATGACTTTTTCGCAGATTGAATTTGCTTACTAAACACATGCAAATGTACTGATCTAGGCTTTGCCTGGTGTGATAGATTAGATTGAAACAATTGCATCAAGTTATGGTACGCGATATTTTTGGTATTCACCGCACTGGTTTTATGTAGTTCCGTGGCATAGAATTGATTAAAACGTTTTAAGGCCGTTTCAGACCATCTTAATCTATTGCAGCCTGAATTGATAGAGAGATGTCCAGCTGCGCATTTAGAATATGTACTTTCCAAGATTTCTGTCGAGACCCAATTAGCAAATAGAATGTTATGGTCGCTTAAGTTAGTGTCTTTGACTTGAAAACTGACCACATTGTTGATTAAGCCCTTATTGACGTATATATAATCAATTATTGCCGTGGACGTACCCCTATGCCACGTGGGGTGAGGAGGAATATCGTCAACAAAAGTACCATTCAACATTTGCAGACTTCGAGATTCAACAAAATGCAACCATAAAGCCAATCTAGACTTGTCATGAGTTGGTTCCAGACAATGTTAATTGAGGTCACCTGCTAGAATGACATATGGCACTGATATGTCAACATAGATTAAGTCCATTAAGTTATTCAAGTCTTTCATAAAAACATGATCAGATATACCAACTGGGTTCCAGTACATGTTAATTAAAACATAAGTGGAGCCACCAGCTTTGAGTTTCACAGCTTGTAGAAAGGGATTAGAGGAAAGCCAGTTTTCAGAGGAAAATGAAGGAAGTTGTTTAATTGCAATGAGCAGACCTGAAGTCGGTCTTCCCAATTTTTTCTTAAGAGCGGGATTAAGATATAAATCATAATTGTCCCAGATTGGGAGATAAACAAGCTATGTTTCCTGCATCATTAATATATCGGCGTTCATAGTGCCCAAATTAGGACTATTAATGAGATGGCGATGACCCCTCGTGTTCCAACTGATTAAGGTGACCAAGGATTTTTTTTTTGTAAGATGGCTTAGTTAGTGCATGTCAAACTCTCTGATACATGTACAAAGCATTTTGGTCAAATCCTTTATATTTGACTCAGGATTTTTTGACATATCACACTTACTCTCAATTAAATCTCATCGTGATACAACTTCTGGAAGTGATGTGGTCGATGAATTTATGTTAAGAATAAATCCTAAATCGTAAAGTTGTCTTTTGGCAAGCCAAATTGTGTTCAAGACAACTCGTGAATTGATCCATACCTTCAATGAAGAGAGTGAATGCTCATTATCAAATTCAACTAACTGCAAATCAACCGAATTATTGTCTTCTAGCGCAGGAATCTCTGAAAATATTGTTAGTATAGATCTGCGGTTCAGATCATATTGCACACTCGGAGGAGGCCTGCAAGCTATGGTTAAAAAATATAAAGCAGGTCTTTTGGTGTTTGCTTGCAATTGTTTTTTCACAATAGTTGATTGAGGTTTTACCTCGGCAACAGATGATGTTGCTTGATTACAGACTTCACTAGCTTTCTGCAACGCTAATTGGAGTATATGGAGAAATTGTGATGGTAGTGTCACCAGATCACTACCCTCTCCAGTCTTCGTGGCCAGTTTCTCAACAGTTTTCAGCGGAGGGGGAGCGTGAGATAGAAGACTGTTCTGAGGGTGTGATGTTGAGGATGAACTCAGGTTTGTTTGGTTTGTGTGATGTTGGATTGAACATAGACCAGGAACTTGACAAGAACTAGATCGTAAAGGTAACAAAGGAGTTGATTTGGGTGCATTAGTGCCAATGGGTATAGAGAGAATTTTATGTTCACTATTCACCTGTTTTGGTAGGAGGCTAGTGGCAAGGGATGATTTTATAGGAATTGTATGCTGCTGAACTGAAGTTTGTGTCGTATCTGTTCCGTCTTTATGCTCACAACAATTTAGAGTTTTTTGGGATGGTTGCCTATTCATGTATTCATCAACAGCATGTCTAATTTCTTTCTTTCTTAGTCAAGTGCCTCTTGTGTGGGTCCATCAGACTGACCTACACATCCTGCCTTATCTGCTGAGGGGGCAGTGGTAATCTGTGAACTTTGAGCTCGATCCATGTCAACCTCTACCGCTAACAGGTCGTTAAGAGGAGTATAAGATGTAACCTTCTTTAGGGGCCTAGAACCCCCAGCATCTTTCCGAGCTTGTGCTTGCTGCTGATATTTTTTTGCAATAGCATTAGAGACTAACAGTTTGCCTTTTTGCGTGTTAGTGACTGCTTTGATGAAGTGTTTAGTCTTTGAAGCACCATTGTTTTTTGGAATGGACATGTTTTTTGTTTTCTTCGCATCAAGAAATCTAACGTGCTTCTGTTTATCCGACCGTGTTGTGTCAAATAGTGTGTAAACAGGTGACTTAGCTGAAGGCTCTGAATTAAGTTGAGGGTCAGCCTGCAACGCCTTAACAGTAATGTGTAGCCCCACAGGTTGTCTCTCCTGGATCGTATCTAGTGAGTTAACAATGTCTTTGGGGGGCTGAGTGAGTACGGCCAAAGGTCCAGTTTTAGTGGAAGGAGCCGTTTGAAATTTGTCCTGAATAGGTTCTGAGAGGTGTGGAAGTACAGGGTACTTATTCTGCAGAACTACAGGTTTTATAACGGAAGGCCTCAATACAAAGTCTGCATGGCAGTCAGTTTGTGTAGCTACATTGGCAGAGTTTAATGTAGGTTTAACACTGCTAGAATGATGCTGTTTTTTTAATTTCGTGGCTTGCATAAAGGCGGATTGCCATGCTAATACTTTTTCTATTTGTAGATTCTGATTTGTCAGTTTCCAATCAAGGGTCTCGAACAGTTTGGCCATTGATTGGATTGCCAAATTTACTGAATTTAAAGTAATTTCTAGTAAATTAGGCATTGGTTTGGCCTCTGCTTTTTTAGGGGTGTTAGAGCCGTTGATGCGCGGGTTGCGGGGCGTTGGGGCCATATATGAGAATTCTAAAGCCGAGCGTGAGTGATTGTTGTTTGAAAATAACTCAGGTGAGGCAGAAAGATTTTGTATAGAAGAGTGAGATAGGTGAGAAGGTGTAACATTTTCTTGCGGCAGAGACGCCTGCTCACTGATTGTGCCATAAGTATTTACTATAGTTTCTTGGGCAGGAGCTGTAAATATATTGCCCAATGCCCAATATGACACTATCAGTAAGTGACCTGTCTGAAATGGCAGGTACTGCGGCAGGGGTAACGTATTCATCAGCATTGAGACACTCACTTGGAATGCCAACGCTGTTAGTGTTCACAATTGTAGGTGTAGAAAGTGGTGAATCGGGAATAAGCAGAGGAGGGATCACTGCTGATATACTATTTCAGGTGTTTTGCATCATGTCAGAGTGATCTTTACAAAACTGACGAATGTCAGCGTGCCCTGCAGATTTCAAACCCCTCTTACTTAACATATGAGATTTTCGTGCGAGCGGGGTTGAAGTGTCCGTGCAACTTTTGGGTAATCTCTTTGAGGCATGCACATGTGGCCTGTGCTCATTAGTACCTCTTGTTAATGGTCCCATGTTTGGCATTCCTGATTTTAAGGTCATTAGGACGCACTGCATAATTTAACAAAAATAATACTTACAGAACGTATGTCTAAACGAAGATCAACAGAAATAAGAGTATCCAAACGTGATGTAGAGGTTAAATAGTTAAAAAAAAGGCTGCAAACAAACTGGAAGAAAAACAAAAAGAACCGCAATCGAGCGGAGCTTCACCGGTGCTTGCGCGATGGATCACGGTGCACAATACAAATATGAGTTTAAAACCATAAACCAGCAAAAGCAGCAAACAGCTAATAGTACTTTCATGTACTTTACGTGTGCGCGCGCGAGTGCGCTGGGCATGCTATTTTTGAATTCAAGTGGGTTGGATCAAAAAAGGAAGAAGGAGTCACTGGCCCAATCAAAAGGGAGCTGCAAACAAGAGAGGGGAGGAGTTTAGTTCAGCCACCAGTAAAGAAAGAAGTCAATATACGTTTACGTTCCAGTAAAGGAACTTAAGTCACTCTCACTGTTTTTTTCTTTGATGGAAAGTCAGGCAGCTTCCGTGTGTCTTTGTAAAGACGTCCGCTTCGTGTGCATTCAGAAAAACAGCAGAGACACGAGCGAGCAGGTTCTGGAAAGGAAAGCACAGACGTCCGTAGTTTAGTCAGTTTCACCAGCGTTCTCTCACAGCTAACAGTACTTTCATGTACTTTACGTGTGCGCGTGCGAGTGCGCTGGGCATGCTATTTTTTAATTCAAGTGGGCGGGATCAAAAAAGGAAGAAGGAGTCACTGGCCCAATCAAAAGGGAGTGTTTTTGTCTTTGATGGAAAGTCAGGCAGCTTCCGTGTGTCTTTGTAAAGACGTCCGCTTCGTGTGCATTCAGAAAAACAGCAGAGACACGAGCGAGCAGGTTCTGGAAAGGAAAGCACAGACGTCCGTAGTGTAGTCAGTTTCACCAGCGTTCTCTCACAGCTAACAGTACTTTCATGTTTTGTTTTCATAATAGCTGTTTCATTTTATAATGTGTTGTTCCCAAAATGTGCAGCTTGCGGGGGCACTTGACAAACATTTTGTTTTGAAAATGTCATCCAAATCCATCCAGAAAGTCAAACGGTATTAGCAATAGAATTGTGGGGGAAAATTGCTACTTTTTAAATTCTGAAATGCCTCTCAGCCTCTCAGCTGTGAATCACCATAGCAGACATAGCTATGATTTTGGCAGAAGGGGGCACCCCTTCCTCCATCAAATATTTTAAAAACTACTGGGTGCAATAACTCCAGCTCCCCACCCCCAGAAATGGAGTCAACAGTTTGTTCCTAAATTGTTTTGTACCTGGTCCAATTCTGCGGTTTGGGCTGAGCGCTGGAGCAAAAACTGACTTTGCTGTCTTTGGAAAAATGAATGGGCACTCGCCCGAATGTGCTTTTTTTGTTTTCTTAATCACATTTTTATTTTTAAATCATCTTTCCCAAACTATCGAGTCAGGTGGACCCCAGATGTACAAAATTGTCTGCAACATTTCGTCAAATCCGTCAAATGAGTCAAAAGTTATTAGCAATTCATTTTTTTGATTTCCTATGTAACTTTGACTCACCTTAACTATAGGGTGGAGACCGCTGCCCTGAAATGTATTATAGGGCGGTGGTCGTCACACTATAGTTAAGGTGTGTCAGACTCCCATAGGAACCTTGAAAAATTCTATTGTTAATAACTTTTAACTTGTGTGACATATTTGGCTGACGTTTTGAAGTTGATTAGGGTCGCTCCAGACTGCAAAGTTTCATAAAGATTTGTTAAAAAAGAAGTTATTAAGAAGATAACAAAAGAAGGCTGCAGCTTACTTCCCATTCATTTTTCCATAGAAAAACTAGGTCAATGTTTGCCGAACCGCACAGCCTAAACTGCTGGACGGATTTGGACCAGGTCTGAAACAACTTGCCATGAAACATTTAAAAGAGGCCTTTTTGTGGTTTGGGGTTATTCCATGCAGTCGTTTTTTTTTATATTTGATGGAGAAGACGGTGTCCCCTTTTCAACAATAGATAGCCATATCTTGGGTAAATTGCCAAAACCGTGTGGTTTAGGAATGAAACGGCCGCAGTCTTTTTTTTTTCTTAATGCGAGAGGTAGCCGCGGCTATAGCCGAAGATATCGGAAACTAAAACGCAGAAAAAAAGCCATTTGCAGGTAGAAAATAAATGCAAATGCCATCAGTCTTGAGGTGGAGCGGAGGGTGGCTAGAGGTCACCAAGTGAAATTTGGCAGTTGGAGGGGGTCTAGGGACTGAGTTTGCATCACAAAGCTTTTCAGTAACCTCAGCTATATTGATGAATAGCCGACATCTCAAAGCAAACTGCGTCACAGAAACAGGTTTTGTAGTGGGGGGGAAAGGGAGAGGGCAGGGGAGGTGAGGAGGCCATCTGGGGATTGGGGGGAGTTGGCACAGATGATGGGTGCACTTGGTGCGGTTTTCTGAGATTCACGGCTGTAAAAAATACAGATTACCGTGGCTCTGTAGTCCATACATAAAATGACTACAGATAGCCAAGGATATATGTAGTTCTGTACCTGTGGCTATAGAAAAAAGTTAAACAAATAAATAATAGATATTTTTACAGCTACAGTGATGTCGGGTGTGAATAATCACCATCCACACAGTAACCGGATAGACCCTGCTTAGCTTCAAAGCAAGGGAGCAGCTGGCATCCTCAGGTGTTATTGCCTAATAAATAAGCACACATTAAAAGACCACTTAGAGCAACATGGACTGAGGGGGTCGGCTCCTTTCTCACTTTGAAGCTAAACAGGGTTGCTCCTGGTTACTGCATGGATGGGAGACAGCGCACAGTGCGGATGTTGTGTGTTTTCTTAGATTTAAATATCTCATAACACACTAAGAAAACAAATGTGCTAATGTTAGACCTGCAAAGTAATGCACTTTGAAACAATTTTTGTTGCATTTAGCTGAATTGCATTCTGGTATTTGTAGTCTCCAAGGCAAATTGGGGGTTGGGATTAAGCCACAATTGTACACTTTTTGGCCAACATAGTTCATAAGGATTGATATATTTAAGTGACACTTTGGAATGTGTATTATTCAAGTTATCTTTACAAAGCAGGGTATTTTTGAAAGCTATACATGGGGCGAGGAGGGGAAATGATGCAAGGGCAAGTAAGTCATGAGTATTTTCCCAAGATGTGGCAAGAGAAGTTGCAATCCTGGACACTGGTGCAGTTATTCGCCCGTGATTATGGCTGCTTTTCAGGGCGCAAGTAAAGGACACATGTGAGTGAAGAGAATAACATTTTATTTTTAGGTTGGCAAGCTTGCTCAAGTATTTGGCTACTAGGATTTTACTCAGGTTGTCATGTTCCAGTGCAGATGCTTACCCACAAGATCAAAAGCACTTGTTCCGTATTGGGATTTTGTTTTCCAGGGAATATTTCATGACATGTTGCTGAATTTAAAAGGTGAGCATCTTTTATACTTTGCCAGCATATGTATTGGTACATTTCCTCTCTCAGGGTATTTTTCTGGTGTTCATTACATTTATTAAAGGTCCAATGCTATTTTCTCTTGCACACTTTCTTTAAGGGGAAGGTCAAATGAACTACATTTGTTTATTTCACTTTAAGATATATGTTCACTTACTGAGCGTATATTCATCAGTGGCAGCTTTTGATGTTTGCTTTGGGGGCAAAAGTGTTTTGGCATATGTTATTCAATCAGCCGGTCATTTTTTTCCCTTTTCCTTGTTGCTTAAATTGCAGTTAGTTGCGGTCATGCAATGTATCACACCATTCACCAAGAGACCTGCCATAAAACAAGGGGCTTGTAGTACGCTGCTTAACCAAAGTGTGAAATCATTATACATAACAATATCACTGTCAAAACAGGTCAAAATCAGTTTGTGATTGATGAATATCTTGAAACAATGGGTTGCAAGTGTTTTAAAATATAGATATGGAGTTGCTGTGCGCACTGGCCATAGCTAGTGGTCTGGTAGTGTTTTAAAATGGATAGTGCGCACAGCCAAACGCAGTGCCCACTGGCCATGACCGGCACCCATGGCTAGGGATCTATGTAACAATTAAAAAAAAATTAACAAGGCTGAAAAAACGATTTTTTAAATCGAATTCTGAAAATACCTTTACATTTTTTGCTCTTTCTTTCCAATTTAAATGTGGGGGGGAGACCCCCTGCAGCCCCTCCACATGCCCCCATCTTAATGTATTCACTTACCCCACCCCGCCACCTATTTGTTTAGGGAAAGGGTGCAAATACATTTTATAATTTGATTAAAGAAATTCAGCCTTTTTGGCCTTGCTATTTTCATTTTTGTTTTTTGGGGGAATTACCGTGGTTAGTGATTTGGGAGTGTTTTAAAATGGAAACTCGGCCCAACCGTAGGCCGGTTGGCCTTCAGCCGTGCCTACTGTATATTTTAAAACACTAACAGGTCACCAACCATAGCCTTTGGCCTACAACCTTCAGCTCTCTCCACTGTATATCATATACACTAACCAACCACTAGCCATGGCCTTCAACACAACACAGGTCAGTGTCCAAGGCCTTTGGCCATGCCCACTATATATTCTAACATAAAAATGGGCCAATTGTCATGGCCTTTAACCATGGGCAGTGGCTGCATCCTTTGACCATGCCCACTGTATATTTTAAAATACTAATATGCCAATAGCTATGGCCTTAAGCCATGCCCACTGTATATTATACAACACTAACCAGACACTAGCTATGGCCTTCGGCAGTGCCCACTGTATATTATATACACTAACCAGCCACTAGCCATGGCCTTTAACACAATACTGGCCAGTGGGCATGGCCTTTGGCCAGGTGGTGCGGCCATTGGCCGTGCCGACTGTATATTTTCACATATTAATGGGCACTAGCCATCGCCTTTAGCCGTGGACAGTGGCCACGGCTTTCCACCTTATCCACAGTATATTTTAAAAGAGTAATGGGCCACTAGGCATGGCTTTTAGTCATGCCCGCTGTATATTTTAAAACAATAACCGATTTTATGGCCTCTGGTGATGGCCACTGACCACAGTCTTTGTCATGGCCAATTTCACGCCCTAAATTGTTATTAAGATAATCAAAGTTTTTATGAGCTAACCTATTAATGATGTTCTGTGAATGCCATTATTATTATTTATTTTTTTATAAAGTATTTTATTGTTATTAACATAATACAACAATCACAATAAAGCAACAATCAAACAAATCAACTTGAAGACTGTCATGGTCATTCATAATCAGTGGAGATATTACCCATAACAGCAGAGGTTCTGCGGCTTCCTCAGTACGTGTAGTAATATGTATTACAAAACATCCAGTGCACATTCCCCAGCTTATAGGAGGGATTCTCAGGTCGCTCCTTCTTCCCATCTATCCCATATTTTCGAGGCTTTGTTAGGGCAGCCTCGTGCTGAGTAAATCCTATGTTCCATCATAGCGCATATGTCCATATCTGATTTCCATTGGTCCAGTGTTGGGGAATCAGGGGCTCCCCATTTCTGCGCTATGTTGCGCTTGATCAGTCCCATCGCCGTATGCAGGAGTAATCTCTCGCACTTGTTAGCTTCTATCTCGTCAGGCACACCCAGGAGTAATG
This sequence comes from Ambystoma mexicanum, assembly GCF_040938575.1. Lineage (NCBI taxonomy): Eukaryota > Metazoa > Chordata > Amphibia > Caudata > Ambystomatidae > Ambystoma > Ambystoma mexicanum. Next base: position 668,521,104 of record NC_090922.1, on the reverse strand, counting down.
CCCTTGGGTCCAGTGGTATGGTGCGGGTCAGAACTCGGGAGAGTTCCCTACAGCATGCATTCCAAAAAGCTTGTATCCGGGGACATGCCCACAAGATGTGAATGAAGGTTCCCTCCTCATCCCCGCATCGCAAACTGTTCGGGGTTGGGGCCCGTTTCCAGCCATATAGGCGTGTTCTAGGGTAATAAACCCGGTGTAGTATTTTCAGCTGCACAAGTCGAAGCCTAGAGGAAATAGCTATTTCTCGGGGGTGAATGAGGACTTGTATCCAGTCCTCTGGATCTATCTCCCCCACATCCGCTTCCCACTTCGCCTTCAGCTCGTTCAGTTCAGGGGTAGCAAAGGAGGATATGGCATTGTAGAGGATGGAGGTGCATTTGGTGGGAATATACGCCGGGAGGATGTTACGCTCTATAGGGGTATAGTCTGGTATCTGTGTGTCTACTGTTAGGTAAGGTCTTAAGGCGTGGGCTAGGCGTATGTAGTGGTATCGTTCCGTGTTTGGGATCTGAAATTGCAGTTGCAGGTCATCAAATGGGGTCAATCTCCCCTCCGTGAGCATATCCCCAACCCTGATGACCCCTGCTTTCACCCACTTGGGCCATGGCTCAAACTTCCGGGTCTCAGCTAGGTTATTATTTTGCCAGAGGGGTTGTGCGGTAGTAACTTTGTTTTCCCACCCAATGAATCGGTGTGCTTGTCTCCATACCATAATCATGTGTGTTGTGGTTGTGGGTGGGGGAGTCCTCGGGAGGGGTTGATAAAGGAGGGACAGCGGGTCGGTGTCCTGCATAGTGGCTATCTCAGCACGTATATGAGGTATGTCTCGGTTTCCATGAAGAAGATCATTAACCACTGCCAGTTGTGATGCCCAGTAGTACGTTTGGAGACGGGGAACTCCTATTCCTCCCTCCCAGATCGATCTTTGGAGTGTGGTTAACGCAATTCGTGGCTGGCCTCCCCCCCATATGAGATCCCTGAGAAGTGTCTCCACTTGGTGGAATTCCAGATCTGGGATTTTAAGTGGGGCATTCTGAAGAATGTAAAGGAATCTGGGAAGGGTCATCATTTTAAAGAGTGCCGCTCTTCCCATAAGTGTCAGGGGGAGGAGTTTCCAGTGTTGGACGTCAATAGTGAAACGGTCTGTGATCGGTCGGAGATTGTGTTCTATATAACTTGTTAGGTCCCCAGATATCCATATTCCCAGGTATCGAAAGCCCTGTCGTTCCACCCGGTACGGGCACTCCTGGGGGATTGCTTGTTCTCCACCCTTTACCGGAAAGAAGACTGATTTCTCCCAGTTGATTCTGAGTCCGCTGAATTCCCCAAAGCGGATGAGCAGTTGTGTTACAATGGGGGAGGACCTTGGCGGGTCACCCAGATATACAAGGAGGTCGTCTGCATACAGGGATGTACGATCCTCATGTCCCTCCGGCCATCTGAATCCTTTCCAGGTGGTGTTTTGGCAAAGCCAAAGAGCCAGGGGTTCGATTGCAAGGGCAAATAGGAGAGGGGATAGTGGGCATCCCTGTCGTGTACCCCGACCCAGGGGGAAAGACCTGGAGGACCAACCATTTACTTTTACTTCAGCTTTGATATTAGTATAAAGTAACTGCACCCATCCCAGAAAGGCCTCTCCGAATCCCATACGGCGCATGATCTCCCAGAGGCCATCCCATCGAATGGAATCGAACGCCTTTTCGAAATCAATTGCCAACAGGGCCAGGGGTTCGTTTATAATCGGGGATCTCTCCAGTGCCAGATGGAGGCGGCGTAGATTCATCCGAGTCGATTTGCAGGGCATAAATCCACATTGGTCCGGATGGACCAGGGTGGGTGCAACTAATTGTAATCGGTTCGCTAATAACTTAGCGAGGACCTTAGCCTCCCCGTTGATCAGTGATATAGGTCTATAGGAGGCACATTCATGTGGAGGTTTGCCAGGCTTGGGAATGGCTACGATAGTCGCCTTGCAGAGATCTGGTGGGAGAGTCCCTTGTTCCCGGGCAGCAAGGAACATTCTATGCAGAGGAGCCGCTGTCTTATCTGCCCCTAGCTTTTGCCAGGTTTCAACAGGGAATCCATTCGGGCCTGGTGCCTTCCCTGATTGGAGCTGAGATAGCACCTCTGAAATCTCAACCTCCAATAAGGCAGAGTCCAGCTGGTCCCTCTGTTGCCCCGAGAGAGTCGGCAGTGTCTGAGTGATAGCTGTCGCCCTGTGGTGTAACTATTTCCCGGACATGGCGTTGTCCTTCGTCCCTTCTCTGCAGCCAGGCGAGCAATTTACCCGCCTTGTCCCCTAGTTCGTACACCCTCGCTCTAGCCTGCCAATAGGCCTGCTTAGCGTCATCCATCGTTCTGTTCCGGAGGCACTCTTGGGCGCGTTGGAGGGATCGGTGAGTCTCGGGCGTAGGGTCAGAGATATGCTTAGACTCCCAGTTACTCACTTCCTCTTCGGCTTTTAGTATTTCCCGAAGCCGGGTGTTTCTTTTATGTGTCGTCCAGGAGAGAATCTCACCCCTGAGCACTGTTTTATATGCCTCCCATAGTATCACAGGGTTGTCCACCGACTCCTCGTTAATTTCGAAGTATTCGGCAGATACTTCCTCTAGGCGATCTATCAGTTCCGGGAACCCTAGATAATAGCTATTAAGTCTCCACGTTCTAGGGGGAAGGGGACCCTGCATACATATTTCAACTAAGAGAGGTGAGTGGTCCGAGATGCCCCGAGGGAGCAGATCTGCGGACATTGCCCTGTACAGGTCGGTATGTGGTAGAAAGAAGTAATCCAGTCTGGACATGGAGCCGTGAGCGCCGGAGTGGAAAGAATACTCCCTAACATTCGGGTGTAACTCCCTCCATACATCTCGGAGCCCCAGAGCAGATGTAAAGTTGGCTAATCTAGTAGGAGTGTCTGGGTTGCGATTTCGGAGATGGGAACGGTCAATGTTATCATTCATGGTGTCATTGAAGTCTCCCCCCAGAACGAGTGTATCAGGGTGGTGTTTCCCTATAAGGGTAGTGAGGTCATCCAGTAACTCCTGTCCCAGCCACCGTCTGACCCCAGATCGCTCTCATGATGAACACGTATCGGCCCCTCGGGTCCCGTTCTACAGTTTGTTGAATAAATGGGATGCGTTTGGGTATTAGAATGAGGGTGCCCCTGGAGCCCATTGTGTACCCCGCCTGAAAGGCAAGGTGGTAGTTAGTCCTCTGAAAAAAGGCACAGTTAGATCCGGCCAGGTGGGTTTCTGTCAGGAGGGCCACATCAGGGGAGTGTCTATTTAAGAATTGCCTAAGAAGACGCCGTTTAATTCCCGATCCCCTCCCATTCACGTTCCAAATAAGGAATTTCAGAGATTTAGTATGTCACATGGGTGTTTTGCTAGTCTGTGCGGAGGATACTTATTACACATGATGTGATTTTCAAGGGTGTAGCGATCAGTGAAAAATGGCGATATGGTACCCGCCTGTATCAGAGGGGCGGGGGTGTTCTGTAGAGCGGTACAGAGCGTCTTCAACCAGAGATAATGGTTCGTTTGACCTATGAGCATGTGACAGTCTTGAGATAACAAACAAGGTTTAGAACATTCCCAACTCACCCCCACCCTATACTCCACCCCAACACGAAGTACCTGTCGCCCAAACATAGCTGAACCTTCAACTTAAGGTGTCAGCTCAAAAACCAGACCCTTGGGTAGGGTCTAGATAAGCAAGAAAAAGAGAGAAGGGGGGGGGAAAGAAAAAGAAAAAGGGGGTTTACTAGGGGTGGGATGAGAGCTTCCTCCAGAGTTCCCTCCCTTGCGCCCAATGTCAACATCTTCCATGGTGGATTACTTATGCGTCAGGCTCAGAGGTGCGAAAAATGCACGCCCACATGTCAGAGCATTGCTCCTAGGCCCCCGGATTAGGGGAAAATAGTTCGTTTAGTGTTCTTCCTGTTCTACCACTGGCTCCAGGATCTCCTGTCCTTCCCGGTCTAGGTTTCTCCTCGGGGAAGCTTGCCTAGGCCTCAGTCGGGGTCTTCCTCTCGGTCCTCTCGGTCTCCTCGGTCTTGCAGTCCAATCGCCTTCTACGTGAGCCTCCGCCCATTTCCATGCCTCCTGTGGGTCATTGAACAGTAGTTCCTTTATGGTATATCTTTAGTTGGGCCAGGAAGAGCAGGCCGTATTTCACATTCAGTTGAGCTAGTTGTCTCTTGAGTGGCTCAAACGATTGTCGTGCCCGCTGCACTTCTCGGGTATAGTCCGGGAAAAAGGCGATTCCAGAGCCATTATGGGTAATCGACCCTTGCGATCGTGACAGTTGCAGGAGGGCATCCCTGTCTTGGTAGTTGAGTAGGCGGGCAATGATAGTACGTGGCGGAGCACCCGGGAGTGGTTTGCCCGGTGGCATCCTATGAGCCCTCTCCACTGAAAAGAACTTTGAGAAGGATGTGGCCTCGAAAATGTCCACGAGCCACTGCTCCAGGAATAGTTCCATGCATTGTCCCTCATCCCCCTCCGGCAGGCCCAGGATGCGGACGTTGTTGTGGCGGGATCTTCCGTCTCCATCATCCACACTTGATTCAAGGGTTTTAAGGAGGTTTAAGGCTTGGGACAGTTGACGATTGATCCCGCCAATGTTGTCTTCCACTGCAGAGATGCATTGTTCCGCCTCTCCTGTTCTGGAAGTCAGTTTCTGCAGGTCGTGGCGCAGGAAGGAGACATCCGCCGCCATGCTGTCTATTTTGGTCTCCGTGGAGGATCGGGAGTTAGCAATGGCCGCCATTACATCATGTAGGGAAAGAGAGCAGTCCCCCATGGGGGAGTTCGGTCGTGTTGCTGGGCCCGCCGGGGCCGGGGTGGTAGCGACGGCAAATTGGTCCATACTGCTCTGTGTGGATGGTTTTTTCTGCCTGTCTTTCCCCATAGCTCCGGAGGCCGTGGAGCATCCGGCACAATGGGTCGAATGATATTATTTATACTCAGTTGGATCCTCTCTGGTGTGTGGTGTTGCAGCCCTGCAGCGGGTCAGATGGAGAGCGCGGGTCCCCCAGAGCGTCCTCCAACGGGCTAATATGTACTTCGGGTGCCCGGGGCTTGGCGTCCTTTATTGGGGTTTCACGGAGCCTCCAGAGATCGTGCAGGCCTCCGGTGTACCTCACAGTTCACTCGCCAAGTGGTGGTCCCCTTATGCCTCCTATGCGGCACCAGAGTTCGTTTTCTGTATGGAGCAGGGGGGGGGGAATCCCACCTACCTCTGGCGCAGTCGAGCCGGGCCGTTGCTGTCCTCCACCGTTCGGGGCTGAGTCGAGCCGGCCCGGGAGCAGGAGCCGCCTGTCACTGGGATCGCAGGAGAGCTCGGGTCTGTCCGGGCGTCCTCCGGATGTCAGGAAGGTCAACTGGTGTCCGTCTCGTATACCGCTTCCACACCGCACCACGTCAGGCCGCCCCAAGCTCCAGTCATGCGGAGGAGGTCTGCCCTCAGGCCCCGGCGGCCATCTTGGTTTTGCAGTGCGGACAGGGCAGCCGGCTTTCAGCAAACTGTAGATTTGGCCCGCCGGGTGGGCAGATAGGTGCCCAGATTCCAGTCGATCCCAGCCCACAGCTTCACGGGCACAATCGCGGCGTTGGTATCGCACGAAATCCCCAGGAATCGGGATAAAAGTGCAGGATTGTATCGGCGCTTACGGGAGCTCACTCGGCTCACGTCCGCATCGTTCGTGCGCTCTGTGAATGCCATTATTGATGTAATCTGTATATACAGTGTAACTACTGTTGTCACCAGTGATGGCATCAGTGATGCGATCTGTGATGTCATCAGTGTTCTCATAGAACATGCAATTAGTGATGTCATCAGTGATGTGATCTGGGAAGTCATCATTGTGGTCATAGGCTGTGGAACAGGGGGTGTGAAATTAAGGTGGGATTAGCTGAATTTCGTTGCGTTAAGTTCTCACCCAAACGTCCCTGCAGCTAAAGTTTTTACCAGGAATATATTATAGGACAGCGGTCACTGCCCTGTAGTTAAGGTGAGTCGGAGTCCCATAGGAACTGTGAAAAAATGAATTGCTAATAACTTTTGACTTGTGCCTGTTGGGTATTTTGTGGATATTTGGGGCTTTGCAGTATTTTCTTACCGCCAAAATACCTTTAGCAATAATCACTCTCTGTATTCATATTGGGTCACACATGACAATAACACATTGCATTATTTCAGAATTCAGACCTATTTAGATGGTATGCGCGGTAGTTTGCGTGGTTGGTTGGTATAGTGATTGGTTTATTTGTGGCCCCAATATCCAACATCCCTTGTTTTTTATCTAGATTGTTCTTGATCACTAGAGAGACCTCAGGCCTACATTTTAGGGATACCACATTTTCAGTGTTAGTGTTGTGTGCCACCATGGGCTATTGTGGTATTTTTGTGGTAATTTCCACTACCTTATATACAGTAGGGAACTATGTCCAGAGAGTCTCTCTTCCCGTTGACTCATGTACCTCCAACAGGCTATGCTACAAACAGTCACTCACAACTGTCCATACTGAATAGAATCATGCACACATCTGCCTTAAAATGACAATTACACTGTTTAAAAATCTCCCCACGTTTAAACCTTTCCCCATGCAAAATGAAAGAGAGAAATAATACACACTAGCTATCTGTTTTCAAATGTTTTTGTAGTATAGAAATTTCTTTTAAACACAGTTTAACTTTTTTTATAGAAATAAGTGAAATGGTACAACATTATTTGTGATAAAATGAACAGAGAGCTGCGAGAATATATTCAATTGGTAACATTAAATATGCTGATAAGAGACTGAGACTCCCTTTTATACACTGACTGAACAGTTTCGCACACTTTCGCACAGCTCCCACTCGCTTCTATAATTACCTTATCTGTTCAGCATGAGTTTTCTTCGGCTATTCTCTTTCTGAATTTTGCTCCCTTGAAAATCAACCCCAGTGAGAACAAGCGTCTGCCGTTCTCAAACCGGGGTTATTGCCTGGAACTCTCAGCTTTTGCAGCAGGAATGCCCCAGCCAGGAAACAGGTCCTTCTCCCAGCTCTGCAAGATCTCCATTGTTCTATCCCTCCCCTCAAGCTTCTCCAGCAAAGTTCTAATCACAGCCTCTAGCATGATACTTGCTATGACGCTGCTCCAATCAAAATCAATCATGTCATCTCCTCCCTCACTACACAATGGCTCACTTCTACAGTAAAAATTGTAACAAACTGATTTCCTGTTCCTTCGAGCTCTTTGCTTCCTGTAGTTATGTGGACAGAGCAGCAGAGAAAAAAATGAATGTGCGTTTAAAAGTTCACTTTCAGAGTAGGCCTAATTCTGCAGTGGAGACACATTTTTATTAATGGGTTATGTTAAATTAAGTTTTATTAGTCAGGTTAGTTATTAATAAGGTTAGTTATTAAATTTCAAATGTGTCTCTTGCAACATAGGCATTTCAGGTGAAAAATAGTGTGCATTTTGAATGTGCACATGTGTGCTTTTAACTGTAGAAATAGATTTGCATCTTACATGTAAAAATAGTTTTTAACTGAATAGCCTGTCTTTACTTATATGTCCATGTTACTCTGGCAACACATATCGCAATGCACCACACCCTGTGCAGTAGTGCTGTACTCTGTGCTGTAACACGCCAAATATCCTTACATGCCACAGATTTGGACAGCATTTTGAAGTTAATTAGGGACATGCCTTCCACCTTGAACCCGCAGACTGCAAACTTTGGCAAAGATTTGTTAAACAATAAAAAAGTATATTAATAGGTGCCAGCTTTTGATTTTCACTAGGGGGGCAAAAGTACCTGGGTATATGTTATTCTTGCAGCCTGTAATTTTTTTCACTTTTTCGTGCTTCTTAAGTGTGGTTAGTTGAGATTGTGCAATGTATCACAACAGTCACCAAGAGACAGGCCATAAAACAAGTGACTTGTAACACACTGCTTAACCAAAGTGTGTGATACTCAGCAAATACATTAATCTCACTGCACAATGCCCAAAAACATTGTGAGTTCTCCAAACCTGAAATCTTGTATACCGAACAAAGCCACTGTCAAAATAGGTCAAAATCAGTTTGTGATTGATGAATGTCTTTGAGTGATGGGTTGCAAGTGTTTTAAAATATTGAGTGGCCCTGCACACCGGCCATGTCCGAAGGCCATGGCTTGTGGTCTCGTAGTGTTCTAAAATGGACAGTGGTCACGGCCGAAGGCTGTGTCCACTGCCATTGTCAAATGCAGTGGCTAGTGGTTTGGTAGTGTTTTAAAATGGACAGTGGGCACAACCGTAAGCCATGCCCACTGGCCATGTAGTGTTTTTGTAAATGTATAAACAGATTATATTTAGTGAATACATCTTAGATATATTAGGCACAAACAGGAACATTCTAAGCAGTCTACTATTTATAATTCAAATATCATCTTGTACCAAAGTATTTTATTTATTTATTTATTTATTTAATGCTTATTAGTCGCTTATACAATTAGAAAATACTGTTTCAAAGCGCCCACAGGGCAAGGAGGGAGCAGGGAAGGGAAATACATTACAACAACACAATATTAAAGAACAGGGGGGCCTCCTATGTCTTGTGAGTATTCAGAACGTGCAAGTGCAGAAAGGAAGAGGAAAGAGGTGGTAAGTGCTGGAGGGGCCAAGCTTGGGGCAGAGCCATAGACGAAGTGCTAGGATGTGCTAAATGGCCTGGGCAGTGGGCGGTGAAAGTGCGATCCTCCAGAGCAGAGGGTGTGCAGATGCTAAGTGCTGTGGATAGACAGGAGCTGGGAAGAATTTGTGTGGGAGGTTTAGCAACTGTAGGATTAACAGAGGAGAAAACTAGGGAAAGAGGAGGAAAGGAGGAAGGTCTTAAGGAGCTTCAGATATTAGAGAAGATCCTCCACAAGGTGCAGGGGAAGGTGGAGGGTATTCCAGAGGAGGGAGCCTGCAGAGGAGAGAGAGCGACCACGTGCTCTCTGTTTAGCAAACCGATTTACACATAGAGAGTTGGTGCCAGAGGAACGAAGTGGTCTAGAGGGAGAGTATTTAGTGAGATAAAGTTGAAGATAGTGTGGTCCCCAGGCCCAGACAGCCTTATGGATGATGCAGAGGGATTTTAATTTAATCCGTGCAGCAACCGGGAGCCAGTGAAGACTTTTTAGTGCCGGCGAGATGCGTTCCCTGGGATTAAGGCCAAGGATAAATCTCGCTGCCCTATCCTGTATAAGCTGGAGTGGTTGCAGAGTTGTGGAGGCAAGGTTCAGGAGGATGCTGTTACAGTAGTCAAGTATAGAGAGAACCTGGGCTTGAGCCACATTGAGCCTCTGAGGGAAAGTAAGAAAAGGTAAGATTCCTTTGAGAAAGAAGAGCTGATAGTTCGACTTCTTGGCCATGTCCTGTGTGTGAGGGAGGAAGGAGAGAGATGAGTCGAAGATGACTTCAAGGTTTCTAGCTTCAGTTGAAGGCAAACAGGGAGAGCCCAAGTAGGAAGGCTAGAGTGAGGGGAAGAAGGAGGGAGCAGGGGTGCCAATGGGACGGATATCAGTTTTACAGGCATTGAGGCAGAGATAATTGGAGGTACACCAGGACTGGATGAATGATAGGCAGTCAGGGATAATGGAGGGTGCAAGAGGATCAGCAGGGAGTCTGAAGAAGCACTGTGTATCGTCTGCGTAACATTGGACGTTGGAGGAGAAGGAGGAGATGAGGCATGCAAGGATATCAGGGTAGATGTTAAAGAGCCAGGGGGAGTGAATAGAGCCCTGGGGGACACAACAGGTGGAGATGGAAGTAGGAGAGGAGAAGGGGCCAAGGATGACTTGGGAAGAGCTACAAAGTAGTACAAAGTAATTCTTCACAAGTAGTGATACGATGCATGTGTAGCTGTTTACTGTTTTAAACAATGCACTTATTGCTATGAACTATTCTAAAATGATAATATCACATATGTTGAAATGTAAGAGTGTTCTAAATATGGGTAAATACCTAGAGTGATGTTTTGCCTGGTGCCCCTAGTTAAATATTCATTGATGTCATATAAGATATTATGAACAATGTCACTAGGGATATCACCAGTGATGTCTTCAGGGATGCCATTAGTGATGCCATCAGTGATGTCATAGATGATGTCAGCAGTGATATCATCTGTGATGTCATCATTGTGGTCATAGGCTGAGCAATAGGGGGGTGCAGAGGTAAGGTGGCTTTAGCTGAATTTCAGGGGTTTTGTTGCATTAATTTCTCACCTTAACATCCCTGCAACCCAAGTTTTTTCCTTGAATATCAATAGTTTTGTTGTTCAATAGATTGTTTCCACACATGGCCAGTGGCCACAGCCTACAGCCGTGCCAACTGTATATTTTAGAAAACTTCCTGACCACTAACCATGGCCTTTGGCCATGGACAGTGGCCACGGCCTTTAGCTGTGCCCACTGTGCATTTTAAAACACTACCAGAACACTAGCCATGGCCGGTGGGCACATCCACTCTATATCTATATTTCAAAACACTTGTAACGCATTGCTCAACGATGTTCATCAATCACAAACTGACTTTGACCTGTTTTGACAGTGGTATTGTTATATATAAAAGATTGCAAGCTTTGAGAACTCAATGTTTTTAGGCAATGCGCAGTGAGATAAAATTATTTGGCAAGTATCACACACTTTGATTAAGCAGTGTACTACAAGCCCCATGTTTTATGGTCAGTCTCTTGGTGACTGTTGTAATTAACCGCACAACCCCAACTAACAACATTTAGGCAGCACGGAAAGGGTAAAAAAAAAAGGACCCGCTGCAAGAATAACATATGCCCACGTACTTTTGACCCCATAGCAAAAATCAACCATACCATGGTTTACCGTGTCAAAACTCTGTGGACTGTCGCCCATCCATGCAGTAAGCAGGACCGACCCTGTTTAGCTTAAAAGCAAGAAACAGGCCTGCCCCATCAGGCCATGTTGCTCTAAGTGGTATTGTAAAGTGGGTCCATTTATTAGGCAACATAGTCTGAGGGGGCTGGCCCCTTCCTCGCTTTGAAGCTAAGCATGGGCGATCCAGTTACTGCATGGATGGGAGACCTGGATGGCTATTGTGTCACTATAGCGGTAAATATTTCTTTAAAAAAAAAACTTTGTACACCATCAGCTACATGTAGTCATATTAAAGCCGTGAATATCGGAAAACCGGACGGAAAACAAAAATGCTTTCCTGCCCCTCCAGGCCCTCACCAAGTGCCCCCCTCCTCTGTGCCTGCTCCCCATCACCTATGATGGTCTCCTCACCTCCCCTCTCCCATTTCCCCCACAAGACATGCTGTTTCATGTGATTCAGTTTGCTTTCAAATGTCTACTATTCATGGCTATTCTGTCCATAGCCGAGGTTACAGAAAAGCTTTGTGTTGCAAACTAAGTCTGTAGACCCCTTCCAACTCCAAAATTTCAGTTGGTATTATCTTAGTTGCCCCCCACCACACCTCTAGACATTTGGTAATTGCATGTTTCTTGACCAGCAAATGGCTTTTTTCCTGCGTTTCATTTTGTGATAGCCTCGGCTATAGAAGCGGCTATCTCTTGCATCGAGCAAACGCAAAGATGGCAGCTGTTTCATTTCTAGAAACACCTGTTTTGGGCAATTTATCCAAAATATAGCTATCTATTTTGGGGAATGGGACACCCCTGTCTCCGTGAAATATTAAAAAAACTACTGCATGGAATAACTCCAAACCACAAAAAGGCCTCAAGTTAACGCTTCGTGCCCAAGTTGTTTTGGACCTCTTTCAATTCTGTCCAGTGGTTTGGGCTGACCAGTCTGGCAAAAACATACCTTTTTTTTCTACGGAAAATGAATGGGATGTAGGGCGCAACTTTTTTTCTTAGTAACTTTTTTTTTTTAACTAATCTTTACCCTCTGACAAACTGGCCTGCTGCCTCCTTCAAAGGCAATATCGACTCTGCATCCACACCAAGAAAAGAGTCTTTACCCAAGCCTGCACCGCCGCGACATCACACAACACGGCTGAACTTTTCAAAGTCTGTAAGGAACTGGCCAATCCTGCAGCAGTCTCCTCTTCCGTCACATCCACCCAGGACCTTTGCTCTGCCCTGCAGCAAACTTCACCGCAAAAACCCAAGACATCCTTTCCTCTCTCACTTCCACACCATACATCAACACCTCTGGAGCCTCCCTTGGCCCTTCCACCACTTCTTCTCACTTCTCTCACTCCCATCACACCTGATAAGGTCACCAGACAAGTCCGGTCTATGAAGACCTCATCCAAACAGATGGATCCCTGCCCCTCCAAAACCATTAAGGACAACATTGACTTGCTTGCGCCAGCCTTGGCTGATCTTTGCAATCTCTCTCTTTTGCAACTGGAGTTTTCCCAACTTCTCTTAAGCACTCCCTTGTGCACCCTCTGCTTAAGAAACCCTCTGCTGGCCCTTCCATTCTGAAAAACTACCACCCCATCTCTATCACCCCTTTCCTGGGAAAAGCCCTGGAGAAGCTTGCTATCTCTCAGCTCACCCTCCACACTGAATCTGTGGGTTGCCTCCACGAGCATCTGTATGGCTTTAAAGCATTCAGAGGCATGGAAACTGCTCTTCTGAACACCCATGAAGACCTGCTCTCAAATCTTGACACAAAGACACAAACACTCCCTCTGTCCTCATTCCTCTTGGCCTCTCCCCTGCCTTTGACAAAGTAAACCACAACATCCCGATCACACGTCTCTATGACACCCTGGGTATCACAGTCAGGCTCTGGCGTGGTTAACCTCCTTTCTTTCTGACCGCCCATCCCAGGTGGAACTTGGGCCCTTTCTCACTACTATCACTCTACTGTCCCCCTGGGTTTTAACCTATCCTCCAGGTACTTCAATGTCTACATGGCTGCCATGGGACGTGTGATTGCCACATTCATCTCTAACATCCAGTGTTTTGCAGATGGCACGCAACTCTCATTCAGTCTACCCTCAGTCTATTCCTCTCCCTTGCTCATATCTGTCTGTCTGTCTGCAATTCAGTCTTGGTGTGCTGCAAACGACCTCTGCCTCAATGACAGTAAGATTGAGATTGTTTGCATTGGGACTCCTGCTACCGCTTTCCCACTCTCTCTCTGGCCGCTCGCCCTTGGCCCTGTGCCCGCAACCACCTGTGAGGCAAAAAACCTTAGGGTCATCTTCAACTCCACTCTCTCCTACTCCACTCACATTTCGGACATCTCTAAAAAGTCCAACTACAAGCTGCACCTCCGCAAAGGTACTCTTCCTTTTCTCACCTTGCCCCAGCAGCTCACTCTCTCCAGAGCCCTGATTCTCTCCAAACTGGACTACTGCAACAGCCTCTTTCTCAACCTCCCTGCCTCTGCTTGGGCCCTTTGCAACTGATCCAGAACAGAACCGCTCTGAATGACTGTTGTTTTTTTCCCCTTGTTCCCTCCCTCCTTGAGTGCTTTGAAACACTTGCCTTGTTTATAGGTGCTTTACAAATAAACATTATCATACCATACCATACCAGACTTTGCAGTCTGGGGGCTAAAGGGGTTGGCAAATCCCTAATTGGCTTCAAGATTGCAGCCAAATCCACTGCACGTATCAAACGTTATTAGCAATTAATTTTATGGGAGTCCAACTCACCTTAAATCTAGGATGCAAAAGCTGCCCTGTAATATATATTCTAGCAGGTTTACCAGTGCTTCGCACAGTAGTTCATGGGGCTGAAGCATGTAAGTTTGAAGTGCCGTACCTGTACGTGTACAGCTGACGCATGTAAGCTTTGCACTGTTGAGATGGCATATATTCATCACCTTCCGTGGGAAATGAAGTTCTTGTAATTATCATGAGAGATTTGCCACGATGTGTTGGACAATGTTATTGCAAACACTATTGAAGAGACATTCACCATTTCCTGTCACTCCCATAACTACAAAAGCACTGTTTTGTGTCACCCGCATGACTTCAAAAGTGAGTGCCGCTGGGGGTGCTGTTGTGCGGTCGATCATGATGGCTGTTGCCTGAGAGGCTCCGGCTGAGGCCCGCATATCCTGCCCAATATCCTCCATCTCTCGGACCTGATTCTCCTCAGCAGCTCGGCGAACGCTTGCTGAACTTGTGCGGCACACGCTGACAGAAACATCTCAGCCGCGGGCGGTCTGTGTGCCACGGACGAGTGGAGGTGCCGGCTGCGGCCTTGTTGGTGCGTTAGTATCGTGGGTGGAGGAGGGGTAGCTTCCCCACGGGCCCTCCTCGCCGCCCTTCCATCTCCTGACGCCCGCGACTTTGGGACTGGAGTCGCATTGGGCTACTGGTGCCACTGACGGTCCTGAATGTAACAACTGCCTGCAGCCGCGTCAGAGCGGATTTGGCCCCGGACCCTGGGCCCCGTGACTGGCTGGCTCTGTCGGTGCTACTGCCTGCCTGGCCCTACGCCTGGACTTACCTGGACCTACCTGTGGGACTGTGCGGGGAGCTGCGTCGGGGCTCCTGTCGGGTCCTCGGCTCACCTCTGGCCGCCCGCCGTTGCCCAACCTGATCTGCTTGGCAGTCGCCGTGGCCGGTGGTCGTGTTGCTCGCTACGCAGCGGACCGCTGTCCTGGATTGACGGCGGGGGCTGGCTGGCACCACTCGGACCTGAAAGCTGTTTGGTGCTGACTGGGCCCCGTAGGTCGGGGTGAGATGGGCTTGTTTTTTCCCCGCTGCCAAGGGGGCGGAGGGGCATTCTCTGTTGAGTTCCATCCCAAGCCTCCAAACTCATTTTGTCTGCTTGGCCCCTACCCCCGGGATGGCATTATTGCATTAAGGACACAATTGCTCCTCTGATCATCTACCTGCGTGCCGCCTGGGACCAGGTACCCCCTTCATATATTGCCCCGATGAGCTGCACTCCCCCTGCACCCAGGCTGATATTGTTGCAGGACCAATGCACTGTCCCCTGGACTGAGGAATGCGGGGCACCAGTATACTGTTGAGCGGCATCCTCTCTGCTGGAACAAGGCATCATCGCGGGGGATCCTAGACAGCACTCAGGCTCTATACTACGGCGGTGCACGTCTCCTCCCTGTGGCCCCACTGGCTCCTGTTTCATTTCTCATGGTGGTGTAATCTCCGTCTGCCGTTCAATTCTGAGAGGAGTGTGGCGAGGAGGGCTCCCTCGGCTGTCCACTGTTCCTGACAACGACAATTACCTACTCTGTGCAGTAAAAGGCCTGGGTGCCCAGTAATTGCACCCGCTTGGCAGATCGGCACATAACTCATTAGCTTGCTGCTGAGGTGCCTGGTCCTGGCTGCGGAGGGACAGTATACTGAACTTAGACTGCCTGGGCCGTGCGAGAGGGCGATGCGGGCTCCTGCCTTTTGTGACGCTGAGGGACCATTCTCACCTCAGTCATCTGCATAGACCATGGGGGGCTAGACCTCATCTTCATTTCTGGCATGCTGCCGGCTCCATCTCCTCCGATCTCTCCCCGCTATGGGAAACCACAAGAAGCAGGCCAAGATGGAGCAATTTGCCCGCACCGACCAACCTTCCAGATCGTCATCCCCCTCTTCGAGTCAACCTCCATCTCAAATCGATGTTGCTGTCCTAAACCAGACTTTACTTGCTTTAAAGAGCAGTACTGATAACCTGGGTGCAAAAATAGACTCCTTAACCTGTAAGGTAGACATCTACGCCATACAGATTGATAAACTGTGCGGGCATATGACAGAAGCGAAGCAGCGTATAGGAGAGGGCGAAGACAAAGTTTCTACTCTGCAGCGTGAGGTGGCAGACCTGCAGCAGGCTAATAAAAAGATCACGGCTAAGAATGAGGACCTGGAGGGGCGCTCCAGATGGAACAATGTACGCATACTTGGTGTGGCGGAATCCACAGCAATTGACAATATGGAGAGGTTCACTGAGACACTCCTCACTGAAATACTGGACCGCCCTCCACTTACATCGATGTTCATGGTGGAGCGAGCACATCGCTCTCCAGCTGCGAAGCCTCCGCCTGGTGCACCGGAACGCCCGATCACTGCTAGAATTTTTAATTATCGGGATCGCCACACAATCCTGTGCTCTGCCAGGGAGAAGGGAGAATTGCGGTGGGGCTCCTCCGTGATCCGATTGTTTCCGGACTTCAGTCCTGCGGTTCAGGATCAACGTAAAACATTTCAGTCAGTCAAGTCCGTTCTCAGACGAAAAGGGATCAAGTACGCAATGCTTTACCCAGCTAAACTTCGTGTTCAACACAATGGGTCTGCAGTCTTCTTCACAACCCCTGAGGCCGCTGAGCGCTTTGCCTCAAGCCTCCCGAACCCTGCGAGTCCCTCGGGATGCTCTCCTTCCCACTCCAACGGTGCCAATTAGATAAGTTGAAATGGCGATCGCTGACCCGTGAGGTTGGGTCCCAGAGGCATTTCCTATGACCGAGGCCTTTTGGAGCGCGCAGGCCGCTTACAGTGCTCCACCTTCACCAGCAGTCACTGTGGTTTGATTGTTTCTTATGGGGTTTGTTTGGGGTTGGGATGGGGTAGGGCTGCCGGTAGGTTTCTGGCGTGGGTGGGTTTGGGGGGCGGGAGAGCCAAAGTTCTGGCAGGGTTGTTCTTTGTTTCTGGTTGCCTTAGCGCTCACCCAGTCAGACACAATGGGCCAGTAACTGTTGCATGACTGAAGCTCTGTATCATAGCATCCCCCCAGCTGTTATGTTTGCACATACGACGGGTGGCGGAAGGCAGAAGGCCCTCTCAGTCTTGTCTTGGAATATTAGGGGGTTTACCAACCCCAAGAAGTCCCGTTTGATTGCAAATTTTTGCAGGAATCACAGGGTCAATATACTCTGTCTCCAAGAAACACATCTGTCTAAGGGAGCCCCCCTTCCTAGGCTTGCCAGGTGGGGTATTCACAGGTATGAATTGTGAAATAATATGATCGAGCGATTTTAATTTAGCCCTCACGCTGGACCTGGATAGATATGGGACCAAGCAAACTTCCCTCCCTCAAGCGGCTAGAGCTTGGGCTGCCATCTCCCAGTACCACGACCTGCATGATGCGTGGCGATCCCTGCACCCCCCGACTCCAGAGAGTATGCATTCTATTCTGGAGTGCATGGTAGCTGCTCTAGAATTGATTATGTTATGGTCACTCCCAAGTGCCTTAGGAAAACCGCTGTGGCTTCTATCCTTCCACGCACCCTCTCTGACCACTACCCCGTCCTTGCTGGCATCACCGTCCTCACAGACCCCCCGGGTCACCTAATGTGGAGATTTAGGGCTTGCGCTTTAGAAGATGTGGCCTTCCAGTCAGAGATAGGGCAGGATATTCAAACGTTCTTTCCATTTAATACAGAGTCAGTTCCAAATCAGGGTATAGTTTGGGAGGCATTTGAGGTTTATCTGCGTGGTTGTTGTATTTTCAGGGAGGGCGGGGTGCTCAAGGAGATCTATGCGAGTCCTTGAAGACAAGATTAGGGAAAGGGAGAATTTGCAGGGTGAAGCCGATACCCCTGAGCTCCGTCATGAGCTGTTGCCCCTTTGGGAGCAATTGCTGCCCCTGGCTGCTAGCGAGGAGAGATATCTTGGGGACCCTATCCTGGCCCAGAGATACAGTGACGGGGATCGCCCGAGTAAGACCCTAGCATGGGCCATTCGGAAGGAACGCCGGTCCACCGTGGTGCTTGAGGTCGTGGGGCGTGATGGAAGCTTGGTTAGAGACCTGCAAGGGATCAATCTAGAATTCCGCGAACATTATAATCAGCTATATACGTCGCGCCGGCACCCCGGGCACGATGTGCTGAACCGGTATTTAGATGAGGTGGCACTGGGCTGGTTGGATCCGGAGCAGGGCACCTTGCTCAATGATCCTATCACGGAAGAAGAAATCTGCAAAGCCATAAAATCTCTCCCTAACGGTAAGGCCCCCGGGCCAGATGGAATAACAGCGGAATTCTATAAAGCGTACGTGGATTTAGTGCTTTCCCATTTACTTAAAATGTATGACAGCGCTTTCTCATGCGGGTCTCTCCCAGAATCCACCTTAGATCAGCCCTAGTGACTGTGCTCCTAAAGCCTGGCCGTGACCCCCGATATATGTCCTCATATCGACCATTGTCACTTATTAACACCGACAATAAAATCCTCACAAAAATTCTCACTGATCGTATCCTTCCTCACATGCCAGCTTTGGTCCTTCCAGACCAAGCTGGTTTCATCTCTAGTCGTTCCACCCAATTTAACTTGAGGCGGTTATTCACCTTAATGCATAATGTTAACCCAGAAGTCCCAATAGCCGTAGCAGTGCTCGACGCAGAGATGGCCTTCAACTCCAGCGAGTGGCCCTTCCTCTTCGAAGTCCTTCGCCGATCCGGGTTCGGATTGATGTTCATAGAGTGGGTTAAAATATTGTAAACCGCCCCTAGGGCGGCAAAATGCACCAACGGCACAGTCTCGGAATACATCTACCGTACGCGGGGAACTCGCCAGGGGTGCCCTTTCTCACCTGTCCTGTTTGCTCTTGCCATGGAGCCACGGGCGTGTCACATCCGGGAACTGCATGCGCACAGGGGTGTAGTGGTGCGCACACACCGAGCAGTGATATCCTTGTATGCCGACGATATCCTCTTGTTTGTTAAGCACCCTCGGCAAAATTTAAATCCTCTGACCCAAGAGGTGGTCAGGTTTGGCAAATTGTCCGGTCTCAGAATCAATTGGACTAAATCAGAAGTCCTCCCCCTGACCCTCTCTGTGCAGCAGCTTGATGCGGGAGATGGTTTTCGCTGGTGCCCGCAGGGGATACGTTGCCTAGGAGTGAGGGTTTCCACCACGGCAGATGCCCTATACAGGGAGAATTACATACAGACCCTAGAGGAATTGGAGCAGAGAGTGGAGGCTTGGATATTACTTCCTATGTCCCAGGCGGCTCGTATTGCTTTATCCAAGATGGTCATCCTCCCTAAACTATCTTTAACAACGTCCCACTGTGGCCCCTGATACGCTTTTGGGCTTGTGTCAGGAAATTGATGACAAAGTTAGTCTGGGCCGGTAAGCAGCCTAGGGTAGCGTACGATACTCTCGCCCGGCCATACCACCAGGGTGGCTTGGAATGCCCCGATATGTTTTTATATTACCTCTCAGCACAGGCGCACTACATTGCCGGTTAGAGCTCCCCGAGTTCTGATATCCCACACAACCATCAAGCGGCAGCAATCACTTCTCCCAAAGCACTTATGGGGCTACTATGGGGCAATAGGGGTCCCGTCCCGGGATAAGATCCCTGGGATAGGATCTACCAGTTGCTCGGGTCCACTTCCCGATACCAGCCCTGTTTCCCGATTTACAATATAGTTGGGGTTCCATTAACACATGAAAAATCCTTCAAGGAACTGTTTTCGGGATTGGGGGTGCAGACTCTTTGTGACTTAGTCCATAACGACCAGATGGCGTCCTGGGAGGAACTTAAATCCAGAGGAGTGCATAACTCAGTGTCTTTACTTTATTACTACAGGCTTCGGGGTACACTTAAAAATATGTGGCCGAAGTTTCCCCGAGCTCCTTCACCTCATCCAGCCCTGAGCCTTATTATACAGCCGCAATCATCTGGTAAACTGGTGTCTACTATATATAAACTGATCAGTGGGGGCAGGGCGTGTGGTAATCATAGACATGAACACATCTGGCAATCCGCCCTTGGAGCGCCTTTGAGTGAAAACCAATGGAGGGCAATCGGCATGTAAACTTGGTATATATCCCTGAACTGCCGATATAGACTGCTTCAGTTCAAATTCATCCATCAGGCATACTACCCCCCCGCCGCCCTTAGCAGGGTCTTCCATGGGAGTCCTTCTGTATGCAAGAGGTGTGGGCACACGGATGCAGACTTTTTCCATGTCGCTTGGTCTTGTCCCTTCATTAGGCCCTACTGGTCCAGCATAGAGGTGGTAATGAGTGCGATGCTACCCTCGCCGTGAACGTTCTCTCTGGAACTTTGGTTGTTGGCTCTGATAGAGGATGGCACTCATTCGGAGACAAAGCTGTTAAGTATGGCCTCTGTGTTGGCTAGGTATTTTATAGCTAGATTCTGGAGAAGATCCAATCCGCCCACTGTTACTAAATGGCTGGAAATCATTAACACTTCTGAGCGAACAGAGACTGGATACGCTTCTGCACTTCCTCCCTCTAGCCGCCCTCTTGACTATTGGCCCCCTTTGAGACAATACATGGTAGATATGTCCTTAACGGTGCAATCTCCTGCCTCCTCCCCGGACCACTCTCAATAATGCAAGCCTGTGGCCGGCTGGCCTGTCATCTCGGATTCTGGGGGGAACTGGAGTGAACATTTTCTCCTCCTGTTGTGCACTATTGACTTCCTGGAGCTGTTTGTCTAAGCTTGACTCTAGTGTTTTGTGTCAGGGTTTGGGTGGGTGGGTGGGTGGGCGAACCTGTGGGCTGGAGGTAACTTCTTTGTTGTTGTTTGTTATTTGAATACTCAATAAAGAAAGTTTTTAAAAAAAGTGAGTGCCGCTAATATCAGCTAGAATGCTGATAGTGTGGAAAGTTTGGAACAATTAACTGCTGAAGTTTTCATGAACTGCTGAACTTTAGGAACAATGAAGGTAGAACTACAGCAGAACTATGGCATGGGAACCACATTGCAGGGGTAAGCACTGCCGAACGCTTAACAAGACAAAAAATCCCCAAAAGGTATATTTTATACTTGTTGCATTGTCTGCAACATGGAACATACGCACATTTCAGGTTTGTAGCGTGTTGGGGAGTATGCTGAACATTTCAGACACACACACACCCAATCATTGCAAGGTGCTTAAAAAAATAGATAGAAAATGTACATTTTATACTTTTTACTTTGTCAACACCATGGAACCTACCCACATGCCAAATTCCAGGTTTGCAGCATGTTGGGAAGTATGCTGAACATTTCGAAAAGACACACACACATCCACAAATGTCCCTTATACATTAACAGTACAGGATGGAAAGGGGGCTCTCTGGTTCCCTGCACAATTCTCCTACACAGCCGCTGGTGTTCCCCTCAGATCTGTGTGATTTGTTCGAGTTAATTTGATTGTGGTGGAATTGTTTGCATTTTTTTTTCTTTTTTGGTATTTGTCTCAATTATATGCGGAGGGAGATCCCACACAACCCCCACTCAAGCCCCCATATTAATTATTACCCTAAACCCACCCCCACATATATTCGAGGAAAAAATGTGTCACCCAAAGATTCTATCAAATTCACCATGATCAAATCAGCTGCGGTCAAATTGGGTAATACCGTTCTCCTACCAGTTTCACTGCTCAGCACATCCTCAGGGAGGCAGTCTTTACTTTCCACTCACAGCCAGTGCAGGTGTTGTCCATCAGTGTTGATTCTGCTGCAGTGGCTGAGTAGCTGAATTTTGCAAGGAACCAGAGTGTGCCCCTTCCTTCCGGTACTGGTAATATTCTTGGATCTCTGGAGGGTGGAAGCATCAGAGTCCAAAAGGGTGCTGCACCAGAGTGACACATGCCCTGCTCTGGAGTGCCACACTGGGTTACTCCCCTCTCCCCCACTGTGGGTCTTGGTGTGAGCTGGTTCCCTGTTGTATTGCACAAAGTAGCTAGTCTATTGGAAAACGACCAGGGGCACAGATTGCAACTCTCTTGGCTTGGTTGCTAGAGGCGCTGGAGATGGAGAGAGAGTCTGGACCTTTTGGAGATCACCTTGTTTAGGGTCCAATAGATCAACACATATGTGTTTTCCGTGATGCATACATTTAGGACACCTTCACATTTTCTGTGAGGTACATTGCTGAAGATGGTGTTTTGTAGGAGGTTATTTTTTATAATTTTTCTTTCTTTAACTATGGTTAGTGGGGTGGGCATGGTGCCTCATTTCGGTGTGCTGAAGGAGTGCTGTCAGGAGAACAAATGCAGAAGTCCTGAACGGTGTCGAGTTTTGAAAATCACAACAGCCTTTCAACAAGATGTTTGCCCTATTGGCTGCGCCATCACGAGTCTCTCATTCAATTATGACTGAGGCCTAACTTGTCCACGGGTCAAGAGCAGTATTCACAGCAAACTCTCCCGCTCCCAATTCTCACACATTCAGAGGCCTTCCTTCGGCCATCCTGCACATCCAGAGGTAATAAGGTACCTTCCACTGAAGCGGCCAGTTGGTGTGCATGAGAGCTTTAGTGAAAGGGGAGACTGCCATCTTTTTTTTATTTTTTATTGAATTTGCTGAACAAGTCAAATTTTGTATTTATACAAATGAAATTAAAAAGGAAAAATGATTAATTACACCATACATATATCATTACATATATACAATTCATCAATCATATAAAACAGGGAAAAGGTACAAAAAATAAAAGGAAGAATCAGTTAAAACATTCAATGTTTCCCTTTCTCCTCTTAACAGCAAACATATAACTTCCACTTTTTCATCATTTCACATGTTTCGCACTTCTTCCAAAACAGTGATATGATAATAATTTCAACGTTCTGACCTTATTCATCAACCTCCCCACTGAATCAACAATACATTAGGATTTGCTTCCTCTTGAGAGGTTTAAAAACTCCAAGTATTTCACAATAGCCACCTTCAAGGAAGTATGTTGTCAATGGAAAAGAGAATTCCACATTAAGTCAGATATTATAAAACAATAATCGTGGAAAAAGTGCTGGAAATACTTCACTCTCAAATCCAACAATACAGGACATTCTGTCAACAAATGAATCAAAGTTTCTGATTGTGCACAAATCTTAAATTATCTGCAATAATGTTTGTCTTTTGCAAGAATTCTACGCATTGTCAACACCTTATTGGTGCTCCATAAATTCAGCCTGAACCTCGGGTATTGATTGGTCAGGCTAAGGGCTGGGGACTTAACCAGATAGGATTCCACACATTTACCGTTTTGGGGAGAAAGGCATGTAGCTTGAATGCATTTAGTTTCATACAGCTTTCTCGCTTAACAATCCAATCTCTCTGATCGAGTTTCAGTTTGGCCCCGTTTGGGTTAGTTTTAAACAAAACTTCAGATACACCAGCATCTTTCATATAATCGTGTACCTTTAGCAACCATTCATTAATTTTCTTATGAGATGTGCCAGTTATATATTTTGAGATGATACTCATAATCGAGTTGTCTTTAGTTGGCAAAATGCATTTACGATAAAAGGAAGGCATCTTCCACATATACATTGTGCTCAAGGATACCAAGCCCAGCTCGTGTCTAATTGCACATATCCACTGGCATTAGGGTAGATTCATAACATTTCACCAAAAATATCATTCAAAACGAGACCAAAATACTTCTGCTCGCCACTCTCTTGGCTCTGCATCATATCTTAATGTGGGAACCACTTTCTGCTTGTAAAATCTTATAGCGGGCATCAAGGAAAAATGTACCATATTTGGCCTGGATAATGCGAGTCTGGGCCTTAGCTGTCTTGAGTTTTCTGTATATCTCAACGTAATATGGGACAACAGAACAATCATTATTTGTGCTGAGTCCTAAATATTTGTACTTATTTACCACCGATTGTTCTCTTGAAGTCCCCATTTTGGATATGTTTTTTTCTGACCTTGAGCAGTGAAGTTAATCAAAATTTTTAATTTGTCTTTGTTACTTGTCAAATAGTTTACTTCTGCATAAGTTTCCAGCTGAATAAGCAAAGCCTGCAAACCCCTCGGTGTTTTAGACAATAACACGAGGTCATCGGCATAAAACAGCCAGGGAATGCTCCGATCATTCAATTTAGGAGAGTCAGACACCGCTTTGGCAAATGAAAACCTCATGTCGGAAGTAAGGAAGTTAAAAAGGACTGAGGTCAGCATTCAGCCTTGTTTTAGGCCCATAATAGTTGGAATAGGGGTCGAGAGAGTTCCATCTATTGATAATCGAATTTGAATTGATGTATTGCTGTGAAATTGGTCAATCCAGTACATCAGGGCTAATGGACAAAAGGTCTTATGCAATTTTTCTCTCAGGAGTTCCCTTGAGATAGAATTGAATGCAGACTTAAAATCTTTAAAGGTCATATACTGTCTGCTTCTTTTCTCTTTCATGAACTTTAATCGCATGCAAGGCCATCAAATGTACAGTTCTCCCCAAACCGGCAACAAAACCGGTCTGGAAAGGATCTGATTTATCTGATGTGTTCATCCATGATAAGAAATGTTTCAGAATTATCCGGGCGAACAACTTCCATGGGACAACAAGGTGTAAGTGATTTCAATCCAGCACTCCAATTAAGTCAATGCCTAGTATGGGATGCCCAATGGAAACCCTTATTCATATATTTTTATGTCAAAAGTTCTTTTAATTCTGGATGATGTACCCTTATATAACGCTCCTCTCTTGGAATTCCCCCAGTCTCACTGAACCAAGAAATAGGTTTGTTTTGCAAATTAAAAGATTTATTTGAAGAATTGAACAATATATATATCTCACATTTATAAATATGGATAATATCTGAATATCACACTTATGAATATGAACAATGATCTGCAATGGGTAATATGACAATATCAACCATCTCTTTAATCAATTAGGAGTAGGAATAGGAAGAATAATGTAGCAGAGAATAACTTTGTGTGGTTCAAGGAAATGCAATGATAGGAAAGAATGTAACACAGAAGGAAACTTGATATGAATTCAACCAAAGACAATATAATCACTCTTTCCCCCTGTTGTTACTCACTCCCCCCAATATGCAATATGAAGAGATGAATGAGGGCACACAGGTAACAGGAATAACAATCAACAATTGCAGTTTCAATCCCGATTCCCCCCAGCAAGCTTAGAGAGAACAGTAATGATTTTATACAGGTCAATTGCTTTTAGATGTGGTTTGAATTGGATGGGAAAAATGCTAAATGATTTTAATTCACTAAATGAGATTCAGAACTAGTGAGAGTTGCTTTGGATTGGTTCAGGTCAACACTAGCAATGATTGTTGAATGGCTAGCAGATGGAAAACAAAATTCTGAAGTTGAAGTCAAGAAATAGCTGTTTTTACATGTCTTGAAATTTACCCAAATGCAAATTCGCAGCAACATTTCCGCGTGAAGGGAAACGTGATTATGGAAAAAACTATAAGGAATTGGAATGTCATTTTGGGCTGCAGATGTTAGCTTCAAAATGACACTTACATTTTGTTCCCAGCACATACGGTTCAAATGTTAGAGGTTTTAATAAAGGTCGATTTTTCTCAAACGGAATCAAGATTTCAAATGAAATTGCGCTTTCAATTGCAAAGAGGTTGGCTTACACTAACAATGATCACAGGATTAGATGGATGAGAAAGGATTCAGAATGGACAAAAGAGATTCTACAATGCAGTCTGGATATGTTGGAATGGGTTGGATGGATTACTTTAAACTAAGAAATGACTATGGGCAGTTCTATGCTAAATACTCACAACTCTGGTTTAAAATGGACCCATCAAAGATCTGGTCAAGGGTTTGGCCTGGACTTCGCTCGCCACCTGACAGGTCTCAGCCGCTTGGTTCTGCTCTCAGCACTCAGGCCTCTGTGCGGCCTCTTGGACTGGATCTGATGGGTTCTGGGTTACAACTCTGCTGGACTGATCTGGATCTTGGGTTCTAGCAAAGGTTGTTGGCCAGAAGCAGCAAACAGCTCAGCCAGGCTGTTGAATGAGTTAGGTTAGGCCCCGTGGAAGTTAGGGGTTAAATCAGGTTTGCAAGATTTTAAAAGCCTGCTGAAAATGGTTCAGCTTTTTGGGTTGGGCCTTTGCTTCAGGGTTCTAGAGTCTGGTTCTAGAGTCTGGATCTGGAGTCTGGTTCTGGAGATGGGTTCTTCCTGCAGAGCGCTTCGCCGGTAGATCAGTGATGAGTGAAAGTGTGTCGTGACTGTCCTCAGCAGTACCTAAAGTGGGTGGGGAGGCTGATTGCCTATGCCCAACCCTCTAAGGATCTGATAGGTCAGAGACTTCCCTGTCCCCTGATTTGAGAAAGGAACAGTGTGTCATGAGGTGTCATCATGTGTCAGAGTGATGCTGCCATTTACAATCTAGGGAAGAACGTCCCCTTTGCTTTTACCCAGAAAATCTATTTTTCCCCAAAAACATATTTTCAATATGCACAACTGGTTAATAATACATATACACATCACAGATTGCCTAAGGTAAGTTTCGGTCAAAATCTTATCTTCCTACGTGTTTTGGTTCATAAATGACAATTTTTCGTGCTTTTGGTTGGTTACACATTTTCGGATCTGTACAATTTTTTACACATACATGCACATACCCTCTGGGCATATTCCTGTAATTTTTCATGTTCTTAGCATAATCACAATAGCTACAATATTAAAAATTTTGTGTTCAGTCTCTGAATGTCGCACAGATTCCAGATAAGTTTTAAACTGTGAGTGAATTTTTCATTTTAATAATCTCTAAATTTCATATTTTTGTCAGTTCGGTACAATATCTTTTCCTAAAACATATATTTAGTCCAATTTCAAATCCACATTTTCAGTCTGGCCCGCCTCCAAAGCTTGGCCTAGTCAGAGAGTCACATGGTCTTCTTCCTGCCAGGGCAGCTGATGCCAGTCACACCCAAATTAGCATTTCCACTCAGTTCAAGGACTGCATTGTCTCTTTCCCACAGCCACATTCCAGAGTGCCCCTCCCATTTCCTTTCACACTTGCCTGTCAGATACTCAGCAGAGCACAGGAGAAAAGATTCCTTTGTTTAAGGGAGAAGGTGTGGAATGTGTTTGAAGCTCAGTGTGGGAAACCTCTTGGAAGTTTAGCTGAATCAGGTTACCTGATAGTCCATTTTAACATTGTTCCTTTTGCAAAATTACAGTTACAAATTTAAAATAAGCAAACATATCTTCAATTCCAGTCTTTTTCAATATGAAAATCAATGTGTGGCACCCTATATCGCATTTGATGCAAGTCCCTTCCTTGGCATATTTAGCTTTTTGAGACACAAGTTTCTCCTGTCAGATTTAGAAATCGCCAGCGTCTGACAGAGGCGAGTAATGATATTGCACCCATTTTAGACAGATTTCTTTCCAGCAACCATCTTCAAAAGTGGACTTTGTTCAGATAACCTATACTTCTGCTGACATTATATTTATGTGGATTCTTGAAGTAGAATGATGTTCAACCCCCAACAGGAGGTTGGATCTTTTGGGTGGTTTGTGAGCCATGATTTTTGCAAATTTGACAACCAAGAAAAAACGGATTTTCACACAGCTCTGTGTTTCTTTTGCAATCAGCCTTGCTCTGTGGGCAGCCAAATGATGGGTTTTGGCAGTGGTCTCCTGTGTTACCACTGACATAGGCAAAAGTGGATGGCGGCCTATTTTTCAGATTTTTACTGCGCATTTCTGGGTGATTTTAGCGAACAGAATGCTTTCCAGTGGCCATTCGGATGTTCCTGATGCAAGCAATGCACAGTAATGTTGCAGGGCCTGGACTATTGGGGAAAGACATCCCACAAAGGAGAGTGACCGGTCTGTAATTTTCCAGGTCCTGGCGGTTTCCTTTTTTTTTACAAAGGGACCACAATTGATTTTTCTCAGGAAGCAGGGACTTTACCGCTATGTAGCACTTGTCTAAATATTGACATTAGGATTGACTTCCATGCTTCCTGGTGTGTTTTCATCATAAGATTGGATAGGCCGTCGCGACATGCTTAGCTTGCTTATATGAAATATAAAATATATATCTTCGACATCAAATTCAATATTAATGTCGTTTGGCCCATTCGACTTCTCACAATCTCTCACATGGGGAATATTCATTTCTGTATAAAGTGACCTGTAAAATTTCAACCAAACTTCTTCGGGAACTGCATTGATTTGAACACTTATCTGATGTGTACCTTGTGCCTAATTTAAAAGGCCCCATATAAGAGCAGGGTTCTTGTTTGTGAGTGTCTGTAACATAATCTCATAATCCTGTTGATATAATTTTGCCCACCTTCTTCTCACCCAGTTCTTATATCTATTCTTCAAAATTCTTAAATTCCGTTGGATAGCTCTTGTAGGCACCTTCATAATAGCATGTCTATTTGCTCTATATTTGGCTCTCACTGTTACCAGCTCTGGATCATATGTGTGTAAATGACTAATGCTTTTATGGCCATCCCGCATGGTCTTATGTTTGTATTTTTGCAATACTGCAACATATAGACCACTTGATGATATAAGGTCTGGGTACAGAATATTGGAAGGATATTATAACTGCCAATTTAGGTCTCTCAATAACTCAGGTGTCCATCTAAAATGATTTTTAGCATTTGTGGCAGATCGATTTCGAATGCAAGACCTTTCTGATCTAACTTTAAGGCTTTCACAGGACCACGTTAATGATAATAAATCATGGTCACTGCTCGTTTGATATTTTACATGAAATGAATCTATAAATGTGAATACATTTCGGCTCACATACACATAATCTATTAAGGCTACTTGCTCCCCCCTGTTCTATGTGTTCCTTGGAGGAATATCGCCAGAAACTGACCCATTCACCATCAGTAGCTGCCTTTCCTCCATGAAGGCCATTCAGCGTTTCGCCACTGATGACAGCTGGATGGTTGGCACTGTTAGACATTTAATGTTTAAATCTCCTGCCAATATTATATACTGAACCGTTGGATCTGAAACTATGCAACCCATTACCGTCTCAACGTCCTTGAAAAATTCATTATCTGTAATTCCCACATTGTTCCAGTATATATTCACCAACGCTGTGGTACAACTAGGGGATTTGATTTTAACCAGTTGGAGAAACATGTTCGGAGATAGCCACAGAATCATTTCTAAGTTGGCTGTAGTTCTAACTGCAGTCATTAAACCAGCCACAGGTCTTCCTCTGACTGGGAGCTTGGCGGGAACCAGAGATATGGTATGTTTCTCCCAAATTAGAGCTATGGTTAGCCAAACCTTTTTGTAAAGCTATTATGTCATACTCATTAAGGGGATTCGAGTCAGTGAATGTTAGATGTTTGTAACCCCACGTATTCCACGAGGCAAATGAGCATGAAGATAGTTTTGAGGTGGCGAGTTGTTAATTGGAATTATGGGGAAAACTCTTACCTTTACTCGTGTTTTGAGAACATGTTAGTCTGATACCCTGATATATTGTCTGAGCACTCATGTTGGTCTCGGGCTGTTGACCCCATGACTGATGCTTTACTGGGCCACTGACAAGTTGTTTGCTAACCAGGAAGCCCATCAAATATAGTTCTTCTCTGGCTTGCCATATTACATTCATCACAATGCCGGATGGCATCCATAGTTTTACTATGGACAGATTACGTTCATCTATGAATTCTATTTTGTCGATGTCACTCAAGCATACATCTTCCAGTATCAGGATCTCACTCATAATGTTCAAAACACTAGACCTATTTAGGTCATAGTCTTCAAAGGGATTGCCTCTGCATTGCATTATCAGACAAGATAAAGACATTTGCTTTGTACCTATTTCTGGTTCCATTCTATGCTCCTTGAATGTCACATGACTTTTGCAGGTAGATGATTTTGGAGAACTGCGATTCATGAAGAGATTTACTGAAGCGCAATCTCTTCCCTTCTTTGTTCTAACGTCAGATGACCCACTTTCCATCTGATCACTATTCGATGCTTCATCAGCTTTTGATGAATTACCCTGTTGAGTTGTCGCTGGATTCTTAGCATTCTGGGCTGACTTATCTTTATGCATTCCATTCTTTGCTGTCTGCGGATGGAAGGAGAATCCCCATCCTTCTGTTCTTGTTCAACTACTTGAAGCAGTGTCTCCAACGGTTTCGTATTCTAAGCTTTCCTCAATCCAAATCTGCTGTTTCAAATTATTTTGGTTATTTCTCATTGCAGTTTTATTTTGAATAATTTTATTGTATTTCTTCAATACTGCTGTACTTGCTATTTGTAAATTGGGTTTTGGAAGAGATATCTTATTAATAAATTGATGGGTGCCTGACCGTTTCATTGCTGTTGTCATTTTGATGTTTTTGCTTTTTATTTAGCAGGCGTGTAACGGTCCACTTATTTTTTTACCCCGAAAACATTTTATAAAGGCTTATTTCCTTTCCTGTGTCTGTTACAATCTTTTCAATGGGATTTACGGCAGAAGCTGGATTTAATTATTTTACAGATTTTCTTGTGATCTGCCTCCCCTGATTAGATTTTTTTTCTATTATTATTATTTTTGTTACTGCGTTTTTTTATCCTGCTTTCTGATGGCTGTGTCACGACCTTTAGTTCTGTCAATGTAGTGTGTCCCATTTGCCCTTCCAAGATCGCAACGTTGCCATCGTGAAAAGGTACCATTCAGTATCTAAGTTCTCATATAGCTTAGCTAAGGTAAATGAAGCTGTATTGATAGCCTGTAACGTTATTTCTGTTCCTGCAGGTACAGCTAATTGTGTTGTTTCCAGAGTGTGTTGCAATGAGATTCTCACTTTCTGGGGGTCGGCTGTGTAAAGGAAATCGATAATACAGATGAGTCCCGGGCTGATGTTGAAAACATCACCGGGGATGGAGATAATTCACTCAAAGGTCGTTTCGCAAGAGGAGGGTTTGAACCGCTACTTTCCTTGCTCGCTTTTAGCTCTACGGGGGTCAGGGGTTTACAAAATCATCTTGCCGCCCTGGGAGAGCTTGATCGAGCAAGGCCGACTGTGAGAGTGCAGTGACTGCTAAGGTAGAGGGACCGGGGTGTAATCTTTCGGAACTTAAGCCGAAATGAACATTTCTCTCATGTGCACAGTCGAAAGTATGGTTGTTTCCACCAAAACTGAATCCATCACAAAAACTCCTCCACTGACGAGTCCGGAGGATCCATCATAAGTCAATTTCAGTTCCTAAGTCTCTAGTCGCTATCCATTTTGGGTTCAGGGTCTGTGCTTGACCGTTGGTAATTAATGATTTTGCTCAGAACGGGGTAAAACCCGGAACAGGCCGGAACGGGCCGGAACGGTACCCTAATATATAAAATGGCAGCAAAACTCACCTGAAAATGATGCAAACACACATGAAGAACATTTTGGAAATGGGAAAGGTTGAACAATGTGCTGTCATTAACCCATTACTGCCCAAAATCTACATTTTCACACGAAAAAGTACACGGAACGGTACCCTAATATATAAAACGGCAGGGAAACTCACCTGAAAATGATGCAAACACACATGAAGAACATTTTGGAAATGGGAAAGGATGAACAATGTGCTGTCATTAACCCATTACTGCCCAAAATCTACATTTTCACACGAAAAAGTACCCGGAACGGGCCCGGAACGGTACCCTAACATATAAAAAGGCAGAAAAAATCACCTGAAAATGATGCAAACACACATGAAGTACATTTTGAAATGAGAAAGGTGGACCAATATGCTGTCATTAACCCATTACTGCCCAAAATCTAGATTTTCAAACGAAAAAGTACCCGAAACGGGCCGGAACGGTACCCTACCATATAAAAAGGCAGCAAAAATCACCTGAAAATGATGCAAACACACATGAAGAACATTTTTAAATGAGAAAGGTCCACCAATATGCTATCATTAACCCATTACTGCCCAACAACTACATTTTCACACGAAAAGAGTACCAGGAACGGGCCAGAATGGTATCCTAATATATAAAACGGCAGCAAAACTCACCTCAAAATCATGCAAACACACATGAAGAACATTTTGAAATGAGAAAGGTGCAACAATATGCTGTCATTAACCCATTACTGCCCAAAATCTACATTTTATCACAAAAAAGTACCCGGAACGGGCCGGAACGGTACCCTAATATATGAACTGGCAGCGAAACTCACCTGAGAATGATGCAAACACACATGAAGAACATGTTGAAATGAGAAAGCTCCACTAATATGCAATATGCTGTCATTAACCCATTTTTGCCCAAAATCTACATTTTATCACGAAAAAGTCCCCGGAACGGGCCGGAACGGTACCCTAATATATAAAACGGCAGCGAAACTCACATGACTATGATGCAAACACACATGAAGAACATTTTGGAAATGGGAAAGGTTGAACAATGTGCGGTCATAAACCCATTACTGCCCAAAATCTACATTTTCAGACGAAAAAGTACACGGAACGGTACACTAATATATAAAACGGCAGGGAAACTCACCTGAAAATGATGCAAACACACATGAAGAACATTTTGGAAATGGGAAAGGATGAACAATGTGCTGTCATCAACCCATTACTGCCCAAAATCTACATTTTCACACGAAAAAGTACCCGGAACGGGCCAGAACGGTACCCTAGCATATAAAATGGCAGCAAAAATCACCTGAAAATTATGCAAACACACATGAAGAACATTTTGAAATGAGAAAGGTGCACCAATATGCTGTCAGTAACCCATTACTGCCCAAAATCTACATTTTATCACGAAAAAGTACCCGGAACGGGCCGGAAAGGTACCCTAATATATAAAACGGCAGCGAAACTCACCTGAAAATGATGCAAACACACATGAATAACATGTTGAAATGAGAAAGCTCCACCAATATGCTGTCATTAACCCATTACTGCCCAAAATCTACATTTTATCACGAAAAAGTACACAGAACGGGCCGGAATGCTACCCTAATATATAAAACGGTAGTAAAACTCACCTGAAAATGATGCAAACACACATGAAGAACATGTTGAAATGAGAAAGCTCCACCAATATGCTGTCATTAACCCACTACTGCCCAAAATCTACATTTTATCACTAAAAAGTACCCGGAACTGGCCGGAACGGTACCCTAACATATAAAATGGCAGCAAAAATCACCTGAAAATGATGCAAACACACATGAAGAACATTTTGAAATGAGAAAGGTGCACCAATATGTTGTCATTAACCCATTACTGCCCAAAATCTACATTTTCACACGAAAAAGTACCCGGAACGGCCCGGAACAGTACCCTAAAATATAAAATGGCAGCAAAACTCACCTGAAAATGATGCAAATACACATGAAGAACATTTTGAAATGAGAAAGGTGCACCAATATGCTGTCAATAACCCATTACTGCCCAAAATCTACATTTTCACACGAAAAAAGTAGCCGGAATGGGCCGTAACGCTACCCTAATATATAAAACGGTAGCGAAACTCACCTGAAAATGATGCAAACACACATGAAGAACATTTTGAAATGAGAAAGGTGCACCAATATGCTGTCATTAACTCATTACTGCTCAAAATCTACATTTTCACACAAAAAAGTACCCGGAACGGGCCAGAACGGTACCCTAGCATATAAAATGGTAGCAAAAATCACCTGAAAATTATGCAAACACACATGAAGAACATTTTGAAATGAGAAAGGTGCACCAATATGCTGTCAGTAACCCATTACTGCCCAAAATCTAAATTTTATCACGAAAAAGTACCCGGAACGGGCCGGAACGGTACCCTAATATATGAAACGGCAACGAAACTCACCTGAAAATGATGCAAACACACATGAAGAACATGTTGAAATGAGAAAGTGTACCAATATACTGTCATTAACCCATTACTGCCCAAAATCTACATTTTCACACGAAAAAGTACCCGGAACGGGCCGGAACAGTACCCTAATAAATAAAAGGGCAGCAAAACTCACCTGAAAATGATGCAAACACACATGAAGAACATTTTGAAATGAGAAAGGTGCACCAATATGCTGTCATTAACCCATTACTGCCCAAAATCTACATTTTCACATGAAAAAAGTACCCGGAATGGGCCGTAACGCTACCCTAATATATAAAACGGCAGCAAAAGTCACCTGAAAATGATGCAAACACACATGAAGAACATTTTGAAATGAGAAAGTGCACAAATATACTATCATTAACCCATTACTGCCCAAAATCTACATTTTATCACAAAAAAGTACCCGGAACGTGCCCGGTACGGTACCCTAACATACAAAAATGCAGCAAAAATCACCTGAAAATGATGCAAACACACATGAAGTACATTTTGAAATGAGAAAGGTGCACCAATATGCTGTCATTAACACATTATTGCCCAAAATCTACATTTTATCACGAAAAAGTACCCGGAACGGGCCGGAACGGTACTCTAACATATAAAAAGGCAGCAAAAATCACCTGAAAATGATGCAAACACACATGAAGAACATTTTGAAATGAGAAAGGTGCACCAATATGCTGTCATTAACCCATTACTGCCCAAAATCTAGGTTTTCACACGAAAAAAGTACCTGGAACGGCCCGTAACGCTGCCCTAATATATAAAACGGCAGCAAAACTCACCTGAAAATGATGCAAACACACATGAAGAACATTTTGAAATGAGAAAGGTGCACCAATATGCTGTCATTAACCCATTACTGCTCAATATCTACATTTTCACACAAAAAAGTACCCGGAACGGGCCGGAACGGTACCCTAATATATGAAACAGCAGCGAAACTCACCTGAAAATGATGCAAACACACATGAAGAACACGTTGAAATGAGAAAGCTCCACTAATATGCAATATGCTGTCATTAACCCATTTTTGCCCAAAATCTACATTTTATCACGAAAAAGTACCCGGAATGGGCCGGAACGGTACCCTAATATATAAAACGGCAGCAAAACTCACATGACTATGATGCAAACACACATGAAAAACATGTTGAAATGAGAAAGCTCCACCAATATGCTGTCATTAACCCATTACTGCCCAAAATCTACATTTTATCACGAAAAAGTACGCAGAACGGGCCGGAACGCTACCCTAATATATAAAACGGTAGCAAAACTCACCTGAAAATGATGCAAGCACACATGAAGAACATGTTGAAATGAGAAAGCTCCACCAATATGCTGTCATTAACCCACTACTGCCCAAAATCTACATTTTATCACTAAGAAGTACCCAGAACTGGCCGGAACGGTACCCTAACATATAAAATGGCAGCAAAAATCACCTGAAAATGATGCAAACACACATGAAGAACATTTTGAAATGAGAAAGGTGCACCAATATGCTGTCATTAACACATTACTGCTCAAAATCTACATTTTCACACAAAAAAGTACCCGGAACGGTACCCCAACATATAAAATGGCAGCAAAACTCACCTGAAAATGATGCAAACACACATGAAGAACATTTTTAAATGAGAAAGGTGCACCAGTATGCTGTCATTAACCCATTACTGGCCAAAATCTACATTTTCACACGAAAAAAGTACCCAGAATGGGCTGTAACGCTACCCTAATATATAAAACGGCAGCGAAACTCACCTGAAAATGATGCAAACACACATGAAGAACATTTTGAAATGAGAAAGGTGCACCAATATGCTGTCATTAACCCATTACTGCCCAAAATCTACATTTTCTCACAGAAAAGTACGCGGAACGAGCCGGAACGGTACCCTAACATATAAAATGGCAGCAAAAATCACCTGAAAATTATGCAAACACACATGAAGAGCATTTTGAAATGAGAAAGGTGCACCAATATGCTGTCATTAACCCATTACTGCCCAAAATCTACATTTTATCACGAAAAAGTACCCAGAACGGGCCGGAACGGTACCCTAATTGTTAAAACGGCAGCAAAACTCACATGAAAATGATGCAACCACACATGAAGAACATTTTGGAAATGGGGATGGTTGAACAATCTGCTGCCATTAACCCATTACTGCCCAAAATCTTAATTTTAATGTGAAAAAGTAGGACCACCCTGCTTTTCACTACTTAGTTGGAAAGAGGTCTTCAAGTGGACAGAGCCCAGCCTCGTATGTGACACAGCAAGGATCATAAAATGTCTTCAAGGTGGCTCAGCAGCTTATAAACACATTTCATGCAAACAAGGAAGCATCAATGCCTAAGAAGGGGCCCTTAAAAATCAGACAGATCATCTCTTATTTGGAGAAACCTAGATGTGCATCATGAAGAAAGCTGTTTCATTGTTTTCTTTGTGTAATGTGTTATTTCTTGCTTTCTCCCCTGTTCCTGTGTTGTGAGCCTGGGTGCTGTGGAATGCTTGTAGAATGCCTGCCTCTGGAATGTTGAGAGAGTGTTTGAGAGCTCCTTGCAGCTTGGAGGCCGGGGCTTGAATGATGGCACTGAGGCTTCAGCTGCCAATCAGAGAGGATGTTGTGACGTTGCTAATAGCTGAGGATGTCGAATGATGTGCCATTGAGGGTCATGGACAGCATCACGCACTGTACAACGGTTTGCCGGTGCACGCCTCTAAGAGTTTGAAGTGAGTCTCAGAGGAGGAGTTGTGTCCTGATAGTAATGCTGCTGAAAAGAAAAAGCGGCAGGTAACATCTAGTGGGGGCACCCAGCATGGAATGCTATCTGAGCCGGAGCTGGGAGCTGTTTCAGGAGAGCGTGAGTGTGCTGTCAGCATAGTGAACAGCTGGGTGCTGTGTTTGGAGAGCTGTGTGGGCACAGTCAGCTCAGTGAACAACTGCTACCTGAAGCAGTCAAGTTGGCAGTGATGGAGGTTCGTCCGAGCGTGTGTTGGGGTCAGGGTCACAGGTACCAGCATGACAGCTGCTCCGGGTATGGTGTGGATTGCACTATGCTGTATCCGGACTACATCTCTGGGAAGCAGGAATTGACTGTTCGCCGGGCAGAGTGCTGTGGATTTTGCCGTGGTTGTGGGGCTGACCTGGGTGATCCAAGAAGTGAACAACTGCCAACATCCTGTCTGAACTTGGCCTGACCCAAAGAACCAACGCGCCTACTCATAACAAAGGGACAATATTAAATTGGGTGGCCGAATATAACTGCTACACTAATATCTCCTCCATCTCTACTCAAGTCTGGACAGACCACTCCCAAGTAAGCCTAAAACCCATCTGAACAAGTGGTCCACACCACACCTAAAAAACGTATGGCAAAAAAAAGAAACTCTCAGGCTTCCTGGGGACTACTCCACTCTGAAGCAAACAGAACCAAACTCACCAAGATCTCAACCCTTTACAAAAAAAGAAATGTGCCTGGCCAAACGTGAATCCTACAACAACCGTATCTCTCAAGCCAATTCTAGTATGAAGGAATTATTTATGATCCTCAAAGAACTAGAGACCACTACCCCTATGCCAGACACCTGTGCACTAAAGACATAATTTGGTGCTTTGACATCCAACATGCGCTCTCTAACAAAGTAACTAGCCTCCAAAATAAAATATCAATAAAAAAAGCATCTCTAAATTTCTCATCCCCTCTTAACAAGACCCTTCCGACATCCCTCCCACCGCTTCAACTTTTCTAAAACCTCTATTCTTGAGCTAAAAAAAGTCATGCTTTCTCTTCAACCTTCCAACTGCCAGTGCAACCTTTGTCCAGCC
The DNA here is from genome assembly GCF_040938575.1 of Ambystoma mexicanum. Lineage (NCBI taxonomy): Eukaryota > Metazoa > Chordata > Amphibia > Caudata > Ambystomatidae > Ambystoma > Ambystoma mexicanum. Next base: position 668,483,809 of record NC_090922.1, on the reverse strand, counting down.
CGGCTTATCAAGGATGCAGCTAGGGATCTAGCTCCCTTCATATCTAAGCTCATTAATGCTTCATTCGCGACTGGCAGCATCCCCACCAACCAAGAATCGTGGGTGCTCCCATTGTTAAAAAAACAAACCATAGACCCTCTGATACCAACTAATTGCCGGCCAATCACGACAGTACCTTTTCTCTTAAAAATATTAGACAAAGTTGTATGCATACAAATTCAGAAATAATTGGAACTACACCAGCTTTTAGGAGCACTTCAATCAGGTTTCCGTCCCCAACATTGAACAAAAACCGCCCTCATTGACCTGAAGGCCCAAGTCGACGAGCTAAGGGACAAGGGGAAATCAGCCCTCCTTCTCCTCCTCGACCTCTCAGCTGCATTTGACCTTTTGGATCACAAGGTATTATGCAGCCATCTAGACTCAGCCACACACTTCTCCAAAGAGGCCATAGCCTGGATTGAGTAATTTTTAAGTGATAGGACCATGAGGGTCTTCTTCTCTCCTGCCCCAGGGATGCTGCGTCTCTCCTACTCTGTACAACATATTCACGAAGCCCCTTTTCGACGATCTGGACAATCTTGGTATCACCTACAACAACTATGTAGATGATACTCAGATTCTCCTCCCACTTTCAGGGGATTACGTTAAGGATTTGGCCCTGGTGAATAGAGTTTACCCATCATCCAGGCATGGATGGCAACGCGTGGTCTATGCCTGAATGATGACAAAACAGAGCTCATCATCCTGGGTACCCCCTCTAACCTCAAAAAATTATACCATGAATATTCCTCCTTCATAATTGACGGCAACCTCATCAAAGTGGCCAAGGAGGTAACAACTCTAGGCTTTTACCTCAACTCCACTCTATCCTTTACAAAACAAGTAAATGCTCTGGCCTCTGCTAACGCTTACACTTGTAAACCTATCAGAACCGGCAAACCCTTTCTTTCCAACAACAGTTGCATCATCCTGGCCAGAGCCCTCATTCTGTCCAGGTTGGATTATTGCAACGCCCTTTATATAGGTTCTAATAAATCTATCATCAGGAGAATCCAAACCCTCCGATATAATGCCCTTAGAGCGGCCCTCAGAGTAGCTAGAAGAGTTCCTATATCTGAGACCAACGATAAAATCCAGCTAAAAACTGCATTGCTTTTTCACAAATCTTGGAATAATGCCGTTCCCAGCTATCTCTCTGAGAGATTCCACAGACAGACATCCACCAGACCCTTTAGACTAGTCATCACTAATTGTCTTTCCACCCCCCGATTTAAATTATCTAAGGTTAGAGGCAGCAGCTTTCCCATCAAAGCGGCCCAGCTATGGAACTCCCTGCCTTCCTCACTCCGAGAAGATCAATCATACCAGAGCTTTAGATCTAACTTTGTTAACTGGCTCAAGTCAACAGATCAGTAAGGCCTGGCAGCCCTCACCACTTTGTCCATAGCCCTAAGTTGTTGCCACTATGTTTTTAACATAGTTCTCCTTGCTTGTGCGCCTCTTTTGTAAAGAATCGTAATTATCTTCTGTGTCTTTCTATGTCCATATTTGTTTGCCATATGTAATGTATCTCTGTAATCTCTGTATCCTAAGCCGTGTGCCGTCTTGTAACCTCTGCACCTTCATACCCTAGGGTCTGGCGCGCAATACAAATAATAAACAAACAAACAAACAATATATGGCAATTTTCCACAAGCTACATCAGGGCTTTATGTCATTTTTCAGGGATTTGTCCATGCTGAACCGTGAATATTGATCAACAGTGTTATGTGAAGTGAAGCCTGTTTGGATGTAAGTTGTCCATTGGTACGTTGTGGATTTTGGTGGATCTGGGACGTGTCTGGTGTATTTTGGTAAAGACGTTGCCTCTGTTAGTTAAAGGAAGTTGAAATTTGGTTTGTTCTTGCATGTTGATTTAATTTTTGCCTCCACAGGTCTGTCAGAATATGGATGTGAGAATAGGGCATGGACTTACGGGGGGTTACTTGTGTATGTGGTGTGTCTTGTGCTCACTGGGTGGCCTAGCAAACCACCTTGTGGGGTTAGACAGTTTTGTTTGTGTTTTGTGTGGCAGGGTAGTGCCAGCCACCTGGGCTGCTAGCTGCCAGCACATGGCACACCCAGCACTTTGGGGAGGTATTATGTGCCCGTGCCATTTGTGTTCATGGTTGTGGTTTGAGAAAGGTTGTTGAGCGTAGTTTACCTCATTAGTTTGTTTCTGTGGAGGTGGACCCTGCACTCACATGTTTTTTTTTTTGCCATTTGGTCAAGTGTGCTTTGCCATTGTGCGTTGGGAGGACCCCAGTACCCTTTGTGCGGTTGTCGCTCCCACACCTTGGATGTGGTGGTCTCAACCTATGTGTTGTTCTTGTGGTTGGGGCGCTCCTTGTTGGGGCACTGGTGGTGCCTTTTCGTGTGCCATCTATTTGTGGTGGTTTAGTGCTGCTTGTCTGTCGAGCAGCCTGAAGGCTGGTTTGGTTAGTTGATAAAGTGGTTTTGTTTGGTTGAGGTGGGTAGTCGGCAGTTGTTCCGAGGGGTGTGGGGCCGGTGCCCTGTGTGAGTTCCTACTGTTTGGTCAACAGTGTGGATGGTGATGTGTTTTGGGTTGTGATGTTTTTCTAGCATTTCATTGGTAGGACGGTTGAGGGGATTTTGTTTATTTTAATTTTATTTATTTATTTAAATATGGTGCTGAAGGCCCACAGGCATTGATTGGGGCTCCAGGTAACATCAACACCAAAAGACATACAGAAAGACGGGACAGAAGTCAGGAAAGTTGGGTCATTTCAAAGGGAGCTTTACTTAAAAAGAAAGGTTTGTAGTTGTTGTCGGAATCTTGTATTGTTTTGTTCTTGTCTCAAGGTCAAGGGGAGAGAATTACAAAGTTTGGCTGAGAGGACTGGGAAGGATTTTCCCAGTGTGTTAGCCCGCTTGACGCTTGAGATGGTTTGAGTGGCAGGTTTCTGTGTTCTGAACAAGTTTTATAGTGACTGAATATTGGACCTGTCATGGGTCACTTTGAGATGGTTGGTTTTTTGGGATTGTTCTTTTGTCTCTCTGTTCCATTCCCTTACTCTTGTTGGTTTTATTGCAGGTGATTTGTTATGTCTTGCTTCCTCCCCTGTTCCTGTGCTGTGACCCTTGGTGCTGTGGAATGCTTGTAGAAAGCTTGCCTGTGGAATGTTGAGAGAGTGTTTGTGTTCCTTGGGGGTCAGTTGGAAGTGGGCTGCTGGATTGAGTGGGTGCTGGTGAATGTCTCCTATGTCTTTCTGTACTTGAAGATCCTTTTGTACTTACCTGCTACCTAATATCCTGGAAACTATGTAAGTAAAGAAGATACCTACCCCTGCCTGGCCTCCCTGTGTCATCACTGAAGTACCCAATTAACATAATGCAAAAGAAGTGAAACATTTCACCTCTTATATCAAATACTACTGTAACAGTGCAGAGGTAGTCTATGCATGTTGTGCCAAATCCCAAGCTATTTACCATGAGGCCAGGGAGGTGAGGCTGCTACCTGATTGTCTCCCTGGGGGTGGTACTCAGTGAGTGGATTGCATGGTGAGGGAAACCCCTCATGGGGCCAGTTACGATCCACTTGGGAGAATGCAGTGTTCCACTCCTTCACTTCTGTCCTCTACTTCCCTTCACCCAACTCAGTCCCCACTTTCCTTATCTTCTATTCAGACCATTCTGGTCCCCCATACTTTAGTATGTTACAGTGGAGTGGAATGTATAATTCACACGAATGGGATGAGGAAGAGGGAGACTCACCATAGCTTAATGCAAAGGATTACTGAGATGAAGGTGGCAAAATCCCACAGCGGAAGCAACACACACGGTACAGTTGTGAAGAAGCAATCCCAATCATAAAAAGGGAAGAAGGACTAAATGGTCTGTGGAATCTGCCCTGGAGGAGCAAGAACAAGATGCTTGTTCTATGCTAGAGAATACAAAGGCTAAGAGCTGAGACTCAGATGCGTGTAGCCAGGAGAGAGGCCCAAGCAAGGCGGACCTGGCCAGAGGCAGGGAGAAAGGAAGCCAAACCGCCAAAAGCATACCGAGAATGAAGACACAGGCAGCCAGAGACACAAGTAAGAATCCGGAGCTGTGGAACCGCGGGAAAGAGAATGCCAAACGCAGCTGCAGCAGACAAACTCCGCTCCACCACTGATGAGACCGGAGACCACCCAGACGCTTCCCAAAGGTATGGAAAGGGTTGGGCTGGTGGCAAGGGCATTAAGAGAGCTAGAGCAGCTGAAACCCCATGCAGGTATATCCCAAAGAGCACAGAGGGATGCAAGTGGTACTATATTTGATACAAACTTTGTAAATCATGCAAAGATATTCTGAAGAGCACAAGGGGATACCAGTGGCATTATACGTGATACAGATTTGATAAATCATGCAAATACATCCGGGAGTGTACAAAGGGGTGAAAGAACAATGAGAATGTAGTAAAGCAAGGAAGTCATCCTAAAGATTTCAAAGGAATAAAAGAGAGGATACTCAGACAAATGCCAACCTCAAGAAAATGCCTATTTGTGATAGTACCTGGCAGGAGAATATACCAGGTCTGTCTGAGTGGTTGGTATGGTTTTTGGGTTTTTGGGCTCAGCTATATGGGTATTTGAGAGGGGTATGACAGTGGCCATCTAATGAAAGGAACAGGATAATAAAGGGGATAGGGAGGTGCAGTTTAGCGAAGTCGGTCCTTTAACAGTCTGGGGTACGAAGGGGTCTGTGGGAGCACAGGAAGGGTTGGCAGAGCAGGGGATGGGAAGTGTGGAAAAAATCTGAGCTAAGGGGGATGAGAATGTGAGATAGTGGAGAGAACGTACTGAGGGGTGGTAGGGAAAGGAGGCTAGTGAGATTAGGGATTCTTAAGCCTTTTTCAGTGAGAGACGAAAGAATGAAGAGTGGTTGGGGGGGAGAATGGTAAAAACTGATGTTCCTGGAAAGTTTGTGACAGTAAAAATGGAGAGAAGAGATGAGGTTGGTGTAGCAGCGTGATGTGGCAGAGTGCAGGATGTAACAGAGTATGGGGAGTGATTCCTTGTAGGAGACAAGAAGAACCTGGGAAATGATCTTACAGCAGCAGCAGAGATGGATGTGCATATAGTATGATGAATCAGTAGTGATTTCCCCAGAATCTTGACCTGGGACCCTTCTCATTTGGTCAGGGGAAGGCAGCCGCTTCCTGATCCCAACCTTGGGGGTGGTGTTCTGCGGGAGGATGACATGGAATGGGAACAGGCCAAGAGGAAGGAGAAACTCCCTTGCCAATTTCCCCCGAAACCCCAATCTTAGAATGGCTTATTGTAAGGTAGAAGACGTTACGAAAACTGACTTGGTTGACAGGGACTTCAAGTCCCATAATTCCTTCAGTACTGGGACAAGGAAGAGGGATGCCGAGGAATACTGCTGTGGGAGTAGTCAGCTAATTAGTGTAAACGATCTACACCTGAGGGACACTGAGAGGCTTAAAAAGCCCCCTCAGGTGCAGGAAGAGGGAGAGCATGAACAGCATTAGAAGAGAATGCAGTGCGGGCCTCAGAGGAAAGCAAAGCTGGTGTGAGAGAAGACGCTGGGACCAAAGTGCAGCCAAGAGCAGTGTCAAGTCCGGAGAGTGTCTTTGCCTCGAGCTATTACTGTTGCAGAGGTTGTACAGCGGGGAGCGTAAGAACCGGACGCTTGCCCATTGAAGGCTTGTTGTGCAGAGGTTGCGCAGCAGGAAGCGGAATTAGTGAGGGAAGTGTACCCTCGTTAAAGGCTTTAGGTGGCTGAGTTCCAAGCCTCTAAGGAAGCTCCAAATTCGAGTGGCATGAGCAGAGGTGGACCAGACTAGGCTGGTTGCCTGACTGCGAGGAGCCACAATGTCAGAAGACCTGCGAACACCAAATGGAGCTAGATCGAGCAACTTAACTGGTAAGTTCACAGCTTGCAAGTGACTCGGGAGCGCTCTGACACTATCCACAGCAGGCAGTTTCACTCGCGTGTGAGTGAGAGAAGCATTGATTACAATTCTGAATACCGAACTGTACGAAACCAACAAATGTTTTACTTATTAAACCAAGGTGACTGTGCAAGCAAGCATGTGAGTTGGTGGAAGGCCCAAAAACCCGTGGGGAAGTTTTAGTCCAAACAAAAGCATACAAACAATACCAAGCCAAGAGTATTAAAAAACCCAGCAATACCAATACAACAAACATTGCTCAAGGTCTCGGGATGATAGCTCGGGGGCAATGTGCTCGCCTTGCAAGCAAGACGGCACAGAGCACCACAGGTTTGATCCCCGGGTCCGTGCTTAGAAACCTCTGGGTATTAAGCATGTTATAAATAACCTATCATATCAAATAACCTATCAAGGCAAGAGGGGAATATTGGTAACCCCAAGAGTTGTGAGACGTTCTCTTTATGTGTTGTGTTATGAAATACAGATCACTAGATGATATAAACACACATTGCCAAAGCCAACACGGTCACGATATGGTTGTTGGCGTAGAGGGGAAAGAAAGGTGGCAAACCAGGTTGCCCTTCTGAAGAAGATTATCCAGAGGAAGAGAAGCATTGTTACAGAGGAATCCTAAAGAGCACTAATATGATTCCTTGTTTCGAGGAAAATGGTTTAAAGTTGGATGCTAAATAAACCTTGTGAAGTTGTTCTTAGTTGGAAGTTACCACTGAAGCACACTTTGTTCTCTTGTGAAGTATTAGACGGGCAGGTGAGTAAACCCGTGTGGAAAGTTGGTGAAGTAGAAGGCCTGGCATGAGTGAAAACCAGGTAGTAGTTGATGAGAGTGCTAAAATGTGGGTCTAACAAAGAACTCTTTAAATCTGTTCTTACTCCGGGAGGAGTTGGAACACACTATTTCTTTTAAAATCAAAGGTATGGAATGGGATGGAATGGAATAGATGGAATGGAATTGATTTTGTAAAGCGCAACATATGCTTAAGGGCATCTTGGTGCTCCCTACAGATAGAAAAGAAACATTTTCAGAGCTTTGCGAAAAGCCAGAAGAATCGGAGTAGCTCTGATAGAAAGAGGTAGAGAATTCCAGAGAACAGCCATAGCCACTAAGAAAGCGCGGACACCAATGCAGCTATACCTGAGCGATGGAACAGTCAGCAAGCAAGCGATAGCTGACAGCAGAGCTTGGCTCGTGATGTAGGGCACAAAGTTCGCCATGAGGTATTCCAACCCGTGGCCATAGAAAGCTCGGTGGACCAGGCAAAAGGCCTTGAATTGAATGTTTGGCCACCAGCAGCCAATGGAGTTTGCGGAGAACAGGGGAGATGTGACAGCCACGAGGAGTAGAAGTCACCAATCGCGCAGTAGCATTCTGGAGGACTTGCAGGCGATGAAGTATATAAGCAGATTGGCCAAAGTACAGAGAGTTGCAATAGTCCAGTGAGGATGTAACCAGAGCAGAAATGACAAAGACACAGAGATGCTCTTGGATATAAGGGATGACCCAACACAAGAGCCTCAGCTGAAAATGCCCTGCTGGCACACAGAGCTGACTTGTGACTCCATGGACAAGGATGCAGTGAGTTTAACCCCAAGGTCCTTGACCATTGAGACTGGCTGAGGAAAGGGGCCCAGGGAGGCAGGCCAGAAAGCTGACATCCAATGAGTAGCAGCTGCAGGGGGGGGTCACCACCAAATCCTCGGTTTTATCACCGTTCAGCTTATCCCAGTTGGAATGCATCCATTCTCCCACGGCCTCCAGACAGGCACGAAATCTGGCAGCTGACTCAGGGCTGGAGAGATCCAGATGAACCAGTATCTGCGTGTCGTCGTTGTAAGAATAACGGAGGAAGCCGTGAGCGAATATCAGTTTGGTCAAAGGCTGGACGTAGATGTTAAATATGACTGGGGAGACGGTGGACCATAGCTGCAGAAAAAAAGGAGGGAGTGACAGAATTTGACAATGGGCGGAGAGGAAGGAAGATAACCAATCAAGGACGGTGCCTGAGGGGCCGGCACCTTCCAAGCGGCCTAGCAGGACTAAATTATCAATGGTGTCAAAGGCGGCTGATGGGTCCAATAGAACCAGAGCACTGATGCTGCCCCCGTCATGACTCTGCGCCAAGTCGTCCATGACAGAGACCAGGACACTCTCGGTACCACGTCCTGGGCGAAAACCTGATTGTGAGGGGTGAAAGAAAGAGGATTCCTCAAGAAAAGTGGAGCGTAGTGGACAGACCAGGGATTCAAGAAGTTTCTTCAGGAAAGGTAAAAGGGAGATAGGATGGAAGTTAGACGGGATCAGTGGATCCAACAAGGGTTTCTTTAACAGTGGGATCACAGTGGCCAGTTTAAGGGAGGCCAGGATCACTCTCGCAGAGAGGGATGTATTAACTGTTTCTGTCAACAAATAAGCAATGTGAGGAAGGATATCCTAAATAAGATGAAGAGGAGTAGGATTAAGAGGGGATGATGACCTGAGCTTAGTAACAGCAGTGGTCACCTCTGGAACAGGGAAAGTAGGAAACACTGACCAAGAAGCGGCCAGCAGAGGCTCAGATGGCCCAATATCATTTGCTGCTATTTTAAAGTTAGCTGTTTGTACCATATGTTGCTACTTCAAAGTTAGCTATTAGTACCATTTGCTGCTATATTAAAGTTAGCTGTTAGTACCATCTGTTGCTACTTCAAAGTTAACTGTTAGTACCATTTGCTGATATTTTTTAGTTAGCCATTAGTACCATTTGCTGCTACTCTGAAGGTAGCTGTTAGTACCATTTGCTGCTATTCTGAAGTTAGCTGTTAGTACCATTTGTTGCTATTCTGAAGTTAGATGTTATTACAATCTGTTGCTACTTCAAAGTTAGCTGTTAGTACCATTTTCTGCTATTTTAAAGTTAGCTATTAGTACCATTTGCTGCTTTTTGTGACCTTGGCTGCGCCCAGTGACTACCCTGTGCTACCCCATACTGCATTACAACCATCCTGTCTCCCCTTATCCCCTCTCCACTACTCTCCCTTTTCTTCCCCCTCCTCCATGACACCTATGGCACTCTCTGCCTCTCCTATTTTTTTCTGACGGTTTCTCCATTGACTATCCTACCCTTTTCACTAAGTGTGGTAGGAAGAAGTTTAAAAGGGATATCTTGGACTCTAACCGTGGTCTCCTTATCGCTGACACCTACTCCAGCACTTCCTCCAGACAGACCCTCACCGACATTCTCTTTGTTGTTCCTTCGCCAGACCTTTAGACTCCTCTTATGGTCTCTGTGCTCTCTCCCTTCTCTTCCTCACCCATTAATGGTGGCACCTGGTGGGAGGCACTCCTGGACCCCTTCCACTCCTCTAAGGTAATCATTAATGTCTACTTTAATGGCACCGTCATAGTCCAAGGCCCTCAGGCCAACCTGCTCCTCTTTGATAGATGCTTCCCACGCCTCATCAATTTCCTTTCTTATCCTGCTGTCCCGTCCCTTCATGGGCTTCCTTGCCCCCCCTCCCTCTGCATCATCCTTGGCTACCTTGCCCTCTCCTCCTTCCTCTTCTGCCCCCCCTCGGACTCCTTCTACACCTCCGCAGGGCGTATCTCTGATTTGTACCCCTCCCCGGAATTCATTCATGGATGGCAACCTTCTCCATATTGCCACTCTAAACTCTCGCTCAGCTGTCAAACACTCCTCGGACATCTGCCGCCTCCTGGAAGAACTTGACCTAGATGTCCACGGTCTCACCGAGACATGGTTCACGGCCAGCTCGGTCACAAGCTTTGACACTCTCCTCCCGATGGCTGTAAAATCCTCTCCACGCCCAGATCCAACCATTCTGGAGGGGGTGTAGCCTTGATCTTCCCGGAGTGGATTCCTGCCTCTGACATTCCTATGCAGGCCTACTCAAATGCTTTGTCTGAGGCTTTCTCTCTCTCCTGGCCACTCTCTTACCATGGCTACTATCTGTCAGCCACCTGGTCAAATCACCTCCTTCCTCTCTGAGTGGGCAGACCTCACCTCCTCCCTCCTGGCCTCAACCACTCCACTCCTCCTTCTTCGAGAATTCAACATCCATCTGGATGCTTCCTGTCCCTCCTCTGGACTCTTTCGTGACCTCTGAGACTCTCTCTATCTTTCTATTCTCCCCTCTGGGCCAGAACATCTGCCCAACATCTCATCTGTTGGGCACACTCTGGATGCTCTGATCTATTCAGACCTCCCCCTCTCTATCCCTCTGACCACTCCTCTCTCCTGGAGTGATCACTCTCTCCTTTCCTCCCATCTCTCCCTCTCTACCCATCAGGTCAAGCCAACTCCAACACTGCCACGTACCTTCTCGGTCATCCGACCCATGAAGGTTGTGCCATTTGAGACTTTCACTTCCACCCCCCCCCTCCTCCTCTGGCTGACTCACATCCTGACACAGCCCTTTCCATGCTCGACTCTTCTATCTCTGATACTCTTGATGTTCTTGCCCGTCATGAAGATCCGCTTGAAGCCCAAAGCCAAGTGTAGGGTGGCTGAGAGGAAATGGCAGGCTTCTAGTGCATCCTCTGACAAACTGGCCTGTGCCTGCTTCAAAGGCAATACCACCTCCTTGCCCACACTAAGAAGGGAGCCCATATCCAAGCTTGCATCTTTGTGGCATCTAACAACGTGGCCGTACTCTTTCAAATCTGCAAGGAGCTGGCCAACCCTGCTGCAGTCTCTACCTCTCCTGTCGCCTCCCGGGTCATCTGCATGGCCCTGGCCTTTCATTTCATCTAAAAAAAACAGGACATCCTTTCCACCCTCTCGTCCTCTCCTCCTCTCCTCCTCCTCCCGCTTCTCTCTCTGTTACCTTTGGCCCCCCTGCAGCTGCCTCTCCTCCCTCTTTCTCATTGTTTCCTCTGTTCTCCCTTGACGAGATTTCCAGAAAGTCAAATCTATGAAAGTATCATCAAAACAGGTTATTTCCTGTTCATCCAAAACCATCAAGGACCACATAGACACCCTTGCTCCTGCTCTGGTCGACTTCTGCAACTACTCCTTCGTCTCTGGAGCCTTCACCTCCCCTCTGAAGCACTCTCTTGTGCACCCTCTTCTCAAGAAACTCATAGCCGATCCCTCTTGCCCGGGTAACTATCACCCGATCTCTATCACTCCATTCGTGGGCAAACTCCTGGAAAAGCTGGACATTTCCCAGCTTAATCTTCACTCCGATTCTGTTGGTTGTCTCCATGGTCATCAGTCTGGCTTCAGAGCTGCCAGAAGCACAGAAAGTGCTCTCCTGAACATCTGTGAAGACCTGCTCTCCAACCTTCATTCTAATATCCCATCTGTCCTCATCCTACTCAATCTTTCTTCTGCCTTTGACACGGTCAACCATGTCATCCTGCTCAATCGTCTCAGTGATAAACTTGGTATCACTTATCAGGCCATGGCTTGGCTGACCCCCTTTCTCTCCAACCGACCCTCCTAGGTCCAACTTGAGTCCTTCCTTTGCTCTATCTCACTTTGTACCTGTGGTGTTCCCCAGGGGTCTAACCTCTCTCCTTGGCTTTTCAACCAATACCTGGCACCGCTCGCCCACTGCATTGCTGCTCTCTACTCAAACCTTCAGTGCTATGCGGATGACACCCAACTTGTTTTCAGGCTCCCCTCTGCCACCTCTTCTCTGTCTCTCATCTTGACTGTGTGTCTGCAATCCAGGTGTGGTGCGCCACCAACTACCTCTGTCTTAATGCCAGTAAGACAGAGATCCTCCTCATTGGCACAACTGCACCTTCCTTTCCTGTCACTCTCTGGTCGGCCTCCCTTGGCCCTCTCCCTGCTCCCACTTGTGAGGCTAAGAACCCCTGGGTCATCTTCGACTCCACGCTTTCCTTTTCTCCACACATCTCTGACGTCTCAAAAAAGTCTAACTACCAACTGCACCTCCTCAGAGGTATACTTCCTTGCCTGTCCTTCCTCCAGAAGCTCACTGTCTCCAGAGCTCTGGTTCTCTCTAGGCTGGACTAATGCAACATCCTCTTTCTAAATCCGCCTGCAACCACTCTCCGCCCTCTGCAGCTCATCCAGAACAGGACTGCAAGACTTGTCCTTGGCCTCAAGCCCTGCGATCGTATCTCTCCAGCCCTGAAATCTCTTCATTGGCTCCCAGTGTCTGCAAGGATTAAATTCAAGACCCTTTGCATTTCCCACAGGCTTTCTGGGGCCTGGTTCCACAATACCTTGAACTCTCCCTTCGTAAATACCTTCCTACTTGAGCTCTTCGCTCCTTCACCTCCTTCTCCCTCGGGGTCAGTTGCTTCTCCAAGCAACAAATTGGGGGTAGATCCCTTTCCTCTGCTGGGGCATCAATCTGGAACAGCCTCCCTGCCTCTATGAAACTTGAGGAGAACCATCTTCGGTTCTGGAAGCACCTCAAGACCTTCCTCTTTGCTTCTGCCTTCGCTCTTCCTCTCCCCTGCTAAACTGTCTGCTATAGCACTGGACACCTGGTTACCCTCTGATATCAGCCCCAGACCCCTGCCCTCCAAGCCGCACACCCGCACTGCCTCCTGGAAACCCTTGCACTTGGGTCTGTATCTGCTACCCCACAGTCCCCTTCCAGCACTTATCATTCACCCGTTCTCTACACCTTATTTTCGCACTTACCACCTGCTGGCCGCACTACCTGTGGTTGTTCAATCACGTGTTCAGCACTATCCACTCCTCCCCTGCCCTTCGCATTTCCCCCTTGCCTCTCCCCTGCACTTGCACGTTCTAAATGTCACTGGGACTAGTAAGATTCTTGTTTTGTCCTCCCTTGTTTCCCCTCTCTTGCCTCGTTGCGCTCTGAAACACTTGTGCATGGGCGCAATACAAATAAAATATCATATCATATAAATATCAGTCTCAGAAGGAAGGTGAGTAACAGCAATATTCGATTGAATAGAAATGATTTCATCCATAAAACATGTGGATAAGGAATCACAAAGGGCCTGAGAGGAGGAACCGGTAAGCTAGTAGAGAGATTACGAACCACTTTGAACAACTCCCTGGGGTGATTCACAGAAGTTTCAATAATAGATGCAACATAGACATGTTTGGCTCATGAAATGTCAAGGTGATACAGAGAGGTGATCAGAGACAAGGCAAGCTTGTCCCTGGGTGTATAAGAGCGCCTCCACTTTTGCTCCATCTGTCTGGGTTGTAGGCGAAGGGCACACAGCTCGTCCATGAACCACTGCTGAGAGGGGCGTGAAGATAGCCTAGATGTCTTGAGCAGAGCAAGGCTATCTGCAACTGCGGTCAGAGTCCTAGTTAAACAATTCATGCCACAGGGGACAGCCCTGAAAGTCGGGCAAGTATAAAAGAGGTCATATAGGTTTTAAATACTGAGTGCCATCCACGCAGCTGGACCAATTTGACTGGTGGAGCAAATGGTGGGCCCTTAATGCCCCAGGTGAAGGAGACAAAGAAATGATTAGACCACGGGATTTGAAAGGCCGCAAAAAGAGTGATCTCAGTATCTGCTGAGAAAATCAGGTCCAAGGTGTTACCTAAGGAATGGGTCTGTTCATGAACCTGCTGTGGGGGGGAGAGCTCTTTCGTAGAGGACCGAAAGCTTTGAATCTTAAAGTTCTCCACCTCATTGACGTTAATGATTAAAGTCACCCACAATTGTAATTGGTTATTTATAACGTGCTTAATACCCAGAGGTTTTTAAGCGCGGACCCGGGCATCGAACCTGTGTTGCTCCGCGTCATCTTGCTACCAAGGCGAGCACTTTGCCCCGGAGCTATCCTCCCAACACAATGGCATATCATCCTGACAAAGAGAGTTTTTGGTTACTTGAAGGAGACGAATGTAAAACCTGTTCTTACTCCAGGAGTAGTTGGAACAAATCACTTCTTTCGGTACATTGTTGATACAACTGAACTTTTTATTATCAAGTTATGAATCCGCAAGAACTGTGATGGAACTTTGAGGCAAAACAGAATTTCCTGATTTCTTTTGAACTGTGGAGCAAAACCTTGCTCAAACCTGGGGAAGGGGAATTAACCCAGGTTATGAGAAGAGGCAGTGGGCATATTGTGAATGTGGTTTTATGTTATGTATAATTGTTGGATTAAACTGCCATACATTTCCTTAATGATTTAATGAGTATACAAGTGTGAGGGACAGATATCCGTTTGTAAGAGTATTTTCTTTAGTTTCTTCTACGCAGGAAAATCCTTGTCAGGGTAGGGATAGAGTGGTGTTTATCCTACGCTTTTATTCAATAAAATGGCTAAAGTTGAAAACTCTTTACAAAGTAGGCCGCCTCACATTTTTTACCCCTCACAACAGGTTCTGAGATGCTGCATGGTTGGGGAAATCCAAGGTTCAGGACACGGGCAAGAGGGATAATGGTATTCAACGTGAGTACTAGTGTGGGAAGGCCTTCTCACTGGAGTTGGTAACAGATGGAAAGAGCACCTAAAGGAAGGGCCTGACTTTATTCAGTTGCAGAGTTATTTAGTCCAGTGAGTTTCAGAAAAATTGGGTCGACTGATTGTGGGAGGGGGACCAGAAAATTGTCAGTGTGAGGAATCAAGGTGAAGACAGTGGCCGTAGTCATGTTCGGCAGGTTGAATTGCCAGGAGTTCAGTGGCATAGATTTGATTAAGTGGTCCAAGTCATTGGAAAAGAGAGATTGAAGACTCAAGGAGGCCAATAGATGAGAATTATGCAAGAAGAGGTGGAGCAAGGAGCTGAATACAAATGTACTCAAAAGAAAATGAGATTAAGTCATTGGGGAGAGAGGTGGATGGCGTGAGCTCCAGGGCAGCCTTGCCTGAACAGCCATAGGCTAAAGACGAGAGGCAATGGGAAGCGCCCTCCAGAGCAGCTCCACTCCCTGTTTGCCCCTGTTAGCCCATGGACGCCAGACGTAGACAACCTACAGTGACTGACAAGTCAAGAGTGGTGTGGGCGGGGAGTACAGCCATTACTGTACTCCAGTAAACACCACCACTCTTTTTACCTAATATCATATATCTACCTGCATTCCATGTTTTGCATTTAGCCTAAATGTGTAAGTAGACATGTGTTTCTTCTAACTAACGGTACTAAAAACAATCAAATTCTACATACTCAACTGCAAACTCTGAACTGGACACAACCATACCTCTACCGCGCCGCAACCCAGATGCACTTCACAACACCCAACCCAGCATAAAATCAAACCAAACACAATCATACCTCAGCACCACATGCCGGCTACCAACTGAAAATGCACCAATGCCCAGTGACCAGTTTCTCCGAACTGAAGCTGTCAACAGTACCTCAAAGTACTCTTGCTGTTTTCTCTCTCAATCCCACTAACAACCCCGCCCCAACACTCCTTACATTGCAGATCTGCCAGTGTGCCAAGAGACCACACCAGTGGCAACAGTGTGCGGTACAAGATCTCATAACATTAACATCATTTGTCAGTGTTGGCATCAAATGCCCAGCTTCTTCCACCATATGCTCAGGCACTTTTGTGATAAGACTGTGCTCTTCTACCATACAGCATACCCTCATACATTTAACTGACAAGTCCTACTCCATATATTCAGGTACTGGCAGAGACATCACTATAGACCCGGTTCGTGAGTAATGGGTTAATGACAGGCATCGTTTAGCCTTTCTCATTTCCAAATGTTCTTCACGTGTGTTTGTATCATTTTCAGGTGAGTTTCGCTGCCATTTTATATATTAGGTTACTGTTCCGGCCCGTTCCGGGTACTTTTTTGTGGAAAAATGTAGATTTTGGGCAGTAATGGGTTAATGACAGCATATTGGTGCACCTTTCTTATTTCAAAATGTTCTTCATGTGTGTTGGCATCATTTTCAGGTGATTTTTGCTGCCATTTTATATGTTAGGGTACCGTTCAGGCCCGTTCCGGGTACTTTTTCGTGATAAAATGAAGATTTTGGGCAGTAATGGGTTAATGACAGCATATTGGTGCACCTTTCTCATTTCAAAATGTTCTTCATGTGTGTTTGCATCATTTTCAGGTGAGTTGCGCTGCCGTTTTATATATTAGGTTAGCGTTCCGGCCCGTTCCGGGTACTTTTTCGTGATAAAATGTAGATTTTGGGCAGTAATGGGTTTATGACAGCATATTGGTGCACCTTTCTCATTTCAAAATGTTCTTCATGTGTGTTTGCATCATTTTCAGGTAAGTTTCATTGCCGTTTTATATATTAGGGTAGCGTTCCGGCCCGTTCCGTGTACTTTTTCGTGATAAAATGTAGATTTTGGACAGTAATGGGTTAATGACAGCATATTTGTGCACCTTTCCAATTTCAAAATGTTCTTCATGTGTGTTTGCATAATTTTCAGGTGAGTTTTGCTGCCATTTTATATGTTGGCCCTTGATTTCACTGTGCCACATTTAATGCTTTGTTGTAATGTGTCTATCTTTCCTATCTCCCTGGCATGCTATTCAGGATGTTTGTTTGCATGTACGGGATAATGAGTGCCCGGAGTACGCGATGCCGTGCGAGTGCGCTGCTTTCACTGTGCTACTCTAAATTCTTTAATACACAGTTATGAATCCTCCCAATAGTATGTATTTTGTCAACCTCTGAAGCATGAAAAGGAGACCCACGCCGGCTTCGTATGTGACCAACTTTGCACCAGTCCTGCAGATGAACTGGCCTGCTGTTAAATCTGTTACCAGTTTAATGGTATCCACTACACAGTGTCATTTGCTTTCTGACTTTGAGAACATTCAGACATTTAATTGCTAATGTTACTGTAGTCAGAAGGCTAACTATACCTGGTTAGATAGCTCAGTGGGTTGAGTACTCTCTGCTGCAAATGTGTGTGATCTGCAGATTGGGGGCTTGAATCCTGAAAAAGGTCTACTCAGCCTTTCATCCTTCTGATGTTGATAAATGAGCACCAAAACAGGTTGGGGATGTTGTATGTAGGTTTGCTCTATGTAAAGCACTGAAGCGTACATCCTATATAGTAACTTGTCATTTGGCCTTGGACGTCTGCTTACAGCCACAGTAATTAGGTAATGTGGACCTATACCCACTGTTATTGACGATACATATGGTGATCCATTCTTGTATGAAATGTATATCATATTGCAGTGATATGATATCAATATGTTTCGTAGTGTACTCAGGGACAATGCTATGTGATGCCACTTCCTGTTTTGTCAAAGAGTAAAAGGTCATGTTCCATTGCTTCCCGTGATGTCACTTCAGGGTAGGATCAAATGACAACACTTCCTCGGATATCATCAGAGGTCAAGGGTCGTGTGATGTCACTTCCGCCACCCCAGGCATTTTGGTGAAATGACGTCCCTGACTGCTAATTTCAAATTAATACGACCAAGACCAACGTAATGTGTTTTTGAAAGCGAAGTTAATCAACAGATTTATATGGAAAATTAATGATATCAAACTCAAAGTAGTCGAAGATGTTCCCAGAAAACGTTTGAACGAAGGAAAGATGTCAATGAGCTCCTTTGGAATTCTTATCGAGCAATATGGAGGCTTTTCTTTATTGCCTCCCTTTGAGGCATATACGGTTAACGTTGTTTCATCTATTTTATATGGGCCCCAATTTTGTTTCAACATGGTTAAAGCATGTGGAGTGCAAGTCACGTGTCGATGTGCAAGTGCTCTCGCGCAGGCACTTCATTATTTACATTGAGCGATGGGATTCAATCTGAGAGTGTAGACATATGCAAATCCTTTGAGAGAAAATGAACGGTTCTGAATGAGATTGACTATGATGACGATGAAAAAGAAAGCTAAGTCGTTTGATTGGTGTAAGAATGCCATTTGTATGAGCTTTACCTTGAAAGTGCAGTCACACAGCTCAGTTGCCAGGGAAAACACGTCAACGCCGGTTTATGCTCTTGAGGTTGAAACCATTCGACATCGTGGGCGCTCGAGCGAATATTTCAAAACATCTGCACAGATGGTGTAATGCCATGGGTGACTTTGCGAAACATGTATTGCTCTAAACTGGATGGCTAAAGACACAAGCTTTTTTTTTTAACAAGTTTGTAAATAGTATTGTTTTTCTTTGCCAGCTGAGTTATGTAGGAGGTGTTGACAGTTTTCGTTAATTCTTGCAGGTTGTAAAATGTTGATTCATGTTTTGGGAAATAATGATTGAAAAAGAAATATATGAATTATATTGTTGATATCTATTGAGAAATGGTTGTAATTGTTATTATGAAATGCGTGTTTCAAAAGGTCTGGTATACACCATAATGCACTAAAAATGATATGTGAAAAAACTCCTCACAGGGGCAATTTGAAAACGCCCCTCATGAAAACTGGATTTAATTGTGCTCTCTTTCGATTTCAGCTTTTAGGATGTTCTTTGAATCTCCGGCGAGTCTCATCTGAACATGTTACTGCTCTCCATCATCACTCACTCTGCAAAGCTATATCCTGATCCATTCACTGAAGAGGGCTCTTTTCTATTACCTCACTGAGAGTGTTTGGAAGAGCACATTGGACAGGTCACCACAATTACCCCAGCCAAACCTTGTTAGATGGTGCATCCTTGACTTAAATTGTTATGTGTAGTTTGTCAGGCCCCTTATACTGTGACTGCATGTGGATTCCACACGCACAGCCTCCTGGTATATGTAGTAAGTAATTAAGCAAATGTGGACTTGTATAGGACCTTCTGCCACTTTTGTTGACCACACTGAGTGGGGCTCTGTAAGAAGGGCGGTGGGTCGTTAGTGGGGGTAGTGGGAAAGGCAGATGGTGAACCTGTCATGTTGATGGGTGCTGGTCGGACGTACCAAGGTTTTCTGTGATTATTGTATTGTTCCATACGTTTGGCAGAGACACTTGCGAGTATGCCATCTAACAGGGAGGGTCCACGATATAGGCAGAAGTGCTTTGTGTAAGGATACATGCTAACGCCTGCAGTACCGTCTGTGTTCATTGTACGGAGGTAGATCTTTATAGGGGAGTAGATTAGTTGGGGGAACAGACAGTCTGGGATACAAGTAGTGGCAGAGGAGTGAAGAGGATGGGCTCCTTTTGAAAGTCAGGTAGTATGGACCACCAGGTGGGGTAAACATACCTTATATGTTTGCCATAGTATGTTTTTCCACATATTGAGTAGTAAGTGGGGGCCATTCCTAAGTAGAATATGTAGCAAATAGTGCTTGTAAGGCACATTGGGTCAATAACAGGACAGAATTACAATATTCCCACTGGCCCACATTGCCGCACATATGTGGGCTACAATCACAAAACGGGCCAGCAGTCTGAGCATTGCTCTACTACTCTATTGGCCAATCACAAGACGGGCCAGCAGCCTGAGCATTGCTCTGCTACTCTATTGGCCAATCACAAGATTGGCCAGCAGTCTAGCATTGCTCTACTACTCTATTGGCCAATCACAAGACGGGCCAGCAGTCTAGCATTGCTCTACTACTCTATTGACCAATCACAAGATGGGCCAGCAGCCTAGCATTGCTGTACTACTCTATTGGCCAATCACAAGACGGACCAGCACTCTAGCATTGGTGTACTACTCTATTGGCCAATCACAAGACGGGCCAGAAGCCTAGCATTGCTCTACTACTCTATTGGCCAATCAAAAGACGGGCCAGCTGTCTAGCATTGCTCTACTACTCTATTGGCCAATCAACAGACAGGCTGGCAGTCTAGTATTGCTCTACTACTCTATTGGCCAATCACAAGACGGGCCAGCAGCCTAGCATTGCTCTACTACTCTATTGGCCAATCACAAGACGGGCCAGCAGTCTATTGCTGTACTGCTCTATTGGCCAGTCCGAGCCTACTTGATACATGCAGTTTCTGTGCATTAGCCACATTGCAGCATTGAAGTCAGTTTAGCACCATTTATTTTCTTGTATGCGGGTTGACATATTCTTGAACTCTTTTCTTGTTTTAGGTAAAATGCTTCAAACTTGTCCCTATTGGTCTCCTGTATACAGACCCTGAAAGATTATGTTCAAAGCCTGAGCCAAGTGCAACAAGCACACAAATAGTGGCAGGAGGGCGCCATACAAGACCACTTACAATACTGTTAACACATGTACCTATGGCCTACCGTGAGGCCTGCTTGCCAATGATGTTAACACATGCACTGGTATTTGTAAAGGCATGCAGCAGCATAGTGTTTCTAATATAGGGCTAGTACTCTTCATACACTCACTCCATTTAAGAAGCCTAGCGCCATCATATCAATCCAAGGCTACCCCCGAACAAGAAATAGGCTCAACCATAGGTAAGTCTTCCCAGAACTAAGACACTCATCCACTTACCAACATGTTCACACAAAATAACTCTAAAATTAGTAACTTATTAATTCACCTGTAGCCCCAACAAGTTCGAATTTCTATTACCAAAGCGAGGCAGCAACCAATTCCTAGATGTGGTCAATAATCCATCGCCTCGTTCTGGACGATCACACGCAACAACATTAAAGAGTGTGAACAAGAAACCACGACCTAGGAATGAACCATCATGTATAGTACCTTGGACCTCTGTGGCCCCAACAAGTTACTGCTCAGCGACAGCACTACCAGATTGACTGACCTCTCAAGAAAATCCCCAGCCAACAGCTAGTTCCTCCCCCCACCGCCATCTCAACAAAGTCAGCTAAGGACCATCATTGAGTGATACAGTCTATCACACAGACAAAGTAGGATTATTCATGTGTTCCTTCTGTTTGGATGGCTCGATGTTATAAGGTTGCGTGCCCTCTTGGGCTCGGGAATCCACGTGTCACCACCAATATTAAGAATGAATTGGATATTTTAGAAGCCTCTAGATTCCTGTTGTAAGGTACACTAGGAATCACCTAGAGCCCTAACCCGGTCCTGTGACGCTGACAAACCCTTGCAAGTGCCTGACTTCATCTCGCGCTCTGAACCCTTGAACGACACCTTCAACCGCTCTGCCTTCCAACATCTATCTCTGAAGAAAATGTATCCACACGATCGAGAAAAGAGTCAAATGATATCTGCTTGTTGCCCATTTTCAGGCTTATTACCTGACAATCTCACCTTTCCTTTTCTCAGAAACTCTGGACAGGAGTTGATGTAGTGACACATTCTAGCTCTTTCCACCCAGTGCTGCGCCCCTTAGGATAGAGCTGAGCCCTGCGGGAAATGTAGTCCAGCTATCACATAGTTACGTGGCACCGTCCTCCTTAATCCTAAACTCACTCCACCTCAGCCTCCTCTCTACCGTTCCACTCTGTACCACAGCTATTCTCAGAACTAGTTCATAAGCTATGTCAGCCACCTGCATGGTGGTCAAATATTTTCACATCCGTTCAGACTACGGTCTGCCCAAAGGCCATTGAAACCACAGCGCTTCAAAGCCATAAAACATGGCAGCAGGCGCTATACAAATACCACATAACCTAACATAACATAACATGTGGCCTACTATGAGGCTTACTTTGCCAATATCCACTAAGGTGTGCTGCAACTCACTGCTAAGTTGAGGTGGGAGATCTGCTCAATTTCTGTTGCATGTGACGGCATATCGTTCAATGGGCTTGCACACTGCATGAAGCACTCCACACTATAATATACAGCTGGGTCCCATGAACATTTCAGGACATCTGTCACATAGTCTCTTCCATATGCATGTACACTGGATATAAAGTGTAGCAGATCCCTCAACTGTAGGCAGTTGCCCTAGGGGCTCATACACTGTTCTGCTCATTCCTGCTACATTCACTTATAGCACTGTGCCCTATGGCAAACAGCAAGAGCCCATGAAAAAGCCGTGCAGCTGTCACATAGTTTCTATGGTTTTTCTTACACTCCTTGCCTCTTCTCCATCCTCTCTTCAGCTTCCAACATCTCCACACCACAATTCACTGCATTCCGTAGAGTCTTTTCTGCTCCATGCATTGCGCTGCCCCTCGCTATTTGCTTTCAGACTACGGTCTGCGGAAGCACCATGAATCCTACATTGCTTCAACACCATTACATATTGAGGCACATACAAATATAACATGCCATTATTTTGATTCCTGTCCCTTGTGTTGTGGTTGGCTTGCAGTTAATATTAATAGTAGTATTTAAATAATGTTTTAAGTGCAACTCATTACCAGAAGCAACCGTTTCAAGGTGCTGTGCAAAATACATACAATCCCAAAACAACACATAACATACAGAGACAAATCAATGCATACAACCGCTAAACAAAAAACAGCTAATCAGATGAATCCTACTGGTACTGCTCCGATTACCCATTACGGAACATACAGAGTCAGCGGGTTGCATGTTACAGAGTCAGCGGGTTGCATGCTACAGAGTCAGCGGGTTGCATGCTACAGAGTCAGCGGGTTGCATGCTACAGAGTCAGCGGGTTGCATGCTACAGAGTCAGCGGGTTGCATGCTACAGAGTCAGCGGGTTGCATGCTACAGAGTCAGCGGGTTGCATGCTACAGAGTCAGCGGGTTGCATGCTACAGAGTCAGCGGGTTGCATGCTACAGAGTCAGCGGGTTGCATGCTACAGAGTCAGCGGGTTGCATGTTACAGAGTCAGCGGGTTGCATGTTACAGAGTCAGCGGGTTGCATGCTACAGAGTCAGCGGGTTGCATGCTACAGAGTCAGCGGGTTGCATGCTACAGAGTCAGCGGGTTGCATGCTACAGAGTCAGCGGGTTGCATGCTACAGAGTCAGCGGGTTGCATGTTACAGAGTCAGTGGGTTGCATGCTACAGAGTCAGTGAGTTGCATGCTACAGAGTCAGTGGGTTGCATGCTACAGAGTCAGCGGGTTGCATGCTACAGAGTCAGTGGGTTGCATGTGGGTGGCAGGTATTTCTATAGTTGAAGGGCGCCTTCCAAGGTGGTATGAAGTGCATAAGTGTATAGTTGGATGAGGTGTGATGATGGCCTCATTCAGTAATTACTCAGTCAGGTTTTTGCCTATTGCCTGAAGGTTAGGTGATCCTCTTCTCTGTGGCGTGTTTGGGTAGCAAGTTCAAGAGCGTTGTTGCTAGGAAGGAACCCCCAATGCCTTCTCTGGTTGACTTTTGGTACCATTAATAATGGGCTGGATTGCAATGTTCTTGATGTTATGTAATGTGGGAACATCCTAGTGCTGGATTTCGAGGCCCTGCCATGGTCCACAAGGTGGGTGATGAAGAGACTTTTGAAGTGGATCCTCTCTTTGATTGAAAGGCAGTGAAGTGTGTGGAGAGCCAGGATGAGTATTAACATCTTTTCAACCTTAGGAGTGATCTGGCTGCCGTGGTTTTGACCCTTTAGGTCTGATTACACATATGGCCGTGTTTCCTCTGGAAATACTGCCAAATTGAATTATCATTACTGCATACGGCAAACATACAGTAACGTTTAGGATCTGCATGATTATCAGTCATGTGGACACTTGAGCTAATCCCCATTTTGGAGTCCTATACAACTCCATGCGGAAATGTTTTATTACAGCACGTGGGTAGCATTGCATGTAATAATGCTTTTGCAAGGCAGTAATTGCCGCCTCACAGATGCTGATGGAATTAAAATGTTTTGGTAATGAAACTCTTAGTTTGGCGGAGCAGTGAAACATGCAGTATATCCAAATAACACATTTTTAGTTTGTTCTTGGGGTCCAAGGTAGACTCTTTTGATGTATTGTAGTGTTAAATACCAGAGAGGTAACTGCCATGGAACTGCAGATCATGAATTCCGTTTTGTCTGGGTTGACCTCAAGTCTGTTTGGGGTAATCCAAGAGCCACTGTATACAATGATGTCTGAGTACCTGTTTTGCTGATGGGACCCAGGAGGGTGGGCTATCAAGAGAAGAGCCCAGAGGTTGGACATTTTGAGCACTTCTCATATCAGGTTGTGTGGAGGTGATCTGAAAGCTGCTATGAGAGTTGCTTCTGTTCTCTCAGCAACACATGGGTTGGATAGAATTCCAAGGAAAGACATGGGACAGATCTCCCCTGAGGAATGGAGCGGGTGTGGGAAGGAACTTGAAACTTAAACGGTTGGGAGAGGAGGTAAGAGAGTCAGCAGGGATAAGAAAACAATGCTCCCTGGGGGTGGTGGCCCCAAGCCCCCCCCAGGGTTCTAGTAACTCCAAGAGCTGGGCCACGTATCTTAGAAGTGGCCCAGCATTATTCGTGAGCCCCAGGCACCCACGGAGCCTGCACCCTTGTCGGCCAGTCTGGGGGCCAGAACTGGCGGACCCAGAAGTCTGAAAGTCCGAGTCCATGCGTGGGGTGTGGCCAGGGAAAGATCAGTTAAATCCAGCCCTGAGCCGCATTTGTGGGGGAGCCTGGGACTAGGAGGTGCAGCCAAAAGAAGCAGAGCGGTGCCAGCCCACTCAAAGTCAGGGCGGGCCAGGGATGAGGGCACGGACTGGGTGAAAGTGCGCTGGCCAGCCTCGTGCCAGGGTGGGGGGCAGCGAGAAGAAAAGTGCCAGGTCATATTCTTGCAGTGGCCTGGGTGAAGATCCCAAGCACAGCTCCTCCATCTGCACATGAGTGCAGAGAGGAATAGTATGGTCCTCCCCCCTGCACCGCATCGGGCCCCACGTTGAATGAAGTACTGACACGCGCCAGTGTACTGTGGTGACAGCTGGGGTACCCCGCATGGGGCACGGCCAGGATGGAGGCAGCACCTGGGATAGGCAAGCCCCTCTGGAGCAGCAGGGAGGAGCAGGTACTTCCCATAAAGGAATAATCACACCCAAAGGTGCAAAGAAGAGCAGCAAAGGGCCATTGGGTGTGGCTGACTGCAGCAACCGCATCCTTAGACATGACGTAAATATATATAAATGTGTATATTTATCTATTTATTTGTTCCAATATTTGTACCTGAAAGCTCGATTCAGCAGCACAGTCATCTTGTTTCAAATTATGACTGTCACAGTTTTAATTTTGTTGTTGTGTGCCTGTAAGTCTTGAAAGTATTTTTTAGGATGACATTACTTTGCATTCACATACTTGGAGTTTTCATTCAGGAGGGTAATGTCGCTACATATGTACCCTTTTTGCTTAACATAGCATTTATATATTTGTCAGGCTGGATTACAATGTGACTTGTGCATTTTTCATGCCATTGCTGTGAAATAAACACTTATTTTTATCAACTGAAAGGAGAGGAATTGTGGTCGAATGTCTAGAGGGCAGACAGGGCTCTAATCCAGTCTTCAGCAGCACTTACATACAATGTGAGATCTTGCAGAGATAATGTTCTCACTGTGCTGTATGTGGCAACTTTGGGATACCAGGTACTGGCTTTCTGTAATGGGCAGGGAGGGAGGAAATTAAGAAACTGCTAAACGTCTTTTCAGACTGGACTACTCCTCAGATGTTCCCTGTTTTTACGCACTTCTGAGCTACTTTTATCACATTAGAATTGCCACTGCTTGTACCCTTAAACCTTTTAAACAGTGATAGTCCTAGGTGTCAGCTGCAGTCCCCCTTAGATTTTTTTGGACGCTGGGCTCACCAATATATTGCACTTGTACTTCATGACGTTAACTGTTGTATCTGTTGCTCTTGTCAGATGCCAGACGGCCAGCTAATTCTACTTCACCTTTTCTCTCTCCCTTTCACATTTTTTATTTATTATTTCGTTTTATTTATATCCTAGCGGTACCACCTGTCGTTACCTGGGTCTGTTGCTGACATGCACGTGGGGTCTGCTAAAGCCTTGTCTATGTTTTATTGTGTCATAACTTCCTATTTTTTAAAGATTGCAAAGTTGGCAATCTCCCAAAATCGCTTATACTGATAGCATAGGGCCGGGCTGTAAAGACTGGTAGGGGGTGTCTGCACTTCCGCTCTCTATATGATAGAGGAGAGGCACAGAGGACTGCAGCCAAGATTCTCTATTATTGGTAACGTAGTCGAGCAATCAAGGCCTAGCTTCTCAGGATGTGATGCAGGCTGGTTCTTAAGTACAGTGTAGTCCCCGAACCCCCACAAAGGAATGTCCACACACTGTATTACTGAAAACACAGTCTTTATATAATTAATATTCAAAGGTATGTACACGATCACAATAACGCACTTTGTACTCGGAAGTCAATAATGATAAATATATACAATTCTAAAGTGGTACCACCAATGTTATCGAATCTCATTAAAGTACATCAACTGTACGGTTAAAATGTCACACAGATCAATAACGAGGAAATCAGCAATAGAGATAGGAAGGAACGCAAGATTGTTGAAACAATAGGCAGAATACTGACCCCTACCGCTAGGCACAGTTCTGTGTGGAGATCTCCCCACCTGGGCAACCTGTAAATAAAGATATATAGCACAAGCCCAGTCCATATATTGTTCAATAGTCTTAGTTCCTCCTATGAAGGTTTTACCCCCCCAATGTACCTGGTGGTGTAGAGTGCTCCGAAGATGCGTCGACCGATCCTTCTTGAGTGACTCCCTTTAAAGCAGGAGCCACGGATCGTCGAGAGGCATCGAGGAACTCGGCGTTCGGTGTCGGGGATTCGACGACCCTTCTTGAGTGCCCTCCCTTTAAGGCAGGAGTCACGGGTTGTCGAACGTCCGACGGTGAACAGGTTGAACTACGGCATTGAAGTGGCAGCTTCGTTCCTAGCGGTGCTCGTCGACGACAGAGCGTTGGCGTCCTGCAAGGAAGAGGCGTGCGGGGCACCTCAGTGACGATAGTTCTGGACCGCAAAGAGATGATGAAGAACTGTGGCCCCGCAAGGGCGTCGAGTCGTCGGCTTCTCTGTGGTCTTTTGGTGGCGGGAAACCCACCATCGTCGACAGTGGCGGACAACAGTCCGGGTGCTTCTCTTTGAGATTCCGCGGCAGTCCCCGTCTCGGGTCGGCAGCCTGTCGAAGATCTGTCTACCAGGGAGCTTTGGCAAAGATCAGCTGGTGCACGATGGTCCCTCGTAGCTCGGGAAGAGGGCGCTTACCAGGTCCTCTCTGGGTCAGTCCTTGGAGGCACAGCAGCTTTCAGATTGTGAAGGAGAGCAACAGCAATTCTTCTCGTCCAGCAGGGCTTCAAGGCCAAGCTTCAGTTACTCCAGTTACTCGTCTTAGTGGACTTCAGCTTCTGAACATGATTCCTAGCAGTGAGAGGTCCCCAGATATACTGTTGATCTCCCATTCATTCCGCTGGGTCACACACAAGCATCCAATCACGACTAAGGGCATTCATGCAGGCAGGCAGCCAATCAGGCACACAAGGTATTCAGGCCATTCACTTCTCTCCAGACACTCACAACAAGTTATGTGTATTGGGACAAGTACCGAGCCATTCAACACTCCAAACTGCATTCATACCGGTTTCGGGCAGGGCTGTCTCAGTCATTGTGTCAACCACCAGATACTAGACATCCACAACACAGAATGCATATATGCATATTCGTCACACACTCTATTCACCCAGGTCCCACCCACAGGAGGTACCCACAACATACATCACCGGGAAGGCTCCAGCTAGTCTGGCCGGGCCTTCACAACAACATCATATATGGCACTTCCATCCAACAGCCAGTCAGGGGGAAGGGACAGAGTCAGGGCTTCCCAGGACTTTGGGAAAACAAGGTAATGGGTAATAGAAAGCAAGAAGCCGCAGGGGCCATTTTGTTTTCCATCCGGAATCAACTGAAACCAATAGCAGGGCCGGGGTATCCCAAAATGGAGGATACTCCGCGCACCTGTCAAATTCAGCATGGAGCTGCCACCAGCCAATACCCTGCTCTGTGGGCCACCCACAGGTGCCCAAAAACATACACTAGGGGCACAGGGTTGCACCCCCCACCCATGGGTGCCATAAGGGTATCCCACGGGTCCGTTCACCAAACCAAAAAGAGAGAGAGCTGCACCGCCAGGAGTCCCACATGGACTCCTGAGTGGAAAACACGACAGAACATACAATAAAAAGTAGTAAAGGACAAGGATACGGAGGCCCTGTCCCTCCGATGCATTTCCAGCATCACACGGACCCTGCTCCATCCCAGTGCAGTGTGAATGGGTGAGGTTGGTCAAATTTCACTATCGCCAGTTTGTTTGTTTATTCATTTATATTGCGCTCCCAACCCGGAGGATATGCATTTTCTTGGTTACACACAGAGTTAGTACAATAAAGAATTACATAATATCAGATTTACAGAAGCAAACAGAGGCAAGCGGGAATGCACAATAATATACCATGAAGAACAGTTCAAGGTTGCTAAGGTCTAGGGGGATGGTAGTTACAGTGCAGTGCACCCCAGTGCACCCCAGACTTGTAATGCAACCTCGGGCCAAAATGTCAGCCAACCAACTGTTGTGGGGCTGGAATCAACAATTGCAAAACGACAATCTCCCAAAATCACCTACACTGATAGCACAGGGCCGGACCCCGCTCTGTTCAGGTCGATAGGGTGGGGTTGCTCAAATTTCATTATCGCCAGTACAACGTGGACTGGTATGCTGACCGTGGGCCAAAATTTCAGTCCACCAACTGTTATGGTGCTGGAGCCAATCGCAAACATGCAAACACACGTTGACAAATATATATATAGATGTGAAGTGGTTAAGCAAAGGTAACCATACACATTGGTGTAAAACAAACCAACCAAAAATACAAAAACACCATTTCTCAGACAATGCGACATAGTAAAATCAATTAACAAGAGCAAACACAGAATAATCTGAAGAAAGTACAATTTGTAATATAGAGCATAATAGTATAATCTCGTACGACTTGTTAAAAAATGTTACTATTGCTATAAAGATTGTTACAAAAACAAAGGGGAAACTCTGTTGTTAAAACCATCAGAGTTATCTAAACCCGATCATATTCAGAGGACACAAGCATTTCGGAACTGCGATTGTCAGAGCTGATGAGCTCATCCAGAACTCTTGTGTTCACAGCCATAACTCATTACGAGTGACTCTTGCAAAAGACAATTGGCCACATTACAAGTTTGCTGGTCTGGAAACAACAATGCCAGTAAGCTTACTGGCACCTTTGTTTCCAGACCGGCACTAAGAGTTCTGAAGGCGGGTGCCGCTCCGCCCGACAGGTCAGACCCGGCAGGCGGCACGGCACCCACGCGCAGTCTTTGACGGAAGCACCGGCACTGTTATGCACAGTGCCGGTTCTTCCGTCCTCGGGAGTTATGAATGCCGCTGCTTGATTTACCGGACCGCCGGGGCTGTAATGCCCCTGTTATTCCGGCAAGTCAGGTGGCGGTAAATCATCACGAGTCCGGTGTCAGCCTGCCGGTTCTGCCGGCACGGCTCCCGCCAGACTTGTAATGAGGCACAATATTCACAAATTCTGAAGAGCAGAATATTCAATGAATAAATGGTGTAGAGTTGGAATGGAGTTTTCATTGTTGTACAGAGTACAGTGCTGGGCATTGTGGTAGATTTAAAATTAATGTATTGAATTTGCCCAGTAGGCATTAGATTTAATCTAAATTACAGGAATTGACCCCTCCAATATGAATAGGGGAATTTTTCCAAATATCGGGCTGGACTCCCACTGGCTTATCTACAATAGAGATACTATTATTTTTTTATTTATTGGATTTTGTAAGGCGCCTGTACAACAAATGGTGTTTCAAGATGCCACAAGACAAAAAGGGGGAGGGGGGACAAAGGAGTAAGATAACAATAACAGTCCAACTAGTCCTTGTGACATTCGGATCGGGCAAGTGCAATAATGCAGTAACAAGAAATGCGAGTGGGGGGGTGCCGGACTGCGCAAAATGTGAAGTGCTAGGGTGGGAAGTGAAGTGCAGGGTAAAGAGGAGAGAGTGCAAGTGAAGGGGGAAGAAGGCCACAGGGGCTAGGCGGGTGCTAAGGGGCTGCCAGGTAGGCAAGTGCTAGGTATTGCATGGGGTGCCGTGGGTGAGGGTCCACATGCTAATTGTGAGGAGAGAGATCTATCCCCCACTCTCTGCTTAGAGAAGCATCTGATCTGCAGAGAGTTGGACCTAGAAGACCAAAGGGCTCTAGCTGGGAGGTATTTAGGGAGAGAGAGTTGGATGTAGCTGGGACCCTGGCCCCAGAAAGACTTGTGGATGACGCAGAGGGTATTGAACTTGATACTAGCTGCAACTGGGAGCCAGTGGAGGGATTCAAGGGCTGGAGAGATGTGATCCCTGGGCTTGAGGCCAAGGATAAGTCTCACAGTCCTACTCAGGATTAGTTGAAGGGGGCGAAGGGAGGATAAAGGAAGATAGAGGAAGAGGCTGATGTAGTAGTCCAGTTTAGAGAGGACCAGAGCTCTGGAGACATTGAGTTTCTGGGGGAAGGTGAGGAAAGGGAGAATGCCTCTAAGGAGGTGAAGCTGATAGTGGGCCTTCTTGGCAAGGTCCACAATGTGAGGAGAGAGGGAGAGAGAGGAGTCAAAGGTGACACCAAGGATATTTGCCTCACAAGAGGGTGAGGGGAGGGAACCCATCGAGGGCAGACAGAGGATAGGAGCGAAGGAGGGAGCTGGGGTCGTAATGAGAAGTATTTCAGTCTTACTGGCATTAAGGCAGAGATCATTGGCAACACACAATGCCTGAATAGCCGACAGACAGCCAGGGATGAGAGAGGAGGAAGAGGGGGCAGTAGAGGGAAGCATGAAGGAGAGCTGCATGTCGTCTGCATAACACTGGAAGAAGTGAGGGGAGAAGGAGGAGATCAGGTGTGCCAGAGGGGCAAGGTAGATGTAGAAGAGCCACGGCAAGAGGATATTGCCTTGAGGGATGCCGCAGGTGGAGAGTGTGATAGGGGAGAGAAAAAGGCCCAGTTGAACCTGGGAAGGTTGGTCAGAGAGGAATGAGGTCAACCAGTCTAATGCCAGGCCCATGATGGCAAGGGTATCACAGAGCCGATTTATCAGAGTGGCATGATTGACCAAATCATGAGATTTGGGGAGAGTTAGTGTTTTTATCCACTTGACAGACTCAATACCATCCCAAACGACATGTCTGGAGACATGGGAATCATCTTGTCCATAGAGCAAAGAAGGGATCACTTTTATTCTATAAAAGCCAATAAGTGGGAGCTATGGGACTCTACAGTATTTATTGAATACTGTCTTTATTTGGACTAGCAGGTGATCTGTCTTACCTTTAAATCTCATATCATAGAGGGAAACATTTGGAGAAGCAACTAGGTTTAAACCTAGGTAAGTTACATTATCAGCCAGAAATGGGGAAACATTATCCATTTTACAGCTGTATACATATAGTTTTCTTGGATTTCTAGCAAATTTTAAAATGCTTGCTTTACTCAAGTTAATCGTAAACTCGTTGGAAGCAGCATATCCAACATTAGCACCAAGAAGACACTGTAGACCCAGTTGGGTTAGTGCCAAAAGTATAACGTCATCAGTGTAGGTCAGCCAATAGATCATTGTATTTTTGGTTTCACAAAAATAGCAGGTTCCAATGTGTCTCAGAGATCAACAAGGCAGAGGTTAAACAGGCAAGGGGCGAGAACACATCCCTGCTGAAGACCTCTGTGTGTTACAAAACTATTAGTTAGACAACCCTACCTATTCATCTTCACCTGCAGGTAAGTGTCCTCATGCAAATGAACCAGAATGGCCAATAAGGAGTCTGGGATGTTCCATTGGTTTAGCTTCGACCAGAGCAAAGCTCTGTTAACTTTGTCAAAGACTTGAGAAAAGTCAACAGATGGCACATAAATGGGAAGACCGTCCTTAGACAAAGCATTTTCCTGGAGACAACTCATGATAAAGCTGTAGGGTCCCCACCTTTCTGAACCCAATTTGATAATTACTTAGACTCCCACTCGAGCAGGCCCACTGTTCTCAATCCCTCCGGATGAAAGAGGCAAAGATTTTGCTCTCTGCATCTATGAGTGTTATAGGACGGTAGTTCAGTGGGTTTACACGATCGCCCTTTTTATATCTCGGTATGATGATCCAACATTTTCAAGTTTTGGGGTAGATTTAGTGATTCATATATTTTCAGAGTATTAGTAGTACAGTCACCCAGAGAGCTGGAATACTTTTGAAAATATGATTACTGAGCCAATTAGGATCTGGGACTCTTGAGTTGGAAGATTTTCAGGTCCGACTTTCAATGTCCTCAAAGTTAAATTTTAAGGTCCATGGTAATTGAGCCTGTGGGACAACCCTATTCCAATCTGTAATGGCCCAGAACATTTGACTTCCAGACTTCCTCAGCCTTAGGATTGCACTGGGGATTCTCTTTACTAGAAGACATTGCGTTAATTATATCCCAATAATTAAGATAATGTTTTGTAGTGACATTGCGCAACATAAGCTCACCATCCTGCTGTAATAGAAGATGACGGTATGTTTTATGCCAATTTTGTAGTATTGGCGCAAATGTTTCACTTTCTTATTCCGTTGGTCTTCTGGGAGCATTAGTTTATATAAATGTCGTAAACTTTGCCTTAAAGTGGATTTGTTAGTTTGTACTGTTGGGTCAAAGCGAAGTAAATTTTGTCTATGTGTTTTAGTTGTTCGTCTTTTAGAATGGTCATTGTTAGACATACATCTTAAAAAACTATCAGACATTACAGCAGAGAGTTTCATCTCAATTGTTGTATTCTCAAATGTTTTTCTCATCCATATGTTAAAAGCTCATGCATCAAGGATCCTCTTTGCAATCTTATTCCTGCCCAAATTAGCAGACAGTTTTATTCGCTGTTTTTCCTGTTTGTATTATGTTTCAAGTCTGAGAGTAGCACTTAAGATATTGTGATCACTGGCATCCGTAACCAGTATGGTGAGGACATCGCAATTATCAAACAATGATGGCAACAGAATCAGATAGTCTATTCATGTGGACAGTTTTCCATTTTTCCAGGTATGTCTCCCAGGTATATCACCCATAATACTACCATTCGCAACAAGCAGATTCCAATCGTCAAAAGCGTGTCTCATTTTTTTCCCATACTTAAGTGTATTGGGACAACCAACCAGGAAAGATTTGTCAGAGACAGGGCCCTGCAGTGAGTTAAAGTCACCACCTATTATCATATATTAACCATCCTTGCTTCCCATGAAGCTTTCCATGACATTGGATAACAGAATTAAAAACTCATCTAGCACTGAAAATGTAAATTAACTATCAAAATTGGATTTGGAGTAGGGTCTCCCATTAAAATTAATTTAACTTTTAAAAGCCCATTGTGTATATTTGAAAAAGCCTCGTGTTTCAATAGGACTTCAGGTTTGATGGCTAAAAGGAGGACGCCATATGGCCGACCACCAAGAGATGACGTTGCAAATTGCTGAATCACTACATACCCGTCCATAGCTAATGGTGTCTGGGACCAGACCACCTGTAGTTATATAATGGTACGACGTTAAGGACCTTTCCCGCTCCTTTATTATTTAAAAAGCTATTAAAACCCCTTACATTCCAAGAGAGTCATGTCAATTTTTCCACAACTTGCTTTTTGTTAAAGACCCGTGCCCCTGTCGTCCAATCTTCTAAAGTCTTTTGCTATGTTCTGAGCTAACCATGACCAGTCTTCTTGATTATTTACAGCGAGTCTGGGGGCACCAACTAATTCTACTGATCACACTGTAGTTGTGCCCCCCTGAAGTTTAATTTGTAATGATTCAACATTATATCCATCGTCGACCAAGGGGCAAAATGATTACTTATTTCCTGTATCTGTGATCTTTCCTCATAATAAGGGGACAGGTCATATCCCATTTGTCGAATTGTTTCTGCTTCAGCTTGAAGCATATTCATGTCAATCTTTGGTGAAATGGTTAATTGTACTATAACTGTTCGGACCTAATCAATGAAATAGATAAGGTCTATATCTTTAGAGGTTATTCGGGGAAGGACTTCATGGAATAGATTCAATACATTTGCACAATTTAAAATAACAGTATTATCTATCTGTATGTACAACAAATTCCAATATAAGTTGTTGTGGGAAGTACTTTTTGTTATCATTGCTGATGTCATTTTCAATTGCTTTGAGGTTACCAAGATGCCCATTTTGCATTGAAGTTGGAATTAAATGGCCGGATCAGAAGATATTAGGCAGTGGGCTAGGGCCTTTGCTGCTGTTTGGGACTCCGTTTCTCTTTATACTCTACAGACACTCCATTAAGCAATGTAGGAAGCATTGTTAGATTAAATCAGCCTCAGATACTTATAGACAAAGGTTTTTTCTGATGTATGAGATTCCACGCAAAAGACAGACATTCCAGGCTGTTTCTCTTTGCACTGGACAGATGGCACCGTTGGATTAAGTTGAGTAATGTCCGTGGGAGGGACCTCAGACCCACCCAGATCAATAGGAGAATCACCAGAGTACCAAGGTAAAGATAATTTAAAGTTCACCATACGAGACTTAACAGAAGTTATTTGATGAGAGCACTCAGAGTTTTCAATTATTGGTATATGCATACACATGTACAGAACTGTGTGGACGGAAACTGTGCTCTCAATGTATAATGCCTAGAATTTTGATTTATCTACACAACCTAGGTACCTTGTTTTGTGATTTTCTTTTCAGATTAGAATGATCTACTAAAGGGTCCTTCGCTGTGATGAGCGGATTTTGGATATTAATTTACAGTTGCATCCTCCACTACGGAAAGAGAAGTGGTTCAACTAAACTCCCTTTCATCCCAATGTCTTCAAGATGGGGTGTTGCTTGGGGGTTGGGCCCACTTTCCCCAATCTTTGGAAACCCTGACTTCGTACCAGGCATACATATTATGAGTTATGAGAGTTGGGAAAGGGGGGAAATGAGGGAATTAAGGCAGCGCTACGAAGCTGGTAACCTATGGATGTTTGTTGAGTGCAAGGCCCAATTTAACTTAAGCAAGAAAGAAAGATTCAGGTACATATAGCTGCGTCACTGAGTATCACATCCAGTAGTAACGTATAACGCAACATGGTCCTTACGTGCGCTTGAACTCACCTATCTTGCTGGCCTGGCTAGAGCTAAGGTATCCTCCCTATAAAAGCTTTTGGGTCGCTCAGGAGCACCTACTCTCCCTACATGTTTAAATGGGAGCAAGACTTGAGTTAGCAAATTGGAGAGAACTTCTGGAAATGGATTTGGGACAGGAATCACTGTGCAACTAGATGCACTACTGATGGGGAATGCTTACTGAAGGTTTGCTACAGGTGATACCTACACACCCAACAGGATACCAAAATGAATCCATCCTACCCCAGAGTGTGCTGGAGAGGATGCAACAAAACTGGTATGTTGTTCCACACGTGGTGGGACTGCGTTAGAGCCCAATACTTTGGAAGGAGGTGCCGTCCCATATCTAATCAATCACTGGCATTCATCTTCACCTGGATCCACTGATTGTGCTTCTGGGGGACATGGTGGATGAGGTCTACATGGTTACAGGTCACATGGTAAACCTGGTCACTCACCTCCTGGTTCCAGCTAAGATCACAATAAAAAGAAATTGGAAGGCCCAACTGGGGCTGTGCGTTCAAATGTGGTGGAGAAAAATGAGGGAGATTTTGGCAGCTCAAAAAATCGCTGTTCTGTCACTGGGAATGTATGCAAAATATTTAATGTATGGCTGCTGTTTATTGAATATACAGAGAATGCTCTTCCTCCTTTATACAAACCTAACATGTATACATATTTTTCACTGTTATGAATGTTAAGTTGGATCGTGGGAAAGATGTAACGCGCGGAGAGGAGGTGCCATGTGGAGTGGAACATGCGCTGCTACTGTTTGAGAATAGGGGAATTGCTCGGGCTAATTGAATAAACTGTCCAGAACATGTGGTATTTGGTTATAATACAATTGTTTGCTAGTATTTATCATGCAAGTATACTTAGTGTCTATGTAGTTCCGCTCTGTCTCTCCATCATACAAATGATGGAAAATGGGGCGCGATGTTTATTAAAGGCGTTAAACCCTTACTCAAGGCTTTTAAGCCTTCCATTCACGTTACGCCCTCCACAAGCACGAGCTCCTTAGTGAATCGAGGGTGCCGTACCAATCCACAGGTCGAAATGCTGCATTTTAAAGCACATTTTTAGAAGGAACTGGAGAGAAAAACATCCATCGTTTTTAATAGCAGAGCCCTGAACTACGTATGACGCTTTCTACTTTAGGACTGATGACAACGGTAACAGAATTTGGCTGTGGATTCCTGATAATGCTCATAATCGCTGACGTACAGATAATGTTAATCTCCATCAACGGTGACACTGAAGACAATCTCATTTAGGATGTACATTTGGAAAATTAAAACTGTAGACATCTCTGCAATGCAACATGTTGTTCTTTCCTTGTTTGCTAAATAATTAAGGGCACAGTTGCTCTCTTTGCTCCAAGTGTTCAATGTATGGGTGTATGTGTGTATGTGCAGTTTATGAGCAGTGTGCAGGCATGTGGGCAGCTTGGGTGTTGTGGTAAACCAGAAGATGGATTCAGATGATTAGAGGTCATTTTCAAGGAGTTTTATTAACATAAAAGAATCAACATTCCTAACTAGCCTTATTTCTATGAGGGAATTCCCCTACCTAGTAAAACAAAACACTAAGGGTGCACTTTAAAGTACAACATAAAGTTTTTCGGTCAAAATCCCATTCAACTAACTGGCCCTACCACTTTAGAAGAAACATCTAACTACAAGGGAAAGGGGAGGCTTAGTACAATAGCCTCAGCAGAGCATTGGCTGTGCGCAATTTATACTTGGTTTGTTCTTGGTATCAAAGTTCCCTTTTCACATCAGGTAGGCAAAATACGGGTGTGACAAAATATAACAGAGGTGAGATACAAAGTAGCACACCTATATTGGTAAATACTGTAGGAGGCAAAATGTTAATGTGCATGATGTTATTTGTCTCCACAGGATCCTAGAAGTGTTGGTAGATGAACTTTAGGGTTCATGTTGTGCAAAGAGTGTTCTACGGAGATAAGGTCATAGCTCACACCCTTGACTGCTTCCGGTGTGTTGTTCTTCTTTTCGTAAATGCTGGCATATACAGTTTGAAAGGTTTGCAGGAAAGTACCTTTTCCAATTGATTAATTGAAGAATGAATGAAAGAGGGGCAAGCCCAGGTATTTGTGTTGTGTTTTTGTAGATGTTTGGTATGTACATATCTGTTGGTACTCTTGATGGGTTACTAGCATTGAATACGGTTTTGAATTTATGTTTGGAGAATGGGTGGGAGGCCGTAGGAATCCTTGTGGGTGCTTTGTTGGTGCTAGTTTTGTTCTGTGGTTGGGTGTTAGATGCTCTTGAATTGGTTTGACGTGTCTTTGAAGTGGGTGGTGATTGAGTCACAGGGTTCTTGTGATGGGGTCAGTGTAGTTTAATGGGCTGATGGGTCTTTGAATTTCTTCATGATTTTAAGCATTTCCTTCTCATCACAGAGTAGTGTTGCCTGTATCCTGGCAATTTGTCCTCCAGATCTGCATCATTCTTCTGTTCTTTCTTGACGTTGCTGGTATACTATATAGCTTGATTTAGTTTAGCATATTTGAAGGTGTTCTTTGGGGCCAGCATATTAAAGGCTTTGGAAATAATTCATTCATGGAGGGAGTTAAGTTTGTCATTTGGGGCTCTGGGTAGTCAAGTGAGGTGGGATGAAAATGCAATGCTTCGAAGTCTGTGTGTACCTTGTCCAGCATGTTGTTAGAACATGGTCTGATAGTTGCTTTGGATAAGGATGAAGTATGGGTGAGAATTCATTTATTGTTTTTTTTATAACGCGCCGAATACCATACCTGAGTTTGGTTTCTAAGCGTGGATCCGGGGTTTGAGCCTCTGTTGCTCTGTGTGGTTTTTGCTTCCAAGACAATCGCATTGCCCCTGTTCTATCCTCCATTCACAATGGTGAATATAATAGTGTGGTTGCCACCACAAGGTAAAGTGATGGGCTACAACTATTTTGATTTTCTTGTTGCCGAAAACTCACCCAGAGCATGTCCGATGGATGGCTGTGGTCTCTCGCTTTAATTTCTTTAAGTACTGGGCATCCAGGGTTGCTTATAGGGTTTTGGTAGCCGTGTTTTCTTTTTCCTCTAACCGAAGGTTGATACCTTGAATGAGGAGTTGGCAATCAAGTAAATCAAGTATGAGGTTAGTTACTGCATTCCTTATGTTGCTTGCAAATGAAGGATTGCATGAGTTCTACCAGCAGATTAAAAAAATAATACTTGTTGACGTGTATAGCATGGTGCAATAAAATAAGTGGCATTTGCAGTCCAGGATGTTGTGCAAGGGTGATTGATAACTTTGAGTCTCTGTCTACAAGTGCAATTCTTACTCCTCTTTGTGAGTGTGGTTGACAAATTAAAATCATAGTGGGATGGGGTAGCACGTCTTCGATGCTACGTTTAAATATGGAGTTGGCAATGAAGATGCAGTTAGTTCTGTGGTTGTTTCTTTGCTCCTCTCTTGACTTGTTAAGTCGCTGGGTTGATTTTGAGTGTGCCATGTGGGTTTAATTCATCCTTGAATAGATTGAAATTGTTTCCTGTAGGTTTGAGAGCAGTGTTGGTTTCTTTGGATCCTTAGATGTAGGTCTTCTGGGGTTTGGCTGTTTTGTTCCTTTCTGAGATGAGGGGTTTGATGAATATAAAAAAAAAAGGTATAACTTTCATCTCTCTCTTTTCACAGTTCTTGATTAAATTCGTTTGTTTGATCAATATGGGTGTGCTACAACTCCTGATTGTCACTGGTACCTCTCAATGTCCCGGGAGGATAGCTCAGCGGCAACGTGCTTGCCTTGGAAGCAAGACAACACGGATCGATCCCGCCTCTGCGCTGTGTATTAAGCGCGTTAAAAATAACCCATCATATCATAATGTATTATGAGATGAATAATGAATATAGAGAAATAGAACAAGGGTAGACAGGTCAAGTGGAGAATAGCTAAATGAGCAAAATGGAACACCCATTTGAAGGTAACAATAAACACTAAAGTTTAATAAATTAGAACACGCTTAAAACAAGTATTAAATCAGCAATAGTGTGACTCTAATCACAAATCAAACAATTTCATAATGTTCACACTGCATATCATAGGAAAACAATAACAACAAGGCCTATTAGGGAACAATAATTACAGAGGTAAGTAAAAAAAATGGGCGCAGTGGTAAATCACTGTGTACAATTCTCGACAACTTTACAGATATTTCCAATCTAAAAACTCTGATGATTTCCAGAGTCATAAAGTCTCATGAGATGAATGCATGAGTCTGGCAGACGGATTATGGTTATCACGACTGGTGCTTCTTGGATGTTGGCTAGTCGGAATGTCGTTTAATATCTCTGGTACTATGCGCAGGTTAGAGTAGTACGTACTGTCGGAGCGGAATAGGTTATAGCGGGTGAGTGCATCTGTCTGCGTTTTAAGACTGTGCATTTGCACAGTGTTAGGGCGCATGTTCAGTGTGAGGATTATTTTGCAATGTCAGTTTATGTGCAGTGAATCGATCTATGCAGAGTGTAAGGGTGAAGTGTGAGCATTAATCTGCAATGTGAGTAGTATGTGCTGTGTGGCATTATGTACTGTCAATAGGTGTATACACAGTATAATGTTATGTGCAGTTTAAGGATGTATGGAAAAGGTGTGAGTATATGGATTTTATTTGTATACCCACAAAAGGCACACACACACACACTTTCACACACAGCAAACAGTGTTAGGGTATATGTAAAGTGTGAAGGTGCATGTGCAGTGTGCAAGAACACCTCCATACTCAAAACAACATGGTATAATTAACTGCTCATTGATTGCAAGAATTGGCAAATGCGTCACTAGCTGGGCATGTGATCACCATATGTAAGGTAAAGCCCCCACCTGTGCAGTATCTTCCAAATACATCTGTAAATTATCTAATAATGCCACTATATTCTCGGCATAGTCACTATACAGAAGGTATGCAATTTGTGATGAATACAGGGAATGTGTCCCTTCTCCCCAAAGGGGAGCTGCCCCCTGAGAGACTAGGGAGGTGATCCTGCTATACACATCCCTCACTAGGGGTTTGGGCAAGCAGGGTCTAACTGGGAGTGCCTCCCCTTTAGGGGACAAGGACTCCCAGTTGAAGAACGTTATAACATTTCAATTAACCCCAATGTCTCACATAATGTCTGCATGCATGAGAGCAGATGATGGTATTAGTGTAATAGGGCACGCACACATGCTTGGTTTGGTTGCTGTCCTCTCCTTAAAGAAGATGTCCCAGGACCAATGAGATGGTGTCCCTCAATTTAGAGATCAACATATAAGGGACAAAGCCCTTACCTGGAAAGAGAGTGGAGCTGACATGAATCCAGCCAACCCGAAGGAAGCCACGCAGACACGACATTGCTGCTGCCACACAGAGCCGATACAGCCTGGAGGCAAGACCACAACAGCTACATGGTGGGCAGAGAATCTGCTCAACGCTGTCAAGCCCATGTGTGTCAGGACACTGCAGCCCCAAAGTCTCTGCCGGTCGGAGACCAAACTACGACCAAAGTAAGATACAGTTATGCTGAAGAGAAAGCAGCCATGCAGAAGGTAGATGCAGAGAAGGCAGCCACAGAGAATTCAGCTGCAACAGGATGGAAGGAGCCAGTGTCCAGAGCAGGACAGTGCCTCAACAGATGGAACAACCACCTCCCCCGCAGAAGAAGACATCAGAACAACAGGTAGACGATATACAATAAGGAGAGTGCGGGGGCAGGTGAGTTGCGCAGCACAATGCAAGAGACTGAACAACAAAGCCATTCAAGTATCTTACGGGCCACAGGGCCTAACGAAGAAGATAAAATAAACCCCAACAAAGGTGTTCAAGAATCCAAAACAGAAAAGTAAGATTACTAGAAACCGGGAGATAAAGGAATCCCTAAAAGAGGGTGAACGAGAAATCTACACCCTAAAAGGGAAAAGAGTGAAGATGAGAAAAGGTCCCGAAAAGTGTTTATGTGAAAAACGCAGTCTTCCTGACAAAGACACAAGCCAGAGAGGCAAAAGCCTGGATCGGACAAAGCCACAGTTGGTGGTGAGAGAACCAGGATTGGTTTCCTGAATTTGAATCTAGAGGTCCACGTGAGGCCATCAAAAGGTATCCCATCCAGGGAACCGAACAGCCTTGAGGGGGGAGCCAAAGCGGGTCTTTGAACAATTGGAGTGCATTTGAAACAGAGTTCTACCCGCAGGGAAGAAACTTGTCACGTTTAGCAGGACTTGTGAGAAACGAAGGCTTATATCCATAGAAACCATTCGAGGGTCTCACTTTGAAAAGGGGACTACTAGACACTTGAAAATATACAAATCACTGTGAAGGAGTGAACCCAAAGAACATATCCCAGGGGGATCCGAAGAGTGAGGAAAGAAAACGGACACGAGAGAGATATACGTGAAAAACATAGTCTTCCTCAAAGAGATATCAGACTGAAAGTCAAGGGTCATAGATCAGCCAGATAACCAAAAACCGTAGATAGTGAGTGATAAAAACTATACATAGCAGACATTTGAAGATGAATCTACAGGTCTACCTCTGGCCAACAAAAGTTATCCCACGTGGGGAACAAAAGCAACCGAAGGGGTAAATTAAAGTTAACATTTGAACAACCAAAGCACCCTCTCAAACAAATAATAGAGACAGTGAAGAGACTTGCAAAGGTGCCCAGTATTGTGAAAAGAGGCACAGGAGTGTACCTTTCTTTTTTTTTGCTGTAAGAAACTGGTGAATAACTTTATGGTTTATTGAAACTGTAACAGGAAACCAGCTCTGAGAAATGAAGACGAACATTTCTATTTGTGTTTGCCTAAGAACATTTGTGATTCATTGGAACTGTGAAAGCAACAGAAAACCTGGAAAACTAAGATGGGCAATTTACAGAGACATTGGTTGGGAGGGGGTCATGCACCACCCAACACAAAGCAGAACACTTTCCCAAATGTATTTTTTTCTTTAATTGTGGTAGGGTCAGGCAGACAGCTTAGGTGTGGAAAGAGGACCAAGCCGATGCATGTATGACATCCTGAGGAGCACCTTTGTTTTTTATATCAGATGGGAATCTCTCCCATTGCAATAGGGCTAGATGGGGATAAATCTGATGTTTTGCATCAAACTATTCAATTGTTCTTGTCCTATCTGATACACCACAAATGCCAGGTACTGCCATCATATGCTAAGTGCAGCTCAAATATCCCAGTAATTCCATGGTAAAACTGATAATATGCTCATACATACGGTGTAACATCACAGGTGCTGCCATTGTATGCTGCACATGCCCCAATAATTCCATCACACACTAGGCCCAGTCACTACATGTGAGGTATACCCTCACATGTACAAGTGCTGCTACCATATATGATATGGCATTTATAAAGTGCCTGTTTCCAAGTGTGTCTAGGCGCAACAAGACAAGGAGGGGGAAATAAACAGAGGACAAAACA
The DNA here is from genome assembly GCF_040938575.1 of Ambystoma mexicanum. Classification (NCBI taxonomy): domain Eukaryota; kingdom Metazoa; phylum Chordata; class Amphibia; order Caudata; family Ambystomatidae; genus Ambystoma; species Ambystoma mexicanum. Next base: position 668,441,525 of record NC_090922.1, on the reverse strand, counting down.
ACGATCTTACTGGGCCTTGTGTCATTCAGATCACGCAAGTGCGGGGAAGAGGAGAAGTGGGAGGGGGAGGGGAAGGAAGAAGTGCAGGCAAATCAATAAGTGCGGCCAGCAGGTTGCTCATAAGTGCATATCCATGCTCAGCCTCAAATGCCATAATAAAGCCATAATGTGCTAATGCCAAACACAGCACTCCACCCAGACACTTGCTCCCATTTCAAACTGCAGCAATGCAATCCCAAAAGCCAGTTCTAACTGCAGATTTGCCAAATTATGTTTATACATGTAACACAATGATGAGTGATGTATCGCCCAATTAAGGAGTTGTCAAGAATGTTGATTTTTTATTTAAAAAAGAACCTTTTGTCACATGACAAGGGTTTGTTTAAGGTCTGTGCAAATGTTTCCTTAATTGTGTAACCAACCTTTTCATTTTTTAAACAACTTTTTCCATTATATTTTTGATCACTGTATTATTTCTAATTTATGTTAAGCTGTTCACTTAAAAAATAGCCGCGAAGAGAACAAGGAGGGGAAAACATTGCAGGACAGACCAGCAGCCCATCAATTGAAACGTCACTGATGAAAGATAAAACATGGCAGTGAGGCAAAGGTTAAAGTATACTGGAAAGGGTGATAGGACAGGAGAGGCAAAAGGCAGCAAGATAATCAATAAACAAACAAGAAACGAGGAAAGAGAAATGGAGAATACGAGGGAGAATCTGATAGAAAGAGATTGATATAGTGAAAAAGGAGCAGGGATGAAAAAGGAAAAACACAGAAGGGGGAAAGAGGAAAGGCAACAGTGGAGGATGAAGGAAAACCAAGAGGAGAGAGATTTAGCAAACGTATTGGGGTGAAAGAGTAAAAAAGAAGGGCAAAAATGGCCAAAGCGGATGAAAGGGCAGAAAGGAGATAGGGGAAAAGGCCAGCAGTGAGAGAGGAAAACAAGAGACAGGACAACCATCAACATGCCCAGTAAAAGCAACACAGGGGCCCTTTGGAAAAAGCATTACACAGCCTAATAAAACAAGCATTGGCAAAGCCAATAGGTCTGGCTTTGTAAATGTAGAGAAGCAGATTTTTCTGTTAAGCCCCCAAAGGAGAAAAAGGCATGCCCTCTAGATTTTAAAAGTCTGCATCAATGGTTTTGACAAAGCGTATCATTCCCGTGAAGTGAATTCCCCAGTGATTCCACTTCATATCTTCCAAAACAAAAAAAAAACATGTTTTCTTAGCAGCCATATTTGTTTAATTTCTTAGACCTGGAAATGTGAAGCATAATCTATGAATTTGCCAGTTTGTGTACCTCAACATCCCTGTTGGATTATACACTGCTGCTTCTATGCTGGATTTGACTGTCCAAGGAGTGATCCAATCGGCTTACTTAAGGGCTCTAACTTTTACTTTAACATCTGGATGACAACAGAAACACACGTTAATGAAATGACTTCTAAATCTTGAACGTAGCCACTGGTGTGTAGCTATCAGAACATTTAAAATCAGTTTTTGTCATTTAGCAGAAAGTTTGTAAGTACAGCTAGAAGGTGCTGTTGGCTCAATTTAGTTAAAAACTGAGGCGAGAGCGTTAGCCGATTAAGTGACAGACACCTGCCCCTGTGCAATGGCGGATGCGTTTGTGAAGGAATCCCCACACAGGAAGAAAGACTCCTTCATAGCGTTGTGTGTCAAGTTTTTCAAAAGAGTTAAAATCTCAGACTATAGTGCTTTCCCAAAATCCTAAAACTGCTCTGCAATAGGCATTTTCACATTCCAGTGTTGATTGCTTCATTTCTTCTCCTTGGTGACAACATAAGATTGTACAGAGTGCAGTTTGCCCAAGATCATGAGGCTGCACTGTGATAAATATCTCTACCACCATTACTCACTGTACTGATTTGATGTGTTCTATGTCTAGAATGCAAGCGCTCAGAGTATACTGTTTGCAAAATCTACTTTGCATTAACTCCCTTCAACCTCATAGCCCGATTCCTTTTCTTTCCTCCCTTGGAAAATAAGCCACTACAACATACTGACTGGCAAGGATCACAAAGCTGAATTGTAATTAATCACTCCATCTTTATCATGTCTTAATTGCTTGTCTTTGTTAAGACAGCCTCGCAAGTACCAAAATTACACAGAGGTTCTGGAGCCAGATTGAACCAACCTCAATAACTAAAATAGACAAAATGCAAGTGGGATTGACTACATATACATTCCATAGGTGTTAATACTTCTGATTGGATAACAACAATCTGATGGCTCCTCCTGAGACCACCTCTAAATTGATAATAGTAAAAAGATGTCACTTTTACAAAAGAATATTGGTTGGCATAATACGTACTGGGCAGCCTAACGTTTGGAGTTTTGCTTGGTTGGCTTTCTACTAACCAACCTCGGGCAACTGGCAGCTCGTCAAGATGAGCCAGAAAGGAGTAGGCAGAGAGAGGACCATGGACTGCTTTCCCTTCAATTAAAAAAAAAATACCATCTCTTATTCCGAGGCCATAAGCCAGGGTGATTTCTTTGTATTCAACCTTGTGCAGCACCTCGTGTCTGGGAATATGCATGAGGAGTGAGGCAGATGTCCTAGCGTTGTCCGTTGCTAATGAATAGACAGTGTTCTGCAATTATGGCTAATGCGGGATGAGACCGCGTTTGGAATGATTTCACCCAGCTTTTATTAGGAATTTAACTAATATGAATGTGAATGTTGTAGTTCCTTTTACCACTGGGATTCTCTCGAGTTATTTTTCAAGGTTGTTTTTGGCTTCTAGTTGTCCTGCACCTGGCTTACAAAGGCTAGTTGTACTCTTAATTAATCATAGAATATGTGGCTTGCGTATTGGGAATTGTTATCTCGTGCTTCCACTACAACGTTCCTATCCTCCCTTTTTCATGGTAAGCTTGGCTTGGGTTGCTAGATACTGTCTAAGCTCTGTGCGGATCTGTATTTTTGTTATTTCAGTATTTTGAGTTCTCATGAAGTCTTGAGGCCTTTCATTTACTTAGAAGCGTTCTACGGGTTCCATTTTGGAAAACATGGCTGCCCATTTCTCTTGCATTTCTATATTAATGAGCTATATTTCCATGTCATTCATGTTGCATTCAGCTTATACATTGCTTGTGTTAGTATTCTTTATGTCTTATGGATGCCATGTTAACATTCTTCATGTATAAATGCATATATTACCTAGTGTTTGCATTCATCTTCATGTTGATTGCACATTTCCCTCGTGTGTAATGCATGCACATGTATTATTTCATTGTCGATTTGTTTATTCTTTCCTTCTTTAGCTTAGATCATGTCCATCTCCTGTTGTACCTGCCTTGGATATGGGTGGTATGGTTGCCTTAGTAAGTAACGTTTCTCACCTACACGGTATTGGGCTGGGGTATGGGCAGTAGCTATTGATTATGTAACTATATGCCTCCCAACACCTTTCCTTCACATGAATACAAGAGATCTAAATATGATTGTCTTGTGATCAGAAGGAACTACTTGATACAGTTACCCTATAACTATCCTCCCTGAGAACCTTATAGAGTAACACCGGAAATATTATGCTTACAAACAATAACACATAGAAGTTATTTTTGTGAAATCTGATGATTTATGTTCTAATTTCTAAGTCAGCTTTTTCTACAATTGATAGCTTATATTTCTTGGAGCTTAAAAGATTGTTGCATTGATTTTTAACTTAACCAATACCACGGCCCATATCAACCTTGTGCTATGCAGTTTAATAACTATAGAATAAAACATAGCTTCTAATTTATTTGAAGGATTTTTGTATGTACTGTAGGAAGTGGTTGGTGTTCTACCAGGTATGAAAATATATATGCAGAGAATAAAGATGGATTGGCCTGTTTTAATTCCGATCTTGGTTTGTTTTCTTGCTAACGTTTAGAATTCCTTTCATGGGTTGTAATGGAAATAGGTGCTCTTTGAGGCTATGATTGGTCCCCCAATCCTTCTTGTGTGCCACTGCTGGGGTTGTACTCTGTATCAGAGGTGTAGCTGTTAAAAAACACTGTCTTCTCTTACAAGAAGCAGGACTGTAGTAAGGCTGGTCATCATAATCACCTTCAATATCTCCAACACCAAAGCCATCATCAACATCATAGGCCAAATTCAAGGATTGGCGATTCAGTGGGGCTTCTGGGCTGAGTAACATCATGCTCCTCTAACTTGGCTATGGCTCTGCTGCTCCTGACCAACTGCTAAGAGCTGTATCCAACCTCCCTCAAGAACGTCTACTACTCCTGCCACAGATTCTGTAACAGTCTTTTCAACTGGCACCTCAACAGACCACTGCAGAACCTGGACATTTATGATGGTCTGCTGCAGCAAAAGAGGATGGAATACATCCCCACTTGTGCCATACTCCATTCTTAGGGAACGTGAGGTTTATGCTGGCTGCACTGAAGTGGCAGAAACAGCTAAGCCATAGATGATATTGAAAGGACTAGAGGCCAACCCCACAAACGAGTTGGAATGCTTGCACAGTTTGTTGTAGCAGTAGTGGATATACAACATGAGTTTATTGACTGACGTTTTACTACTCTACTACCCAAGATTCATGCATCCCCAGCAATTGCAGCATATACCATTTTGGTAGTGAACTGTGCACCATTTCCACTCTGCCTTCCTCTCCTCTTCAAACATTTGGCTTTTGGCTTGATGGACATATTGTTTTGTGATGAGTTGTACCTCAAACGCTACAGACAAAGGAGGTGGAGCTCTATGTCCATATCCTGCGATCACCAGCAACCACCGCTTCCAACAATTTTATGGCACCAGTAAAATGTCCTCATCCCCAAAATAATTCAACTGCTTGTTTTGTGAGTGTGCTTGTTCAGACAAGCTGCCCCAGTGCAAAGTTCTCCCTGGTCTACCGCTTACAGTGTGCTCAAGTAGGTGGTGTGTTGTGTGACACTGCCAATTAACCATCCACTATGTGCCCACTTCCCCAAAAAATGTCCAAAACCCCCAAATTCTTTCCTGACCCCCAAAAGTTGTGACACATACATTTAGTTGAACTGATTGTGTATGGGTGCATGTTCGATAAAACAGCCCCAGTGCATATCTGCAAAGTATATTGTTGAGTTACCTGGCAGACAAAGTGAAACCACTCATAAAATCCCAAAAGCTAGCCTGTCTTTCTGTAAAATGCTGATTGCTCTTAAGTGGTGGTTTTGAAAATAAAATAAAAAAAAAATCATGTCATGTTGTGCACGCCCTAAAATCCACCTACCCAACTTCATCACCCATATTAAATGCACAACTGGCATTGATGTGTTTATTTTTTTTAATTTTATTTATTTGCATATTTTTTACAAAATATCCCTAGCAAAAAGAAAACAAGCATCCAATTATTGCATGTTAATCAATTTGATACACTACAGATACATATACAAATAAAAGTAAAAACAAGGCAGAAAGAGGAGCAGGTGGGGAAAGGTTGGCAGGGGAGAGGTAGAGAGAAGGAAGAGGAGAAAAGGAAGGTCTTGAGGAGCTTCCAGAACTTAAGGAGGTCCGGCTCAAGGTGGAGAGTGGCAGGGAGGCCATTCCAGATGGAGGCACCTGCAGAGGAAAGAGATCTACCACCCAGTCTCTGCTTGGAAAAGTGACTCACCCACAGAGAATTGGAAGTGGACGAGCAGAGTGCTCTGGAAGGCCTTTGCCTTTGCTCTGCAAAGGCTTTTGAACTTAATCCTTGCAGCCTCTGGGAGCCAGTGGAGGGATTTCAAAGCCAGAGAGATGCAGTCCCTGGGCTTGAGGCCAATGATAAGTCTTGCAGTCCTGTTTTGGATGAGTTGCAGAGGGCGGAAGGTAGACTTAGGTAGTTTGAGAAAGAGGCTGTTGCAATAGTCAAGCCTAGAGAGAACCAGGGCTCTGGAGACAGTGAACTTCTGGGGGAAGGTGAGAAAAGGTAGAATACCTCTGAGGAGGTGCAGTTGGAAATGGGACTTTCTGGAGATGTGTGAGATGTGTGGAGAGAATGTGAGAGTGTAGTCGAAGATGACCCCAAGGTTTTTCTGCCTCACAAGAGGGTGAGGGCACGCCAGAGTGAAAGAGGAAAAGTGGGAGCAGGGGTCCCAATGAGAAGGATCTCCAACTTGCTGGCATTAAGGCAGATAACATTAGAGGCACACCATGCCTGAATAGCGGAAAGACAGTCAGGAATGAGTGAGGAGGAGGCCGAGGGTAGCCTGAAAGAGAGATGTGTGTCATCCGCATAACACTGAACATTAGAGGAAAAGGTAGAGATCAAGCATGCCAAGGGGGTTAGATAGACATTGAAAAACCAGGGCGAGAGGATAGATCCCTGGGGAACACCACATGTTGAGAGTGTGATTGAGAAGAGGAAGGACCAAAGTTCAACCTGGGAAGGTTGGTCCAAGAGAAATGAGGATAGCTGTGCCAGAGCCTGATCCGTGATGCCCAGGGTATCTTGAAGATGTGTGATCAGGATGTTGTGGTTCAGCGTGTCAAGAACAGAAGAAAGGTCGAGGTGGATGTGGACAGAGGGAGAGTCAAGGTTAGAGAGCAAATCTGCACAGGTGTTCGGGAGAGCAGTTTCAGTGCCTCTGGCTGCTCTGACACAAGATTGATGGTCATGGAGACAACCAACATATTCAGTGTGGAGGCTTAGCTGGGAGATAGACAATTTCTCCAGGAGTTTTCCTTGGAAAGGAGTAATAGAATTTGGGAGATAGTTTACCAGGATGGAGGGGTTAGCAGAAGGCTTTTTGAGCATTGGGGTGCACAAGGTAGTGCTTCAAAGGAGAGGGGAAAACTTAATGGTTCTGGAGGGGCAGGGAGACACCTGTTTGGATGTGACTTTCATAGACTGGACTTGTCTGGAAACCTCCTCAGGTGTGACAGGAGAGAGGGAAGAGATGCAGAGGGGAGAAGGGGCGGCCAAGGAGGGTCTGAGAGAGGTAGAGGGAGGGGAGCAGAAGAGAGTGAGGACAGGATGTCCTGAGTTTCTGTAGTAAAATGAGAGACCAGGGCAGAGCAAAGGGCCTGCATGGGTGTTGTAGAGGAAGATGCTGCAGCAGGATTGGCCAGCTCCTTGCAGATTTTAAAACGTTGGGCCGTGTTGTCAGATGCTGCAGAGATTCAGGCTTTAATGTAGACTCTTTTGTTTTAGAGAGGATGGTGAGTCTATATTGCCTTTGAAGTAGGCGGCAGGCCAGTTTATAAGAGGGTGAACCTGAATCTCCCCATTTCTGTCCAGCTGCTCTGCACTGGCGTTTCAGGGCGGCCAGGTCAGAGTCGTACCAAGAAATGTACTTTTTGGCAGGCTTCAGGCAGATCCTCATGACAGAGGCAAGGATGTCAAGAGTGTTAGAGATGGAAAGGTGAAAGTTGGAAAGGGATGTGTCAGTATGGGAGTCAGCAAAAGGAGTAGATGGAGGAGAGCAGGTGGAGGCACTGACACTCTTTTCATGGGTCAGATGACCTTGAAGGAGGGTGGCAGTGCTGGGTAGGCCATAGTCAGGGGAATAGAAAGCTTCAAATGAAAAGAGAGAAGAAAGTGATCAGTCCAGGAGAGAGGAGTAGTGGGACGGTTAGAGAGAGGGATGTCAGAGGAGACGAGATCATCTAAGGTGTGTCCAGCAGAGTGGGACGGACCAGAGGGTAGAAGGGAAAGGAAGAGAGAGTCACAGAGGTTGCAGAAAAGTCCTGAGGAGTCAGGAGAGTCCCTGTGTATGCTGAGATCCCAAAGGAGGAGAAGCTGGGAGGTAGCATAGAGGAGAGAATAAGTAAGGCCAGCCCATTCAGAGAGGAAGAGGGTGGCCTGGCCAGGTGGCCTGCAGAAGGTGACCTGGGCCAGAAGAAACAGAGAGTCTGCAGACCAGGCATTGAAAGGATGAGTAGCCTTGAGTGGGAATGATGGAGAATCCACTCATGAAATATCAGGGCCACTCCTCCTCCGGACCTGTTGGGCCTGGGCTCGGAGAGCATCTTGTAGCCCACAGGGAGATGTGTGGAAAAACCTTAAACCATTTCTCTGTAAGAGTGAGAACATCTAGATTCAGCAGTTCAAGGAGGTGGCAGATGCCAGAGGAGTGTTTGACAGCAGAGCGACAGTTTGGAGTAGCAGTGTGGAGCAGGTTGCCACTTTTGAAAGACTTCCGTGGAGGGGTACAAGGGACAGGGGTTCACATCGGAAAGTGACAGAGGAGCCTGGGAGGTAGAGAGAGGAGGAGGCAGAGGAACCAAGGAAGATGTGGATGGCAGAGGAGCTAGAGAGGTGGCGGCCAAGGGAGGCGAGGTAGCCAGGAGAGCCAAAGCTGGCAAGGGAACCAGAGTAGCGGAAGGAGGGAGTGGCAAGGGAGCCAGGAGGAAGATGGCAAGGAAGCCAGGGTGGTGGACGAATGTGGATGTGGGGCCAGCGCAGAGGTAGCTGGGGTGGCAGAAGGAAGAAAGTCGAGAAGGTTGGGCTGAGGCCCTTGTACCAGGACAGTACCATTGAGATAGACATTAATGATGACTCTGGAGTAGCAGTGTGAAGCAGGTTGCCACTTTTGAAAGACTTCCCGTGAGGGGCACAGGGGACAGGGGTTCACATCAGAAAGTGACAGAGGAGCCTGGGAGGTAGAGAGAGGAGGAGGCAGAGGAACCAAGGAAGACGTGGATGGCAGTCAAGAGAGGCGAGGTAGCCAGGAGAAAGACATCTGGCAAGGGAGCCAGAGAGGTAGAGGACGAGGCAGGCAAGGGAGCCAGGAGAGCCAAAGCTGGCAAGGGAGCCAGAGTAGCGGCTGAGGGGGTGGCAATAGAGCCAAGGAGGTAGATGGCAAGGTGCCATAGGAGCGGAGAGAGGGGGTGGCAAGGGAGCCAGAGTAGCAGAGGGGCTGGGTTGTAAGGGAGCCAGAGTAGCAGAGGGAGGGGGTTGCAAGGGAGACAATGAAGAATATGGCAAGGGAGCCAGGATGGTGGACAGAGGTGGCCGAGGGGCTAGCACGGAAGTGGCTGGGGTGGCAGAAGGAAGAAAGTTGATGAGGCGAGGGAGGCGCCTATCGAAAAGTAGAAGGTTGGTCTGAGGCACTTGTACCAGGATGGTACCATTGAGATAGACATTAATGATGTCTCTGGAGGAATAGAAGGGGCTAAGAGGACCTCCTAATGTGTGCCACCATTAATGGGTGAGGAGTAAGGAGAGAGCAGACCGACCATATGAAGGGTCCACAGGTATGGTGAAGGAACAACAAAGAGGATGTCAGTGAGAGTCTCTCTGGAGGAAGCACTGACATAGGTGGCAGCGATGGGAATGCATGGGTTGGAGACCAGTGTGTCCTTCTTGAGCTTCTTCCTACCAGACTCAGTGAGAGGAGAAGGATAGGAGATAGAGAAACAGTTAGAGAAGATGGGGTAAATAGAGAGCACCATAGTTGGTGTGGGAGGTAGGCGAGAAGGCACTTTGCAAGGCTGAGAAACTGATGTCCAAGGGAGGGGTGCAATGGGAGGGGGAAGGAGAAGAGAGAACACAGTGATGCACAAGTACAGTGAACAGGCTAGGATCAGTGGGTTACAGTAGGGTAACAACCTCTACAACAGAGTACCGAGAACAACAGAACAGCCACAGGCAATGAGTACCAACAGTGGGAGCCGGCTCAGAACACCCGAGGGGGAGAGCTGGAAGCCAGAGCTGGGGCACCTATACAAGAGGAGAAAGGCCTATTTGAAAAAGCAAATCATGAGATGAGAGCTGTTTACAAAGCATTACAAAAATACTCCAAAACTAATCGTGCAGAACTGTTAATTCCCAAATCTGCTCATCATACTTCAGCATCTAATCAAAGGAGACCAATTTCAATCATCACACAGTTTTCAAGAGATTCATCCACCTTATACAAACTTGCATCCAAACACTGGCATTTACTACATTTGGATAAAGATCTTGCTCCCTTTATCACAGAAAAGCCCAAGTTCACTTTTACCAAAGCCAATACTCTTCGGAACCAACTCAGCCCCTCCTTTTTTTACCTAATTGACACCAGAATTTCCTCTACATGGTTGAAACAACCTGTTGGTTTCTACAAATGTGGTAATTGCAACCAATGCCAATATGCACATCACAATTGTCAAGAATTTGCTGATACTAGTGGGACACAAATTCAAATCAAAGACTTCATCAATTGAAAATCCAAATCAGTTGTATATGCCATTATATGTGTTTGTCACAAACCATATATAGGCAGCACTATAAGACAATTGAGAGTTCGCATTAGAGAACATCTCTCCAGTCTCAATAAAATGGACACCAACTTGACCCTGGCGATGCACAGGCAAACCCAACATCAAATGGACAACAAAGCAGACATTCGCTTTATAGGTTTGATCAGAGTAAAATGTGGAAAACGAGGTAGCAACACATGCCTCAAACTCAGACAATTGGAATAAAGCTCATTTACCTCTTTCGCTGTACTGACATAGGCCTCAATACAGACCATGAAATGCATGTATTTCTATAATTAATTTTGTATTAGACCTTTAATCACAAGTCTAATTACACTGTATATATTTTTTGGTACTAGTAATGTCAGTTGCTTCTTTGGCATTACTTGATATTGCTCTAGATTACTGTAATAGACCTAGCTAATCCATACTTATGACAGCCTCTCCCTCCTATCTCTATACATGTACATTCATATAGATTTTTTTTCTAATTTGATTATTTGTAACATTGCTGCTGCTATTACAAATTCATTATTCTTTGTGAACTTATAGCAACATTATGGGAACATCTCATTTGGCCATCACCACATGATTCTGTGACCACATTATAACTATAGATTGACATTTCCATATTATCTAACTAAATGCCAATAAGTAATTAATTAATCGTCCCCAATGAGCATTAAAATAACAACCTTTGCACTATCTTGTGCCCCATGGATAATGTATACCTAAACAAACTCACAAGACTTTTTGTTTGTTTACTTAGATTCAGCCGCAATCGCGGTGGTGCGCATGGCGGCACCAGCTTCAACAAGCGTGTGACGTCATGCGTATCACCGGCGCATGATGTCATGTGCACTACCGGCGCGTGATGTCACAACTGTGTCCGGAGCTATGACAACACGGACGGAAGCGGCACGTACACTACTTTGTGATGGGGATTTGGCCCCAGGATTCGTAGCACAGTATTTCACTGCTCAAACAGGTACAGTAGCCAGGCATTCCTCCCAATTTCTTTTCCCTAGCACCACTATTTGTATACCTTCTTACTATCATGTACATCTCTACCTATGACCACCCTTCTTATTTAATTTTTAGACCCACGCATTGAATGACCAGACCATAATTTGCAATATTGATATCCTGAATAAATACTATCAGGGAAAGTCACCTGTCCCTTTCCCTGAACCGCTCGCTCTGTTTTTAGCCTTATCCACTGCTATCAACAATTAGTTTACCTGTTTCTTAATTCCACATAGGTTGTCAGGTCTATGCTTTGACCCTGATTATACTCTACAAGTGGCTATTCCACTTACCAGGACTCACGGTATGTGACATCCAATATGTCCTATACATTTATTTTTTAAATTTATTTTGGTATGGCTAATTAAATTAACTTTAAAAAAAAAACATACCATAAGAAACAAAGAGAACATAAAATATTCAATTTTACACAATTTTAAACCTAAGAGTTAAGACCAAATTAACAAATAAACTTGTACTAAGTTTCAAAGTTACAATGCTATACCGACTCGATTCGTGATAAGGAGTCACATGCTTAACAAATTGGGCAAGTGCAATCTGAACAGAAGACTTTGTGTTAGTTAACAAGTAGTTCCATATTTATTCTTTAGAATGGAATATTTGGAAGTTGCATTTTGCATGAAAATACTTGTGTCTCAAACAGCTTAAAGCTGGACATTCAACCACTAAATGACGTAATGTTTCAATTAATTGGTGGTTGCAACAATATCTACAGAAGGTTTGATCTTGGGACACCAATTGTCTTCTTCCCAAAATCTGTCTTGTTAAGCACAAATTCAAGCGGATGCACATCATCTGGGCTCTTACGAAACTGGAAGCACATTAAAGTAAGGTTCAGGGAAACGCATTTTTTGTGGGCTGACTTTACCACTTCACAGTCCACATATTCCAAACATTGGTTACGTGTGCTTATCCAGTCAAAATGAAATAATTTCAGTTTGGCCTTTGTTGGATTCATCAACAGTAGTTCAAGGGCGATATTAGCTTTATCTAAAGTATCCAGAACACAGTCCACCCATTTCTTGCCAGAAATTAACAGATAGCTGGCTAACACACCCAACATGTTGGAGGATGAAGCTCCAATTAGACACTTCTGATAGAGCAAACAGAATTTCCACAATACTTGAGTGCACACAGAAATTAAGCCTACTTCATAACGAATCAATGGTATAGGGATGCACTGGGGCAAGCCCAGAACTCCCTTCCAAAAACAAGATTCAAAATGATCCCAAAAGGCTCTTGGCTTTGGTGCTACGGTCTCTGCCCCGTAGGTAATTATGGGCGTTACTTTTTGTAGAAAAAAACTAATAATGTGAACTAATGTGAATTTACCATATCTAAATAGTAAAATTTTAGCTTGTGATGTTAGTGAGCAAGTTTTCACGTCAAGGGTTATGCGATAAATGTTATCGTTCATAACTTCTGTGAAGGGAAGACCCAAATATTTGTACTGCTGCACTGCGATTAGGTCTTGGTTGTAAAGAGACCAGGTAAATTTACTCGTTCTTTTTATTGCAGTTTTGTGGCAAACTACTACTTGGGTTTTTTCAAGATTGATAATAAAATTATTCTCAGTAACATATTCCTGGAGTTTGTGTAAAAGATTTTGAAGACCATTAGGAGGCCAAGACAGTAACACCAGATCATCGGCGTATAGCAGCCATGTAACCTTTTGTTTACCTAGTTTGGGTGAGTCAGCTATTACGTTCTCAAATTTGAGGCCAATAATTAGCAAAAAGAAATTAAATAGGGTAGACGCTAAAGTACATCCCTGTTTTAAACCTCTTTCAGTAGGAATTATGGCTGATAATAACCCTTCTAAAGATAATCTCACTTGCAGGGAGGTGTGCGAGTGCAAGAGTTTGATTAATGTGAGAATCGAAGAAGGACAGCCGTGTTGGAGAAGTTTCTTAAATAGAAGTTGGCGATCGATCGAGTTGAATGCAATGCTGAAATCAACAAAAGCTACATAGAGATTATGGTTTTCATTAACATATTTGTGTTTGATCAAATTAAGTACAAGCATGTTAGGGGCAGTGCCAATTCCGCTGACAAAACCAGATTGAAACGGGTCTCTTTTGCGTTCGCGCTTCGTCCAATCATTTAGCTCCTGTAAGATGATACGACTAAACAATTTGCCAGGGGCGTCTAATATGGCAATCGGATGGTAGCTTTGAGGCAACTGACAATCACCTTTCTTATACAATGGTATAATTATGGCATGTCGGATTGAGTTTGAATAGTTTGTTCGAAAGCCCGTCCATGCCTGGGGCTTTAGAATCACTTAGTGTGGAAATAATGTGCAATATATCACATTTTGTGAAATTAAGATGGAATGGCACGATACTTTCACATTGTTGCTCCACCAGTACCGTTGAGGGTCTTGCATAGATCTTAGTGAAATGTTCAATCCAGCTCTTCTCTGAGACATTGTGTGATTGTATCATAATTTGGGAAGTGGATGTAACTGCATTAGAGAGGTCCACATTTGAGCCGTGTTTTGATTACGAGTCATAGACAACATGGCCTTGCCATCCCTTTGATAAAGGGAAGCCCGGTGTGAACGCATCCAATTTTTATGTCTTTTTAATCAGGATAGTTGCCCTATATTTTGAAGGGAGAAGAGCGACAATGCGTAACTGAGCAGGATATTCAGTTTTCGTCCTTTTAACCAGTGTGTCAAAAACGTGATTTCTCACTGGAAAACTGGCTTTTGAGGTGTTTTCGAGGGAGTCAATCATTGGCTTGTTAAAATTTGGTGATCACTGTCACCAACAGACATTACATTAAATGAGACCCCATTCATGAGTAACTTTAGATCGACATATATATAATCAATGATGGCTTTGTGTATTCCACATTGCCAGGTGTGTTTTGGAGGAACGTCCCCTGCACACGATCCATTCAACATGCACAAACCTCGAGAGGACATCATATGTTCCCATTGCATTAGTCTGGAGTTTTCTAAAAGTTGTTTAGCCGAAAAAAAAATGCAAGTTGAGATCGCCAGCTATTACAGTGTGACAGATTTCTGGTGACATCACAATAAAATCCAACATGCAAGTCATATCCTTAAAGAAACTTTCATCGTTGATACCATTATGATTCCAATATACATTAATTAAAGCATACAAAGTTGAACAGATTGAAACTATAGTTAGCTGTACAAAGGCATTCTGGGAATAAGATGACACTAACTTGATGGTAGAACTAATTTTGAAGGCAGTTAGAAGTCCCGACATTGGGTGTCCTTTTTCGACTTGCAGAGCGGGAGTAAAGTGCATAGTGTGATCTTGCCAGGTGGGGGGTTTGGTGAGCATTGTTTCCTGGAACATAATTATGTCAAACTGATTTAGGTTTACTTTATAGTTATTAAACAAGTGGGAGTGACCACAAGAGTTCCAGGAGGCAAATGATAGCGGCCTATTTTTTAAATTGTGGGCTTAGTTAACTGGATACTACACAGTTACATTCACGTTTAGATTGCAAATCACGCTCAAAATGTTCCTTGTCACCTACAATAGCTGCTACTTCAACATCTTGCACTGAAGCTTTGATTAGGTCGTTAGCTGTTGAAGGACCAATAGTCAGCAGGAAACCTATGTTAAAGAGTTGGTTTTTAGCAGACCATATAATATTGTGAACCAAACGAGAGCGCAGCTTCAAACAGCTAACTGTCAGTATGTTTTTATCAATAAATTCAACTTGTTCAATGTCATCAAACCCCACATCTTCTAGTTGATTTAAATCAGAGAATATCTCCGGGCGACAAGCAATGATTAGAGAATTCAAATTATTGTCCCGCAAGGGACCTGCTAGTTGTTTCTTCCCGGTAGCAGGTTGATGCTGCAATTCAGCCACCAGCTGAAGTGTGTTTTTAGATATAGCTTTAGGCAATAGAGCTTGTAGCATCATAGCTATTTCTAGTCCTTGACCCTCCAGTGTTTTCGCCTCTATTCTAGTTTTTTCAGTTGAATTCGCACCTCCTCTTTTGTCAGGAGCGAAATGGACTATTTTTTGGTCTTTAGAACCGGATTTACAACAAACATTTGATGGAGGTTGGCTTTGTTCCCGTAGGTTTCTTTCGGGGGCCAAATGTGTGGAAGAGATTGTTTGCTGTGCAGTTACTAATGGCAGGTGGACAAAGTTAACCATGTAGGCTTCAACAGCCCTTCGAATTACATCCTGCCTGGAGGTCTGGCCAGTAAGGTCAATAGAATTTCCCTGCTCTATGGGGGTGCCAATAGAGACCAATTGAGGATTTGACCGTTCAACTACTGACGATGACTCATGACTCTCAATGGCCTCTACCAGTTTGTCCAAGGGGGCACGTGGTATAGGATTTAGTAGAGGCTTTGGGTTTCCTGCTCTGGCTTTCCGCTTCTGATTCAAGAGCATGTATTTTTTCGTGATAGCAGCAGATGCCATGGTGCTTTTTGGGGTATTAAGAGCATTAATAAATTGTTTTGCAGAATTTGAAACATCACCTTTTTAGTCTTTATGTTTTTGGACTTCTTTTTTTCTTGTACTACTCACATTTTTTTCTGAGGATTGCCTAGATTTTTATTTAAAGGATTGGAGGCTAGTGTTTCCCCATTGATAGATTTAGTATGCATTTTATATATGGTCCCTACCCTTTCTTTTCCGACTCAGTTACTCCATAGACAGTAGTTACATCACTCATTGGTAACCTTACCCTCACAATCCGTTTGGTTCAAAGGCTACTTGAGTGCTCCATTGATTCACGGTATATGACAAACTGTCCCAATTGTGTCGGATAACATTTCCCACCAATCTTACGCATGGTTCTTTTCTTACCCTTTTCTACGCACCTTCTCCATAATTTGCAGTCCCACTATTTATTGGTGTTCTTATCCTCACTATTCATAGTCCTCCCTTGCGCATACCCCATGCCCATGAGATGTTCCCATTTGTATGCTACTTTGAATGCTCTGTAACTAGGTATAATTTGTTCAATGTATCCTTTTTCACTTTGTACCTTTCATTCTATTTGATGTTCCTTTGCAATGGTCACTCCAACACATGTGATACCATCCATCGCCCAACTGAACCATGGTATCGTTTTTAATCAATTTTTATGACACTTTTTTCTTTTCAATTCATTACAATTACCTACCAATGGCTTGATGAATGTATTTCATAATTTATTTGTTTCATTTTCCATGATATGATGATCTTGTTTCACAATATCTAACGTCCCTATGATGTGTTTAATTTATCTCATCATGCTTTACTTTTGCTATACTCCAATGTTTTTGTTTTTATATACTATGTTTTTTGTTTATTTAATTACCTACACATGTACAGCCTTGATAAGGATCCGGAGGGTCGAAACACGTTTCGGCTGGTGTACTATCAAAAATCAAAATAAATATAAAGACTTCACTTGTCACAGTACAAGATCCAATTTGAATGAACTTATTTCTTTTAAGAACTTTCCGAATACATATTGATCTCAACACGGGGGATTCGCACGTCGATCTTACCTTCAAATCTCTTTTCAGTCATTTGTATTCTGGGTGAGCTGCGCTGTTCAGGGGATTTGGCAAACTGGAGACGTCTGATGAGGTAACTGGGTCATTCGGCCTGACAGTCAAAGAAGCATGGAGGTATAGACAACTAGCACACTGGCTAGAAGCGGCAAGGGGGATGAGTAAGGCAACTGTCAGAAGCTCACCTATTATCAAGCTAGCACAGTCTTGGAAAGGAGAAGGGGCTAATCAGTAAACGCTACGCTACCTTGCCTGATTTCTCATTTGCTGATCATAAAAATGAGGGGATAGCGACAAACTGGCAGTAGATGTATGGGAGCAGATCCCGGAGGGCAAGCTACAGCACATGCTACGCAGCTTTGAAAGGGGTGCTAGGGAGGCGCAGCTTAGACTCACACACTTCAAGATCATCCAGAACTGGTATTGGAAGCCCCCTGCAAACTTGTGATGGCCGACCCCTCCAGGGCCGACAAATGCTGGAGGTGCCAATCCTTGGGTGGCGATCTGCTGCACATCTTGTGGTCCTGTCCTAAACTGACAGGCTTTTGGTTTTACATTGACACAAAGGTCCTAAACACGCTAGGAAGTGTCATCTCACTTGACCCAATTCTTTGTATCTTGCATGACTTGTCAGGGCTGCATAACCTCACAGACAGGGAGGAGAGATGGGTGACTACCGCATTATTGGTAGCTAAACAGCTTGTGCTGAGACTGTGGAGATCGGCGAGCAGTCTGACGACTGACATGTGGGACACAGAGATGATTAGGGCTGCTACATATGAACGGGTGATCCATAGGGCTTTGGATAGATAGACTTCCTGATGACATGGGGTCTATTCCTGCGACATACCCAGGATTGATAGCACACTGTGGGGGGGCAGGACTCGAGTGCCCCTCTGACCCCCGTATGACAATGGAACTGCTCCACAATCTCCCTCGTTAGCCAGAATGGGGGCTGACCTGCACAGGTGGGCTACACACAACAGCGACATTAACTGCAATGGTTTGTTAAGTTGAGTTTGAAAGGTTGTTGTTTCTTTCTCTTGATACCTGTTTGTATCATGCTGATGTAGTTGGCCCCTTATCTTTTATTTATGAACAGTCCAGGAGATAATTTGCACCATGGGGAACTGAAATATGTAATGAAATATTAACTGATACATGAACTGAATATGGACTGCGACTATCTTGTAATTATACTGCCTGCGCACTATGGATTTTTATTATAAACTGTATTTGCTTCTCCACTGGTTTTACATTTTTTGTTTATAAAAATAAGAATTCTAAAAAACAGAGGAGCATTTTACAACATTTTCCAGATGTCTATGTCCACAATATATGAAATGATTGTCATGGTAAATCACTTTCATAATGCTGCAGCCACAAAATATGCCGGCATTGACAATGTAAATCACTTTGATGGTGTTGCTCGCAAAATAAATGACAACATTTCCACTGAAAAAGCCTTTAATGATGCTGCTGACAAAATACATGCTGGCATTGCCACTGCATATCACTTTGGTGACATTTTACCCAAAATATATGGCAGCAATCCGACTGAAAATCACTCTCATGATCCTGCTCACAGAATATATGCCGGCATTATAAATCACTGTAATTATGTTGCACCTACAATATACAGACCATTAAAACTGTAATTAGCTTTTGTAATGTTGGTGTGGCCACTCTCCCCTGCCAAACACATTCACCCATCACACTTGCACACATGCATGCACTCACATAGTCAGTCATATTCACACACACACTCTCCCACAGACATGCATACACTTACTCACACATGTACAAACATTCAGATTCTTGCACAACCACAATCACACACACACAGACATACACTGTATAACATTTGATGTACGCATACACATGCATTCACAAAATTGTAAACGTACCATTTCTCATTCTGGTAGGCAACAGCGATCCATCATGGGCAGACAAGTAGGAGCGCGAGCAAAGGTTAAGGAGCAACACGATTAACTTCATTAGCATTAGCATTGGAAGGTGCGCTACAGAAAGAGGGAAGACTGGAACCACATGGAACACGTGGTACCAGATGAACTAAGCGCTTGATTTGTCTTTCAAATGGCAACTCTCGGGCTGCAGCTGAGAGAGAGAGAGGGTGATATCTTATGCCAAGCAGGACTTTTCTTAGACAGTGCTATGACAGGCGTGACAGGAACATTCGTCTAATCCTTTTGCTGACATTGGGTAAAGAACAGTGGTGGTAAAACCGCTGCCACCGTTCTTTCCAGACCAGCTGATAAAGAGTCCTGCAGGCTGGAGGTGTCACTCCCACCAGGTCTGACCTGGCGGGTTTAACACCACCCGCCTGCAGGCGGACATGGAAACACCGGCTCTGTCAAAAACTGAACCGGTTTTTCCATGGTCCCCATCCTCATGGAGTCCTATGGGACTCCATGGGAATGGGGACTTACAGAATTCCGCCTCCGGAATTCCCGGGTCACCGGGGTCGTAATGCCCCGGTAATTCCGGGAATCACAGAGGCGGAATGGTAATACGAGTCTGGCGGTAACCTGCCAGTTTTTCCAGCTCGGTTACCGCCGGACTCATAATGAGGCCCATTGTCGCGCAAGAGTTGACCCAAACCCGACTGGATGAATGATCCATGGGAAGGAAACAGCACGCTAACTACTTACCATCCTTAAACGAATCTGAAAAATCCATATCCATAGTATTGCTTTTCTTGGGAAAGTTGGCTTCACCAAGTTCTTGCAGCCAAAACCAGAAAAAAGGCCAAACAAGGAGAGGGAGAGCTGAGGTTCACTTGTTTGTAGAGCTTAACCCAAACTAAATCTGCAAACGAATCATTAATCATTCTGCAATATTACTCATATGCTGACGACACCCTGATCTATGAAAAGATTTGTATATCTTCTGATGAGATATCACACCTGATAAGTGGTTTCCCCCGGTTAATGGTTAGATGCTGAGTAATGAAGTGCAAATCAACCCTTATTTTATTGTATTTGATTGTTTAAAGCGTGAACCTAACTCAAGAGCAGCAGAGTGCTGCACAGGGTGTGGGTAGCCATCTTTTGGGATAAGTCCAAAGTTCCAGAATTTCAGTTTACTCTGATTTGTGTCATTCAGTGAGCTATTATCAGGACATTCGATTTGTTTTTGTGGAAGTCAATGAGCGCAGAAAGGACTCAGTGTTGTGACATTTCAGTGAACTATAGTCCTGCAGACTCATGCATTGGAGACATCAAAATCGTCCCCAGACTGGTGTCTGTTCTGGGCAAAGCTCAAGACCCTGTACTAAGTAACCTGTCAGGATCCAATACTGGAATGTGCCAAAATCATCATGAAGAAATTGAGTTTGGCTGTGGGCATTCTACAAATAAATACACCTAAATGAGCGTGTCGTGTATGTTTTAAGTCAAATTCGTAGCCGTTTAATAATAGTTTATTTTCTATACTGTGAAGCACTATGAGCCATACTTTCCCAAATATAGGTTGCTGGTCCTGTACATTTGTTTTCCGTTTTAAAAAGATAAAGAGAATTGTACAATAATAGAATATACCAAGGGCATTTGGAATATTACTGTTCTAGGTCAGCATGATGTATTTAGAATGTTTGAATTGTTTAAAATAATTTAGTTTTACATATTTATTTTGTCTGTTCCAAAATGGGGAGATACCCTCTGTACCCTTATCGTCTCCCACCTCTTCTCCCTTTCTGTTCCTTGCTTACACCTTTCCTATTTTCCCCTATTTTTACATTTTTTCCCTGTCCTTTCCCCTCGCCTTATTTCACAGTGATGTCAAAGCAATTGGTCAATAAGGAAGTAATCAAGAATGCTTTTTTTTTAAATGTCAATGTTACTGAAGGCACTATGAAACATTTCATACCTTTCTGTAATCAGTGTGTTCTTCTTAGCAATATCTTCCATGCGTTCCTCCAGCGGAGGGAGCTTATTTACCCCTAAAAGAGGAATACAAACATTTGCCATATTATGCACTGAAAACATTTGCAGCAAGCAGTAGAGTTTAGGTAGACTCATTTTTGTAACAAGAAACATTTATTTAAATTAGAACTGTATTTTGTTGTAATTCACAGGCCATGACAGACCGTGGTCACTGTCCAGCAGGTGGATTCATAGACAGTCAATACATTGATGTCTACACAATGAAGACACACCCCCTCTCACGTGTCCCAATAATTACACACCCCCCTCAGGGAATAAGACCAAGAGGGAGAGATTGCAAGGATAACAACGTTTATTAAAGTAATATGCAAGCAAAGAACTCTGCTGCCCGAGAGCGCTCTGCCAAAAATTACAAGGGCAGCATATTATAAAAGACAATTGCACCATTGGTGACGATTTTAGACTGCGGCAGTTGCAAGGTTGCTGGTTGGTAGGGAACATATAGATGCGCCTGCTCCATAGGGGATGCCAGACGTCTATTGGCCGTTGCTCCCTCAGTCGATCTTGTTGCACGTGAGTCTTCTGCGCTTATTATTACGGTGAAAGTCAGTTCAAGCGGGTGTTACATTTCTATCTAAGATAAACAACAGGGACTGAGTAATGGCGGATACCTGGACATCACATGCAAGGGGGGTTCTTTGTAGAAAGGGGATAATACATTAGCATGCCGACCTCCACATTCAGGGCTTCACTGAGACCGCACCTTCTGCACTCCGTATCTCTCCTGGGGACGCGATTTACTGCCTATACTTCTGGTGCCTCATGATATGATCAGACATGTGTTGTTAGTTGGAAGAATATATTGCTACCTAAGATTAGGCCTGGAGTGGGTGTTCTGCAATGGCCAGGGCGAGGGGGTTAGATGCTTATGAAAGGAATGGTGAGGTTGGGGTGGGTGAGCTGTGGCCTGACGAGGTGGAGGGTGAGGGGGCACAGGCTGTTTTAGTGGAGATGGATGGGCATTTGTGTAGTAGCCTGTCCATGTCCCATGATCTTTGCCGAGTACATTCTGTGCAAGAATGATACTAGAAAATTGCAACATTGAAAGGACCGTGAACGGATGGACTTCCATGAGAACAAGCCTTAAGTGGAGCAGGTCTAATGTGGGAATGGCTTGGCCCCTCTGCGAGAGAGGCTGGCGGTGCGAGTGCACTCCCGGAGTGGTAGGTTTCAGGCCTAGTAAAAATATGGCGTTTAGGCCTGGTACAAAATGGAGTTCAATGACGGGGAGGTGGATAGTGTTATGAGCCTATTTCACTTAGGTTATAGGGCCCTTACCCATACACAGTAGGAGGGGGCTTTGTCATGCATGGCTGTGATGATGTTTATTCTTTTTGGTGAGGCCTAGGGGTTTGGGGTAGGACCATATCCTTGCCCACATTCCCCCCTTTCATTGCTCCTTCAGTAACGAATACCCTCCCACAGTATTTCTACGTTAATTCGCCCTTCTCTCTGCTTCTTCCCAGGCAGGGCTACCCTTTATAGGCATCAAAGCATGGCACACAATTCTTAGGCTCTCCCCATGTCAGGCTTATTCTTCAGGAGTACAAGTCATATATATACATCCCCCATCCCCGTCTAAATCTCCCCATACCTCTTTATAATTTTCGAGGTCCTGTGGTTGTATAATGGTTGTGTGATAATAATTGTCCACCTTATCCCTAGTGTGGTATATTGCTACCATATGGTATTTGGGTTCATTGCTCTCTCCTGTTTGTATTTGGGCTTCCTGAGTATGGTGAGGCACGTTATTGCGATTTCTATTCCCTATAGTCACCATCATCATTGCGCTACTAAGTATTGTTTTTGCACAGCATCGGAGACCCAACTGGCACACACAAAAAATCAGAATGAACACAATGATGGGGACAAGCATCTTCATAATTGTCCCAAGCCATGACGGCACCCAGCCGAATGCCATGTTAATCCAGTCATCTTCCTGTATTGTATTGTGGCTTCCTTTTTCATTTTGGCACCCAGCTTGTGCACTGCTGCTATCATGTGTGAAAGTGTCCCATTAACAGCACCTGCAGAAGGTACGAAAGTGCAACATGAACTACCAATCTTTTTGCAAACCCTGCACTACATAGTTGTGAGGAGGTCGAGGACATAACGATTTTGCTTTGTCATGAGTTGGAGCGCCCTCAGTTCCACCTTGATGACGTTAAACCCTTCTTCTGTGTCGTTTTCCAGTTGGATCAGCTCCTACCTGACGATCTGCAGCCACTTGGCATTCGCTCTTGTTTGAACACTGGGCACGAGGGAGGCAAATAATGTCTCTGCTGAGTTGAAGACTTTGTATTCGTTTGGGATCTGTGCAAGCAAATCAGAGGATTCTTGAGACAGGTAGTTTGAGGAGAGCTTTCTCCGAAACAGAGGATCATGCCTCTCTTCTTCTGACAGTATTTGAAAGATGGGGGGTGGTGCTGTGAATGCTATGTCTGTGGTGCTGTTTCCCCGTCTGCAGTCACAGCTCCCCCTTTAGGTGCTCCTGGGGTACGACCAGCAGCGCAGAATGCAATGTTGTGAGTGCGCAATAGCCCCTCCAGGATGGTGGAGGTGCAGGTGCGCTTTGTTGCCCCAAACCCATTAATAGTCAATTATTGCTGCAGTTCCTTTTCGCAGGTCTAGAATGATTATTGTCCTGTTGCAGCGCTTATTGGAACCCATAGGTATTTTTCCTTTGCCATAGAAACACAGTTCATAATTCTCTCATGTTAGCTTTGTGACGTGCTCTGTCCATACGTGTGCACATGTTTTTTCTACAAAGTCCAGTCTTTCATTAAAAAGGCCACAGAGCCCCTCCGCCTTGCACATAAACATTGATTTTTGCCATTTATTTTCCCAAAAAGCTTGTGCCATCTATGGCCAGAAATGGTTCTTTAAATCAGTTAGTGATTTTTGATCCTTTTTTGCATCTCCTCTCATCTGGCGGGAGAAGCTTCATTCTTACTTTATGTGCCTGAAAGGTTCCTTGTATACTACATAGTGCAAGGTGGATGAGACATCGTGATTTTATTAAGGGTACTTCTTCAGCTGCATGCGGTATCAAGGAACACATGTAGCAACTCCCATTGGTCGTTTGTCTTCCCATGGCACTCATATCCGAATACCAACTGTTAGATTGCCTGGGATGGCAAAGGTCCACCACTTTATCTAATCCTAACCCATGATAGGCATCATATTTGTACTGGCGTGCCTGCCTTTTCCTTCTACTATTATGTAGAAGGGATTGTCGTTTCCCTACTAAACTTCCACATAATCTGTCGTTGTTGCACAGTGATCGTTGTCATTTGATGGTAATAATTGAACCATTAGGCTACGGCACAGTGTGATTTGGGAGCTGCTACAGGTGATATTAATGGTAACAGGCATTACAGATTGTTCATTAGGAAGCGGGGAGACCTTTGTATTTACATTGACAGTTCCATACACCATTGTTTGGAAAACCGTATGCATATCAAATATACTTTCAGTCACATCATTTACATCTAAAAATGAATTTGGGGTTACCTTGGTTGAATTTTTGTGTAAGGTGGTCAAATTTAATGAAGTATTACTGTTCCATATCTGGTCTTCACCCTCCCCCCTTCTTTTATATAGGCTCCCCAAATAAAAGCCATTCCCCAATAAATCGAAACAGGACTGTAAAAAATATAGCACTAAAGTACAACCCACAATCATAACTATACACGCAGGTTGCGCTAACTTTATTCCTACTGCTATCTAAATGAACAGTTGGATTGAGTGGCGTAAACTCCAACATTGTTGCACCTATGGAAAAGGATAAAACAGGGAGGGTATTAATAGAAGTATAGATAGAATATATGGAAGTGGGGGGAGAGGGAGAGAAAGAGAGAAAGGGAGACAGCATTTCATACATAATGAACTTTTTTTGGTTTTGTCTGACATCATTTTTCTGAGAATAGTGGACCCATCACCTATTGTTTTCATGTCCTTAGGGGACCATGGCAGTTGTTTGTCTTTCAACTGGACAATTTGGAGGGGTGGCACCCTGTGCTTTCCTGATATCTGACAGATGTATCCAGTACCACAGTCCTTTCACTTTTATAGTGAGTGGAGTGCAGTGGATTAATTCATAGGGGCCATGGAATCTTAGAGAGTTCCATTTTCTGACAAAACTCTGTACATACACTAGTTCTCCTGGCATTAGAGGTTGTGCAGTGCTGCTTCCTGTTGGGATCTCAGTGGTTGTTTTGTCATTCACAATGAATGGAGGTGCAATTTGTTTTGAGATGCATCTAATTGCTCGGGTGAGTAGTGTCAGATACTCTTTGAACTCTTCCCCTACCACTGTGGATGCCCGATGTGCATCAGATGCTCTTCTTACTGGTGACAATGGCATTTGCATGCGTCTACCAGTTACTATATCCCCTGGGGGTGACTGGTTGTGGTCCTTGCTAGGCTGTGTGCGCAGCTGAAATAGGGCCAGGGGCAGACAATACACCCCATTTTTCTTAAGGGAGGTGCACAATTTGGATAATCTGCTTTTGAGGAGGCCGTTTATTTTTTCTACCATTCCATTCACTTGTGGGTGGTATATGGAACACATGTTATGTTTTACCACCCAGCATTAGTGTGATTTCTTTAAATAACTCATTGAAAAAATGGGTCCCATTAACTGATCGTATTACTTCACATACTCCCCATCGGGGAATGACTTCTCTCACTAGGAATTTGGCCACACACTTCACGTCAGGGTGGGCACATGGACTTGTTTCCACCCATCGAGAGAAGGGACACACCACCACAATTAAATAACGCGCTCCGTTACATCTCTCGCATGTCTGCATAGTCAATGTGCAGTTCACGGAAGGGGCCCACAGGGCGGGACAGAGTGCCCTGTAGTGTTCTTAAAGTCCTCCTGTGGTGAAAACCTAGCATGTGGTACACTGGACCACCATTCTGTTGAGGTATACTTGGAGGTTTGGGACAAACCATCCTCCTGTAGATCGGCAGCTTATGTGTTGTTTTGAGCTGTGTGCTGGGAAATTAAGTTGTTCAAGTGGTACATATAGCAGTTCCATTGGCATCACTACCTTCCCTGTGGCATTTTGTCTCCATAATAGATCAGTGGGCGATTGGGTACAACTGTGCTTAATCCATAGTTCTTGTTCTGCTGTTGGTGCTCTACTTTGCAGCTCTATCATTTGGATTTTGGGTAATGCATTGTACCTGTCCGCTTTGGGAACTTCTGTTTTTCTTACTAGGATACATTCTGTGCTCATGGGTATTGGGAGCTATGCTGCTTCTTTTGCTGCTGTGTCAACGGCTGCATTTCCCAAAGATATTTCGTCCTGGTTCTGTGTGTGCGCTTGGCACTTCACGATTCCACTACAGAGGGCTCTGCAAGGGTGTCAATCAATTTCTTCTGCACTGGGGATCCATCTGCTCTCCTAAACCCCCTTCTTCTCCATCTCGGCAGTCCAGCGTGTACCATGGTGGTTACGTATGCTGAATCTGAATAAATTGTCACAGCACACCCTTTTGCTGCATGAAGCGCTTCGATTAATGCTGAGTTCTGCTGCTTGCACGAAGTAGTGCATAAGCAAGTGTTTCATGATCAGTATTTCATATTCTCCTTCCTCCATCCTTACTACTGCAGTCCCTACATGTTTTTCACCCGTTTCTTGGTCGATGTACGCTGATCCATCGATGAAGAACACTTCTCCCTCCTCGAGGGCATATTCTCTGGCCTTTTGAAAGTCTTCTCCTTCTCCCTCATATGTAGCACAGTCATGCTCTTGCATGTCTTGGACGGTCCATGGCTCTGCGAGGAACGTGGCAGGGTTTACTGTCTTACACCCAACCACATGGATATTCGGGCTGGACAATATCACTTTGTACGCTGATGCTCGTTGGGTTGTAAGGGTGGACTTTGATCTTTCTAATATCGCAAACAGGGAGTATTCAACATCCAGGGTGACAGAGCATCCCATTACAATTGTTGAACTCTTTTCAATTGAGAAGGCAGATGCAACAAGAGACTGTTTGCACGTGAATTGACCTTGCATTACAGAATCGAGCGTGTCACTGTAATAGGCGAGTGGTTTATGACCCATTGAGCTTTTTTGCGTAAGTACAGCTGGTATTAGGGTGCCATTGGAATGTGAAAAGAGGTAGAATTCCTGATCATAATCAGGTGTGGCTAGTACTAGAGCTGTTGAAATTAACTCTTTTAGGTCATTGAATGCTGTCTCCATTTCTGTTGTCCAGACAATATGTTTTTTTTCCTTCTGTGACTCTTTTAGTCCCTGCAGAAGGGGCTGTGTGTATGCTGCATAATCTAGAATCCATGCTCTACAGCAATTGCAGAGTCCTAGAAACAACTGCATTTCTCTAACTGTGTTTGGTTTGGAAGTGGCATGCATTGTTGCCGCTCTCTCGGGAATTATTCTTTTATTATTCTTTTGCCATCTTTTTAAATCAATTGGCCCAAGTACAGGACCTCTGCCAAACAGTACTGCAATTTGTTCTTGTCTACCTTATACGCTTTTTGTGCAAGAAGTTGGAGAAGGGCAATGGAGTCCCTTCAACTACTTTCTTCGATCTCACTGCAAACCAATAGATCTTCTACATATTGAATGATGGTGCTCTGGACTTGTATGCCACCAAGATCTTCATGCAATATCCTGTTAAATATGTTGGAACTCTCTCAATACCCCTGGGGCAAACAACAGTGTTCATACCTTCTTCGCCTCAGGGTAAAGACTGTGAGATACTGTGATTCAGGGTCAAGAGGCACTGAGAAAAAGGCATTTTTCAAATCCACCATGGTGAAGTGCGTTGCCTGTTTCAGGATGCTGCACAAAATGGAGGCAGGATTTGGAACAAGAGGGAACTCTTTTCGGACAATATCGTTGAGGGGACAGAGGTCCTGTATCCTACGCCAGCTCCTCCCTGTTGCTTTCTTAATGGGGTACACAGCAGTATGGCATGGGGATGTCGAGGGGACAATTATTCCTTGCTCTAGGAGCGCTCGTAATGTTTCTTGAATCCCTTCCCCGGCCTCTCTCAACAACAAGTATTGTTTTCCTCTGGGTACAACTGCTCCTGGTTTGATTGTTATTTTCACTGGGGTCACTTCTCTCAATAATCCCACATCATGGGTGTTATTAGTCCACAGGTAGGATGGGACTTGTTGCCTATCTGTGTCATAAAAGGGTGGTGGTCCGCTGGCGATAGCTATGAGGGGGCTTGGCACCTTTATGTATTGCACCATAATGTCACAAGGAATATTGATTGCGAGCACAATTTCTCTGTCATTGTTGTCGTCAGTGAACAGTTCTTCATCAGTCAATTCATGCAATGGTATATTAGGGTCAGTGCAGAGCACTGTACGCCACACGCATCCATGAATGTCAATTCCAATTGCTACAATTCTTTTAGCGGACACTTGCACCTTTTCCAGATGTAAAGAAACAATTGAACCAGACACTATTTCTGGGGTTGCCACAGGGCAAAAGACAAAATTAGAAGCCACTCTCCATTCCTTTCTGGTGAGTTCAGGCACTGCTCTTGCCAGCACCCGGATCCCGTACAAAAACATGTCTGGACTTACTGGTACTCCTCTCGCTTTTATTTCATTGACCACAGTAAGTATTAACAGCATGGCCCTCAATGTGCACATGCCAGGGGTGGAACAAACAATCCCTCTTTCGGTGAATGATATTGTCATTTTTAATTTGCTGAGCAAGTCTCTTCCCAGTAGGTTGACAGGAGAACATTCGTAATATAATAAGGGTACTCGTACTACCCTCCCTCCTATCTTAACGTTATATCTTCTGTGAAAGGAACCGTGACTACAACCCCAAAGAATCCCTGCGCATCGAGAGTTTGGCAGATAACGGAAAATCTCCTTCACAAATACATGACTTCTCCGCCCCGAGTCCACCATAAAGATGAACTGTTTGTCTCCTATCTCTGCCCCCACCAGTGGTTCGTCTTTTGGATGCAAGGTAGTAGACAGTACTGGACACGCAAGTGCTTTCTGTGGGCTGTCCTAGTCTGGATAGGTATCTGTTCCTGGGCAAGAGAAGGTCTCTCCAATGAGTATGCATAATCCTTGATAGGGTGCAGGTGCATCATTCGGGACAGTGGCGAATGGGTTGTTGTTCCTCATCACTTGTTGTGTGGGGCGATTATGGGGGGCTTGCATCATATGTGGGGGGTGACGGAGTGTACTATAGCCAGGCATCGGGGGAGGTGATGGTGTGTGCGGTAAAGGTGTCTCATATGCTCCCTGTACTGGTCCCTGTGGGCTTCCCAGGTGGGGGTTCCCATAGTATAATAGGGCTGGTTGTACTGGTGATTCCCTCCCTACCAGCTACGGCAGTCTTTTAAAAATATCCCCACCTGCCGCAGGACCAACACTGTCCTTGGCTCCCTTCTCTAGGGCCTTGCCCTCCAAATCCTTCTCCCCTCTGCCCCCAGGACCCACCTCGTCCTCCGCCGGTTTTCCTTGCCACTGGGGTCCCATGTATTGTTGCTCTTTTCCCCACTGTTCTTGCACATTGTCTGCCCACACTGCTACCAATCTTGCCTGTGTGGCTACAGAGACACCCTCCTCCTCCCCTCTCTGTTCCAGGGGCGGCACTGCTGTTACAGCCATGACCTTCACTAACTTTGTCTGGACGAATTTCGCTTCCTCAGCTGACCTCCACTGAATAGTTACCTTTTCTCTCTCTTTGATCCTCTACAATGATGCACTATCATGCTCTGACAACAATGACAGAGAAATTGTGCTCGCAATCAATATTCCTTGTGACATTATGGTGCAATACAGAAAGGTGCCAAGCCCCCTCATAGCTATCGCCAGCGGACCACCACCCTTTTGCTTCTATGTCTGCTATCTTATCCAAAGCCTTTTGTACTTCTTTTGGGAGACCCCTCTTTATCATAAAATAAAATAGGGAGGTAGACTGGTCCCACGCAGTGCCTGTCTCTGCGCGCCACATTTCTTGGACCCGGAGGATGAACTGCGCAGCATCTTCCTTTTCCCCCATGGTGCATTGCATTATGGAGTGTAAGTCTGGGGTATCGGGAAAGTTCTCCGCAGCTCATCCCACACCTGTGGTCTGACATTATTAAATGATGCCCCATCATGGGTATCGTTACTTATGGTCAGACCCAGATAACCTGCTTTCACCCACACTGATTCTGCTTGGTCACCAAATACGGACACTAGGAGGCTTTTGATATCTCCTATTGCAAGGGGCACCCCTGATGTGTTTTTCTCGAAAGCATAAATCCATTTCTCTGTGCCTGCCGTGAGTGGTGGGAGAGACTTGAGGAGGTTGTTTTTATCCACCTGGGCCCACAGGACATTATGGGGTTGCCCCGCTCCCTTGTGGATGAGGGGAATATGTAATTTTGATTCTGCTTTTCCACCTTTCACTCCTGCTCCTTTCTTTTTTGCTAGGGCCATCCTCCCAAGCCTGCTTCCCATGCATCCTCTACTCAAGGGGTGGCCCATTGCATCTGTTGTACCCCTCCTACTGCACCATCTTCCAGTTCATCAAAATCGCTCCAATACTCCTCGTCCCTCACCGACCCCATGTTCTCATATCCCAGACTATCGGTTTCCTCTTCCCGTTCTACTTTCACTGCACGTATGGGCGTGCTGTCAATCCTGAAGAGGAAATCTGTCGATTTCCACTCATCTTCCGGTGGGGGAGGAGTGGCCCTCGGGGGTCGGAGCCCACCCTCTGGTCCTCTTGCTGCTTCACACTCTGCCCGCAGTCGAGCCAACTCTGTGTAGTTGGCCATTAATGCCACCTCAATATCCCTGGCGCTTTCTGTAGTACGGTTGGGGGTGGTGGTTGATGGGACATAAGGTGGCAGTGGGGTGGTGCTTGGTGTTGTTTGCACACTTCCCCCTGATACAAGAGGGAGAATTTGAATACCCTTCTGCTGGCCGTGTGAGTAATGGATATATTTTCTTTGGTTCCCCGTCTGGCTTCCCACTCTCCACGATATTCCCATCACATTTAGTCAAGGATTCTGTTACTGGCCCCTTTTTTTCTGTGGTGGGCGCTTCCTCAAACATGCGCCACAAGTCTAATATTTCCCTTCTGTTTTGTAACTGTTTCCCTTTGTATTTGGCCGTCAAATCGGTGGATAGGTGGTCTAATATTCCCTTATCAAAAGACCCCTCCTCTGGCCAAGCGTGGGATAGTCCCTTCCCCTTTGTCTCGGTCACCCACTGTCCGTGGTACTTGTTTATTCTATCACTGTATAGGGGTAAGTGTTTACAGATGTGGGATAGAGGGGTATCAATCCCCATGATTGGTTACTCCCTTCTGACGCGCCAGTCCCAACCAAAAGGTAAATAAGCTTTTCTTTCCCACCCGGTTAGACCATAACCCGTCTTTACACTTGGGGTCTATTATTGTCATATAGACATACACCAACTTCTTACAAGTACAAATAAAGACACATGAAACAAAACATATGCCTAATCACACACCCCTTATTTTTCCCCATTAGAGCATTAAGATTTCTTACCCTTTCACTCCGCACTCACATCATCACTGCCCCTCCTGGGCCTCCTCCGTGCATATGAAAAACTATATTGAAAATAATGAGCTAAACTAATAAGTTAAAATAACAACCCCTACTTCTGCCAAGCCATCTAATTATATGGGCTCCTACTTTGTACGTCTTTATAACTCTTGATCCGCACTGGTCGAGACAGTGCACTGTGGCGCCACCTTCCACCGTCTTTCGGGGGCAGGTTCCGGTATCTCCTCTTCAATATTCTTCTTATAACATAATAATAAAAAATGGCCATATAAAAATTCTCCACTTTACAATCACCTCTTTCATTCACCCTCAATCACTGCGTGTTCCCTTCAATCTCCCTTCTCTATACCCAAAAAGAAACCCCACAATTTGTTTTTCCTTGCGATCTATTCTCATGTGCCCATGTTCTTCCGAGGCCTCCATTGGCGGTTAATCCACAGCACTTCTGAGCCCCTCCCTGGGGCCGCACCCAGCTCCAATGAGCAGTTGGGTATTTGCAAAGCCGGAACCCACAAGCACTGCTTCTGCTGTGTATGCGTTTTAGGTGGGACATCTTTTAGATAGACAAATTTCGATGGAATGGTGTTAGATGGAATGGTTTTAGATGAATTGACTAGATACCATTATAGGGCCCTTACCCATACAGAGTAGGAGGAGGCTTCCTCATGCATGGCTGTGGTGAAGTTTATTATTTTTGGCGAAGTCTAGGAGGGTGGGGTAGGACCATATCCTTCCGAACAACATTCATCAAAAACAAACAATAAGCAGTCCTATGATTTAGGCTCTCATTATGAGTCTGCCAGTAGCCTGCCGGTGCTACCCGCCGGTGCTACCGGCGGGTTATCGTCACACTCGCCTAGCTCGTTTCCACCACCTGATATCCCGGTAATACCAGAATATTACGGACGGCAGAGGAACGGTTAGTTGCCATTTCCGTGGAGTCCGAAAGAACTCCACGGGAATGGGAATCCTAAAGCACTGGCACCATTAGAAACAGTGCCGGTGCTGCATTGAAAAATGTGCTGGTAGGCCTGCCAGTAGTTCACAGCCCCTACCGGCAGACCTGTGGTTTGCCGGTCTGGAAAAGGTGCCGGTACCCGTTGTTACCAGCACTTTTTTCCAGCCCGGCAAACTTGTAATCCAAGATTGCACAAATCAGACTTCTGTTATAGTTGCATGCCAGCTTGCTGCTTTGTGGTCCCTTGGCATAGCTATAGCCAACTTGGTTAGCTTCCTCTTAATGTCTCTCAAAGCATCATGTTTTAAGTGAGTGACAAAACACATGACTCTGGGAAACCTTACTATATAACAAAGTGTATACCTTCTTCTCAGCATTCTAGACTCCTCGTATGTGGAAAAGGTTTCTCATTGTTTAAAACCCAAAGCAACCTAAATGGATAAACACAAATAAGGTGAACTGTCCTTTCTAGGTCCTGATGTTTCACAGGTGGGAGTATAGTATCACCATTTGAAAAGGTGTGTACTACACATAGAACACTGTGAGACCAAGCTGGGGAAGCTTCCTCACTTGTTATTCAGGTAGACAGGATTTCAGGTATCAGGTAAGGACAACAGGTAATAGACATAAAGGGACATCCACCGGCACCCACTCAGTCAAGCAGCTCCCTTTCAACTGACACTCAGGGAACACTCAAACACAAGCACTCTCTCAGCATTCCAGAGGATGGCATTCCACCGGCATTCCGAGCCCACGAGCCCTCAACACAGGGACAAGGGAGAAGATAAGACACAGCTCATCTCCCTCCTAATAACAGAAAAAGAAGAAGGGAACGGAATGGAGAAACACAACAGTACTATCCCGAAATTCGACTAAAAGTTTGATGCCGAAAACCAAAGTAACAAACATCCCTCTGCACAAACCAGAGTAAAAAAAAAACAACAACAAAGCACAGTGAACTGCCCTCACAAGGGTACTGGGCGCCCTCCAGTAAAATACAACTGGAGTGGAGAGAACCACCCCACGAGGATACCGGGCGTCCATCTCCACAGACCAAATGCACTGGTAAAAACAGAAAAAAATAAACTTTCCGCCAACACCCAAAGTTGAAACTAATTGGTCAATACAACACCAACCCAGGTGTCCAACACTTCTAAACCACACAACCATGAAACAACAATTCTACCACTCCTGGATGTCCAACATCCTGCCAACCAAATGGTGTCCAACGCCCAAGGCAGAACCCAATTTGCCAATAAAACACAGACCCCCAACACCCTCAACCACACAACACAATTTGCCAAAACAACACTGACCCGGTGTCCAAAACTCTACATAACACAACAGTGGGGTGTCCATTACCTCTACAAACTCCCTAACCCCGCAACGTGCTGGGTGTCCAACACCCCTGTCTTAATCCACAGTCCTTTTGATGAGCATTGTATCTACAAACAAGAGGGAGAAAATAACAAATAGTTTAATGAGACTGAGAAAAAGAAGAGAAGGTATGTACACAGATTTTGAATATTGCTGCCAATTGGAACTAATATAGATGTCCATAAAACCAAAAATCCGTAATAATCAGTAATTTCATATTCATTTGAGGACCCAACCCCCACTACTGTCCTGTGCCATCCAACATTGGACTGCAACATTCTATAAAATGGGGTTCCGCTATGTCCTATTGTTAATCAAGACTGGTGACATACACCATTAATCTACTCCAGTTGTTAGTTCAGATAGTCCTTATACATATTTAATGAGCATCCATCTTACCTAACTGCCGTTAAGCTCTCCCATAAAGGTACTATTTACCATATGTATTTGTATACATGAGTGTTATGCATAAATATGTATCTGTGTTCAGTAGCAAATCCTAAATGGCACTCTAGGTGTGTATCAACAGGTTGCCAGGAAAAAATCTCTACAAAAAAGGAGTGGTAACCCATTTGTATAGTAGTCTCATGTGGTTATTAATTTAAGTCACATTAGACCATTGGGAAACAGCATCTCTATGTGCTTGTTAATCAGTGTTGAGCTCACTAATACTTCTATTGTATAGGCACAAATATCCATAAGATACCTTGTATCGATTACATCATCATAATCCTTTCGAGTATGTTTCAATCATATCTTCCTTTCTACTTCTAGGTCAAACTTGCAATCTAAAATAATATGGACCATGTTTAATTCCCTTCACATTACGCCACTGGGAAACAGCATCAAAATGTGCTTTGTAGTCAGTGTTGTGCGCTATAATACTTATATTACATAGCAAAAGTCTTAATAAAATACCTTATATCTATTGCATCATCCTATTCCTTATGAGTGTGTTTCAATCATGTCTTCATACCCTCTTCTGAACCCAATTGTGAATCTAAAATAAAAAGAACCATCCTTAATTCCCTTCAATAACAATCAATTGTAAAACTTAGCTACTCAAAACTACGGGATATATAATTAGTCAAGCCTTACCATATTTCAAAGCATTGTGTGACAAAGGGCGTTGGCTTCCCGCGTGTTAGGATCGCTGACACCGTTTTGTACACAGTGTGACGTGTTGAGTGGGTGACATCTGTTTTGTGATGTCATCCTTTTTGTGACATCACTGCGCTATTTCGGCGCTATTTCGTTGTGCGGTCATTGGAATTGGTTCCAAAG
This sequence comes from Ambystoma mexicanum, assembly GCF_040938575.1. NCBI lineage: Eukaryota > Metazoa > Chordata > Amphibia > Caudata > Ambystomatidae > Ambystoma > Ambystoma mexicanum. Next base: position 668,406,647 of record NC_090922.1, on the reverse strand, counting down.
CAAAATAAGTACTGACCACTTATAAATCAAATTAGGAGAGCGCAGCATCCCTCTATCAAACACTGTAATTATTTTTGACTAGTTGGTTAATTAGGGTCCAAAAATTCCAAGTATTCTTTCAGGTGAGGCCACAGCCCGCAACATATTTTCTCCATCATTCTGTAGATGGATAACGTGGTATGCTCTATGCCAATTTGTGCACTTCTGCTTTAGCATTTTAACTTTTACATTATACTCTGCATTTAATGCATAATTTTTACATAGCCACCTCATCACACCTTAATTGTTTTGTTTTTACCTGAATCACCGGATCAAAGTGATATCTATGACATGTATCAAGTAAAATCGACCTCCATGGACTCTTATCAACCTACCATAGAAAGCGGGTAAGGTTTCCGTGGTTAAAAACCTCCCTTTTTTATCATATTAAAGTTCATGAGAAAGTACCTCATTCGCTCATTTAATGCATTTATATTAGAGAACCTCTTTGCTAATCTTTGGCCCTGATGAGAGATCAGCAAATCGTTCTATTCTGACTTTCGCTCATCCTCAATCGTAAAGTTAAGTTCCATTATGAAGCTATTGTGACCGCTCAGGCAAGTATTATCGATCCTGATTGACATACATAACTCCCATAGAGCACAAGACAACACTATAAATTCAATGGTTGTTGTACATTTTCAGTTTTTCCATGTTGTGTAACCCTCTAGTTCTCCCTTTACACTTCCAGTCTCCATCCTCAAATCCCAATTATCGCAAACATCTTTCCATCTTTTACCATACTTATGACGTGAATTCATCTTTGTTCTATTTCCTTCTTTTTCTAAACATTCGATTTAAAATACCCTGCCAAAATCAGGTGTCTGCTATTGTTGTTAGCTATGTGCTCTTCAAACAGTCTCTCCGGGCCCATAATGAACTCATCCAAGTAGGAACTCAAGGGATTCCAGCAGATGTTAACCAGTAGAAGGCTATCCTTCACCAGATCCCCCTTCAATTGAACTCTTACAGATAAGTTGCCATATATGCCATATGACAGTGCCTCTGCATCTTCTATGATGGTATTTTCTGCTGCAATAAACAATCCACCTGATGGCCGGCCCACACTGGACTTGATTGCCAGTTGTTGAATTGTGGTATAAACATCTATTACCAATTGTGCGGTTAACCAAATGTCTTGATCTTGCATTCTTACCTTACTCAAAAAACTGTTATAACCCCTTGAGTTCCAATTTAGCCTCACACACTCTCCTAGAGATGCTTTACTGTTAAAGGCCGGTTCCCCTTTCACCAAGTCTCCTAAATTCCTTGATAAACTATTGGGAAGCCATAGCCAATTTTCACAATCTCTGATTTTATTATTTTGTGACTGATCTTCCCGCTGCACCATTCTAGGCACAGTCACATTTCTCTGACGGGTAATTTTTAAATCACTTTGCCAATTTCGACGTCCGAGGTCCAGTAATTTTTGCTGCAAACGAACACTCTTACTGTTACCCCCATGGTACGGTAAAATATCATAACCCACTTGCTGAATCCCCTCAGCCTCTGCTAATATCATTTTTACAACAATTTTTCCACAATATCGGGGCGTGAATCATCTAAATAATACACAGAATCAATGACTCTAGATGTTAATACTCTGAGGCAAGGAATCTCATGCCAAAGTTTAAGGACATTTGATCTATTTAAAATGAAATCGGCATCAGTACGCAATAGTTCCAATATCAGTCTATTCGACATGTGCTCCATCTGCGAATGTCCTTTATCGAGGTCATAAGACACTTCTTCATGCATGGGAAAAAACCTGTTGCTGGAGAAAGAAGGAGTTCTGCACGGTATCCAGTCAATTTTTTCGAAAACATATTTTCGAAATGCCCTTTTGTCGAAAACAAAATGGCGAAAAACATTTTTGGAATGTTCTTATTTTAATTTTATATGTATTATTTGTGTTTCGTTAGTAAAAAAAAGTGTAAAAAAAGGGGGGTTGGGGGCACCCCCCATTTAATGTTTTTTAAACATTCGAAAACATGTTTTTTGGCAATTTTGTGCTGACAAAATGGCATTTCGAAAATGTGGCATTCGAAAAAATCACTATGAACCGTTCTGCACCACTGTAAAGTGATCCATTATGTATATTTAATGTTGAACACCTCTGTAAAGTGCTCTGTTGCTTCCCAAAGCTAGGTCTGAGCTCAATAAATACTATAATGGGATATGAGTTCAAAGGGACGGCAGTTGTATGCAGTGTGCAGGGAAGTGCGGGCTCGGGCGTTTGAGGGGGGGTAGAGTTGACACGAAGAGAGGAAACTATTTTGAATCGCCTTAGGGTGGGTCATGCTGGGTTGGCGGGATGGAAGTGTTTAATGGGTAGAGTTACATCAGCGGCGTGTGAGGCTTGTGGATGCCCAGAGACTGTGCCTCATCATATGTTGGATTGTGTGCAGCGGGAATTACTCAGAGTTCGGATGAGTGGCATTAGGGTAGTTGTACAGGGGTTATCTGATCTGTTCAGTTGGAAAAGAGGGGTGTTGAATGAACAGTGTAGGTTCCTGCTTCAGTTTGTGCGGGAGACTGGGAAGTGGGATGAGATCTAGTGGAGGTTGATGGCTGATTGGTGCTCTTTTTGGCGAACATCATCTTAATAGATGGAAATCGCCGGCTTCAGATTTCTGGAGTCATCCTAACAAGAAGAAGAAGATAATAATAATAATAGTAATAATAATAATAATAATAATAATAATAATAATAATAATAATAATAATAATAATAATAATAATACCAGAAACCTGCCCGTGTGGGCATAGGAAGCAGGAGGGCTTTTCTTTAGTTCCTGTGTAATTTGTGACACTGTTAGAGACTTTGAGGATATAGTGTGTGTCTCTGCATTCTGCCTCATTAATGTTAGGCTTTCATTTAAGCTGAGTGCCGCAGAAGTGGCGTATGTCATCTCCATGGCCTTAGCAGAATGTGACTTTATTGGAGACTTTGTGGCTGTGGTTTGAGACTCTCTGTATTTCCTCAACAATGCTGGACCTCGCTTAAAGCAGGTCCCAGGAAGATGGGATATGTCATGATCAGGATGTCTGTGGCCTTGTGGATTGCTGAAGAGGATGGAATGCCACCTGTGGTGATACGTTTTCCAGCTCTGTTGTTGGTTTATCCAGCTGGGATATTTCCACCCGAGTAGCCACAGTTTTCTTACCCCCATTCGATGTCTCGCAGGGATGTCATTTTGGGGTCGCCAGGGGTCGCCACCGTGACCCCTGAGGTCACCCTTGCAACCCCTAAAAAATAACTATTAACATTCTTTTTTTTCTTCTTTTAAAAAAAGAAAAATACAAAATGAAGCTCCTGGGCTGTGGCCAGCACGATGTGGCTCTTTGTTTCTTTGGGGTAGCTGGCTTTCTTCTTCAGGCTTCTTAAAAAAAAACAGGGGTTCCACAAGTGTAACACTTTGAACAGTTACCCTAAATAGGAAAGAATATGAATAACAAATAATTTGTTGTTCTGGAATTCCATACAATAATTGCTAGACTCATTAAAGGTTTATTTCAGGCCACTGATTTAGGGGGTCATTCCGAGTTTGGAGGCAGCCATGGTGCTATTAGCACCATGGCTGCCTCCAAACCCGGGTCCGGGTCCGGTGTCTCTGAATGGGGACTTACCGGGTCATTCCAACCTTGGAGGACCCGGTAAGTCCCCATTCAGAAAGCCATTCCCCATTCCCATTTGAACCCCTATAGGGTTACAAATGGGAATGGGGAAGGCGCTAATTACGGGCCTGCAAATAGCGGGCCCGTTATTAACGCCCTGGTCCCCTGACCAGATATTCTTTGCGGGACCCGCTAAGGGACCTAGGAATGCGGCAGTAAGGGTTTAACGGCACCGGCATCCTTACCGGTGCCGTTAAACCCCTACCGCCCAACTCGGAATGACCCCCTAAGTCTTTTCTTAAACACCTCAAATTCACAATGCAGACAAAAACCTCCAAAAAGCATTTAGAGTATAATAAACATCCGTTTCGGACCAGGGCCTGATTCACATAGCATTTCCTATGGTATTGCGCCATTATAAAACACTTCTGTGAATCAGGGCCTATGTAATTCGCTTTTCGCAAGTTACAGTTATAGTATGTTTTTTTTCTGACCGTCTCTTTACGAACATCACAAGATATTCCATCTCTGTGTCCTCGGTCACTTGACAAAATCCTTGTGTCTAAAAGTTTGTGTGCAGTGTAGAAATGGTTGACCATAGCACATAAAGAGGCCCTTGATTTAATTGTGCCACATTTAATGCTTTGTTGGAATGTGTCTATCTTTCCTATCTCCATGGAATGCTGTTCAGGATGTTGGTTTGCATGTAGGCGGTAACGAGTGCCCAGAGTACGGGATGCTGTGTGAGTGCGCTGCTTTCCCTGAGCTACTCTGAATTCTTTAATACACAGTTATGAACACTCCCAATGGTATGTATTTTGCCAACGTCTGAAGCCTGAAAAGTAGATCCACGCAGGCTTGAAATGTGACCAACTTTGCACCAGACCTGCAGATGAACTGGCCTGCTGTTAAATCTCAGTCACCAGTTTAATGGTGTCCACTACAGTATGTAAATTTGCTTTCTGAATTTGAGAACATTCAGACATGTAATTGCTCATTTTACTATAGCCGGTAAATTAGCTATAACCGGTAAGATACCTCCTGGGGTTGAGCACTCGCTGCTGCGATGGGTGTGTGATCTGCAAGTGGAGGTTTGAATCCCGGCAAGGCCAACTCAGCCTTTCATCCTTCTGAGGTTGATAAACGAGCACCAACACAGGTTGGGCGATATTTTATGTATATTTGTTCTATGTAAAGCACTCAAGCGTAAGTGCTATAGAATAATACATCATTATCATTTGGCCTTGGACATCTGCTTGCATTCACAGTAATTTTGTAATATGGGCCTAAACATACTGATATTAACGATACATATGGTGATTCATTCTTGTATGAAATGTATATCACATTACAGTGATATTGTAACAATATTTTTCGTTGTGTACTGAGGAATAATGATACTGCTATGCTATGCCACTTCCTGTTTTGTCAAGGTGTGAAAGGTCGTGTTCCATCGCTTCCCGTGATGTCACTGTAACGCTCACCTGGCTCCCACGGAGGCGCGGCGTCGAAGGCGCAGAACTCTGAAGATGGACAGGAAGGGCCCCTCTATTCTGGCTTCCCTGGCTCGTTGGATACCCTCCTTAGGGTTTGGAAGGATGAGCTCTCCATCCTGCTTCTGATGCATGGGCGCGTTGAAACCCAGTTACTTCACTGGATTGAGGATTGATGGGAGTTCAGGTAAGCTTGACTGTTCAGGTAAGGCGCTGTAAAAGTTCTGTTCAGAAGTTCAAGCTTAATAATAATGTTCGTTGTCTAATTGCAGCAAGCGCTAATGCTTATGTCTTTTTCCCCTTAGGGGCCGGGGTTCGGAGTGCCGGAGATATGGCGCCGACCCGAAGTGAAACAGTTCTGGATGAGCGCTCAGGTAATGTCTTTGCATTCGCTCATTCAATGGGCCTCATTAGGACCCAGGCGGACTTCGCGGTGCTAAATGCACCGCGAAGCATGGCGGAAAGCCGCCGATAGCGCCATGGGGGTTGGCGGATTTACCGCCCCATTCCGACCTCGGCGGAGCGGTAAATCCCCAATCCCCATTCTGCCCTTCCCCATTCCCATTTTTGCCCCATAGGGTATAATGGGAGTGGGGAAGGAGTTAATTACGCCACCGTAAAATACGGTGGCGTAATTAACAACGAGGTCCCGTAGCGCCATGGTTTTCTCCGCCTGGTAAAACCAGGCGGAAAAGGCCGCCATGGCGCTACGGGAACTCGTAGTATGGCGGAGAGGTACGCCATGCACTACGCTGGCGTAACACCCTCTCCGCCAGGGTCCTAATGAGGCCCAATGTCTTTGTCTTTTTTCCCCATAGGGGCCGGGGTCCGGAGATGCCAGGAAGCGGCAGGACCCGAAATGCAGTGGGAATAATCCAACAGGTAAGACTTAAAAGGAAACTGAGCTTTCCTTATTCCTTTTCTCCATCTCACCTTTGTTCTTGTCTTTTTTCCTCTAGGCGCCGAGGCGTAGCTGAATCCGGAAGATCGCTGCTGAAGATGGAAGCGCCTTGCCAAGGTGAGTAAAATGCAGCGCTGCAGCGATCGAAACGAAATGCCTTTAAAATTATGTCTTCCTTTTCAGGGCCGTTGGAGAAATGACTCCGGGATGCAGATTTAGCAGGTAAGGGCTTTTCTTCTCCTATTCTCTTCCTTTCTCCCCTTGCAGGTGTCCCAGGGTGCTGGCAGGCGTGGCTGAAGTCAGGATGCAGGAGCTGACACGGTGAGCGTCCAGCTGCTAGGTGCAGAACAACGCGAAGCACGTGTGGCTGTTCGGGTGGGGTTTAAATAGCCTTGGAAGAAGTTCCTGGTATGTATCCTTCCACCAATCAGGTATGTATCCTTCCCCGACCACACCCGGGTGGTGAAGTAGTCCTACAGGTAAAGTAGTCCCATTCAGGCCTCAAGAGGGCCTGGATGAAGCAGCAAGGTCTGCATCAGGTAAGTGTGCACCCAAGCACTTAAACACATATCCTCTTCTATGAGCCTGGCGCCTAAGGCGCCAGGACTGGGGTCCGCTATGAGCCTGGCGCATAAGGCGCCAGGACTGAGTCCAAAGGGCCCCGACTTGGGCCCGCTGAGACTTCCCTGGGGAAAATGATGTCTGCCTCTGGGGTTGCTGGGCCCGGCCTGGCTCCTTAGAGGTAGGCATCATGACAGTCACTTTAGGTTGGGGTCAAATTACATCACTTCTTGTGATGGCATCAGAGGTCAAGGGTTGTGTGATGTCACTTCCGCTACCCCAGGCATTTTGGTGAAATGACGTCCCTGATGCCTCAACTGGTTTCATGTTCGCATTCGCCTCAGATTTTCTCTTATGAGCCCCAGTCAGAGAGGGTATGTTATCGGTCATAGGAAGTACTTTAGCCGTCCCTTCTTCCGTCCTATGAAGATTACGCAGGAATTTTCTTGCGTTATACCTACAGTTGTTTTTTCGACCATTTTTCGATTTATTTAGTCGCTTTCTTCGGTGGTAATGTGTTTTCTGTTGGACCATCATTCGCAACCAGATGTATATTATCACATAATAATGGCACTGGAGTTGTGGCATCCACCACTGCCTCACTGCTATTTGTCAGCTGAGTGGTGGCATCCAGTACTGCCTCACTGCTATTTGTCACCCGAGTCACACTAACATATTTACCATTCATGGCTGCCAATACCAGAGCTAAAGGGGGGCACAAGGATGTTAGAACTGGGATGAAAGATGTGGCGCAAGGCCTGCCAGGTCATGGAGAACCCGACCCCGTGTTCTCCGCAAGTGCTGCTAGTGACACTGATCGGAGTGGACGAGCAACTGGGGAAGACAATTCGTAAGCATTGGAAACCGGTGGGCATTGCAACGCTGGGAGATGTATGGCAAGATGGAAAGATAATGGGATTTAACGTATTGTAGAAGAAACTGGTCTACACTCAGGGCAGTACATTACGTACACCAGATTGGTGCGGCGGGTGAAAGAGACATGGTCAGAAATGGTGCTGGAAGGTCAATCCGACACGGCCATAGAAACAATTTACGACATCTATGAACTGCTAATGTCCAGGCTGGGAAAAGAGGTGACCCAGCTGAGACGGGATTGGGAAGTGGAAGCGGGGGAACCCATTAATGATGGGTTGTGGGTCAGGGTTCAGAGGTACCACAAAAAAGTGTCCAGGAATGCGAGGCTGCAACAGATCCAGCTATATGTTACTCAAAGAGCGTACAAGACTCCCCCATATGATTGCTCAATTCAAGAACGCAGGAATACAAACATGTCCCAAATGTGGGGAAGTGAACGCAGGGATGATATATATGTTCTGGGCATGCCCGGAAATTGGGAAATTCTGGGAAGAAGCAGCCAACCGCTTAACCGAGAAAGGGATCACACTAGATGTGAAATCTGTGTGGGCATGCATGGTAGGGGGGGTTTCTAGACCGCGCAAACTGAAACACGCAGGGCTTTAAGTGGGGTAAGAAATCGAGGGGGGCCCTCATTTGGGGGCGTTGCTTGTGGGAGGGGCGTGGCCTAAAAAGTACGCAAATCATAGGGTATACACACAAATATGTATAAATGTTATATATTTGTGTGCGTACCTTATTATGGTGTGTGTACTGTGCAAGCCATCTTTTCTAACATATTTCTATGTTTAGAAAAGATGGCTTGCATAGTACACACACCATAGTAAGGTACGCACACAAATATATAACATTTATATATATTTGTGTGTATACCCTACGGTTTGCCTAGTTTTCAGGCCATCTTTCTTAAACATTTCGGGTTTATAAAAGATGGCTTTGAAAGTACACAATTCAAGCCGTCTTTTATAAAGCTTTGACTACGGACAAAATTGTCCGTCGGCAAAGCTTTATAAAAGATGGCTTGAAATGTGTACTTTCAAAGCCATCTTTTATAAACCTCGAAATATGTCGAGGAATCCCCAGGTTCGCCGAGGGTTAAAGACCTGCGACCTGGGGAAACAAAGGGACAGTAACCGCCTCTGGTGACCTCTCGCGCGAGGGGTCACCAAAGGCAGTTACTATGACTGACAGAAGTGGCAGCCAGACACAGCGTTGCTGTGGTTGGCTGCCACTTTTGTCAGAACGCCTGACTTCATGGCAGGCGCATGCATCCTGCCAATGTTGCGGGCGGTGGGACGGGGCCCCGGCAGGGCCCCGGCTCAGCCCCACTTTTTGGAGACTGCCGGGGCCCGGCCCCGGCCAACTTTAAGCACTGGAAACACGTGAGTAAAGTATACTGGCCAAGTGCAGAATTGCCATTGGTTGGAAAGCAAAAAATAGACCAAAGGTAGATGTTTGGTGGTACGATCTCCAGAAGTGGGCAGTAGCGGAAACATTGGTATGGAATGAAGCTGCCAATAGAGGGGGGATGAGGAAGCGGAAACTCTGATGGCCTGGAGACACTTAGAGGCCGCACTGTCTGGGTCCACACAGGCCTGCCTATGTGAACATGATTCCTCCGGAAATACAGAGGGGGAGGTACCCCTAGAGGAAACAATGGCAGATGGCGAAGTGGAGTAGGCTCGTGTATGGGGGAGGGTTAATGGGGAGACAGTGGACACTATTTTGTATATGATGCTTGCTTCATATGATATGCACTGCTGGGTTTGTTCTTTTTTTTGTTTGTTGATTGGTTTTTGTAAAAGTTAATAAAAATTGTTTAAAATAAAACATATTTACCATTCTCATTTAGTCCCTTGTGAACTGCTTGTTAAGACAATTAGATTTCACTAAATTGCATGCTTTGTGCCTCCAGCTCCCACTTTATGTAGACATACAGCGGCACGAAGGAGTTCGGGACCATATTCAACATTGAGATCGACAGGGCTGTTTTTTTCCAAATCATGCAACGTGTGATGGAAGCCCTGCTGTGATGTAGGGCTACAGAATGAAAGGGTATGACTTTCATTATCCATAGTTGGTTGGTGTTCAGTCATGAAGGAGGTAACCGCCCCCAATACCGTAGAGCAGTTCCCCATCACCTTACCACTCCCTTGCAGGATTACTTCGTCTTCAGGCGAGTTGAATTGTGGGTCCTGTAGGTCCTGATGGCTATTTCAAAGGTGCATCTCGAGAATACTCCAGTCTATGATATAATTACTCTCTGCCTGTGCAGGCATGCCAAGTCTCCCGCAACTCGTGCGAGTTTCCAGCAGAGGCAGACAAACTCCAGCACTCCCGCATGGAGACACAATACTCTCAAAAAAAGAATGGATCCTGTCATCAATGTAGGAAGTGTTGTAAAATGCATATGCAAAGCTAATTATGCGCTAGGACATATGTATTTAGCTATATTTTGATAACTCGTTTCCCCAGTGTTCGAGTGTCTGACAGCCTGTGAATAATGTGATGTCATGTGTCACGGGAGACCATGTCACGTGTCAGGGGCGGGAGCCGGAAATAAAGAAATCACCGGAAGTGGCAGTTTGGTGGCAGTCCGGGTTTATGCCTCCTATCAATTGGTTGTGTGTCATTTAGCTCTGCGCTGCGATCTGCAGGCCTGCACAGGCTTGGGGCTTCCACTTGAGGCCTTGCATCACTGGTGCCTCCAACATCACACTGGCGACGAAGCCGACGTGCTCCCCACTCGTGCCCACCACCACAGACAGAGATCAGCAGCTGCCCGTCACCGCAGACACATCAGAGACCCCGCAGACAGCAGACCATCAGAGACATCAGAGACCCTTATCGCTGTGCTGACAGAACGCTGTGCTGCCTACTGACGTTCCCTGCCTCACGAGCCTCGCTCTCAGACCCCCAACGTTCTGCATAAATCCTCTGCTTGCATGAACATTCCATTCCAGCAGTATGTTGTGAGCCCACAAACGCTCCGGTCTTACGCGAGCCTCACTCTCAGATCCCCAATGTTCCGAGGCATGACTCACCACCATAATTTCATCGTGCTCGCATGAACGTTCCATCCTCACGCAGATGCACATGAGCCTCAACTTCAAGCCCCAATATTCTGTTTGGACATTCTACGGTCTCATTTTCGCCGCATGAACATCCTGCACGCTCCGAAGCATGCAAGTCTCCATTTCAAGCCCTAACGTTCCATTGTGACAAGTTACAGCCTCATGGTCATCGCGCGCTCACAGGGCTTCGATCATATAACAATCAACATGGCTCGCATGCATCTCTTCACCTCACAAATCTTCTCTGACACTGTGAACACAGAGTCTACACCTGCTCAGGGCACTGGACACTACTATACCCAGCTGAACCAACTGGAAGGAGAACACCAGGTGAGAGAAGCCTGCTCTCCATACCTCCACGTCCCAATCACCGTCCAAGTAAAAAGGTGACCGGCCAGCACGTGCTCACACGTGCGTCATGAGGCAAGAACTATCACTTCCCGCGCACGGCCACACGGCGGCCAAGAAACATGTCCAGCACGAACGCAAGCCCTTCAAGGGCAATCGCAAGCCCACTTAATAGGAGGAGCATCAACCCAGACCACCCAGACTCAGCACTCACCACCCTCATGGCACCCTTCGATCCATTTACCTCAGGGGCAGCTATTCGCTGGGGAATCTGGCTACAACAATTTGAAATGCATTTTGATGCTAGAGAGATCACTGCAGACAGGAAAAAACACACATTCCTTCTGCTCAACATCAGAGCAGCAGCACTATGCCGCTTCAACACTATCCCCAACAATGGTGACGTAAATGACGCCGCAAAGACTGCGCTCACAAACAAGTTTAAGCCAGACCTCAATCCCAACTACGAGTGATGTGCACTTTTGCTAGACAGCGCGAGAACGAAACGGTGGACAACTTCCATGCCCACCTATGAGCGATGGCAGTAGGTTGCGAATTTCCTAACGAACAGTTCGCCATCCGGCTCCAAATAATCAATGGAATCTCGTTGGAAAAGATGAGAAGGGCAATCCTATCAGAAAAGAACATAACACTATCTCGAATACTTGAGATGGGGCGCCTTTGTGAACACACAGACGACCAGGTCGCAGCCGTCAAGAGACGCCAGAACAGCCAAGAATGAGGAAGCAGAAGCTCAAACCCGTCCAGATCCCACATGCCTCAAGGACGAGAGAACGCCTGAAAATGGTTTGGTGGTCCATTGCACCGGGGAGAAACATACACTGCATGGGGTTCTACCTGCTGGAAATGCAATCGCCTCAACCACTATGCAGCAGTCTGCCTGCATCTACAAGGAGGGGGAGACCATGAACAGATGCAACAGCGACCACAAGAACACCAAAAGAAGTTCGCCCCACGGGAAACCACCCGCCAGCCGAGCGGAAGAGGAAGAGCGAGGGCCGTAGACCACATACAAAAGTCCCCAGACACTAGTGAAAGCGAGGAAAGCAGAGGGAGCACCGCACCCGACAGACGGGACAAAGGCGAGAGAATCCCAACAAGAGAGTACACTGAGTACATCTCATATCAGCGGTTGAACCTAGGAGGTCCAGACAATGAAAGAGACCCTTCCTGCACAGTCATCTCAGATGGAAAACCAACATAAGTGGTCATCAACACAGGAGAAACCGTTAAAATCATGCCAGCAACCGCCTTTGACAAGCTCAACCCAAGGACGGTGCTCCAGGACAGAAAGGTACGACTCTTCGCATATGGTTGTAAGAAACCACTACCAGTGCAAGGATCCTTCAGATCTGACCAATCGCACAACAACACCGCCTGCCGAGCAAGATTATACATAGTTGATGCTGGCTGTGAGACTCTCCTAAGCTGCAGGACAGCAGAAAAACTGCAGCTGATCCACTTTGCATTCAGCATCCAACATGCAAAAATCAACAACCTACTCCAGAAACACCACCAAGTGTTCCAAGGCAGCGGCTGCCTGAAAGGCAAGTCCATTAAGCTACACATTGACTCCACCTTTGAACCAAAGGCAGTGCAACATCACTGAGTACCGTTCCACATGAGGGAGGCCGTGGAGAAGGAACTCGAGAAGCTGGAAAAGGCAGGCACAATTCAGAAAACCTTGGGCCAACCCTGTGGATGTCACTGATGATGGTAGTGCAGAAACCCAAACAACCAAATGCAGTGCGAATCTGCATTGACATGAGGCTCCCGAATGCAGCCATTGGCAGGAAGCGACAAATCACGTCTACCATGGATGAACTTATCGTCGACCTAACAGGTGCGACAATATTCAGTAAACTGGACCTCAGGTCAGGATATCACCAACTCAAACTAGCAAGGGAGTCGAGGTACATCACCACTTCTCCTCCCACCTTGGCCTGAGGAGATACAAACGCCTGAATTTCGGGATATCGTCAGCCGCTGAAGTGTTTCAACATGAAATCCCAAAAGTCCTAAACAGCCTAGAAGGGACGACAAATATCAGTGATGATATCATTGTGTATGGAACAAACAACAGAGAACACCACAAAAGCTTGGCAGCGGTATTGCAACGGCTCGAAGATGCCAGGCTAACATTGAACGCAGAGAACATTGAACGCAGAGAAATGCGAATTCAGCAAAGAAGAACTCTGTTTCTTTGGCTACATTTTCAACTCTAAGGGAGTATCACTGGATCCAGCAAAGGTGAATGACATCAAAAGCACCAGAGCACTGCAATCCGCCACTGAAGTAAGGAGTTTTATGGGTATGGCGACATTCGGCGCAAGATTTATCCCAGACCATGCTACTCTAGCAAGCCCCCTCCACGAACTCACAAAGAAAGACCAGAAATGGGAATGGTCGCCCATCCACCAGCAGGCCTTCCAACAGATCAAAGACTCGCTATCTGCATCCACAACAATGGCGTTCTTCGACATTGAAAGAAACACGGAACTCCTTGTCGATGCCCGGTAGGCCTAGGAGCCGTGCTTACCCAAATCGAGAAATACGTCAACGTACACCCCATCACGTTTGCCAGCCGTGCATTGACCAAAACTGAACAAAACTATGCAAAACTATGCACATATTGAGAGGCCTTAGCAATCTTCTGGGAATGCAGACATTTCAAAGTTTACCTACTGGGAAAGCAAGTGAGGGTGTTCTCTGACCACAAACCCCTCATCCCCATCTTCAAGGACTTGGCACCACACCCCCCGGCATGCATCAAAAAGTGGATGCTACAACTTCAGCCCTACAATATCGAGCTGGAGCATCGGGCCGGACTAGATAACCCGGCGGTATATGTCCCACCACCCACGGCCCGCTACAGACCAAGAAAGGCAACACGCTAGTGAAACAGATGAACATGTATGCCACGCTCAAGCTGGCCCATACTGGGCACCAAGGAATTGTAAAGACAACGTCATGCCTGAAATCCCGGATGTGGATACCCCACATGCAACAGTGAGTGATGGACCTCGTAGAGTCCTGTGCAGCATGCCAGGCCACCAGGAGAGCTGAAACCGCAGAACCCATCATCAGTACCCCAAGGAGCAACAAAAGGTGGGAATCTGTCAGCATAGACTGCACCATCGCGGGAGAGGGCTACCTCCTAGTTCTGGTGGACAAATTCAGCCAATACCCAGAGGTCAAACATGTGGCATCCACCAACGCAGTGACAATGATCCTAGCACTGGAGAAGATATTTGTGATACACAGCATTCCATCCAAAATCAAGAGCAACAACAGGCCACCCTTCACCAGCCAAGAACTTCCACAATACTTTCAAGACCCCAACATATGGCACAAAAGGATCACCCCAGGCTGGCCACAAGCCAACGGTGACGCTGAACGACTTACAGGCTCCTTTTTTAGCCCTGGTGCTTTTAATATGCAAAACTGCACATGTCGAGGTGCAATGGTTTTTTAATCTGTCCCAGTCTTTTTAAACATAGGGCAAACTTTGATCTAGTGCTATTCCCGTACAAACCTTGCACTTACACTGGTGCAACGTTTCTGTTATCTGGCCCCAGGTGTTAGTGTTATGAGTGGGGAACCCACGTTGTATAGTGGGCCTGAGGTTCTATGTAGATAGGCGTTCCACCACCCATTGCTTAGGGGAAGTTGCCCCTTAAATAGGGAGAGTTAGGGCCTGATTCACAGAAATGTGCCCAGAAATCCTGCAAGAGGCGTGCGCCGAGAAGGACACTGCGTGAGCCTGCGCGCAGAAAGTAAAAAGTGCCTCGCGTATTCATGGAATTGTTCACACAAAGTAACTATATTCGCAAACAGTCAAATCAGCCAAACAGTTTGTGGGGTCCCCAGCAAGCAGTCATGCATCTCGGGGACCCTGCACGGGGTCCTCTGTAACTGTTCCCAGCACCCCGACAACCTGCATAAGAAGAATCGTAACTCAGTCTAAACTCAGAAAATCTGTGTGTGAATGTAACTGTAATATGCCATCTCGTTGATTGAATCTTGCTGAATGCCTGACCTATGCATACTCTCGCCTGCTACACCACTACCACACCAGCACATTTGAGGCAAAAGTGCAGAGTCATTTTACCGTGCCTTTGTTCTCACAGTTACCTTGTCACAGGTAAAAACAAACATTGGCAAAGCCAACAGTTTGGGTTAATTTGTAGTCAGTGCCATAATGGTACTACCTGGTGATAAGTGGCAGCCTATGGCCAATATGTTAGCACCTTGGTATATTATGTCCCCTATACAGGAGCCAACACCGTTGGCTTTGCCCATGCTTGTTATGAACAGGAATTAAGTGCAAAGATCAGACACAGGAACACACATATTGCTAATACATCAAGTGGCTGAAGGCCCACTTGGTTGGGGCATTTGTACTACACCAGTAGCTGGTTTATTGCTGTAAATAAAACATTACCTTTCAGTAGACTCCCTGGAGATACCATAGGCATCCCCATTAAAGCATAGACCTAGCTCAAAGAGATCCTGGAGGAAGGGTGCTTTGGACTGGGGCGGAGGGGGGAGGGGGACTATAGTGGAGTAGAATGGCCATAGGGACAATCATGGTCATGCGTGGACAGGGGGCTGATACAAACCGAAAAATGTTTTTTCCCTCTCACATCCTATCTTTTCTAGCTTCACTTCCCAGGCCAATAGTAATGGGCACTGCTTAAAGTGCCACCTAATTTCCCAAACTTAAACACATGCAGAATCATACTCCAAGTCCTTTATCTGATTTCGCGCCCGATTTTAAACATGTGCTACCTGCCTCTCTGCACCTTCAGGAGAGGTAATCATTTGAGCTTGGTTGGCATTGTGAGCAGGGAGCTCAGAGATACTTCAAGAAAGCATTTTGATGTATCCTCTGTTTGCCAACAAATGGTTAGGTTGGTGGAGGCACAGTCATTTTAAGATTAACCCCTAGCCACTCTTCCCCTCCTGTCCCCAGTCCAATCTCTAAACAGGGAAACGAAAACTAAAGGGACAGGAGTCATTGTAAATATTTCAGGAAAGGATATGGTTGCCACTCAAAAAAGAGGTCATAGAGAAAGGTACGGGTAGACATAAACAAACTAGGAAGGGAGTGCACAACAGGTAGAAATCATGCTTGCATTAAACTAAGGACTAATCAATGATGTCTATCTATTATTGGCATTTACCTTTTGCCAGCTGCTATTGTGCAAATGTCACAGATAGCACCATAACAAACCCGGGTTGAAAATGAATAATTCTCTTTTGAAATGTAATATCCTGGCCTTATTACTCCTTGTCTACAACGAAGGCCATGCATGAATAAGACACTTTGATATTCCATTTGATGTGCCATATTTAAGTGAAACAATGTGATGGCTGATTAATAAATGGTTAGATGCAAAGAAGGCATTCACTCAATAAAATGTATGGATGGTGTGCATTGGGCACTGGCAGTTTAAAACATTTTTATAATTGATCGACAATTAGAACATGTTCTTGTACCCAGAAATCTGGTCTGCATCAGCACACGTTTAAGGCGGGGCATCTGCCTTATATAACTCAGACATTAACTCACATTACTTAACAGCTCTCAGACTGCCCAAAAGGGGGAGGTGTCTGAAAATGTCCTTTATATCTTCTTTACATTATGGCACTTGTTGTGTTGTTTTTTTCATCGAACATGCTTCACTAAAGAAATGCCAGCTATGGATGACCTATTCACATCTGGCACGGGACAGCTTGAGAGGGCTGCCACTTTAGCCTCTGCTGACATGGGAAACCAGGTCATCCATGCCTTCACGATGCTTTGTTCCCGCAGGGTAGAAAGGCCCATGCAGAATGGGCGTACAAAAAATAACCCCACTCTGCAGAGACAGTCTAGTAAAACATTGACAAACTCTGCAGTTTTGGCTCCTTCTTGATGCATGCGCCAGGCACTGCCATCAAATGCCCCTATACGAACACCATTTTCCGGCTGGTGCTTCTTATGTTTGGGTAGTACCATTTTGGCAGTGCCTGGAAATTGCAGCTCCCATCCCAAAACTGTTGACTTTGTCAATGATTGTTTTACTATGTATTGGTCAGCGATTTCTTTATTATTTTGTCTTTGGTTTACAGAAGGAAATGTATAGACGATCCTTCAAACTATGACAGTGATGCATAGATGCACACAAATTCATAATTCTGCAGATCTCGTATACAGTACATCCTCCTGTTAGTGGTATGTTTCATGTAAAGAAAAACTTGAAGTTGACTGCAAGTTCTTCACTACATCCTCTGGATCTATCCCAGTTTTCACATGTGTGGAAGAGCACACACAGAAAGAGATGGAGTGTTGGGAATATATCTGCATGGGAACGCTTGGTACCTTACATCGACCAATTTTTTTTAACATGTATGGTAGGTTAGAATCAGGACTCAGATGACTAGACTTTGTGTAAAGGGTTTTATTTTTATCGACTCCAAATAGTTTTTCCCTAAATCAAATAGCACAAGCTCTGTTCTGTAACAAAAGGAAGACAAAGGGGTGCTCGTCAGGATGTCTAAAAGTAATAAAAGTCCTACGTTCGCAATCCTACTCTATCCTAACCACTTTCAATATCTTTCAAAACAAACAAAAAACAAAACAAAGAACGACTTTGCAATTATTACTCTGGCAGGGATGGCTGCTGGCTTTGTCTTCTCCACTCTCGCTGTCACTCTTTTGTTAGTGCTCTTTCTTTTTCCTTGTTTCATTTCTGGCTGTTCTTCACTGTTTTCTTGTCATCGTCCTTTCTCGGAGTAGCACTTGGACACACTGTGGTGAAGTGGTTGAGCTGGCCACATTTCCGGCACATCAGGTCTTGCGCTGGATGCGTCTCCCATTCGTGCCATGCTCCGCAACACCACTTACACGGTTGTGTCCATCTTGGAGCTCGGGTGCCTCGGCCTCTGTTCCTCATTTCCACGGCTACTGTCGCATCTGATTTATTTGTATCAATGGGGAGTCTACTCATCGCTGCTTCCATGGCCGCCGCCTCAGTGTCCTTGCTTTCCCTTTGGCACCCCATCTCTAGGATACGCTCTAGTGCTAAATTCCATTCTGACAGGATTGCTCTTCGTAGTTTCTCCGAAGATAATCCATGTATGATATGTGTCGTACAGCAAAGTTGTCATCAGGAAATTCACATCCAAGCGCCATCTCTCTCTATCTGGAGTGAAAATCGTTGCTCTTCTTATCCGGCCTTTGCTGTGCCATGCTCATTTGAAAGTGCTCATATCCGGCCTTTGCTGTGCCATGCTCATTTGAAAGTGCTCATAATCTCGATTGAGATGCGGCTTGAACTTGTTCAAAGCTGTCTTCGCCACCTCGTAGTCGGTGTCTGGGCCACTGTTGGGTAGTACTGAATGGAATAATCTCAATGTTAGCGCAACTAGTTTCAGCATCAGAAAGGTCCGTTTATCTTCCTCCACTGTGATTTTCCTGGATTCAATGTTTAGTTCGAATTGTTGCAACCACAGTTCCCACCATAGGGCTGCTCCTGGCGCATACGGCTCAAACAGCTTCATGAATGTCCCTTGCAATTAATCCAGCCACGTGGCTGCTTCTGGAGGTAGTTCATCACTGCCAACCGCTCCTCTGGCTGGTCTGGACCCTACTGCTCTTGCTGGAAATGCCTGCTGATCATCCACCATCTGCACTGTGAAGCAATCTGTCCTCCATGGTGCGTTTGCATTGTCTTCTGCTTGGGGCCACTGCTGCCCGGGCTGGACCACCTTCCTCCTGTTTGTCTGGGGATGCTGTTCCCTCGTCCGGGCACTTCGCCGACGTGGTGCGACTCCTACGGTCACCCGGCGGAGGCCCGGTGAGCTTGCTCTCACCCCTTTGCTAATGTGCTGCATGGCCATTGAGTGTCCAGGTCACACATGCAACGTGTGCTCGATACTGGGTCCTGGGGCATGGAGGAGCCTGCCGTGAGTTGGAGCTGCTCACTATGCAGATGCGATCCGCTAGGCTCCACAGCAGTAATAACGACAGTGACTCAGTATACCGTGTAACTGGCACTCCCCCCGTTTCCAGGCTCATGCTCTGCTTTTATTCCTCTATTTTATTTTATTGGGCATTTGTAAGGTGCTTATACATCAAGATATTGTGTCTCAAAGCACCCACAGGGCAAAGGGAAGGGAACAGCAAGAAAAAGGAACATGATAAAAATGACGAGAAAAAGAAATAAAATAAAAGCGATCCTACTAGGCCTTGTGAACATTTGTATCGTGCAAGTGCAGAGAGATAGCAGACAGAGGAAGGGGGTAAGTGCTAGAGGTTCCAAAGAGGCGTGAAGAGACAGAGAGCCAATTGCAATGCCAACAGGTAAGTGCCAGAGAGCCAGTTGCAAAGGCAACAGGTAAGTGACCACTAGATGGTAGAGGGGTCACCAGCCCATAAGTAAGTGCAGACCTCTGGGAAAACATAGGCTAAGGACAAGGGCATGTGGAGGTCGGATGCTGTGGGAGAATCAAGAGAAGATCAGGATCCAGAAGGACACATAAGGGCCCAGACAACCAATCACAGCGACTGTGGGGATTATCACAGGAAGGAGACAGAGAAGGAGGAGGAGAAGAAGAGGAAAGTCTTGAGGAGCTTGCAGAACTAGAGGAGATCCAGCTCAAGATGGAGATAAAGGGAGAGGGTGTTGCAGAGGAGGGAGCCAGCCAAGGAAACGGAACGTCCACCTGCTCTCTGCTTAGAGAAGTGCTTGACAAGCAGAGAGATCCGGAGGATCAGAGGGATCTGGTGGGAGAGTATTTGGTGAGAGCAGTTGCAGATAGCGTGGTCCCTTGCCCGAGACAGCCTTATGGATGATGCAGAGGGATTTTAATTTGATCCTTGCAGCAACCGGGAGTCAGTGGAGGGATTTTAGGGCTGGATAAATACGGTCTCCGGGCTTAATGCCAAGGATAAGTCTTTGCAGCCCTATTCTGGATAAGATGGACGCGGCAGAGAGAAGAAGGTAGGTTAAGGAGAGGCTGTTACAATAGTCCAGCCTGGAGAGAATCAGAGCTCTGGAGACATTGAGCTTCTGGGGAAAAGTGAGGAAAGGGAAGGTACCTCTGAGGAGATAGAGTTGGAAATGTGCCTACTTAGCCAGGTCCAGAATGTGAGGAATGAAAGAGAGAGAGGAGTCGAAGATAACTCCCAGGTTTCTGGTCTCAGAAGAAGGAGAGGAGGGAGAGCCCAACGAGGGTGGCCAGAGTGAAGAAAGAAAAGAGGGAACAGGAGTCCCGATATGAAGAATGTCAGTCTTGCTGGTATTGAGACCGAGAACATTGGAGGTACACCAAGACTGGATAGCGGACAGGCAATCAGGGATGACAGGGGAAGTCAGAAGAGATGCAGAGGGAAGTCTGAGTTGGGTGTCATCTGCATAACACTGAAAGTGTTGGGAAAAAGTAGAGATAAGGTGAGCCAGAGGGGAGAGATAGATGTTAAAGAACCAAGGCAAAAGAATAGAGCCCTGGGTAATGCCAGAGGTGGAGATAGAGGGGGTGAGGAGAAATAACCCAGGATAACCTGGGAGGGATGGTCAGTGAGGAAGCAGGTCAACCAGTCCAGTGCCCGCTCTGAGATACCAAGAGTATCATGGAGCAGTTTTATGAGGATGGAGTGGTTAACCGTGTCAAAAGCAGAAGAGAGATCAAGTAAAATGAGAACAGAAGGTGAGATCGAATCAAGAGGTGTGAGCAATTCTTCACAGGTGTTCAAGAGAGCAGTTTCTGTTCCTCTGGATGCTTGGAATCCCGATTTATGGTTGTGCAGGCAAACAGTAAGTTTGGGAAGACCAACTTCTCCAGAAGTTTCCCAAGGAAGCGAGTGAGAGAGATGGGGCAGTAATTAGCCAGGTATGAGGGGTTGGCAGAAGGCTTTTTCAGGAGGGTCGCACAAGGGAGCGCTTGAGAGAAGAGGGGAAGGTCCCAGTAGAAAGAGAGTGATTACAGAAGTCTGCGAGTGCAGGGGCAAGGGAGACTATATTGTCCTTAATAGATCTGGAAGAACAGGGAGACCTGTTTGAAAGAGACCTTCATAAGGCAGGCAACTCTAGTGACCTTGTCCGATGTGGTAAGAGAAAAGGAGGAAAGAGTGGATAGGGGCTTAGGAGGGACTGATTTTGGCAGGGGCATCGGGGCAGGGGTAAGGGAGGAAGATAGCGAACTCAGGATGTCCTGAGTTTTAGCAGTGAAGTGGGAGGCCAGTGCAGTGCAGATGGCCTGGGAGGGAAGAGGTGAGGCAGAGATTGCAGATGGGTTGGCTAGTTCCTTGCAGATTTTAAAGAGTTCAGCCGTGTTGTTAGAAGCTCCAGAGACGTGGGCCGGCTGTTTGCCCTCTTCTTGGAGTGAATGGAGAGACGATATTGCCTTTGGAAAAAGCGACAGGCCAGTTCATCAGAGGATGAGCTTGAGGTCAGCCACTTCCGTTCATCAGCTCTTCACTTGCGTTTCAGAGCTGCTGGATCAGAGTCGTAGCAAGTGTTACGTTTGGTGGAAGGTTTCAGATGGATCCTCATGACAGGGGCAAGAATATCGAGAGTGTTAGGGGATAGCGAGATCTAAATTGTTGAGAGCAGAGTCAATGGTTGAGTCAGTAGTTGGAGGGAGGGGATGAAGGTGAAAATGAATCCAGCAACTGACACTCATTTCATTGGCAGGGTGTCCCCAAACGAGGCAGGTAAAGCTGGGGGAGGTTCGGTCAGAGGGCTGAGAGATCCCAAGTGAGAGGAAAGGGGGGTGTGGTCAGACCAGGAGAGTGGGGTGGAGGGTGAGGTAGAGAGCAATAGATAAAAATGGATGAAGGCATCAAGGGTGTGTCCAGCCAAATGAGTAGGACCAGAGGGGAGAATAGAGAAAGCGAGAGAGGTGCAGAGGTCACAGAAGAGATTGGAGGACCTTGCTTGAGGAATCTAGGTGGATGTTGAAGTCACCCAGAATGAGGAGTTTAGAGGTGACGTCAAGAGAGAGGAGGAGAAATTGGCCCATTCTGAAAGAAAGGAGTAGATAGGGACAGAGCGGTCTGTAGAAAGTGGCAAAGGTCAAAGAGGAAGTGGGAGAGATACCAAGCTCGCAGACCAGCATTTCAAAGGAGGAGTACGGCTGGGTGGGTATGAGGGAAGAAGGGACCCCATCAAGTAAGATCAGCGATATGCATCCGTACACCACATCATGATCTACGTGTCATGACTTGCTCTGTTACAACATCACAAGGTGCATATCCAGCCCTCATTGTATATTCACAGCCCAGACAATGAGACAATGTATACACTGTCATGTCACTAAAGCTTTGTTTTGACAAAAATTACAAATAGACTTAAATGTGCATGTATGCATACACAGGTGAGGTCTAATTTTGCTAGTGAAGATTTATTTGCTTTTACATAAATTGCAAACAAACTTAAGTGCGTAATGCTAATACAGTACCCATGACAGGATCTGCTGACCAGTTGAATATGTTAAAAGTGGTGATGTGGGGATCAGTACTTGCCAAATAGCTACAGGTACAGAGAAGTTGGATGATGAAAAGTAGACCTAGAGCCTTACAAGGTTTTTGCAAATTTGTTAGAGGGAAAAGTATCAACATTGACCAACGGAGACTGATGGAGGACCATGCCCTGATGCAAGGACATTTTTGGGAAGGGTTATGACCATGATATTGTTAAAGCAGCAGGAATCAGCGCTACAGAAAGATCAAGAGAACAATGTATATATTTAGAACAAAACACAACAAAGATGGATAGAATAATTGAATTATGGAATCCAATACTTAATTCAAATCAAGCATTCCATAAGGCATGTGATTTCTTTTTTTAATTATAATTCAGCCAATTGTTTGAAGGTGCAAAGCCATACACTACATCCGGTCAATGGATCTAAAATCATAACATATAAGTCATGTTTGGTTGAAAATGCTGAAGTGTCTCCTCTCCCCTATGTAGTCATGTACAGAACAGGATTGCCCGACAGTTTTGATATTTCAGTTCATGTTGCGGCAGATATGTCCAAAAGCTCCAGTATATTCTTCCAGAATCTGGTTAGATGGAATATTAATGAGGGGTTGTTGCCTTCCATATATTCTCGCCACAATTTGTTTGTTGCGTGTAGGCGCTTACACCTGCTGCCAGCAGTGCCCTACTTGGTTAAAGCTATACACGAGCACAATAGATCTTTTTCAGACTCGGCTTCCCGATCTTTTCTAGTGATCACCCATCTAGGATCAAATGAATCCAAAGTGTCCAATTAATTTAATTTGATTCTCAGGTAGTCAGCACGTAAAAAGGAGTTGGGAGATTCCTTTAAGTAGAGTCTAGGATGGGTGTATACAGTTAGACCATCTATACAATCTATACTAGAAACCTCTGATGCCAAATTAACCCATGCATGTTCTCTAACACGAACAAGTATTGCATTACCTTCTTTTTGATATCTGGCTCTAGATAAATTAGACATGTTCAGGTCTAGGAGTGTCTCCCATTTAGTACCTAGGTTAGGTCTGTCAGCACATATAAGAATCTTGTTAAGAATGATCATCCTATTTGCTTCCGCCAACAGGAAAGTAAGCAAGGAGCTACCAGTCCACCTTCTTAGTTTCCAATCGTACATTGCACACTGCATTATACGTAAAGCTTTAACAGAAGGAATATTCCTTTCACATTGGAGGAATTCCACTGGAGTTCTCATTGGGAAGGTCATAAATAACTTAATGCAATAATTCTGCATTCAAACAAATCCTCCTCTCTCTTTCTTCACCATATTGTGCTTGTGTAAGTGATTTCAATTAATAAAATATCAACAAGAGCCAATGTGTCTAGGAGGGAGAACACACAACCAGTGATATTTTGATCAAGGGTGATCTCATGCGCAAATACCAGGCATAATCAAAATTTTAAATATAAATGATTCTATGAAAAAACGTTTTTGTGGATGTTATTTTTGCATGACCCATGCACCATGTTTCTGCTCCTTGCCGCTCTCCATGCCTATGAGCAGTAGTCATCCTTTTCCTTTCCTTGGGGCTTTGTTGTCCCTCACTGGCCGCTTGAGTTCTTTTGACCTACTTTAGGTAATGTGGGCAGCGTGCGGCCTATACTCTTCAGGGCGTGTGTGTACTGGCACAGAAGCAATACAAACAACAATAGTATGGGGGTACCATAATAAGAAAATGAACAGCCAAAGTTCTGGAAAAGTAGGATCTTTAATTAAATTGAACAGTACACACAACTAATAAAAAGACTACTGGCTCCCCCCTGTCAGGGAAAACACCGAGAAAGCAGACTTTAGACTAAAGTGCATGCTTGGGTTGTAGACTCGGTGCTCAGGCCAAGAGCTCAGCAGCATAATGTCAATTTCAAGAAGATTTCTTTAAAAAAGGTAGAGAAGAGGAGGTTCTTTAGGGTGGACCATGGGGACAGGGCCTCTTCAAACACCTTATGATCTTGTCTTTGGGTTTTAACTTTATTGAGCCAGGCTTTTTGATGTTGAACCAGGAATCTGGGCGCTATCTGTGTCGGGGTAAAGTTGAGGAGTGACAGGCTCCAACTATACAGTGCTGTTCAACAGTGTTGACAGCTTGTGGGTCTAGACCCCAAGGAAGGCAGGCAGTATAGAGGCTGTCAAGCATCCTTCACATCCAGCAGTTCCTTAGCAGCTTGGATAGTGTCAAATATGCCCAAGGTGGCATTCAGGCAGTTCAGAGATGTAGGGAAGGAAGACTCAGGGGTCACTTCATTGGTTCTGTGGTTGGTGGGAGACCCAGTCCAGGATCTCAGGGGCAAGGTGGGTCCTTTCTTTGGCCCTTCAGAATGAGAAAGGTTTGAAAAGGGCACTTGGAGGATTTGTGTTCCCTCCAGTGGCAGGGTGCTGGGTGCAGTGCCTCATTTGCAGCAGGCCTTACCAACACAGCAGTTACACTACAAATGTGCCTTTGGGATGAGTGGGGAGAAGAGCTTTCCCATTCCGTGGAGCCTTCTGTGTTCACCTCTATGGCAAAGTACTTTGGAATATACTGTAGGCCCAACAGAGTTTCAAGTGAATCCTTCTTTTCTTGAAGTCCAAAGATGAATCAAATAAGGGAAATATGCTACAAGAAAAATGCTGCAGCAGATTGGTTGAGCGCAAGGTTGTCGCCCAGGTTCCAAACAGGATGCTGTAACAAGTGTCTATTTTTGGCCCAGTGTCATACCGAGAGTGCATTGCCTACAGGAAGTTGGGAGGGTGAAGTAAGTTTGGGGAGCCCTAGCAAAGTTGCAAATAGTGGAATCCCTCTCTGGACTAAACCTCTCTTCTGGGGAGCTCTAACTCCACCCTCTTCTTCTGTCTGCTTACTTTGTCATGTCAGGCCTGTCATTTAAGCACAGGTTCCGAGGGTTCTCCTAGAGGAAGTTGTTGACCTCCCTCAGGGGGATCAAAATAGAGGTTTCCTGGGCATGTTCCCACATGGTTGCTGTGGGTGCACCCAGACCGGATGGCTAATACACACCCAGCTCTGTCATGAATATCTCAACTCACCAAGCGGACAGTAATATGACATTCAATCCTTGTGAAATTATAATGGTATAATCTCAGTTGCCACCATGTCTTAACCAATCATGGCTTATATTTAGATATTGACATGCAATCAGCCTGCTGGAATACAAAATTAGAAGAATTTGAACCAGGGTGGCAGGGAATTAAAAAGCTTCCTTTGCCTGATAGAAATGTGTGTTCTAGCAGCTGTTCAGAAATGCTCATGTGACCTTTGAACCTACCCTGTAAGCACTTCAGGGCAAATACTTGGGATGTTGGGAAACAGTCACAGCAAACATACATGATATGATATGATATGGCATTCATAACGCACCTGTACACAAGTGTTTCTAGGCACAAAAAAAGAGACACTATGCTTTTGGCATGGATCATTGTGAAAGGGGCTCTGGTTTGCATGTGTTTCTTTCAGAAATAGAATTACCTGCATCATTTTACATCTAAAATCAAACATGTTCAGTCTATCCTGCCCTCACCAGATGGCATTCTGTCACACTCCTCCTATCCGCATCCATCCCTGCAAGGCTCACCATCCCTCATATTGCCCCTCACCATTCTTCCCTGTAGGGCATAGTAACACTGTCCTTGAACTCTCAGCAGAAAAAAACCTGACCCGCTCTTGCATCCATAACACAAATGTATCTTGAAGGAATAAATGATTTGGGGAACTGTATCACCTGCCACTTTGAACTATCTTATCTGAGCAGGATAAACAGATATATATAGATTATAATAAGGATGACAAAATACTGAACCAAAATCAAGAAAGCAGATAAACTGACAATATTAATGAAACCATTCCCTGTGTTCAAGCACCCTATTCATTTCTTAGGGTAGCAAAGTAGTGAACATATAAAAAAGGGAAGCATATTTAGGGGACTATCGAACTCTGAGAGGAGCATTGTGGGTGCACACATTAGGGACCAACAAAGAGGTTGGTCTCCGTTCTGTAATTGGATTGATCAAATACTTGTAAATCAGTAATTGCTGAGAATCCAGGTCATCTATTGCTTTTAAGCACGTTGGACCTCGTTCTGAGTATGGCCGTGGGGTAAAAAAGTGGCAGAAAAGTGGCAGTAGTGGCCTTACCACCACTGTACTGCCATTCACTGCACTGCCATATTCAGAGTTTGATGGTTGTATGGATAGAAAAGCTCTCAGGCTTGCATGGAGGTTTACGCCCCACAACATTACATTACAACATTTATAATGCGCACTACAGACCCTCAGGCATAAAGGCGCAGACAGGTGGAACTAACAAACATAAACCAAAGAAGAGGGTAAGGCTTCTAGACTAGGCCTACCCAAACAGAGGCCAATGGCAAGTGACTTTGGGTGGAATATCATATCCCCTCTCAAGTGAAAAGCAGCGTCTTCAGATCTCTCTTAAAGACTCGTAGAGAACTTTGACTTCTCATATTTTCTGGCGGCTGGTTCCAGAGTTTAGGCGCTATCAGAAAGAGAGCACCATTCTCGGCTTTTGAGGTTCTGCATCTTGGTTGAACGAGATAATTCTGAGTGCAGGACCTCAATGCTCTGTTATTAACTTTAGCATTGATATATATATATGCAGATATGGTGGCATCAATCGTAGTCTACATTTAAAGGTGATGACGAGAACCCTGAATTTGACACTAGCCTCAATTGGTAGCCAATGAAGAGTGCGTCGGGCCTCCTATACATGGTCCCGCCGGGAGAGGCCTAGAACAACTCTGACCGCCCAGTTCTGCACTGCCTGGAGCTTGTGTATATCTTGCTTGTTGACGTCTAGTAGAAAGCTACAGCAATATTCTATCTTGCCCCCTGTTATTTCCTGATCAATGGTTTCAGTGCTTGCCCAATTAATAAGGGGCCTAAGATGTGACAAAAGCTTAATGTAGTAAACTGATGCCGAAACAACAGCGGTTACATGGGCTCTCATTGACAGGGTCTGATCGAGGGTGACTCCCAAGATTTTTGTTTTAGGCAGGGGAGAGATGATGTTATCTCCTAGTTTAAATTAACTATATGCCTGATTCAATTTGCGCAAAGCATCTGGGCTACCAACTATCAGAAGTTCGGTCTTACCCCTATTAAGGGCTAGATAGTTATTCAGCATCCACTTCTCTATAAGTTTGAATATTCTGTTTATTTCCTGTTTGTCCTGCCCATGAGAACCTGTTAGAGGGACGACACATTGTGTGTCGTCTGCATAGTTTGAAAACATAACCCTCCTCCTCTAGCATAGAGAAGAAGGGAGTAATGAATAGTTTATACAGACAAGCGGATGTGCTAGCCCCCTGTGGTACACCATAAAGTACTGGTATGGGTGAGGCTTCAGCTACGTCTGAGCAGACACTGCTGAATCTGTGCTCCAGAAAGGAGGTAATCCAAGACGCTGCCGTATCTGAGAAGTTGGCAACCTCCTTTAGTCTAGAAATCAAGATGGTATGTTCGATCAAATAGAACTCCGCCGATTGATTGAGAGAGATAATGAGAGAGAGAGAGCACCCTTATCAACCTGAGCAAGGAGTTTAGACTTCAGCTCAAGGAGTGATGTCTCTGTTCCAAATCTTTTCCTAAAAGCAGATTGATGGGAGTGAAGAATTGGATAGTGATCCAAGTGCTCCGCAATCTGACTATAGGCAACCCTATCCAATATTTTGAGCAAGAATGGAGTGTTAGAGATAGGGCGATAGTGCAAGGGGTTGTCCCTAGGTAATCCTGGTTTCTTGAGAATGGGGGTGACCATTGTTTGTTTGAGGTCATCGGGGACCTTGTCCTCCTTCAATGAAGAGTTTATAAAGGTACATACTGCTTTTAATAAACGAGGGGTACAGGTTTTCATTATCATAGAAGAACATGCATCCCCTCTGCAGTGGGAGGTTTTCATCTGTTCAATAATTTTTGTTAATGCTATCTCAGATATCGGGTTAAAGTTAAATGGGGGAACCACAGGGTTGCATCTCCAAATGTAACGCCCCTGGCAAATTCTTCAAATCCTCAATGAAGTCCCAATGGACTCCATGAATGGTGATTAGAACCGCTAGGCCACCACTCAGCCTCTGGCAGATTAACCAGGATTCTGAGTTGCAGTAGCTGATTGAAACTCCTAAGGGGGCCCGTCCTCCACTCTTACCACTCTCAATACAGTTTACTATGTTCTTATACACTGACCTATCTACAATTGCTCACCATTTTCCACCTTTCTATACTCGCCATGTTAGCCATCCATGTGGGCTCCAAACACAAGGCAAAGCTATCTTGGTAGACATTGCTCATCGCCATTATGTAGCCGGGCAGGCGTGTCACTGCAATGCAGATACACCACTGAAGTAAGCAGAATATGTTCACAGAGAGTTTGGAAACTGGGCACACACATTACTTTAATGTTTCAGCCCTTTGGAATGTACTATGGTGTGCATCAGACAAGAAAAAGGTTGAACGCGCAAGTCATGCATGACAAGCCTGACGGAAAGTGACCCGTTAACATGGAGAGTTCACCATCATCTCAGTTTCTACAGAGAATGCATCCAGCATCATAGAGGTTTAAACCATATGTTGCATCTCATAGAAAAATGGGTTTTACCCACAAGTCTTACCTCAAGAGGGTTCATTGAAATATTGCCTATTGTTATGAAGAAACAGAAAATTTGATATTATCTGTGGAGTCATATTCTTCTTTTGTGCCAACTATAAGCCGAAACTAT
Source organism: Ambystoma mexicanum (assembly GCF_040938575.1). Lineage (NCBI taxonomy): Eukaryota > Metazoa > Chordata > Amphibia > Caudata > Ambystomatidae > Ambystoma > Ambystoma mexicanum. The sequence goes on along the minus strand of NC_090922.1, from coordinate 668,377,481 downwards.
TGCATTGGCGTACGGCGAGGAGGGAGATGGCATACGAGGAGGGGCACATAGCTTGTGGGTGTTGTTTGGTTAGTTACCGACCTATTGACTGCCCATACCCATACTAATTGCTATAGTCATTTCCACCCAATACATGCCCCTGCCAGCGCAAAACACATACTACAAACACGTATCTCTTTGAACTTTCTTTATAAAGTAGTAACATCAAACTTCAGCCTAGACAGAGTTGTTTCTAAGCTGTCTGCTAAGACTGAATAGCCTGCTTAATAAAAGTATTTATAAAGCTAACGTTTTTATTTGTTAGATCATGAAGATTTTTAGCAACTTTTATTACAAATTCTTCTCACATAATAAGAGATTTCAGAACAGATTATTAAAGTAAACTCTACACCGTTCAGAAGAAAGGCTAACTTTATATAGGTTACATTCTCGAAACATGCAATCATTCTTTGCGTGTTTTGCTTTGCAATTGGTCCTGCAGTGGCTTTTAAAATGGCCACTGATAATAAATGCGTCTAAAATACTAGCTGGTGTGATGCACATGATTTCAATGGAATTTAAAACATTTTATGTTCACTGTATTTTTAGGAAACTTATCTTTGCAGATGAAAGTGTAAAATATACCAGGAATAGCTTCATGCATGAAAGGTATTGGGTGCACCACACATCTCATTACTCCCTTCATGGGCTTTGCTACGATTCCTGCTAGGAGCTACTTCACTTTAAATGCAGTTAGCAATGCCATCAAACACACATACATCCTGGCCTACTTTCTTTCTGTTGCTGGTCCATCTTTGGAAGACAAATGGGACAGTGCTGTTCAAAATCTGTAAAATCTTAAATCTGTTAAATCTTAAACATATGTGATGAGTCCAAGGAGATAGTCACCTATTCCCAAGGGGCAGCCACCTCCATTGGGAGAAGGGAGGTGAGCCAGCTACGCTTAATACTCACTAGGGTACAGGTTAAGTGGTATCCCTCTGAAGGTCACCCACCTTGGAGGATAGAGACTCCAACAGGGGCATAAGTCACTATCTGACTCCAGACTCAAATATCATTGAAGGGTATGCAGGAGTCGGATTTTGCGATCACCATGAACAAACTTTAATAATGGCTGACTTGGCTTCTGACCCTAGGTATGCCTAATAAACTGTGAAGACTAAGGAGAGACAAGTGAACCCAGTGATCAAGGTGAGCGGAACGGTCAGGAGCTGTGTTCCACTACTGATATTTTTTTCTGGTTTACCATGCCTTTACTTTTTACGACCATATTCACCATTTTATATAGAGGATTTGTCCATTCATGTCCCTGTGCAAGTGTAAAGTTGTAATAGGAGCTTAGTTACTAGTCACTTAGACTATTGGAATGCCACGGCCGCAACATTGGTCACATGTTGCATTTTGTTTCCACCCACCCTCTTCTCTGCCAAGACCACAGTTCCACTACTTTTTCCAGTACACTTCTACCACTGAGTGAACCAGCCTACTGAGGAGCTTCCATGGACAGCCAATCACGGCGGAGGCTACAAAGGCCCTGTGGAGCTTAATCACACAAACGTAAGTGTGGCCAGAAAGAGAGTGAGAACACCAACATCTGTGAGCAGCACCACGATGAGCACCAGGAGGATGCGCCGAGGCGCAACAGATGGCTGGAGAAGCCTCTAGAAGTTGCGAGAACGAGGGAGAAGATCCTTGGAAAGGCGAAGCGGAGCCCAGCTGCAAAGTCATGTAAGGGACTCTGCACTGACCAAGCTGCGAGAATGAATAACAATCTTGGAAGGCAGACGCAGAGCCCACCTGAAAAGTCACATAAGCAACTCTGCAGCAACAGAAGAGTCGATCAGACTCAACGTCCCTCCTGAGGAGCACCGTTCGAGACAGTCAGGTATGCAGGACTCAACTGGAGATAGAGGGAGGCAAAGGCGAGAGAAAGAGGGAAAAGAACCCAGAGTGAAGAAAGGATGACTCATCACCAGAAAGACCCTCAGGTTACCGCCAGAGAAGGAGTGAAAAGATACACACGATCTCCGCCATAGAACCGAAAAGGTTAAAAAGAAGTTGAAACGTCAACATAACCAACCTGTGTGGTCCTAGCAGACGGGGCACCAACATGCATTGTGATCGACACAGGCGCAACGGTGAAAGCCATACCAACCTCGACAACGTACAGACTCATCGTCAACTGCAATGAAAGACAGTTACACTATTTGTGTGTGGATGCAAGAGGCCCCTGCGATCACAGGATCGTTCAAATCCACGTTAACGTACAAAGGAGGATCCTGCTGCACATAAAATGATGTAGTGAATGCAGGAATTGAGACTTTTCTCAGCTGCAAAATCTCAAAAAAGCTGAATATCATTCACTTCGCCTTCACCGCTCTGAACTCTGAAATTGAAGAACTACTTGACAGACATTCAAAGCTCATCATCATAATGTTTATTTCAGAAATGAACAAAGCTTTTCATATAAACAATACAAAATAGAAAAAATAACAATATAGGGCCAAAAAAACACCTGTTGTAAAAATGATCACATCAATATCATATTATAAAAAACTGCAATAGAGAAATCACATTTCATAACATATTCCTGAGAAAACGCTTTCTAATATAAAGTGCTATTTTGAGATACAATGAAAGAGTCCACCCAACACGTGGAGAATCACAAAACCAATTCACATAACAATGGACGTAAACAGAGAGCCTCTAGCACTCTCATGTGCCGGGCAGAAAAACAGAAAATTAGCGAGAACCACATATGTAGCATCACACAAAGAGCAAGACTGATTGCCATACTTCCCCTGTCCAATAAACCCCCACCGCCCTTAACAAAACACAGTCAAACCTTGCCCTTGTTAAAATGACTCGGTCTGCTGGTGACTTAACCCATAATACATATTTCTGTATGCCAGGAGACGTAATAGTCATCAAACTTCTTTTCTTAGGTTTCACCAGCTCCAAACTCTCTTGCCTTAAGCCTACATTACCACAGAAGACGTTAGTCAATGATCTTATCTACCCTCTCGATACAACATTAGGAGGTGGGTACAAATGTATGATATTAATTTCCAACATTTGTTTCTTAATGTGACTCAGCCATGGGACCTTTCACCATTATCTTTAGAACTCATGAAATTAATACGTTCATGAGTAAGACCTGCTTTTTCATTGCCCCATAGCCTGAGCCAGTGAAGAACAGGCATCAGGGAAATCTCATCCCCAATTAATTTGCAGCCCAATTCCAAATGTACCCCAGAATTCAGAGTAGAGGGTGGTAAGCCCAAGGCCAAAATACTTTTAAAAAAAATGTGTTCTCCACTACTTGGAGGGAGTTGTTATTAGAGTATCCCCATAGCTCCATCACAAATCTGGCAAAAGAAGCCGCTTTGCCATTGTACAATTTTAGCAGCAGGTCAATTGGTTTGGCTCTAAACATACCAATTGACCTGGTAATACCTCCCATGGCCTGCTTAAAGCAAGCTGTCTGTTTGCTCGCATGCGAATTTGACCCAAAATTGGATGAGTAACTGACCCACAGATAGTCGAAATTATCGATCCTAGGGATCAGAGCCACCCACAATAAATCCCCTTCGACTACACCATACCCGTCCCACAATGGCATACCACAACAGACTTCGCTGCATTAACCACCAAGTCCAAGCTGCCCATGAAGCAAGCGTGATTGAGAATAAGTCGCTGTAAGGCCATCAGGTAAGCGCCATTAAAACAGTGGCATCCGCGTACACCATAACCGGTAGGGGGTGACCACCCATCTTTGGAGCATCAGGTGAGGAGCTCAATGAGTGATCAAGAAAACCATTAATGTACAAGCAGAAAAGCAGAGGGGCCAGGACACAGCCCTGGAGCCCCCCCTCCCCCCGACTCCACTTTGAATGAGCCTTTATACCTCCCATTGGCCTCACTCCTGACACAAGCCTGTGTAGAATCATGCAATCATGCCAAAAGGTTCACCAAGGCCAGGGGACATTTCATGGATCCGAGCACAGTCCACAACTTAGCTCGATTGATGTTGTCTAAGGCCGTGCTCAGATCCATGAATGCCAAATAAATTGGCTCCTCCCTTATGTAAATCGAGTGAGAAAGTATCACACAGAGGTTAAAAGACTGCTTGGCCGTGCCCAGCCCTGGCCGGAATCCCAGCTGCACTAATGAAAGCACCCCACTGTCGACAACCCACTCCTCTAGCCTTGCCAAGATTGCACAACCAAACATTTTGAAAATAGAGTCCAGCAATGAGATGGGCCTGTATGAAGCTGCTGCATCCCACACCCCCTTTTTAAATATTGGATAAATGGTTGTGCAGGACCAAGAGGAGGGAACAGCTCCCCGCTCACAGATGGCATTAAATCCTTGTGTTAGAACTGGAGCCCACAAATCCGGGGCCACGCCAAACAAATCTGCCGGCACTTTATCGGGACCAGGTGCCTGATTACAGCGCTGGCAGCCAGTGGCTTTAGTTATTTCCACTACTGAAAAGACAATCCCTAAGGTAGAGCACTTCCCTCCAAATCCCCCCTATTCTCCTCAATACCAAAAGTACCATTTACTTCCCCTCGTTGTGCAGTATATAAGGATGAAAAATGATCCATCCTGGTCAGATCAGAGACATTGAAACCAGAGCTTTCTGATTATATTTGTAAAATGGGCCATGATTCGCAATTTCCCTGAAATATTTGACATCATTATCCTGGGATGCTCTGACCCGTGTACCCCATGCCTCGGCTTCAATTAATCTTTTTCTACTAGCCAGAGCCTTCCTAAAAAGGGACCTTGCACAGATAATAGTGTTTGGTGGCATGGAGATTTTTTAATACTAGGAGTAAGTAAGCCTTAGCTCTAGCACATCCATGGTCAAACTATCCCGTCCTTGGCGCTGCACTTCTTTTACCCATTACCCGGGTAAACATCATTGAACAGCCTTCCTCAATAGTTCCTCTCTCTTGTCATTATTCCACCTCAATCTACCTCCCGATACAGATGCACATACCTGCGGCAAATAAACATGCCCTGATGAAGCATCTCTCTTGCCCAAGACAATACCAAGCTTAGTGGGAAATTGGTCACTGCAAGTGTCCATCACCACTTTAAACCCCCTCACTTCCACTGAAAAATTCACTGGGATACAAAAATAATAAATAGAAGAACTACTTACATCAGAGGAGAAAGTTATCCTACCTGGAATGTCACCATCATGGCAACCAATGTACAGTACGCATTCCCCAATCATGGAGGTAATGCCACAACCTCTGCCCCTCTGCGCACAATCTGGAATCCATCATAATCGGGGCCGAGAACCCTGCCCCCACATCCTCCATATCATCATACAACTTGGGACCTGGCCCTCCTCCCAACTTTGCTATAATCGTAAACCAAGATTTTTCAAAGAAATCTGTAGGATATACTCCTCCAACACTAAGGCAAGAATTTGTAGACATTCAAAGCTGTTCCAGGGGATTGGGTGCCTGAAAAACTGAACAGTCACCCTGCATATAGATCCCACAGTGGAACCAAGAGCAGTGCGACACAGGGCAGTACCATTCCATATGAGAGAAGCCGTGGAAGGTGAACTGAACAAATTTGAAGATTTTCACATTATCGAGAAGATGTCCGGCCCCATTCTGTTGTTATCCCCGATGGAGGTTACGACAGGACCCAAACAACCGAAAGCCATAAGAATCTGCATAGACATGCATCTGCAGAATGTGACAATTGACTGGGAGAGACATATTGCCCCTACAATCGATGAGCTGATAGTTCAGCTAACGGGAGCAAAGATCTTCAATAAACTAGACTTAAGCTCTGGATACCACCATATGAAGCTGGCCAAAAAGTTACGTTGCATCCCTACATTCTCCTCTCAACTCATACTCAGGAGATTCCACCAGCTAAACTTTGGCATCTCGTCGGCTGGCGAAGTGTTTCAAAATGAAATTATGAAAGTGCTCCAAGACCTGCCAGGAGCCACCAATGTCATTGATGACCTACTGGTGTATGGTAAATCACTGAAAGAACATTACAAGTACCTATCAGCAGTACTTTAATGCCCTGAGGAGTCAGGGTTGACACTCCATCCGGAGAAATGTAAGTTTGGAAAACACAAATTAGCATTGTTTGTCTATGTGTTCAATGCAGACGGAGTATCGCCAGATCCAGTAAAAGTGTTAGATATCAGAGGTGCGTACCCCGCCACCAATGCCACAGAAATAAGGAGTTTTCTAGGCATGGCAATGTATTGCATTCATTTCATTCCAGATCTGGTGACCGTGGTGGCGCCACTCAGAGACTTGACCCGAAAGGGTCCCCCTGTGGGAATGGGGCAAGGAACAGAAAGAAGAATTTCAGAGAATCAAAGAATCCCTCCTGGCCGGCACGACCATGGCATTTTTTGATGCATCTAAAAACACACAGCTGCTGGTGGACGCCAGCCCTGTAAGCTTGGGCACAGATTTAACACAAGTGGACAAAGAAGCCACTAGGTACCCCATTGCATTCACCAGCAGAGTGCTAACAAAAAACAAAACTATGTGCACATCGAAAAAGAGGCATTGGCCATCCTATGAGGGTGCAGACATGTTCATGTGTACCTAATAGGACACCCTCTCAAAGTCTACACAGGACACAAACCCCTAGTGCCCGTGTTCGAAGGCTCAGCGGGAAGGCTTTCCTCCAGAGAAATTGGGTAAGTGCTCCAAACATCTATGGATTCTTACATGACTCCAAAACGGTGACTGACATCATGACCCTGGCACTACTCATTTGTCAAATTTGCACCCCACAAGTGCCATTAATGGTAAGGAAGGGTGACACCTGCCACCCTCGTCATCTCAATGCACAAGCTCATCTGATTCGATCTGCACCCAACCACCTCCTGGGCTGTAAATCCACTCTGCACACAACTAACATGCTACCAGCACTCACAGATAGCAAGCACATCACAACTCAAAGTCAAACGCATCAAAGTTAAAATGAAAGAATCGCAAAACTCTCAAGTTATCCCATGTCATAAGTGAGCAGCTCACCCAATCCTGTTTGTTTTCCATTCTGGCAGTCGTAGAACTTCATTTAAAATGGGAAAGTCATAACTTCATGCACTGGCATGCTACGAATAAACCCAGTCCCAAATGGAAAGAAAAATCCAGGACTGGATCAGGGCCTAGCAAACAACATGAGTTTACCCCGAAGCTCAATCTTTTCAGAGAGTCCAAACACCATAACATCCCTGCATTACCCAGTGATACTGTGCACTGAGGGCAACACAAACGGATTCTTTGTGTGGCATGGACGTGATGCAGGAGGCCACAGCCAACTGAGATCAAGTGTCAGGGGCCTGATCAAGAGATGATTTCAGCCACACTCTTACAGGGGATATTTAAAGCTAATGTGAACACGTGTGATACATGGGTTCTATGTGAAAAGACCTAGTTGTAATGGTCTCAAGAGAAAAAGACTGATATACAATGCCCGATTTTCTTTTGATCATAAAAACAGCATTGTAAAGGTCTTTCTCTCTTGAGACCTTTAAAATGATTTAAAAAGAAATGTGGGGCCTGAGCCCTCCATTGTTCTTCCGTAACCCCTCCCACCCTACCCCACCTCAATTGGCACACCCATCCCCACGCCCCCCGCCCCCACCCTCTCCATTGGATTTCAGCCCCCTTCCCCCTTCCTCACCCCAGCCCAAACCAAAAATCATACATACAGACAACGCACACGCACCCACACACCCATTCTCCTTGCCCTCCGCTTCTGGGTCCCGCAGAGCCTGTCAGCCCCTGTGCGCACTTGTGGCATGACAGTTTGATTTAGAAAGACCGCTCTGTGCAAGCACAGATCGGTATTTCTAAATCAGTATTTTTGTGAAAAAATCTTTATTAAAAGATCTTTTCACTTAGGACCGATACATGGCATATATACTCCCAACAGACAAAGGTTAATTAGCATCATATTATCATAACTAGGGAAATGCTGTCAATTGTTTATAAGCACAGCAAGATGTGACACTGGCATGTCAGTTACACAAAATGTGCACCTGTATGTTATGTTATGTTACTTTGCATTTATATAGCGCCTTATGTACCATTGGTATGGTCTCAAGGCGCTGGTAGGTTGAACGCCCTTGGGAACCGAAGTTCAAGTCAGTAGAGAGGGTCAAAGGTGCATGTGAGCACCGGATATGTGTGCAGCTGGTGCAGCATTCGTGTAATAGCTGCTTCATAGCGGTAGGTGTGGTGGTTGAGAGATCAAGAGTATGTGTTCGTTCTGGCAGGTTTTATCCAGACCGGTCCTGGCTGCGTTAGGCCTGAGGAGAACACCTGGCTGGAGGGTGTGAAGCCAGCAGTGTTTAGTTAGAGTGATGTGGAGTATGAGGCAGATGTTGGTATGAGAACAGCTATACTGAATGGTGTCATAGTATCTCTGTGTTCTAGTTGAGTGATGGTGTAAAGAGGGTAAGCATGGTGATGTGATATGATGGTTTACACGCTCTTTCAAACGTTACATGCACTCCAGCCATTCCATGTATGTTGCGCACTTCTATCGCTCCAATCAGTTCCATGCACTCCAGTCCGCTCCATGCACGCCAGTCTGCTCCATGCACTCCAGTACGCTCCATGCACTCCAGTACGCTCCATGCACTCCAGTCCGCTCTATGCACTCCAGTCTGTTCCACGCACTCCAATCCGTTCCACGCATTCCGAACTGTTTCATGCACTCCAGTCCTTTTCATGCATTCCAGTCCGTTCCATGCACTCGGATTTGTTCCATGTACTCCGATCATTTCCATGAATTCTAAGGTTTTATGCGCCCCATCCATATATTTCACCCGTACCTTCCAGATATTTCACCCGTACCTTTCACATATTACACCAGTACCTTCCACCTACTTCATCCGTTCCATCCACATACGTCCCCATTCCATCTGCATACGTCCCCATTCCATCCGCATATGACCCCATTCCATCTGCATATGTCCCCATTCGATCCGCATACATCCCCATTCCATCTGCATACTTCACACGCTCCTTCTGGTTCATGCAGTCGTCCGCTCCACGCACTTGTCCGCTCCACGCATTTATCCGCTCCACGCACTTGCCCTTTCAATGCCCTCGCCCGCTCAGCGCCCTCGCCTGCTCCACGCACTCGCCCGCTCCACGCACTCGCCCGCTCCACGCACTCGCCCGCTCCACGCACTCACCCGTTCTATGCACTCACGCGCTCTACGCACTTCTATGCACTCAGCAGCTCTTACGCAATCATCCGCTTTATACACTCATCTGCTCCATACACTAGTCCGCTCTACACACTAGTCTGTTCTACGCATTCATCCGCTCTACACACTTCTCTGTTCTTACACACTCATTCGCTCTGCACACTCGTCTACTATGTGCACACGTGCGCTTTGCGCACTCATCTGCTCTGCTCACTGGTCCGCTATGCGCACTCGTCCACTCTGCGCACTCGTCCGTTCTGTGCATCCATCCGCTCTATGCACCCATCCGCTCTACGCATTCATCCGCTCTTATACATTCGTCTGCTTTACGCACCCGTCCGCTCTACACGTTCGTCTGCTCTACACGTTCGTCCGCTCTACACAGTCGTCCGCTTTACACAGTCGTCCGCTCTACATATTCGTCCTCTCTAAGAATCCTTCCACTCTGCAGACTCATCCGCTCTACACACCCATCCGCTCAACGCATCTACCGGCTCAACGCACTCAAACGCTCCACACACACCTCCGCTCTATGCACCTATCTGCTCCACGCACCCGTCCGCTCAACGCCCCCATCCGCTCCATGCACTCATCCGCCCCACTCACTCATCCGCACTAAGCACTCATCCTTTCCACGCACTCTTCTGCTTTATGCATTCATCTGTTCTACACAGTCCTTCACTCTATACACTCATCCGCTCTATACACTATCTGCTCTATACACTTGTCCACTCTACACACTCATCCGTTCTACCCATTCATCCGCTCAATAAAGTCATCCGCTCTACCCACTCGTCCATTCTACACTCATCTGCTCTATGCATTCATCCGATCTAAGCACCTATCCGTTCTACGCTCTACGCATTTGTCCGCTCTACACACTCATCCGCTCTACACACCCATCTGCTCTACACATTCACCCATTCTACACACTCATCTGCTCTACACACTCATCCGCTCTACACACTCATCGTTATACACACTCATCTGCTCAACGCATTCATCCCCTCAAGGAGCTTGTCCGTTCTACGTACTCATCCGCTCCACGTACTCATCCGCTCTATGTACTCGACCATTCCACGGACTCATCTTCTTTATGCACTCATCTGCTCTACACAGTCCTTTGCTCTATACACTCATCCGCTCTATACACTCATCTGTTCTATACACTCATCTGTTCTATACACTCATCCGCTCTGTACACTCATCCGCTCTATACACTCATCCGCTCTGTACAATTATCCGCTCTGTACACTCATCTGTTCTACACATTCATCTGCTCTGTGCACTCCTGCGCTCTACGCACTCCTCCGCTCTTATGCACTCAGCCGCTCTACACGCTCATCCGTTCTACACCCTCGTCCGCTCTATGCATTAATCCGCTCTAAGCATTCTTCCATTCTACGCTCTACGCACTCATCCGCTCTACACACCTATCTGCTCTACACACTCATCCGCTCTACACACTCATCCGCTCTACACACTCACCCGCTCTACACACTCACCCGCTCTACACACTCATCCGCTCTACACACTCATCCGCTCAACGCATTCATCTGCACAACGCATTCATTTGCACAACGCATTAATCCGCTCAGCGCGCTCATCCGTTCCACGCGCTTCATCCATTCTACCGATTTCATCCGCTCCACTCACTTCATTCATTTATCATGCATTATCGGTTCAGGCCATGTCACTTGGCATACGTAATGGATCCGTTCCGTGCGCTCTATCTGTTTCATGCATTACATCCGATTCATGTACTTGAATTGTCTATTCTGTACTTTCCATTTATGCCATGCATTCATACATTCCATGCCATCTGTCTTTATACTCATGACTCACCTGTATTCCACTTTCCATCCTCTTCACTTTATTCAATTCGTACTTTTTGTTCATTTTGACCATTGCAATCATTGCATCCATTTCATTAATTTAGACTTCATTACTGTTTTCATACGATTTATTCTTTTATCTACTTCACTGCTTTGATCTACTTTACTCATTCTATTCTGTTTGTCCTTTTAGTTTACATTAGCGGTTATTAGTTGTTGATTTCTCGCTTGGATCTGGATGTTGTATTGTTATTTGTCTTATTGTTATTCAAGATCTGGTATTTGTTGAGTTGGTGTCATTGAGATGTTGTTATTCAGTTTGAGTTAGTTTGAGTATGGGGTTGGTTTTAGAGGAAGAGCAAGTTTTCAGTAATTTGCGGAAAGACTTTAGATCTTCAGTTAGGCGGATGTGGGGTGGGAGTGCATTCCACAGTGTGGGGGCCAAGGCTGAGAATGATGATCTGCATAACCTGACTGATTTTGTATTAGGAATGACTAGGAGGCCGGCTGAGCTTGATTTTAGAGTACGTGGGGGTGATAGGGTTTCAGCTTGTCTTGAAGATATTGAGGTCCGGTTTTATGCAGTGCTTGGTGAGAAATGCAAAAGGTTTTGAAGGTCACCCTTCGGGCCACCGGGAGCCACTTTAGAGTTTTGAGGGCTGGGGAGATGGGGTCTCTCGGGCCGAGCGCTAGTAGCAGTTTGGCTGTGGCGTTTTGTGCTCTTTGTAGTTTATTCAGTTGGTAAGCGTGGACTCCGAGGTAGAGGGGGTTAGCGTAGTCTAGTCTTGATATAACAATTGATTGGACCGCGGCGAGTCTGTTTGGAAAGGAGAGGTATGGAAAGATGCACCTAAGAGTTTTAAGGTGCTAGTGGCAGGACTTTGAGGCGTTGTTGACTTGGCGCTAGAGTGTAAGGTCAGAGTCAAGAGTGCATCCAAGGTTTTTTACTGAATTAGAGGGAGTCGGTGAGTTGCTCATGGCAGATGGCCAGGGTAGTGGTTGTGGAAGAAGTTCGGAGTTGCCACATACCATGATTTCGGTTTTGGAGGGGTTTAGCAAGAGGTGGTTTCTGGTCATCCAGAGCTCTATGTCGAGGAGGCAGGAAGCGAGGTCAGGTTGGCAGTTGGGTTTTGAGTTCAGGAGCTTTAGAATTAGTTGAGTGTCATCAGCGTATTTGTAACATAGGATGTTGTGTGAACGAATTATCGGTGGGAGGGTGATTAAGTAGAGATTGAACAGGAGGGCAGAAAGGCATGCACCTTGTGGAACTCCCGTGTCGACCGGTCGGGATTGGGAGGAATAGGTGGAGAGTTGCGTTATTTGGTACCTATCTTTGAGGAACAAAGCTATCCATTTGAGAGCAGTTCCACGAACTCCTAGGGAGTGGAGGCGGTCAAGGAGGATTGAGTGATTGATTGTGTCGAAGGCGGCGGATAGGTCGAGAAGGATTAATGCGGCGCCTCCCGTGGAGTCTGCCGTGATTTTAAGGTCATCCCAGATTGAAGTTAGGGTGGTTTCAGTTCCGTGTCATAGGGATTGTGGGGATGTCGAGCCATATGATGAAGTCTCCTAGAAGGGTGAGGTTGGGATGGTTTAGTTGAAGGGTGGCAATAGAGTCGCAGAGATTGTTTGAGAATTGTCTATCGTAGCCAGGGGGTCTGTAGATTATTAGGAAGCTGTTTGAGGATGACGGGTAAAGGGATAGTTTAACGAAGAGTGATTCGCAGGAAGGAATGGAAGGTTGGTTGTCGATGTTTGAGGCGTGGAAGTGAGACTTGTAGACGAATGCTATTACCCCTCCTCTAGAGGGACGGTTCAGTGGGATAAGGGAGTAGTCGGGGGGAAGGCTTCGTTGGCGATGGGGGCAAAGCTGTCAGAGAAGCAAGTTTCGGTGATGAAAACCAGGTCTGGTTTGTCAGAGGCGAGGAGGTCAAGTTCGGATCGGGCATTAAATAGGATGCAAATCATTTCGGTAGGTGAGGATGGTGTCGGAGCTGCAGCAATAGGGGGTGGGAGGGGACAGGGTGGAAACTGGAGAGGGGTGGGGTGGTTCATGATCGATGGGAAAAGTGGGCGAGCAGAAAGGTTGGCGGGTTTCGGGTGGGATTGGATGGATGCGTGTGTTCGGGTGATTGGGTTTGGCACGGGGTATTTGACGGTGGAGTGTGGGGGGGTTGGGAGTTTCAGTTGCGGTTGGTGAGAAATCGGGGGAGAGGAGTTTCAGGAAGGGTGATTGGGGGAATGAGGTGGAGGGTCGAGATAGGGGAGGCGATGAGTGCTGAGAGAATGAGGGGGACCAGGTACGTTTCTTCTTTAGTGTCTTTGTTGCGATTGGTGTGTGCGAGATGGTAGGGGGGTCAGAGGGGGAGATGGATGAGGCTTCTGTTCTTGCTAGGGCCAGGCGTGTGGTTTTTAGGGAGGGGAAGGGGTGTGGTCGAGGGGGAATGATGGTGGGGGTTTGTGGTAAAAGCGGGGGTTGCATGATTTCTGGCCAGGGTGTGACCAGCATGTTAGTGAGGGGGGTGGGTATGATCAAAGTATGCTGATCGGTGGGGAGGTTCGGAGGAGCAGTGGTCTTAGGGTGATTGGCTCACCATCTTGCCCCTCTGGCCTTGTGTTTGGAAAGGGGATGGGTAGGGGATGAGGTGGAGGGTGGGATGATTTGGGGAGGGGGGCTTGGCCGGGGTTCGGAGGGCAGAGGCAGTCCACGGTGGTCGTTTCCGGTAGACCTTGGTGGATTGGGTGCACTCATGGTTAGTTTCTGCTATTAGGTATATGTTCAGATACAAATTACACTTTATATTTGGACTTATAAGTTGGCTATATCGCTGGGTGAGATTATTCTTTGTTTCTGGGTTCCACTAAGCAGGGTGATATTATTCACTTATTCTAGGTTTTAATGTACTAATTGTAACTAGGATATGCTGTTAGGCGGCCTATTTAGTTGCACTACTGCACAGTTACACAGTTGGGTAGACTTTCTTCTAGCAAGCAGGAATACAGGTAAGCTATTAGGGAGAATTTTTTATGTAACAACGCCATAGGTATACTTTTAGGTGAACTTTTAAGTGAAATTTAGAAGGACTTTCCAAATGCAGTACTCGATTCTTTGAGGGCGTGCTATTAGGCACACTTCTAGGTTCAAGCAAGGGGGGATGTTAGGCACACTTCTAGATCTGAGTTTTGTACAGAGCGGATATTGGGGATGCATTCTATATAGGCACACTTTTGCACAGAGAGGGATATTATGCACACAGAGCTATTAGGCACACTTCTAGGTTCAATTTGTACAGAGAGGATATTACGGACACTTCTGAATTCAACCAGGACACGTTATTAGGCGCATTTCTAAATTCGGGCAATGTGCGCTATTAGGTCCACTTCTAAATTTAGCTTTGTACAGAAAGGATATTAGGGACACTTCTAAATTCAACGTTGCACAGAGGGGATATTTGGGCACACCTCTAGATTCAAGTTTTGCACAGGGAGACTATTAGGCTCACTTCTTAATTCAACTTTACACAGAGAGGATATTAGGCACAATTCTAAATTCAACCAGGGCACGCTATTGGCCACACTTCTAAATTCAATCCGGCCACGCTATTAGGCACCCTTCTAAATTCAACTTTGCACAGAGATGATATTAGGCACACTTCTAAGTACGATTTGGCACAGAGGGGATATTTAGGCACACTTCTAAATTCAACCAGGACACGCTATTAGGCACACTTCTGAATTAAACTTTGCACAGAGAGGTTATTAGGGACGGATCTAAATTCAACCAGGGCACGCTATTGGGCACACTTCTGAATTAAGCTTTACATAGAGAGGATATTAGGTACAAATCTAAATTCAACCAGGGCACGCTATTGGGCACACTTCTAAATTCAGCCAGTGCACGCTATTAGGCACAATTCTAAATTCTACTTTACACAGAGAGGATATTAGGCACGGATCTAAATTCAACCACAGCACACTATTGGGCACACTTCTGTATTAGGCTTTACACAGAGAGGATATTCGGCACAAATCTAAATTCAACCATGGCACGCTATTGGGCACACTTCTAAATGCAGCCAGGGCATGCTATTAGGCACAATTCTAAATTCAATTTTACACAGAGAGGCCCTTAGGCACACACTTCTAAACTGAACGAGGGCACGCTATTGGGCACACTTCTAAATGCACTTCTAAATTCAATGAGGGCACGTTATTGGGCACACTTCTAAATGCAAGCAAAGCACGCTGTTGGGGACGCTTCTAGATTCAACCTGGGCTTGTTATTGGGCACACAACTAAATTCAACCAGGGCACGCTATTAGGCACAGTTATAAATTCTACTTTACACTGAGACGATATTAGGCACGGATCTAAATTCAACCAGGGCACGCTATTGGGCACCCTTCTGAATTAGGCTTTACACAGAGAGGATATAAGGCACAAATCTAAATTCAACCAGGGCACGCTATTGGGCACACTTCTAAATGCAGCCAGGGAACGCTATTAGGCACAATTCTAAATTCAACTTTACACAGAGAGGCCCTTAGGCACACACTTCTAAATTGAACGAGGGCACGCTATTGGGCACACTTCTAAATGCAAGCAAGGCACGCTTTGGGGACGCTTCTAGAGTCAACCAAAGCTCGTTATTGGGCACACATCTAAATTCAACCAGGGCACGCTATTAGGTACAATTATAAATTCGACTTTACACAGAGAGGGTATTAGGCACAAATATAAATTCAACCATGGCAAGCTATTGGGCACACTTCTAAATTCAACCAGGGCACTCTATTGGGCTCATTGCTAAAAGCAACTTTGCACAGAGGGGATAATTAGGCACCCTTTTAATTTCCAACGTTACACAGAGAGGATATTAGACATAGATCTAAATTCAACTTTGCACAGAGGGGATATTTAGGCACACTTCCAAATTCAAGTTTTGCACTGAGAGGCTATTAGGCACACTTCTAAATTCAACTTTACACAGAGAGACTATTAAGCACACTTCTAAATTCAACTTTACACAGAGAGTATATTAGGCACAGTTCTAACTTCAACTTTACACAGAGAGGATATTAGGCATAGATCTAAATTCAACTTTGCACATAGGGGATATTTAGGCACACTTCCAAATTCAAGTTTTGCACAGAGAGGCTATTATGCACACTTCTAAATTCGACCAGGGCACGCTATTGGGCACATTTCTAAATGCAAGCAAGGTACGCTATTGGGCAAACTTCTAAATTCAACTTTACACAGAGAGGCTATTACGCACAAATCTAAATTCTTGGGCACTCTTCTAAATGCAAGCAAGGTATGCTGTTGGGCACGCTTCTAGATTCAACCAGAGCACGTTATTGGGCACACTTCTAATTTCAACTTTACACAGAGAGGCTATTAGGCACAAATCTAAATTCTTGGGCACACTTCTAAATGCAAGCAAGGTACGCTGTTGGGCACACTTCTAGATTCAACCAGGGTACGCTATTGGGCACACTTCTAAATTCAACTTTACGCAGAAAGGATATTAGGCATATTCTAAATTCAACTTTGCACAGAGAGGCTATTAGGCACACTTCTAAATTCAACCAGGGCACGCTATTGGGCACATTTCTAAAAGCAACTTTGCACAGAGGGGATATCAGGCACGCTTCTAAATTCAACTTTGCACAGAGAGGCTATTAGGCACACTTCTAAATTCAACCAGGGCACGCTATTGGGCTATTGGGCACACTTCTAATGCAATCAAGGTACGCTGTTGGGCACAGTACGCTGTTGGGCACACTTCTAAATTCAACTTTACACAGAGAGGATATTAGGCATAGATCTAAATTCAAATTTGCACAGAGGGGATATTTAGGCACACTTCTAGATTCAACTTTACACAGAGAGGCTATTAGGCACACTTCTAAATTCAACTTTACACGGAGAGGATATTAGGCATAGATCTAAATTCAACTTTGCACAGAGGGGATATTTAGGCACACTTCCAAATTCATCTTTTGCGCAGAGAGGCTATTATGCACACTTCTAAATTCAACCAAGGCACGCTATTGGGCACATTTCTAAATGCAAGCAAGGCACGCTATTGGGCACACTTCTAAATTCAACTTTACACAGAGAGGCTATTAGGCATATTCTAAATTCAACCAGGGCACGCTATTGGGCTATTGGGCACACTTCTAAATGCAAGCAAGGTACGCTGTTGGGCACGGTACACTGTTGGGCACACTTCTAGATTCAACTTTACACAGAGAGGCTATTAGGCACCCTTCTAAAATCAACCAGGGCACGCTATTAGGCACAATTCTAAAATCTACGGTGAATTCCCTTTTCAATGCACGACTATAACACAGATATGCCATTCTGCACACTTTCTCAAAGCAACAATATCACAGCAATACTGTTAGGAGGGTTTTCTAAATGCAATGGTGATTATTACAGCAGTTTAGCTTCTAGGGTTGGGTGGTAGGGTAGTAAGGTGTGAAGTAATTGCTTCTGTCCCTGCCCTTGCCACACTTTCTTGTAGTTGGCTTCTTGCTTCTCCTGCGGATACCAGCAGATACGATTTGGAGCTGTCTCTGTAGGAGCCGTCCTTTGCCTCTGGTCCTTAGCTGATGGGCTGCCGGCCAGAGGGCTGCCCTGGGAGAACTGGTAATGGAGGGGAATCTTCTTGTCTGGACCAGTCAGAGCGCAATGGGCGGGATGGGAGGCGGGAGGAGGAACAGCTTTGAAGCAGGGGTTGCTGGGGGGGATTTCACAGGCAAACAGGCAAGAGTGGGGGTAAGGGGCACTTAAAGGCCAAAACAAGTCCCAAATATGAGGATTACAGGGGCCAACACTCACTGGGCTGGATGAAATTCCAAATGGAGGCCTCGGTGCGGCTACGGAAGCTACACTTCCCATAACACGGCCAATGGGCCAATCGGAGCACGATGGGCGGGATGGGAGGCGGGAGGAGGAACAGCTATGAAGCCGGGGTTGCGGGAGGGGATTTCACGGGCAAAAAGGCAAGAGTGGGGGCAAGGAGCACTAAAAGGACAAAACAAGTCCCAAATATGAGGATTACAGGGGCCAACAATCGCCGGGCTGGATGAAATTCCGAATGGAGGACTCGGTGTGGCTACGGAAGCTACACTTCCCACAACACGGCCAATGGGCCAAACAGAGCGCGATGGGCGGGATGAGAGGCGGGAGGAGGAACAGCTATGAAGCGGGGCTTGCATGAGGGGATTTCACGGGCAAACAGACAAGAGTGGGGGCAAGGAGCAATACAAGGCCAAAACAAGTCCCAAATATGATGATTACAGGGGCCAACACTCACCGGGCTGGATGAAATTCCAAATGGAGGCCTCAGTGCGGCTACGGAAGCTACACTTCCCACAACACGGCCAATGGGCCAATCAGAGGGTGATGGGTGGGCTGGGAGGCGGGAGCAGGAACAGGTATGAAGCGGGGGTTGCGGGAGGGGATTTCATGTGGATGAATTGACATAAAGACAGAAGAAAGGCACATGGATTCCACACCAGGTTGGGGCAGAAGCCTTATGGGGTAGACTGGCAAGTTATCTGGGTGGAAAACTGCAGGTATATTTTCCCCAAAACCAACACAGGTGCCTACTAGGGAAGGCTCAGCCGTGTATTGTTTGGAAGGGTCAAGGGCACATGAACTGCTGTCATGAGGCAGAAAGCAGGTAAGAGCAAAGGAGTGAATGCTGTTAGGGACGCAGGGGACATTCATCATTTTAATAGGGGTTAGAGACCCCTCTCGAGCCCTTGTGGTTCGTTCTTTTGGATTGCAGGACAAATATCCCACTTGGATGCTTTTTCACTTCCTTGAGGACAAGTTCAAAGGATATGGAAGCGTGTACGAGGGAGTGCAGTAGAAACAAGGGCTTCATTACTGATTAACCTTACATACGTTTCGCAAGGCTAGCATGTTGCCTTGGGCTGCTTATTGGCACTTTAAAGCATCTTCAAATCTTCTGAAAGTGTAAAAACCATAACTGTATTCAAGCGTGTGGGCAGACACAGTTCAATGTGCATTAAGCATCTATGGTGTTAGCAACCAAGTAAGGCAAGCAACATCACCCTGGTGCACGCTGCTTGCTCCATGTGTGTGATCTTAGGTTCTTAGGATGACTAGGTTCTTAGCCTCGCAGGTTGGGGTAGGAGGAGGACCAAGGGAGGCCGGCCAGAGAGTGAGAGGAAAGGATGGTGAAGGTGTGCTGATGAGGAGGATCAGACAAATATCATTGGCGGCACACCAATCTTGAATGGCAGTTAGGCAATCAGAAATGAGAGAGGGAGAGGAGGGGGCTGAGGGCAGCCTGAAAATGAGTTGAGTGTTGTCAGCGGAGCACTGGAAATGTGAGCAGAAAATGGCAATGCAGTGGGCGAGAGTTGCCAGGCATTGGTTGTAAAGCCATTGTGAGAGGTTAGATCCCTGGGGAACACCACAGGTAGAGAGGAAGATAGATGATAGGAAGGACCCAAGTTGGACCTGGGATGGTTGATCCAACAGAAAAGAGGTCAGCCAGGCCAGAGCATGATCAGTGATACCCAGGTTATCGCGGAGACGGTTGAGTAGGATGGTATGGTTGGCCGTGTCGAAGGCAGAAGAGAGATCGAGTAGGATGAGGACAGACGGAATGTTAGAGTCAAGGTTAGAGAGCAGATCTTCACGGATGTTCAGGAGAGCAGTTTCCGTGCTTCTGACAGCTCTGAAGCCAGACTGATGATCATGGAGATAGCCAATAGAATCGGAGTTGAGGTTTAGCTGGGAGATGGCCAACTTTTACAGGAGTTTGCCCAGAAAGGGAGTAATGGAAATTGTGTGATAGTTAGCTGGACAGAAAGGATCAGCTGTGGGTTTCTTAAAACGAGGATGCACAAGGGAGTACTTCAGAGTGGAGGGGAAGGATCCTGAGGCAAAGGAGTGGTTGCAAAAGTCAGCAAGGGCCAGAGCGAGTGTGTCAATGTGGTCCTTGATGGTGTTAGAGGAACAGGGATAAACTTGTTTTGACGAGGCTTTCATAGATCGGACTTGTCTAGCTACCTCATTGGGGGAGAAAAGAGGAAAGGATGAGAAGGGGGTGGGGGGGTGGCTGAGGGAGTATCAGTGAGCATATATGGAGAGGGGGGAGGAGGGGTAGGGTAGGAGAGGGTGGACAGGGTGTCCTGGGTTTTTGAGATAAAGTGAGAGGCAAAGGCATTGCAAAGAGCCTGGGTGGTAACAGGAGGGGTAGAGACTGCAGCTGGGTTGGCCAGCTCCTTGCAGATTTTAAAGAGTTCGGCTGAGTTGTTAGATGTCGCCGAGACACGGGCTTGAATGTGGACTCTCTTCTTGGTGAGGACAGAGAGGTGGTATTGCCTTAGGAGCAGGCGACAGGCCAGTTTGTCAGAGAATGAACAAGAAGCCCTCCATTTCCTCTCAGCCGCCCTACACTTACGTTTAAGTGTAGCGAGGTCAGAGTCATACCAATAATTACACTTAGCTTTGGACTTCAGATGGATCCTCATGACAGAGGCAAGAGCATAAAGAGTATCAGAAATAGAAGAGTAGAGAAGGGATAGGGCTGTTTCAGGGTGTGAGTCTCTCCTGTAATTTCTGATGCAATTGCCTTGCTACTAATGGGCTCAAAGTTGTGCCTACTGTATCATACCTTTAGTTTGACTATTAATGTATCGAGAATTATCAAAACTTGTGTTAGCCCATTGATGTCAATATGATGTCAATATATTTTCATATTATAAATCATGACCTAACCTCTTCTTTAATCCTTACCAACTCATCCATCATTCACACTTCATTTGGAGCTCAAGAATTCTTCTCTAAACCAGTCTTCATTAAATGTGCATTGAGCAGTGACTGTTCCTGGCTGAAACATCGCTTCACAGTTGAATTGCACATCATGTATGGTATTTCTAAGCTGGATGTGTTTCTGCCATTGTGTGGGCATTCTTTAGGGATACAATATTTTGTATTCCATGATGTGTCTCCTTGTGGTCTTGAGGATAATTCTGTGTTTCTTTTGTTCTTTTCTAAGGGGGTTCTCCATCCTTCATCATTATTGCAACAACTACATTAAAAAAGTGGTTTACAACTAGGTTGACTTGCTTACATTCTGCTGATCCGAATTTCACATTAAAACATACCATTTCAGTGTTTTGGGGAAATTAAACCAATTCCATTAATGATACACAACATACACACGTTAGCATACGTCGTCATTCATTTCATTTATATTAAAAGTGTGTGGATTACATATTTTTTTAAAAATGCCAATAAAAAGTTAAAACCCATGCATCAAACTAAAAAATAAAATATTACATTTAAATGAAGGCAATTTCTAAAAGACTTCTGTTCAGTCTTGCTCAATAAAAGGAAAAAACATCCAAGCAGAATATATGACCTGCAATCCAACAATGAAGCACAATGGACCTCATTATAAGTTTAACGGTCCTGGAACTACGGTACCGGTAAACTTGCCGGTACCGTAGTTCCCGGGCCAGCAAACCACGAGTTCTGTGGGTGGGTTCTCTCCCGCCCGCCTGGTGCTACCTGGTGGGTGGAACGGCACCCACTCGCAGCCCATGTCGGATGCACCGGCACCGTTATAAACGGTGCCGGGGCATCCAACCTCCCCATTCCCATTGAGCACATATGGGGAGCATTTTTTTCCAGTACCCAGGAATGGCCGATTACCGGGTCTGGCGAAGCCGTAATGACCTGGTAATTGGGGCGCTGACATTTTTTTTTATTACAGACACGCTACCGCCAGGGTCATAATGACCCCCAATGCCGCTTAAACATGCCTGATCCCCTATTTTCTGAAGGAGGGAAATAGGAATGTCTTTCTTATGATGGCATCATTTTAATGAAACAACAGGAAATGGGGTTAGTCTTCCACCCTTGACAAGTTCACTTACTGTGATTACATTCATTTTTACCCCATCGTCTGGGGTGGTGGTGGTAGTGAAGAGGAATGTGGGGAGTGGTGAGTGAAGTTTGATTTGAAGTACTTACCATGAGAAAATGACCACAAGCAAGGAATTTGTTTTTGTTGAATTAAGACAGAACCATCACTTAGCACAGTGAGTCTCTAGGCATACCCACACACATTACCTTTTATTTTGCTCCATTTAATCTGAGGTCTCTCTCATTCATATATTCTTCTAAATCCGTGTATGCCATGATGCATATACCCCCCCCCTTCTTGGAATGTCAGTGTCAATTCACTTACATTCACTAATAATGAGTTGATGTATAAATTGAAAAGGGCGGGGGGCACTGTTAGGCAGAATTGTATGCAGTACCCTTTGGGTACAGCACACACAATTAAGACTACAAGTGCAAGTACAAATTCACCTTTGGTACAAGCCTGTACTACACAGTAAAGTGGTAGCGATGGCCGAGCAGCCAGACTTATCTCAAGAGCAAATGAGCAGTATCAATAGTTACACAAAGGACAGAAATTACTATGATTCAGACAAACACTGACTCAAGGTTTCTGAGTAAAAGAATATACATTTATTTACACATCAGTTGTATAACATCTCACTAAAGCAGTTGAAAAATCACACTCTTAATACACCTGGACAAGTTAAACTCAAAATGAAGTATGAGCAAAGTGGCACTCCAGTAATTTAAAAAGGGAGTGAAAGACAAAGTTAGGTAAAAATTGAGCAGCACCAACAGGTAAGTAAGCAGGGCAATCTAGAAAGAGGAACTACAGTGATGGAATCAAATCAAAAAGGCTTAGGGCCAAAGTCAATAGGACAAAAGTCTTTTGCCCAAGATCACATAGTTCAGGGTAGTTTGCGGTTAAGTCTTTGCCAATGGTTCCGGACGAAGTTGGTCGGCAGAAAAGTTAGTTTAAAGAGTAGAGAAGGACAAGCCCTCGGATTGGCGAAAGGTTTCACCCACTTTCACCGCGGCTGGACGAAACGAACAA
The DNA here is from genome assembly GCF_040938575.1 of Ambystoma mexicanum. NCBI lineage: Eukaryota > Metazoa > Chordata > Amphibia > Caudata > Ambystomatidae > Ambystoma > Ambystoma mexicanum. The sequence goes on along the minus strand of NC_090922.1, from coordinate 668,354,458 downwards.
CCGGATTTGCACAGTACCTTTAAATGGAGAAGAAGCTGTAGCTGAAGCGGACGTTCCTGGCAGTTCCTGCAGGCTCACGGTTCCTGAAGCGACTGTCGGACTGACATGAAGTAGGAAGACTGGAGGGTCCTGCACTTCCCAGGGAAGAAACCAGCAGCAGAGCAAAGCAACAAATAAAAGTGCGCTCCTTAAAACCCAAGCAGGGTCCGACCTTCCTGGCTATCCGATTCACTGTAGCTCTGTACAGCAAATTCGACCAGAGGAGGGAGTCCTGGCTTGCAGTTTGGGCGAACTGGTTGGTCCTACCAGCTCAGTGGAAGAAGATTCCTGGTGGATCTTCTCTGTTGTTTGAGCTTGAAGATTCGGACCTGCAGCAGGGCTTCACCGGGCGGTTCAGTCATTGTAGGGGTCCTCTTCTGTCAGCTCCTTGTCGGTTCTTTCGTTCCAGTGGCGACTCTGCCTTTCCAATCCCAGAGACATGTTTTTTATGCAGTTTTCCCCCATTCATACAGCCTGGCTGTCAATCCTGGCTGGGACAGTCACCTAGCCAATCAAACATGAGTGTGACTTGGGTTACCAAGGGAACACATGTCAGGGGTCCTAAAACCCCTCCCTCACATCCTGCCTACCCAGAATTTTAGGCACCTAAGGAGGGCCTCTGTGGGGAAGCCCACGAAAAGACGGTGAACAAAGGAACCAAACCGGATTTGGCGTGCAGAGTAAAACAAGAGAATGACATTTTCTAAAAGAAATGGCAAATAAACCCAGCCGGAACCGTATCAAAACCTACATGGTCTAGCGGGTTTAAGTTCAAGGCTACCAAGGTAGCCTAAAACAATACCAAGGTAATTAAGATAACCGCAGTAGGAAAAGTCGGGTAGTGACCACTGCCACCAGCCAAGTCTTGATGAAAAGGGAGCGAAACAATGCTCCAAGAGAAACAGACAAAAAGGGATAAGTATTAACCCTTTCCAGTACTCCATGTAAATTAGGGTGTACTGGATCTGTGGATTTTTAAAGACTAATAAAGTTAATGGCAACCTTAAATGTTCTGGGAGACAGTCCCAGAAAATGAAGTCTGAGTTGGGAGGTCTAAAAGACAACCCTGTGTCACTGCACTGAAGTTGCTGTGTAACACACAATAAAAAGATGATGCCTATGGAGTAGGTGAGGCTCCACAGTCTATGAACACAAGAAAATGTTAAACACACACAGCAAAAAACATGTAAGAGTGGGGAAAAAGGGCTCACACTTTTACCAGGTGAAAAAAAAAATCCTAGAAATCCAGCAAAGCTGCTGAGGGACTCAGTAGGCAAGGGAAATTAGCCATTCTTGAGAATTCTCCCTAACAGGCACTGCACATCATCACTACCTTGCTCCCTTTTAGATGGACATTTTGAGATAAGCCCCCTCTCCCCCGCGGCCATACCGTACTCTAGCAAAAAAGCTCCATTGTTTTGACCGATAATGAGGTAGGCATTCTCAAGTCTCACCAAGTACCCCACAGCTTGGTCCAATGAATGCAATTGAATGTGGAATCAAGGTCCATTAAACCCAATAAATCCCTGAGTGGAACTGTGCATGAACTTAATGTTATACTCTCTGGCCCAATCCATTATTCTGTTGTGCAAAACCCTTCTAACCCATTTTGCTGATGAATTGAGGAGCGAAATGGCAGGATAACAGTTCAGATCCTTTCTATCTCCCTCCTTGAAAAAAGGGTTGATAATTGCCTCCTTTGAGCTGGGTGGAGATGCACAGAAACGAGCGTAGCATTAAATGCTACAATGAAGATTGCAGACTTAATCTTGGCTTCATGTGTAAACAGTTTGTTCGAAACTGCATCTAGACCAGCAGCCTTCCCATTTGCTTGGGTGGGCAAAGCATCCTAGGGTAAGTACACAATGCATTCTTCCAAACGAAGTGAGACCACTGCAGACATTCAGACCTTTTGTAGGTACCAGCCAGAACTCTTTTGGATTGTTTGATACAGCGTCCTATTCCAACATGGAGATCCTTCCAGTTGCATTTCTCTTTTCCCCTCCTTAATAGAGCTTTTAAAGTTATATCGGACCCACACTATATGCAACGTATCACTTGCCAGTTTTCTAACGAGTCCAAAAGAATATGTGTTGCCCAACCACAGTTGTGGTTAAACCAAGCCGCTTTTCTTTCTCGATGGCCAGTATTTCCCTATATACAGTGAAAAGGCTAGATGCTGACAACAATTTATCTCCCAATGCAGATAATATTATTTTGCCTGAAGTTGTCACATTTAAAACAAGTGCTATGGCCCTCAAGGTGTGTGAAATACTTTAATTTAATACCTTGCGAATAGAGAACTGTTTGCTTGACAATTTTGAGGGCCAGCTTCCTAATTGATTGCCATCAATACGCATGGTTAGGATCAATGGCTAATGATCACTCATGACCCAGAACATAGTGCTTCTTTGTCAGATAGTCTTCCACGTTTGATTTCAAAATCTTTCACCTGTGACCAACTTCCTACCTCTACCAAAAAACTGTTGATAGTCGATCTTGACCTCGTATTGCAAAAGGTGAATATCCCCATTATATCTAAGAGGAATCTTCCATGTAATGAGTGCATGCCTAGTTCTAGCAAGCTAGAACAAAAGGTTCTGTCCACATAATTAGAGTTCTTGTCTGTCATGATTGGGCGTGGGATGCTGCAGGCTAGGTGTTCCTCTTTGTTTAACTGGTGTTCGATTGAGCAGTCCCTAAGTTTTATGTTAACCCCCCACCCCCCACCATGCCCACAAGATGTGCACTTTTATTAGAACAAGATTGAATTTACTCGCTAGATCTCATGGCATATACAAGGCAGATCAAGGGTTCTCCCTGACCTGGGCCATGATGAGAATCATAAAAATGCCTTGCTTGCCTTCAGTCCCCTATCTCTGTGGTTATTTCCACTGACAAAAGTGTTGGGGTAGAAAGGGAGGTGTCCACGACTTTACACTTTTGGTTTTGCCGTGTATATATTGCTCGACCTCAACCATTTCTAAACCTTTTGTTTATTGTGCTTGGGTGGCGAATACATTGAAATTAAACTATGGTATTGATGTCATTTCCTACGTCTCCTGAAACATAGCATTATCACGCTGGCTAATAAAATTCACAAAGTCCGGATCCTTTAGTGTCTTTCCTAAATCAGCAGCATTCCATGACAACACTTTCAGGATAGTGGCTGGGGCAGGTTCTCTTGCTAGGCCTGCACAAGGGGTGTGTTCTTCGTGAACCCGTATATCCTCTCCTGGGCTCCTTTTGATGGAATGTAAGCTTTGGAATTTCTCAAAACTGCCTCCAATGATGCTTGGTTTAAATCTAGAAGTTGCTCATTGATAAGTCCAGCCCCGCTTTCGTTGGAAACAGTCTTGAGCAAGCCCATGGGCCTAATGCCATAGCAAGTATGTCTTTTCAGGGGTGTACCAGTCATAGTGCAGGTGGGAAAAGTTGTTCAAACAGATTTCTATCCGTGCCTCGGCTATGATATTATTTTTTTTGCTCCAAACAAGATTGTGTATGTGGCGGGTGACAAAGGAAACTCTTACGCTGCACCCTCCACCATACTTACAAACTGATATTATTCTTAAAAGCTGCAGTGCCTTGTCAGATATCCACAAATACCAACATTATTGGTTAAGACCTTTGTCTGAATGAGTCTATAGGTGTTCTTATTACCATGAAAACAATCTTTAAATGTACAGATGAGAATGCATCTTCTCCATCAATGTAGTGGGCCTTGTACGCCTATATTGGCTTGCCCTTAAGGCACAGATGCCTCAGCCACTGATACTAAATGGATAAGGCTTTATTTAAATTGGCTCAGATACTCTTCGTGCTGAGACTAGTCCATCGAGAGACCTCTGATGCCAGTGGTTGTACAAATGCTGTACAATCATCAGGTCTAGGTTTATTTTTTTAACAGGACACAGTTAATTGTGTTCCATCTCCTTCTTGTCCAACTTTATCCTCTGTCATAGGCCCCAATTTTAGCAGCGATTGTGTAGGATGTTCAGCCATAGTGGAATTGCCCGTGCATTCGTTCCTTCCAGGCAGACATCCAGCCTTGTTTTCTAATAGCACTACATTTCTTAATTGACCTCCTGGAGGTTCAGACTTGTGCTGTAAGAGGAGGTCCCTCTGAATGGTGTTACTTTGGAAGTGCAACATATTTTGTCTTTCCTGTACCTCTGAGCCCTTTGCCGTTGCTAGAGCATCTGCCCATACAACCGGTCCTGGATCTCTTTCTCCATTAGATGCTCCAATGTCCAGACTTTATAAACTGTCTGAACTATTTGGGATTGCCAGCCCTTCCCTAATGCACTTTGTTTACATGTTCTTACTGACAATCCCTTCATGCCCTGAAGGAACGTCAGTTTGTTCCTTTTCACTTGAACAACCAAGATGCTTGAAGGGACTGGATGTTATGGGGGATGCTGACATACTGGCCGAGAGGTTATCTAGTCTTAATTCAAAGCTCTCCAAGCCTTCAGCCATAGATAAGTCCCTGTCCCTCCATTGCCTGCTCTTCAATGACAGAGCCTTCCAATAAAGTTTGATCAACCATTGGATCTGTTTTTTTGCTATATGCAGACTCATTAAGTGGCTCTATATCCTAGGTGATGTCAATATCCGAGCTATCATTGGGATCATCCAGAATGGAAAATGCTAGTGAGACTGGCAATTACACTGATGGTAACTGCCTCGTTCAATCCTCTAAGCAGCTCCCTGCCAACCCGCCAACCCAAATGGTGGAGTATTAACTTTCAGAACCTTTTCTAGTGCGAATTCAGCAGACGTTTGAGCTGGTGGCTGCAGAAGGACACAGGATAATGCCTCATAGTTAGAGGTTGAACCATTAACTAGGCCTCATAGTTAGAGGGTGAACCATTAACCATTAACTAGGCCTCCTGTTGGATCTTCTATATGACAAGTATCAGTGCCAGCAATGTTGTTTTGTTTACTCTAGGAGGTTTCTTATTACTGTTACTTCTAAGCACCCATCGTAGCAATGAGCACTCTGTGCCTCTTGCACTGCTTCTCTGTGCAACTCCATTTGCACTATTTTCTCTAGGGTGATTCTCTTCTTACTGAGGCCTTGATGCCCCTTAGGACATTTCTTCTGGAATTTCTGGGTTTTGTACAATCTTGGAGTGTTGAGGGCACCTTTCCCAGCGCAGGGGGGTTGGGAGGGAGTACTGATGCAAATTGATAACTGAACAGCTGTTCAGATGTGGGTATATAGATAGTAAGTATGTGAGAACGCAGGAAGGCAAGGACCACAGATGACCCTTTAATAGCTGTATATGTGCAAACATATATGAGCCAAGTTCAATTAAGCTATGTTTCAGCTGTGATCACGACACTTCAGTGTTAATGCCATGTTGTGCCGTCATCATTACTGGGCCTGCAGCAAGCTGCTGCACTTAGATGTAATGTACATTAAATGTATGGTGTCTACAGCATGTGAAATGATGTGTGCAATATGTCATTAAAACATAGGAAGGACTCTTGGTTTTCTAGCTAATCCTTCAATCGTGAACTCCTATGGTGGTTATACTTACAGGGAAAAGCAACTGCCCTATAAATAAGATAAATAAATACAATACTTAAAATAAATTGTACATTTTGAAAGTCCTTTTCGGATCATCTCTTACAATACTCGTGGGCACCGGTCCTTTCTCCAAAATGTTAAGGCATTGGAAAACTGAAGAATGCACATGTTTTTTTACTCCAAGAAACTTGGTTGACTGCTCCTTTTCGCTCGATGGCTATACGTTATGCTTCTCCCTCTTGCCGATACCAAAAGTAGGCCACCCCAAGGGGGTCTTTGTAACTGGGCAAGGAATCCTTTGCACTTGAAGAAAATGATAGCCACCAAAACGAATAGCAATGTGTTGTGCACTGAACTGATTAACCCTGCATTTGGCAGAGGCCCAATCCTGGTTCTTCCTCTCTATGACCCTCTGTTCTTCTTTAACTTCTTGTCTGACTGCTATTTTGCGTGATACTATCAGACCTTGGCACTTGCACTACCCAAAGGGAGGGATTGTTGCAACTGGAAATTTTAATGTAGATTGTCGTGACTATTCTGGTGCTCTTAAATTGGGGCCTAGGGTACGGGGGGCTCCCAGAGGTGAAAGATGGTGTGGGGCTCTAGCTGAATTTGAGTTGTCCACGGTTCTGCCAAACAAAGAGGATGAAATGTCCACCTGGTCAAATGGAATTTCTAATAGCTTTATTGATTTCATTTTTTGAATCCTGCTATTAAGAAACTCTCAATAGTTCCGATTAACATGAGTGATCATGCTATTGTTTAATTTGTATGCTTGATTACTAAACCTCTGGCTAAGGAAAATCTAACCTTTAACCTGACTGTTAACACCCAGGGTAACCGTTTGAGATTGTCAGTGGCCAATACATCTTAGTTAAACAATGCTCTTGCCACCTTGGAAAATTCGGGGAGGGACCCACTGATCGAATGTGAATGGGATCTAGAGATTTTTGTAAGGCTCTACAGTCCATCTGCTCGTAGTCTTACACACATTAATGGCCTTGTGAATGGGAGAGGGCATCTTTTTGACATTGGTGTGACCAAGAAACAAAGGGAACTGAACGTGGCACTACGAAGAGAAATCAAAATATGAATAAACTTACCAAGAGGACCAACTGTTCCAAACTGAGATCCCATTATAAATCTTGGCTTTGCAGTTATCGATCTAGTGAAGCCTGTGCAGGCTGGAAATATGTGAATCAGCTTATTAGGACCGGGGACTCTGGTAAGTTCTGGCATATGATTCGAACCTGTGGTGCTGGATTGGCCACAATTGATATTTGCTGTCTCCGAAGAAGGCTGGGCCAGCCATGTTGGCTCATTATTTTCGGATAAAGATGTATTGCCTATAATCATTGGTTATGAAACGATGGTGGGTTCCCTGTTATGGCAGCATATACATAGGGCTAACCTGGTTAAGACCTTAATGCAGGTCAAATCTTCTAGAGAGGTTGGCCCGGATGGTTTATCCAATATGACAATGAAGAGTGATCCCCGTCTTTGGGCTCATATCCTGAAACAACTGTTTGTCCAAATTTGTGAGACTGGTAGATTTCCAAGGTCTTGGCAACAGTCTATTCTTATTCCCGTCCAAAAAAAGGGCCCTCGGCAGGTGCCGGGAAACTATAAACTGTTGGCTATGTTAGACAGCAGTCTGAAGATTTTCTCGTCCTGCTTTTGGAGTTCTTAACAGAGTGGGTGGATACAAAGGGACTCAGCCGGGTTTCAGAAAGAAGTGTAGCTCAGGGGCAAAGCACTCGCCTTGGAAGAAATATGATGCAGAACAACACAGGTTCGATCTCTGGGTCCACGCTTAGAAACCTCTGGGTATAAGTGCGTTATAAATGACCAATTATATATATATCCAAATATATATATATATGTACATCCCACTCGATTTGGGCTCTTGGGCTCTGTAGACTTTGATTTCGGACACACTGCTTTCCCCGGAGTCTACTCTATAAGTATGCTTTGTAGATTATAGTTCTGCTTTCAATAGTGTTAATCGAAGCAGACTTTGGGAAAAAGCTGCCCCAGTGGGATATCAACCCTTCTATCCTTTATTTCCTTAAGCTTTTGTACAGTGACACTTATGTCAGTGTCCGCTTATCCAAAAAGGGAGACTTAACCGACACTCTACCTACTAATCTAGGCTTAAAACAGGGATGTGTTCTTGCTCCCATACTTTATAACCTATATGTCTCGGATTTTGCCCCTAGCTTGACAATGGTAAATAATGCCCTGCCTCAGTTTGGTAATGCCTCTATTAGTTCCCCAGTATATACAGACAATACTGTGATCTTGGATCGCACACCAAATGGCCTGCAACGATCACTGGATGTGTTGGGGCAGTATACTAGGGGGAATGGGCTCCAGATATATGCCCAAAAAACTAAAATCATGTCCATTGGAAAAAAAGCTCATGGACAGCCCTCCATCTCATGGAGGCTCTGTGACCTTCCTATTGAGCAGGTTAATGAATATAAATTCTTGGGTATTTATATTAGGAACACCTTGGCCCTCATTACGGCCATGGCGCTCCCGTAATGAAGGGTGCCGGTACGGGACTGGCACCCTTCATTAAGGGATGCCCTATTCCGAGGTTCCCTTGCGGGATGCGGTAAGGACGCCTGGTAAAACCAGGCGTCCTTAGCAGGTGCTGCGAGGGGACCAGGGAGCTAATAACGGGCCCGTTATTAACGGGCCCGTTATTAGCTCCCTCCCCATTCCCATTGAGCCCTATGGGGGCTAAAACGGGAATGGGGATGTTTTTTCCAATGAGGACTTACCGTGTCCTCCATGGTTGGAATAGCCTGGTAAGTCCTCATTGGAGGAACCTGGTACTGGAACCCAGTATGGAGGCAGCCATGCCCTTATTAAGGCATGGCTGCCTCCATACTCGTAATGAGGCCCCTTGTCTTTCACTTACCTGTCTGAAAGAGTCTTGCTGAAGGCTTGGAAAAAATGGTTCACCCTTTGGCGGGTCCTTGACAAACATAAGGGGGGGTCGATTGAGGCTAAAGTGCAGGCCTATAAGCTTTCTGTAATACCAGTTATATTGTATGGCCTGGAAATATATCCAGAAAGTGCTGTGTATTGATTAACAATGTTGGAAGCAAGAATCCTGCAGTCCTTACTGGGCCTTCTGTGACGGTCCCAGTCCAGGCAATTAGACTCGAATTGGGTCTCCAATCTTTAATCTCGCTTTGGAAGGTGTCAGTCTGTCGATTCTGGGCCAGTATAAGATTTGTAACATATCGGAGCCCCTCTTTGATTGGACAGATTATTGCCCAATGCACAGAGATGTACGCGTATTGTATGGTTCAGAGATATGGAGTCTGTTGCCCTCCAACACTTCGCTGAGACTGGCGTGAGTGTACTCCCTGAGTCAGAGCTAGACTTCCATCTGTGTGGGTATGTCAAGAAAACTGGGCTATGTGATAGAATACAATCTATAGCACACTTGGCTGGCACATGGAAATACTTAAGTTATTCTCAGCAGGGTGACTTTGCGGAATTCCTGCGTAAGTACCTGACTACTCCCCATTACCCTGTACTCACACGCTTCATTCTTTTTTTAAGTTTGGAGATTTTACCAGTCTTGATAAATACTGGCGCTTGGAGGGGAATACCTAGAGATGAACGTTTATGCAGGTTGTGCAATTTCCATTTAGAAACCTCACATCACATTCTCACAGATTACACATCTTTGACCCATACTTATCAAAAGGCTTATACCAATTTTATCAATTACCAATCTGATCAAAGTTGGAGACAATTTTTTGTGGCCAAGTCGTTGTTGGTCATGGCTGCGGCACTCCACATATAGTTGCTGGTAAAACCGAGACTCAACCCTTAGTCTGGGTGATCCTCGGTTGAGAATACCATTTTTTTAATTTTGTTATTTTTTAAAATGTTTGTTGGTTTAAAACAAAATAAGCAAGCCATCAATCGGCTTTACAAATTAAATTAAATTAACCATTTACATGTCATTGCATCTCTCTTCACATCATTAAAAAGAAGACAATTGTCTTAAAAAGATGTCCAAAAGTGTAATATTTTGCGATTTTGCCAAAAGGAGGATTAACCATTAACCATCACAATTTCATTTAGATTAAGTCAGCACATTTGATAATCTCCCACCTTAGAATAGATTCGTTTTCAGATTTTAGTTTTTGTAGAATTGCCTCAATAAACTTAAGCATTTCAAGAAAGAGGCTAGTGCTTTCTCCATTAGCATCCATTGCCACCAGGATTCATCAAGATCCATAGAAACCACCATTTGCATTTTCTTTAGATGGAGTGAACGTAAAACTATTACGTTTGGACAAACAACCACCCAGTGCGACAATGTTTCAATCTGATCTTTTTTTACAGAACTGACAGGTTGCTTCATTTTGCAAAATCTGTTTCCTTTCCAAGGCAGTCTCATTAGTGGGTAGAATATTAAGTCTTACTCGTAGGAGTAAGTCTCGATAAATGGGAGATGGAAATCTTTTTAAATATAGTATCAAGTTATTTAATCCTTTCTTGTCTGTTTCTCGCGATGGTCTTCTGGGATCTTGATTTCTCAACCACAGAGTTTCAATCCAGTCTTGTTCAATACGTTTTATTTAAATTTTCGTAGGATTAAAGAGTAGGTCTTCTTCGCTTAAATTTCACTGTTTCATTATTAACGCAATCTTGGACCACCAGTGTTGGAGGATGGTATCATTACATCTCTCTGGGAAGCAGAAGATTTCTAGAGGAGAATTTATTTCTGCCAACCTAGTTTTTCTGTATAGCGAGATAGATTTCCATAACACCATACTCTCTAGTGATTGCAATTTAAGTTCTTCGTGAATTACTGCTATCTTAAGGGCATTGGGTAAACGTAAGCATGTTCGCCAAAAAAGGCCTTCCAAGAGTGGCCAGATTTCCCATGGTACGTGAAGCATTCCTTTGGCACCATATGTCAATATGGCAGCAACATTTTGATGGTAAAATGTCACCAGAGGTATCAGGGAGAATCTTCCATAGGATTTTGGATCCTTGGGAAGCTAGACGTTTCACTTTTAGTCAAAGCACCTGATAATGAGCACTCTCATTGTTGTTTTATTGATCAACACACCAAGATATAAAATGGTGTCCATAACTTCTAGTTGCACACCATTTGCCTACCAGCTTAATTTCGTAGAGTTTGGAATTAGACCAGATGACATTTGTATAATTCTTTATTTCCGAACATTTAGAATCATATAATTAAGTTCCAGGTATTTTTTAAAACAATCTAATCGTCTTTGCAGGCCTATGGTGGTAAGATCAATGAAGACTATATCATCAGCATAAAGTATCCAAGCAATTGCTTTGCTATCTATTTTTGATGGAAATGCTCGAACCTCAACTTGAGGAATTCCTAGATCAGATATATATATATATATATATATATATAGGCTAAAAAGGAATACGGCAAGGGCGCATCCTTGTTTCAACCCTCGCTGTGTCGGTATTTGCTTTGAGAGTGTGCCTGCATTCGAGAGTCTGATCTGTACTAAAGTATTAGAGTAAAGAGCACGGTTTCCTTCGATTAGGTCCCTTGGACAGTGCCACTTGGTTAGTTTCAGCCAAAATTTAATATGATTTACACAATCAAACGCTTTTTCTAGATCTAAAAAATCCATATATATTTTTGCCTTATTTTCTAAGGCTGTTTCTTTCAGAATGCCTAGCGTAAAGATGTTTAATGATGTTCCAATCCCTTTAGTGAATCCTGTTTGTTGTTGATTAAGGATTCCTGCATTCTTTACCCATTTGGATAGATCTCTCAAAAGTATTGTGGCAAAAGACCTTTCCCATAGAGTCCAACAATGCTATAGGACGATAGTTATGCAGATTTTTCCTGTCCCCTTTTTATGAATTGAAACAATTATGGCTTTGCACCAGGCTGTTGGAATCTGCTTTGATCTTAAAACTTGATTAAGATTAGCATTACGATTCTACTCCATGCCTCTGGATTTTTTTTGAGGAATTGGTTAGATATCTCATCGGGGCCACCTGCTCTCGAGGAGCTAAGTTTCTTGATTCTGTCTTCGACGTCAGCTACGTCAATTTCGATGTTCCACTTACGCATAAATGTTACCGGTTCCTTGGGAAGAGTATCTTGAGGTGCTGAGAATAGGTTTGTATAATGATCACACCAAGACTTCTCACTAATGTTTTGGGAGCATTTTATCGGATCAAAATGAGCCACCATTACTTAGCAATTCCGAGAGATCACGTGTACTTTTCTGGGCTAACGCCTTTAACATAAACTCGGCTTCTGATTGGAGACGTTGTGATCATGTAGCAATTAGCCAATTTTATATGTCTGTTTCTTCAGTCGGATTAGTTCTTTCCACCTGGTCTCTTTACACTTTTTTATTCTTCAAATGTCAGCTCGCAATTTTTTCTTTGCATTGTAAACTTTTAAGTCAAAGTGATTTTGATGGTGGCCCTTATATTGTTTACAAGGTTTAGAGAAGTCTTTTATGATTCAAGTGTAATCGACCAGATTAAACTCATCACTTGGGCATTGTTTAAGAATATGCCCTATCTTTGCTCTTTCCCTTTTACCTATTCTCAGTCTATTTTGTCCCCAAGAAACTTCTACTGAACCCATGGTTTCACAACGATGTTTATTTCCTTCAAGGTTAAAGGCTATTGCGATTAGATCATGATTGCTTATACATTGTGGTTTGACTTCCAGAAGGTGGACTCTCCTTTTTAGATTTCTTGATACAAAGAAGTCATCCAAACAATATCTCGTATCTCCTCTACCCCAGGTGACCTGGCCAGGGATATCACCCATTATAACATCATTAAGCATATGTAAGTCTTTTACATCCAATTGTTGATGCCACTTACGAGCATTCCCAGTTGGATCATTCTCTTTTTTTGGAAAGCCCTTATTGTCTAATAAGTGCATATTAAAATCGTCACAGATAATCACTAGAGCATCATTCAAGCCTATGGTAACTTGATCTATATCATCACATAGTGATTGGAGGAAATTACTTTCATCTCTTTGGTTAGCTCTCCAATAGTCATTCAACAATATGACTTTTTCCAGAGCATTTTGAATTCGTCTTTGAAGATGTAAAATCTGAATATAAGGGTTTGGAATTCTGTGATGTATTACTTGGTAGACAGAGTCTGTTTTTATCAGAGTTCAGAGACCAGAGAAGGGTAGCCCCATCTCGCCCTTGCCGGCTGGATTTAGCAAGGCTTTGTATCTATTGCATGCCGGGGCAGATCTTAACCAAGTTTCTTGCATGCATATCACCTCATATTTTAATAGGTCCGGTTTCTTGCCCGAAAATAGAGATTTAAAACCTCTTGTGTTCCAACTTGCTACCCATGTCCATGAGGGTGGAACGACATTAATAGTCTATTGGAGTTTTCGATCGGCTAGGGCTACAGCAAGCCAATTCCATTGGTTGTCATTGGAGATTGAATTCCTTACAGATTTATCTTCATTATTTCTCACGATAAAGTGAATTTTTCGTAAATCTTGTTTTTCCATGAAGATCTGGTTTCTTGGATTACCCGATGGAAAACGGATCTTGGCCATTAGTTTATCATCGTGATCTGGGCGAAGATTTAACATTTTTAAAATCTTTGGTTTGACGATTTCCAAGATTGTTTTTTTGATTGATGAACAAGTCCCTTACTTTTGGGATTATGAATCCGTGGATACTCATGTCGATTAATTTGCGAGTGAACTCTACTCTTGAATTCACAAGATTCTCTAAGTGAATTGTATCTTTGTTCAAATCTTGGCCTCTGTACAATAGACTGACAAAAAGTCTTGAAGGGCATTACCCAGTCGTGAAAGATTCTCGGTCTGCTCTAGCATTCGCTTCTTGATTTGCCAAGAATTCAAGTGTATAATTACTTTGTCCATCGATTTCTCTGAGACAAATTCTACTATCTTTAGATCATCAGTAGATATAGATCTTAGACTAGGCAAGTGGTTGAAAAGCTTTATCACTGTTAGCCTGTTCAAAATTGGGACTTCTCTTCTTTTATCAATACATTCCAGATTTATTTTTTGATCTTCTTTGTTTTGATCTTTGCTAGTAAGCCGAGACCTTATGTTCGTATTCAGGCACTTCAAGGGGGCTTTTGATTTTTTTGTGTCGATAATTTTTCCCTCTTTTCCTCCATTGTAAAGAATACTCCAGGCATTGTACATTTTTCAGCACAAGGCTTATCAGTGGAGGATTTAAGGTTTGCTTCCTTTTTTTTGGGAATCTTGTGATATTTTGGCAGCAAGGTTTTCAATTTCAGCCCATTCGGATTCAGAGAGGTCGTTCCAATGTGCATCTTATGCTTCATGCTCTATGCACTCTACTAGATCACTAAGAGCAGATGAATCATCCAGATCATCTATCGTTACCTCATTTCTAGATGGGCCGATAGGAAACATGGTTATTTTGCTCTTGGGGATCAATGAAGTTTTGACCACCAGCACTAATTCTTTCTGTGCTTTCTTGGCAGGTTGGTCATCTATGAGTTTAAGTGGGATGTGTAGATTTCTTAGGAATGCGGGAGAGCCTGTCTCTTTACGTTTTCTTTTTCAGAGGTGGCTGGTTTTTCTTTTTCTTTTGGTCTTTATTTAAAGACTTTTTGATCATTAAGCCTTGATCAGGTCCACCTTTGGCCAGGTCTTTGTCTGTAAAAATGGAGAATATATTAATGTCAACATTGTTTACTTGAGCTGGAATTGTTAGATCAATGGTAATTACTGGAGGCAGGAGCTCATCTGAAGGTAACAATGGTTCTACAGCTTGTTGTGGTAGAGCTGGACCAACACTCATGCCACGCTACACCTGCTAACTGTCACTTGACTCGCTTCGCTCCGCTTCGGTTGAGTTGGAGCTTTTGAGTCAGTGGCAGCAAGTTGGTAGGAGGGGCTCGCAGAGTTACCAGCATGCACAGGAGAATTAAAGTGAACCACACTCCTTTGAAGCAGCGTTTCCAGCAAGGTGTAATATTCCATTTGAAACAGGTCACAGTGCTCAGTATTTGTATGTTGTGGAGGAAAATGTGCAATAAGGTGCTTCTATTTTTGGTATTAATCAATTTGACTAAAATGAAATATGTTATTTATTCGATTGTTAGAATGTGTGTAATTTGGTCATTTATTGCGATTTAATTGTGATTTTTACACTTAAGAAGTGTCTTGATGTTTTTACATCTTGTTTTTATCGTGTGAAAGGTTGTTTCAACCACATGCACGTAAATAAAATAAAATAACTGTCTCTATCAACTGGTGGTGAACAGTACATGGGTTATGATGGGTTGTGGTGGTTGTCAGTGCTGCTCAACACAGGCCAATGCTTATGTCAATGCCATCTTCCCATTCCCAAATCTTTAAATTAAAGTGTTGAACCATCAGGACTGGAAAGATCAGATTTGTAATACAAAGTGTATGTTCTATTAGTCTTCTCTAGTGGCAAGGACGTGTATGCTTGTACTTTTTGCATAGACTTGATTAAAGATCAGCAGTTAAGGGTTAAAGGTCCTACGGTTTTGCCAATGCACGTGAAGTAGTTAAATTGCCAAGCAATCAGACATATGTCCGTGGCAGTGTTGCAATCTGTTTTTGTTCCCCTGGGCTGTTCATCCATGAATCTATTCTCTGATTTTCTTAGCTCTGGCTAGAGAGAGCTTTTGCTCAATGTCAGATCTCTAGAATATACATATCAGAGAAGAGTCTTGGTGTCAGCCAGTAGCTCCATGATGTAGAACAAGTGCGTTTTGCTGGAAGCAATGTTGCAGCGGTAGCCACTCAGGTGAAGAGCTAACCAAGTTGGAGGAGAGATTTGTGAATGACACTTTTAATCGCATGTTCTGTTTCACTAATGCTTGGTATATTCATGCGCTTTTCACTCTTGCACTGCATTAGATTGTTAGTGTTATTTTGGTGTTTGTTTAGGTCTGCTCTGCACAGCAGGACACAAGTAACCTACATTTCTGAAGCTTGACCTGTTGGTTTTGCCAATGCCGATAGTACTGCTTCTTGGGTGGACCTTATGAGATGTGGCACGTGGAACGCAATGGATACTGTACACATTTCTATTTTCTCTGCTATTTGAATTGCATGCAAGTTTATCTGCAATCTAAACAATAGGCTCCTACTGCGTTTAGTGTTACCTTGCAAAGAGACAAGATTGTAGCTCGTCTTTGTCAATTAAAAGATATGGTGAAAGCAACCCTTTGCAATGGAGGGTTTTCTCCTGTGCGCGGGTTACAACAAGATATGGGCAGCAGGAGAAAGCAGCCCCCCTCCAGATTGGTTCACTCACGGCAGAGCGAGACATGGGGCACGTGTCCCTTTTTCTGCCCGGTTTCCCTATTGCCTTATTTGTTAGGTCCTACACCAGCAAAGAAGCACGGTTTCACATCCCAGGCAGCTTTTCCAATCCGGCCGTCAATGGGTCAGTATGCAGGTGGTAAGAGTAGCAAGATGGGACGGTGGAGGTGGCTACTGCACGAGGACTGCATGCACACTGCACTCTTCTCCCAAATCCAGGCTTGCAGATCCCTCTGCCTGCGACACGTGAAGCAATACCAAAGCAACGCACACATCAGTCCCCACAAGAAACAACACAACGATGGCTGAATCACCGCAGAAACACACTAAGAGGCATACAGAGGAACACAACTTACTGGAGGCCCGAACTCACCTTGAAAGTGGGTTTTGAATTGCTCCACGCCCTTTACTTTTACGGAGAAATGAAAGTGTAGAGGCAGGGCTACACGGCTACCACGCAACCTTAAGTAGGGGAAGAACACTGGCTCTGCTGATGAGTTCACTGCCCTTCTTGCAGTCCTTTCTTGCGACGGAGAGGACAAGGAACAGCTCAAAGGAAATGACCATCTATTAAAGTAGAAGCAAGCCGCCCACTGAAAGTGACGGAGGAAGGCTGATAAACCTTGATTGCCTTTACTCTAAGTGGCAGCCAGGGATGCTCACTTTTAGGAAGCCGAAATCCATCCCATACGCAATAATACTGTTTTACTAACATCAAGAAGATGCACCCTCTCCTCCTCTGGAGGAAAAGGAGATGGAATGCAAGCTGTGAAGGCAATCCCATGATTAATCTGAATATTACCAGGTCTTTGGAAACAAAAGAAGGTCCTGTCCACGAAAAGGCAAAAGAAATATGGGAGCAGTAGAAGGGCTAAGGTGGGAGGGACCAAACTAGCACTTTCTAAGTTAGAAAATGCATACTACCCCTTTATGAAGGAACTTCATATACACAGAGAGATCTCACAGGGTGAGAACTGCTTTCACTTGAGGGCAGGCTAATTCAAAATTGTAGTATGGTCATGTGCCATACCGCACAATCTCAGAAACATCCCACATGCTTCACAAAAGGCACTCATTGCAGCCCCCTTTCAAAAGGTTCCTGTTCTGGAGGGGTGTAAGACATGGCCTTAAATAAATCCTGGAGAGATGCCCAATGTCTAACAGGAGTCTGTAGCGTTAAAGAACTGGAGCTTTCTGCACACCAATAGCTCTATTTCCAGTTACACTTAATACTGGAGCTCCATGTTCCCAACAGCCAAACCGAGCGGAACATCTGCCTTAATTCTCCTGTTGGAGAGACGAGGACTCAAATGGTTAAGGGCCCACAGGGAGGATCCATTAATGTTCTGCTGTCATGAAAATCAGTAGCAGGACCACCTTCAACATCAGAGCCCCTTATTCCCTGATTTTCAGGCAACTGGCTGGGAGGGTTAAGAATGAGGCAACGCAAACAAAAAACACTTGGGTCAAAAAGGGAGAGGGCAACTACCCACAAGCCAGTTCAAGAACCAGATTGAAGAAAGATCAGCAACACCATGTAGAAGTGCGGGTGTCTGTGTGTGTGTGTGTGAGAGAGAGAGAGAGAGAGAGAGAGAGAGAGAGGGAGGAAGATTCTGGGAAGAAGTGAAAACCCACCTTAAGGTTACCTCCTGCCATGTTCTTTGTTGCTTAATGCTTTAAGCATACACATAAGAAAAAAACTCACTGTGCTCATGATCAGCATTTCTCTAAAACGTCAGTGAGTTTACGAAGCAGGTTAAATATCCAATCAGCCATATCCAATCACCCACATTTATAAATCCAGAAATGCCTGTGTTTTCCCCGGTGGGCCTTTCAGTTGGACATCTATCAAATGGACAAATGGATTTGATTGCATTCAGTTGCACAAATTGGAGTTTGCGGCAAGTGGCCTACAGATCATGGCCATGAGAAACACACTCAGATAAAAAAAATACGAACCGAAACCAATTGACAACATTCCCCACCAATAAAAGATTGAAAGAAGAAAT
This sequence comes from Ambystoma mexicanum, assembly GCF_040938575.1. Taxonomy (NCBI): domain Eukaryota; kingdom Metazoa; phylum Chordata; class Amphibia; order Caudata; family Ambystomatidae; genus Ambystoma; species Ambystoma mexicanum. Next base: position 668,336,535 of record NC_090922.1, on the reverse strand, counting down.
ATGGACATTAGGAAGCAAGGCCATCTCTACTCTATTTCCAACCACATATCTGAGGATCAGGACCGCTAGTTTAAGGGGGCGTTTTTTAGGTACTTTGAAACTACCTGTGGAATGTATATTGAAAAAACAATTTAGATATATATATATATATATATATATATATATGTTTTCCCACTCTAGATAGGACAATCATAGAAAAGTTAAACATTTAAAATGTGGAACTGACTTCACAAATGTTTTTCCTGAATTAAAAATGCATGTGTTGATGGACTGTTCGGCCAAAATGTCATCCTGAATGATACCATCGCCTGAGATAGATCTGGCTTCTTGCAGGCAGACATTTAGTCGAAGAGTGGTTGCACATCTCCCTATATATAGCACTGTAAACACTGAGTTAAATAGCTCATTAGTCTGGCTTACTTTCCTGCTATGAATGGCCTAGCTCGGTTGCAATAATTAGTATGATTTGTTAAGTTTGCAACCCGTTTTGGTCGTACAATGACAGGCATCAGCTAGGTCAATGCAGCGTTCGTTTGTTTTTTAGTAGTATACACCAAACTACTGACAAGGGACACATTGGCGCATAAAATAGTCCCGGGTATCAACAAAAAGTGACCCGCATTCATGTATCTATATCCATGACTTTTAATGACAAACTGACACAAAAATACTTTTATTGAATTAACTTGGAGAATTATGCAGAGGTGGTTCAATGCATATTTTTGGAAAGTCTAAATAACTTCTTCAGCAGACTGCCCAGAGCGAAATGAGTAGCACAGAAACACGCTGGGCAGTTCATTAGTATTTGCGGAAAAGGGGAGGGTTCTCAGTTTAACCTTTATTGGATGAAGGAAAGGTATGCATTGCATGCAGACAAACAGTACATTTTGGGCATCAATTGCTGGGATAATTCTTGATAAATGGGTTTAAAACGACCACCTTTACAGTCTACTAAATCAATAAAATGGCCCACAAGGGTCCAGAAAGCTGCCCAGTACTCACCTGTAGGGCCAGCCCTTCGAGAACTGCTTTAGTAGTCTACTGGCCACTCTCGTTTAGAGTAAAAAAGGCATCTTTCTCTGAAAAGATGTTTAATGGTCGGGAAAGGTTTTCCAGTAAATGTTGACTAGGCACACAGACTTTTATTATTATTATTCTTATGGTATTTATTGAGCGTGGACCTAGCTTCGAGAAGCAACAGAGCGCTTTGCAGAGGTATACACAGTACAGATGCATAACGCAGCACTTTTCAGAGGTAACAACAGAACAGATTTACAGCGGGGCGTAGGATACACAGGGGCACAGATGAGGGGTACAGCTGTACCGGTTAGCTGGGAGGAGAGGAGCCGGGGGCGCCTAGTGAGTCAGGTGGTGCGAGGGGCGATGTGATGGCCTAGTTATTGAGGCATAGAGATTCCTTGGAGAGGTGGGACTTCATTTCCCTTCAGCTTTTGCAGACGTTTTACATTTACTTTCACAGACAACAAATGTGCTTTCAATGAAGTCGAAGCTGTCTCTCAAGACCAATGTTATTTTGGAACTCTAAATACTAAACTGTCACTGCATCGTGATAGCAGGCGAAACAACAGATAATTTCTTACAAATAAAAGTGTTATTCAGTAATTATGTAAATGCAAAAAAGTCATTTGATAATGAAAAGAGAGAATAAACAAAATATAAGCTAACTTTGTATGTGTGCACCACACAACTTTACTGCTGTAACAAGACCAAGAATGCTCAGCCTGGCAGGGACCACACTTGCTGGCATGCGTGGTGGCCCTGCTGTCCAGCATTGTACCATAGTTATTTAAGCAGTGGACCCTCCCCCCATTACAGTAAGTGCGTTTTTAGTGGATATTTTCTCTTGTGTATATCCAACAAAATAAAAATGGAAGTACGTGAAGGTTATTATAACTATGAACTCCTGGAAACATTACATTCAGAGTTGGCGTCTACAGCTGGTAAACATTGGCATAGACAAAGGCAGACAAAATGTGGGAGGAGTTGCTTAATGACCTGCAGGCTGTAGGCATAATTAGTGCACACATTTCATCCGTGTACTACTTTCAACAGAGCCACTGATCTCAATAGGGATGGTAAAAAAGCAACAATGTAAATGGGACCGCAGTGTGCAGCTTAGGTGTGACCTGGGGCTGATGTGAGACACTGATGAGAATCCTACAAACCAAAGAAAGGAGTTGAGATTTAGCATAACGTTGCATAGTATGGCAGTGTGGTGTAGTGTAGGGACTAACAATGAACCCGATTAATTATTAATCCACTAACCATTAACCTCAACAGACTAAACTATTAGTAATTAGAAGGTCAAATGCGGGTCTCCTGACAAATGCTGATGCATAAAAAGTCTTGCTGAAAGAAAAGATACATTCTTGTGGTGGGAGGGAATGCACGAAGAGGCACATAAGTGTGTTCGCCTCGCTGAGCCAATTGTGAATATATTTCTCATGTTATCATTTGTCCAGAAAAGATAAATGGCAAATAAGGATGAATATCCTGAAAAATATAGAATGTTTTCTCTCCACTGTAAAATGTGAAATTACATGTATTTATCGTTTTGCTTCTTTTTCCTATGATTGCAAAATCCACATCTAATTGGTACATGACGTTACTCTTTTACATGCAGACGTTCTATGCTGTACTAAGAATTTCCAACTGGATTTTGATAAGCCGTATTTGGACTCTGTCCTATTTTTAACAAATTCGGATAAAAGCCAAAGAGTGCTGTTACAAAAACCGTGTGTGTGCATGGCCTGTCATTGTGTGGGTTTATTCTTTCACAATAAGACATTTTAGTGTGCCCAGTACTGCAGTAGGTCTGGAATTGTAGCAAGAGGTCCCAAATAAAAGAACATAACAGCAAGCTAATTCCCCATACATTAGCAAACGAAAATTAGGAAAATATATTGTGGCAACTTATTGCAAGTTGCTGCATGTAACGGAAGTGACCTAGAGATATAAAAAAGTCCTCACACGTCCTTCAGGTTTTCTGGGGGTGATTAAAAGGCAAGGCTTTTTGCTTCCTCTCCTATACCATTTTTTATAGCGATTGCATTTGGGGGCCATGGGTGATTAATGGATGTTTTATTAATGTATAGATGCAGAGTTGCTGCTCTTAGCAGACTGTGATGCTGTAGTTTGTGCTGTGGGAAGATACTGAGGTGTCTGGTGATTAAAGGATGCTGTATTAATGATATAGATGCAGAGTTGCTGCTGTTAGCAGAGTTGTGGGGCTGCCGTTTGTTCCGTGGGTAGATGCTGGGGTTTCCGGTGATTAATGGATGCTGTATCAATGATATAGATGCAGAGTTGCTGCTGTTAGCAGAGTTGTGGTGCTGCCGTTTGTTCCGTGGGTAGATGCTGGGGTTTCCGGTGATTAATGGATGCTGTATTAATGATATAGATGCAGAGTTGCTGCTCTTAGCAGACTGTGATGCTGTAGTTTGTGCTGTGGGAAGATACTGAGGTGTCTGGTGATTAATGGATGCTGTATTAATGATATAGATGCAGAGTTGCTGCTGTTAGCAGAGTTGTGGTGCTGCCGTTTGTTCCGTGGGTAGATGCTGGGGTTTCCGGTGATTAATGGATGCTGTATTAATGATATAGATGCAGAGTTGCTGCTGTTAGCAGAGTTGTGGTGCTGCCGTTTGTTCCGTGGGTAGATGCTGGGGTTTCCGGTGATTAATGGATGCTGTATTAATGATATAGATGCAGAGTTGCTGCTGTTAACAGAGTTGTGGTGCTGCCGTTTGTTCCGTGGGTAGATGCTGGGGTGTCTGGTGATAAATGGATTCTGTATTAATGTATAGATGCACAGTTGCTGCTCTTAGCAGACTTGTGATGCTGTAGGTTGTGCTGTGAGGAGAAACTGAGATGTCTGGTGATTAAAGGATGCTGTATTAATGATATAGATGCAAAGTTGCTGCTGTTAGCATGGCTGTGATGCTGTAGGTTGTGCTATGAATAGGTGTTGGTGGGTCAGGTGATTAACGGATGCTGTAATAATGTATAGATGCAGAATCCCTGCTGTTTGCAGAGTTGTGGTGCTGTTGCTAGACATTGGTGGGTCTGGTGATTAATGGATGCTGTATTAATTATATAGATACAGAGTTGCTGCTGTTAGCAGAGTTGTGATGCTGTTGTTTGTGCTGTGAGTAGATGATGCTGCTCCTGGTGATTAATGGATGCTATTTAATGATATCCCCCATCAATTTGCTCTTGTTTACCCCACGCATTCATCTATACACATCCAATCCTTGGTGCTGGCACTTCTGTCAGCTGGCTTGGCAACCCCAGTTCTCTCCTTTGTAACATGGAGAATTGCTTACAAACTAACCTGGTGAAAGCCTCCACATAACTAAGGCCCATCACGCAACCACACACCAACCATATTTAGCACCATGTATTGTCTTCTCTAGATACTGCCATCACGTTGTACCACCAAATTAATTTACATAGAAACTTACCTGATTTGATAGAAGAGCCTCGTGCTGCAGGGTGGTACAACAGCATCGTTAGACCACCAAATTAATTTACATTGAAACTTACCTGATTTGATAGAACAGCCATGCGCTGCTCCACCGCCTTATGTGATGTACTGCAACCATAACCTTAAGCTATATGATGTACTACAAGCACAACCCTAAGCTATGTGATATACTGTAACCTCCTGCCTTTTGAGATGTACTGCAACTGAATCCGTAACCTTAAGCAATGTGATGTACTGCAACCGTAATCTTAAGCTATGAGATCTACTGCAACAGTAACCTCCTGCCTTATCTAATGTACTGCAACCATAACCTTAAGCAAAGTGATGTGCTGCAACCTAACCTTTAGCTGCATGATATACTGCAACCGTGCCCTTAAGCTATTTCAATATATAGGAGACAAAAAAACGAATAGCACATCACACTCAAAGATGACACAAACATTCACCGGCAACACACCCAGTCAAGAACTGGTAGCACTGCACGTGCACTCACAGAAGTCATACAGAAAAAGACAACTAACGAAAACAAACCACTCAAAAGCACAATAAATCACACCACACAACACATTGCTCCTGGTGCATACTGCATGCGACAAAGACGAGTATAAAGATATCACGAGCAGAAACCACTGTCAACATGGAGGGATGGCCTTCAGCTTTCAACAGAGAAAACCCAACCAGTCAAAAATGTGTGTAAAGAAGGGGCAACCGTCATCGTGAATGTGAGAATGGGCACTGTGTAATTCTGGGATGCTGCTTCATTGGCATTGCAGGCCCACTCCATGGCTCGTCTTCCTGAGTGAGACTTGTGATGTGGCCTGCGCAAAAGGAAAACATGTTGACTTTGCAGCTTCAGGTCGTAACGCAATCAGTTTAAACAACATGCACAAGACGGAAGATGTGCAAAGATGATTAATAGATCTCAGGAGGTTGGCAACAGTGCTTATTTCGTTGCCCCATACATTCGCAAGAAAACACTGCAAGAATGTGTGGACTTTTATCAGCAAATTATTTACTCGTTCAAAAAATGTTGCCTTTTTTTCGTGGCACTGGATACCAAAAAACCTGTTATTAAATAAGAATTCCAACTCTTTCCTAAATTCTCTTCCCGTTTTGAAAAAAAGTCGGTTTCTTAATTAAACATGATAAAGTAACGGTTTTACGAGGTGAACGAGATTTCTGTTTAATCTCCTCGGTTTCTAAAGTAAGATGCTGCAACTTTCAATCCTGAGGGAACTGTTTGACACACTTCAGTGTTAAGGAGAATAGAACACTCAGATCCGATTGTTTCTGAGTGTAGCATTGATGTTCAGGGTACTGCTATGAGATTTTTCACATCACCCCGTTCGTCAGCAGGGAACCCCCACATTAATTCAAGACTTCGGACCTTCACTGATAGACATTCCTCAATGTTGCAGGTGCAAGATATCTTTTCTGAAGCTCATGACGCTCAACAATGATAGAGTTGCCACCCATTGACTTACCCATGAAGACCCTTGTGGCCCAGCGCGCCTGCAGCTCTGATGCAACCAAAAGGGGACCGATGGGCTGGATGAGACCAATGAGTGCCAGCGTCGGTTTCTCCAGGTCCGGTGGAAACACATTCTTGTAGAGGACAACATGGCTGTCATTGACTTTGATGGCCGACTCTTGCAGGAAAGGGAAATCAAAGTTTATCCCTGTTGCAAAGATGATGACGTCTATGTCCTCTCGGGTCCCATCCTCAAATGTGACCGCCTGTTCGTGGAAGTCTTTCGTAGCCGGTTTCATCACCACCGAGCCTTGAATTATGCATGCTGGCAGATCATCGTTGACCAGTGGGTCTTTCCATTCGGAGCTAGTGAGAAAGAAAGTGCATATGCTATCAATTAAAACCTTAGATTCATCTTTTGTAAAAATGTTTAGTGTAGTTCACTTACATACATAAACAAACTAGAGACTACCTCCACAATTAGTGCTTTGTTTTCTCATAGTACCTTAGACAGTTTTGAAGAGGTCGCATACACAGGACCTTGTGCTGAACTACAGTGTATTGTGCAGACAGTGTAATGTGAAGAGAGTGCATGCTCTTGTGCTGTGTGCACAAGGATAGTATATCTCTCTGTTGCACTATTATTCATTCAACTGCATGTGGTCTTTCTTAACACACATTTTCAGATGGTACAGCAAAAAAGAACACGTGTGGCCTGCGCCAGCAGCAAATTCTACTACATTTCCCTTGCTACTTTCCCTTGATAATGTATTGTAGCATTCTACATATTGAAGAAAGTATAGCATCTTGCATATGGAAAGATAAGAATGCAAAGTGTAACATTCCATATGTTGATGGCAGGGAATGTAGACCATTTTATGTGGAACTGTAGGGTTTTGCATCTTCTTTTAGAATGTGCAACTTTAGGAAAGCAAAGGAGCAGAAGGAAAGCTGACTTTGAAGGAGCCAATGGGGCGTACATGTAGCGCTTAATTATTTTTTTTAAATGTATTTACACAGTACAATTACTTTTTATTTAGAACGTTTTATACCTTCCATGTTCATCACTCAACGAAAGGAAAAATAAAAGAATGATAGAAAGAAGAGAGAACAAGAGAAAAGGAGGGAATCTTAACTTCATGACAGACTACGTCTATCGAGATAAGTGATAGGCAGTACTAGGCAAGGCAAGGCCATCTTAGGCCACCGTTCCACTTGTGGTCTCTGGCTCATTTTCTTTCCCCCAGCTTTGTGCTGAAGTTTCTATCACTTTAGAAATCATGTCCAGAAAGGTCGTCAGTGGGATGATTAGTGTGGTTCTCTCACCTGACAGGAGAGAGGACCACCATTCGTCTGCAGTGAAGGTCTTGTTTTCCTCAAAAGAACTGCCAATATTCACACTCTTGAAGTTGTGAGTGCCTTGCAGAATAGGACCAGGTGTTTTAAAGTTTCTCTCTCCTCTTTCAGTTTACATAGTCTACAGCCAGTGGGCCTCTTTGTCCCCTTGTCTCTAGAGGCCAAGACCTCCTGAGTTGGATAGAGGTTCAACCGGAACCTCATACATTTTGTTCTTATTGCATAATTAGGACACCTCAACAGGTATTTAGGTAATACATTGTAGGGGACCCTTGTTACAGCCTCCTGGAGGCATATGTTTTCTTTGCTGGCTTTGTCCAGCAACAATATCCAATTCTGTCGCCAGATCCTAGTTTTCACTGAGTCTGGGTTGGTCACCAATTCTGTTTCTGTGATGTGGTCCAAGGCTCCCATACAGGTGCTCTTCCAATCCTGCATCCCACGATCCCCTACTCCCAGTAGAGCCCTCTTCAGCGTCCCAAATCCTCTTGTCCGATCAATTGCTGTAACCTTCCGTAGGAAAGCAAGATTTCTCTAGGTAACATGCTCTTGCCTTACTACTGCCATTGAGAGACATTTTGGGAGATTCAACAAGCTTTTCCAGTAGATTTTTTCTAGATGGTCTCAGATGTTTGAAGATAGAGCCAGGAATGTTTCTGCTCCATATGTGAGTATAAGCACTACCTTTGCTTTATAGAAAGTTAGGGCTGGTGTAATGGAAAATCTCCCATATTTCCTTTGGATCAGTTTTCCTTGCAGTGCCGGTAAAAACGGCACGGCTGCCGCCAGAGTCATTTTTTTTCCCGGCGCTTTCGCAATGGGGAATCACTGGGGAATTACAGCCCGGCAGTCCCTGCGGCCAGGCGTCGGAAAAAGTAACTCCCCATTCCCATTTGAGTCTCATAGGACTCAATGGGAATGTGGAGGACGGAAGCACCGGCACCGTTAATAACGATGCCGGTGCTTCCGTCAAAGTCTGCAAGCGGGTGTTGTTCCAGCCACCAGGTCAGACCTGGTGGCCGGGATGGCAGCCGCCCGCAGTACTCAGAGAGTGCCGGTCCGGTAACAACGGTGCCAGTAGTTTACCGGCACCGTTGTTACCGATACCGGCAGACTCATAATGAGGCCCAATGATTTGTTTATTTTCCTCGGCATGCGTTCATGAGGGAGGTCTCTTAGGGCTGTGTTCATACAGCCCACCAAGTACAGAATTGAAGTTAGTTCTGACAAGTTTTAATTTCCCAAGTGTCAGATTTGTTTCCCCGGTCTCCTCCCCCTCGGTATCTCCCGGGTCAGGATTTTGCATTTCTTCACATTTATTTTCAATCCGTTCTCAAAGATGTACTTTTCCAGGGCTTTAGGTTGCCTTTGTAGGCCTATGTAGGTTTGATCCATTAGGACCAAGTCATCGGCATAGACTAAATGATCAATCTAACCCCTTCAATGTTCTGTGGGAAACTCAGAGTTTTGTACAAAGAGTCAGGGAGGTCCGAATGGAACAAATTGAACAGGGCTGGCGCAAGTGGACACCCCTGTTTTAGGCCTCTAGCTGTTGGAATTGATGCTGACAGGGACCCCCCTTTGATCTAGCCATACACAAAGGGTTGTGTCAGTCTGCAGGGCTTTAAGGGCCTCCAGCAGGTTTCCCGGGAATCCCCACATTGACAGTTTAGTCCATAGTTTCCTTCGGTCAACTGAGTCAAAGGCTTGCACCAAGTCTATAAATGCCACAAAGAGTTTGCTTTTGGTTTTCCTTTGGGGGTTCTTTAAAAGGTTGATCACAAATAGATTAAAAGACGTGATCATGCCCTTAACAAAGCCAGACTGCCGACTACCCGAGGTCTTAATCAATTTTTTCAGGCCCACCAGCACTAATTTGGCAAAGACCTTGCTGCCAAAGTCCAAAAGGGCTATAGGGCGATAGTTACTAGGATCTTTTCTGTCCCTCTTTTTGAAGACGGGGACAACTATGGAGGACTTCCAAGACAGAGGTACTTTCTTTCGCTTTTCGACATAGGCAAACAAGGTAGTCAGAGCATTGGCCCAGAGTTCTGGTTCTTCTTTTAGGTGAGCATCTTTTAAGCCTGTCCAGGTCTGGAGCTCTTGAGCTGCTTGCTTTGAGGATAATTCCCAGAATGTCTTCTTTTTCAGTTGAAAAGGTCCATTCCTTGGCAAAGTCTGTTTCCCCTTCGACCTGTAGCTCTTCTTCCCCATTAAAAACTCTTCCAAAATGCAGCATCCAGTCCTGCACAGCAACTGAGTTTCCTAGAATGTCATCCTGTGGGGTGTCAAGGGCATTAAGGTGTTTCCAGATCTCGCCTATTTGCTAAGTTGAGATGCTCTGCATCATCAGTTCAGAATCTTCCTGCAGCAATTTGGCTTTCCTTCCCTTAATCCATTTTTTGTACTGTTGTCTTCTAGATCTTATTAGTGGGAAGGAATCTGGGCTATTTGCTCTTTTTAATTTCCCCAAGTCTCGCCTCAGCCTATGTTTTTCCACTACTATGTCGTGATCGTAGCAATGTTTATGTTTGTAGGATGCTTTGGAGCCCAAAGATCTTGTTTCCATGAAGGACAACAGGAGTCTGGAGTACTCCCAGGTGTTATCCTCATTGTTCTTTTGAGCAGAGATTCAGGTATTTATCTGATTCGGCAATCTTTTGATTTTTACAGCATCAATTTTTAGGTGGATAGAACTGTTCTGTTCATCAGAATATTAACTATATTGTGGTCACTGCTACTCGTTTGGCTAATTTACAAAGAAGAGATCTATCGGAGGCAGTTTCCAGAAACAAAGACGTAGTCCAGCACCTTCCTTGTGTTGCCTCAACACCACGTGTGGTGCGCTGGGATATCGCCCACGGTTTTCTCGTTTAACATATGCAGGGCCTGTAGGTGTGGCTCCTCCATCCAATGTTGGCCTTTGACTAGAGAGCCATGTGTTTTTTGATCATAATGAAATTGGAACTCCTCAACATCAAATGACACAGACATGTTGAAATCTCCACAAATGATGACCATAGGCCTCTCAGCATGGTCGCGCAATGAGTCCAGTTTCCCTGGAATGGCTTTGACAAAGTATGCAATTTCAATATCTGCTGAGTTCCAGTACATATTACACAATAAAAACCACACAGGTTTCTTTGACCTTAGCCTGTTGCATCTGAGCTTTGTCAGTTGAATATATGGCTTTAAATTCCATGATTCCACGATTTCAAATAGAGCTCTAGTTTTGATCAACGTCAGGAGACCGGAAACTGGTCTTCCCTTTTCCCCCTTCATAGTGGGCTTAAGAAGAACAGTGAACTCATTGAGGATTGGGGGCTCTCGTAGCCACGTCTCCTGAAGGCAAACAATTTCGTGGTTACCCCTCTTCCGTTCCAAAAAGATGGTTCAAACCTCTGGTGTTCCCGCTCACCAAGGACCATGTAGCTAAACCCTTTTGAATTAATGGTTAAGCTCTTTTCTTTTGAACCACTAGGGCTTCCGCCAGCCATTGACACAATCCTTTCTTGTCTGTTTTACACTCTGGGTCTTTGCAACACTTTATTTCCCTTTCTGTATTATCTAGATTTCCCACCATTATACGTAGGGGTGTGAAGTCCTCCACTCCACTTTCCATTCATTTGTTTTCCCCTGGGAAGTAGTGTCCCTTTTTGAGGTTTGATTGTTGTTACCGTCTTTCTCGTCTCGTAACGTTTTTACTTCAGGCACCTGGGTGGCTTTTGGTTTATTAAATCAGTTAGCCCCCATATGGTATATCCCAGGGATGAAATTGCTGATGATTCCTCTAGTGTGGCTTCCCTGATTAGCTCATCTTGAAAGTAGAGTATGACTTTGTCCAATCTCTGTTCTGTAGGAAATGCCACCCAAGAAATGCTGTTTGTTGTTAACCATCGCAGTCTCAGTATTTGCTGCAGAATTTTGAGGATGTTGCTTCTGTTTAATGTCAGACCATCGTCTGATTGTTTCATCCTTTCCAGCATAGCACCTAGGATCCAGTTGAAGTCCTCAGGACCATTTTCTCCCTCACGGTTCCTCCGCTCAATGTTGTTTCCCCACCTTAAGGTGCCACTTCTGTCCGTTGAGGACTAAGTACGCTCTCCCTCCTGTTTCCTATAAGTTGTCAAGATCTTCACAGGGCTATTATCACAGTACATTACATTGGCAGAGTTTTGGAGCATTTTAGAATTCATCCTCCTTTGCTCCAGCATTTTTAATCCGTCCGAAGAAGGCTGACTATCCTGAGTCAGTAGTATTCTGGTCTCAGTGTTTGCCGGATTTAGGAGTTTGTCTTCCTGTTCGTCGCCTGATGATCTAGATTTAGGTTCCTTGGGATTGTCGTTTTCATCCTCCACTGAGTAAACAGACATCTGCAAGAGTTGATCGTCCACTTCCACTTCTACCATGTTTCTGCTCTTTGGATTCCCAGAGCACAGAGTTATATCACTTTCGTTTCGCTTCCTTTTATGGGTTTGTCTTTTATCCCCTCCATTCCCTTTGTTTTCTTCCGCCATGTTAGGTAATGTTAATTTTTTGAAGAATCGTCTTGCGTTATTAGATTTTGTTTTGGTGGCATGGTCATCATCCTTGTGTTTAGTTGTTAGTTGATTTTGAGTAGCCTAAGGCTTAGCTCCTAGGTTATTTTTTTGATTCCTAAGCCTCACAAACAGGGTTATTCTGTCAGGTCTTTCAGAATAATGGGTTCCTCGAGGATAAGGGGTTGTGATTTAGGGCCCACGACCCCTTCTGCAGCTCCAGGCAGTCCTACCACCTCCTCCGGTGATGCCACATTTTCTCCCTCAATCAATTGTCCCTGGTCACTCTGTGCACCTAGTGAAAACACTTGGGTGGGTATGCTGTTTTTGTTGACCACTTTGTTGAAGATATTTTTTTTTACCTCAACGGTAACTCTATTAGTTTTGTTGTTGGTATTCCCTGAAACCCCCCGTTTTGGCTTCTGGGCCCTTTGTCCATATGCTTCAGCCAATAGAACTAGTTGCCGCTCAGGACTGGTATATGGAAGCTCTTGCCTCGACCAGTCAGAAATGGTTCCCCCTGGCTCCCTGGACCTGCGCCTCCTGGTTTTCTCTTTAATAATGTCGTCCAGAATCCAATGTAGAAAAATGTTCATCTCTTCTTTGTTTATGTCGAACATATCTTGTACCATCGTTATAAAACCTTCAACAAAGACCATTTTGGAGTGCAGCATCGCCATCATAGTGTTTTGGTCTTTTAGCTGATCGTTGATTGCCTCGTACAGTTTGGTGAAAGGAGTTATCACCAGTGACAGTGCAGCGACTGTACTGGCGTTTATAGCTGTTTTATCAGAATTCGATGTTTCCTTTATTTCTGTGACGTCTCAGCGGTCCTGTGAATTGGTGAAATGAGGAGCCTGGGATTGTTATCTTTAGAAGAATCATAACACCCATTAGAAGAATCCATACTATCTGTAGAGAACCATTACCCATTATTAGACTCACTGTTAGAGAATCATTAGAAACACCATTACCCAATCACCATTACTTTGCTATGGAATCATTCCATTATTGCATTCTGGTTAGTTCTAATTAGTACATTGCTCAAGTAGACACTATCCAATATTAGACTGTCACCTTTGTATGCATTTGCAGATTTGCTTATAGATTGATATGTATGCATATTTTGCTTGCCATAAGGAGAGAAACATGCTGCCACTTTGCACTTTGCCATTTGAAATAGAATGACACTTGCATATATCTGAAGTGCCATGTAGTGTTTTAGAGACACGATATATACTCACCATGATATACTATGTATTTATGTTTGCATTAGAAATAGCACTTAGGCTGTGAGAGAAACTTACGTTTGCACTAGAGAGAAACGAATTAGGCCTGGAATGACACACACACTGGCATATTTGAAGTGCCATGGAAAGCCATTTAGAATAACACACATTGTTATGCTTTGTAGAGACACATTTAGAGATATGATTGACACACATGTATGTATGTATGTTGAGTTACTTAGAATGAGTTTTGCATTATGTTAGTGCTTGCATTACGAGATTAGTGTAAACGTTAGAAAGCATTAGGCTGGCATTTGAGAGACATTTTCTGATGGAGAAAGACACTGGGCTCAGCGCAAAAATGTTATGGTTAACACTGTACCAGGAATTTGTTATGGAACACTGGTAGATAACATGAACCCTTGTCCGAGAGGGAAGCTTATCAGCTTGGCTGGGGTGCTTCGCGGAGAGACTGCAAGGGTGGGGGCTGCGCCATGAGCACGATGGAGAGATGGAGAGGTGCCTTTTGTATGAGAGGAACGAGCCCTAAAAGAGCATTTTATAATGAAGAGTGATGCCTACAGTGCAGTGAATGGAGAAACAGGGAATAGATGGTGTTTTCGCACCAGACTCAGAAGGCCAAGGCAGAGAGATATGAAGTTCTATGTCACGCTGACAGCACACGAAGTGACAGGACACGAACGTACACGCAAAACACAGACTTGCAGGCGCTGCCTGAATATAGAACGCTGAGACAGAAAGAGACATTCTTAGAATGTTACCATAGAGATCTGTGCGTCATTGGAGACTATAACCAGGAGGGCTGGAGAGAAAGGAATTAGGAGTTCGAGGGAGTTTGAGGGAGATCGGGAGAGCCACAGAGAGAGCTGGTGGAGATGGTGCTTGGTGCAGCAGACTGATGGGCCTTGATGAGAATGATGAGGCAGAGAGAGAGAGAGAGCTTGAGAGAGCTTGGCACTTGGCAGTCTTGAGGCCTGCCACTGACTGATTGAGGCCTGGCAAAGAGAGAGCTGGAAAGACAACAGAATGGGAAGTATGGTTGAAGGAGAGGATTGTTGGATGCTTGAAGCTTGCATTAGATTACATTAGAACCACACACTTGCAGCACAGGCTAACATAGTTACTGCATGGTAGCTTTGCACCAGAAGTATAAAAGGTGCAAATTAGACATAGCATTAGAACTGCCTGCATTGTTATGCATTATGCTTAGCTGTGTGTATATAAATAAATGTATCCCATTGTTATAAATTGAAGCGATTCTTTGTGTTTTCTTTGTGTCTTAATGTTATTTGTTATTGCCCACAGTAGTAAGATAGGTGTATGTTATTAGGCGTACACAGTGCACATAGGGCCTTTGATACGAATGCAGGGGGTGCATAGTGATCCACACCCCAATAGGAGATTGTCCAAGATTGTCTGAAGACCGGAGCGTGCTTCCCCAAAAAGGGGGGCAACACGATGGTTAGGGGTTTTGTTATTTCATGACTGACAGTCCCCGTTTAGTGTACCTGTTGTTGGCATTGGGCGTGCTGGTTTTATCATTATCAGGTCTTCTGTAGACCTGTCATGGGGTGGTTCCAGTCTGCAATTTTTTTTTCCCCTCAGAACTGTGTCTTAATAGAGAGGGTTCGGTATCCCCCCACCCCATCCCACGTCCTCAGGGCATGGGTTTGACTGCTAGTCTCCTTCACTGAATTTTCTTTCACTTGACGTTCAAGCCCTTTATTTTGAAACATCCACCCCAGTTGATTACCTAATTCCAAGGTAGTCAGGTTCAAATGTCTCTTAATAGTTGCACTGGAGCCAGGTTGACTCCGGGCATAGAGTTCGTTAGTGGACTCCTCTAATTCAGGCCAGTTCGCCAGTAGGTCCACGTCCTCCAGGTTCCCGAGCCCTGGGTCCCATGAGGGGACTGGCCTTGATGCCTTATAATTCCCATTATTATAATGGAATTTCTGGACACCCCCAGCCAAGGTGATTCTTAGCCCCTTTGGCTTATATGTATCTGGACCTTTTAAGGAGCGGTGGGCTCGATAGTATAGCCTCCCTCCACCTGCCCCTTTAGCATCTTCTGGTGGTTTTATCAGAGGAGTTAAACATCGGGGAACATCTTTATAAGGCTGTATCCCCAGGTGCTCTTAACAAAAATAAGAAGAAACATACTGGTGTATTTGGAACCTTTTAATGGTGACACACTGGTCAAGGCTGGATCCCCACTAAGTACTGGCGTTGTGAATCCTGTTTACTTTTCTCCTGAGTTTGCTCCATGAGTGCCCTGGACCTGAGATTCTCATTACTACTGGAGAATTTAGATCGGCTATCAAGTGCTTTGTCAGAGGCTGTGGATGTAGAAGGGCTCGTCCAGAAATTCAGCCACTTTCTGCTGAGATCCTGCGAGCCCTGGATTGTACCATCTAAAATTGCCTCCCTGTAGTTTACGTTGACTATTCCCTCTGAGAGTGTATATACAGCATTTTGGCTTACTTCTGGAACTTAGATTGGAGTCAGAGAGCTCTTTTATTGCAAATATCTCTGACCCCTGGTGCGACTTTCAAGAGGATCGTGGTGTTGAGTTTACTTGCTGAACTTGGATCGGATTCAGATTACGCTTTCAATTGAAAATATCTCTGATTCCCGCTGCGACTTTCAAGAGGAGCAGCGTTACTTCAGCGGCCGCAAGCATTCTCTCTCTCCAGTACGCCCTTCGATTCTGCCATGTTGCCTTGCCGACCACTAGAATGGCAGAGGCTGCATCTATGAGAGCAACGCCTACAATGCGTAATAGCTACTTGGTTCCTTTGCATGCGGACGCGCGTCAGGAGACACTAGATGAATGCACACCGTAAATAACGTGGCAGCCATTTTGTTACTGCAGCAACTAATACAAACATTGCTCCGCCACACATACTGAGCAGTGTTATGAGCAGTGGTGAATACTTTATTGGACGCTTTTAACAAACCACTGCAGTGAACGCTCAGCGGGTGACTGACACTACAACATTTGATACGTACAATATAGCTTGCTCGTGAATGTTATATTTGCTTACTTAGGACCTTGTTGATCAATTAACACATTGTATCTGTTTGCAATTGTTTCTCCCAGCAGGGCATTTTAGATATTCTTGTGTATACTGTATAATACTAGTTTCACAATTATTTTTTGGAAAGCCAAGGTGTACCTGTTATTCCTTGGAAGAGGTGGAAGAAGAGGTTTGAACATTGTGTTCTAGATGCACATGGTTTAAATGTTGCCAATGAGAGGAAAAAGTGTCTACTATTACACTGTTTAGGGAATTATGGTCAGGAACAATTTGAAAATGTACCAACCCTGCCTGAAGAAGAATCGACTGATTTATCTTATCTGAGTATGATGAATGTGTTATGATGTTGGACAAACATTATGAGAAGTCGATTAGCATAGTATTGGAGAGGTATCACTTTGGCAAAAGGAAGCAGTTTTTGAATGAGTCGGTGGAGAAGTACATTACAGCCTTGAGGGGTTTAGCAACCACTTGCGATTTAGGAATCACCCTAACTGAAATACTTTGTGATCAGTTCATCTTAGAGTGTACTGACTGTAAGATTAGAGAAGCATTTTGATCTAAAAGCAATCCCTCTCTAAAGGAGGTGCTTAGAGTTGCAAAAGAGGCAGAGTACACCCACAAGTGCATTAGAGAATTAAAAAGGAAGACAACAGATTCTGATATGAAGAAGAGTGAAGAAGTGGAAGTTAGGGAAGTATTACCCATACAAAGTAAAACGTTAGACAAGAAGAAACCAGTTATCAGAAAGAAAGGCACAAGATTTAAGGAGAAGAGAGATGATGAAGACAGGAAGAGATGATTCTGTTGCGATAGCATATTACTTTTTGCCAATAGTGACACATTTTCAGGGGTCAAGGCCACATGTACAAAATGCAACAAGAGAGGTAATTTTATTAATTGCTGTAGAACAAAGAAAGAAGATGTTCAATATATTGGATGAGTTGTGTGATGATGGTATAGAATTTGGAATGGTTATAGAATTTGGTGCCAAATACACGTTGATGCCAAGAAAAATATTTGAGACTAAGTTACATGAAAAATATGAGCTTAATAAGGTGGATATCAGACCTGTAGCATATGGTGGGAAACACATTGATTCACTGGGATGTTTCTGGACCACAATGCAGTTCAAAGATAGGATTTCCAACAGAAGAGTCTATTAAGCTGGTCTCAACAAAAGAGACTGAAAATAAAGTTAGATCCCAAAGCAGAAGAAGTAGTATATATGGTGGATGGTAAGAGTGGAAATGTATCTGCTGAAGTTGAGACTCATGAGGTTTTTAAGAAAAACTAGGTTGTTTTAGAGGTTACATGCACAAAATAAGGATGAAATCGAATGATGTTCCAGTAGTTCAGAAAGTGAGGGCTGTTCCCATAAATATCAGATTTGCTAATAAGAAAGAACACAAAGAAATGAAGAGGAATGGAGTGATTAAAAAGACAGACTCATCTGACTGGATTTCCCCTCTTGTAATTGTACATAAAACCAATGGAAAACTAAGACTCTGTATTGATTTGCAATTTGTGGTCAGTAAATAGGTCTGTCATACCTGATAGACATCCATTGCCAAATATTGCAAAGATGTTGGCCACCATAATGGATGCCAAAATTATGAGTATGTTAGATTTAAGGTCCACATACCACCAAATAGTATTATATCCTGATTCGAGAAATATCACAGCATTTATCATGGCAATGTAAACACATGCCATTTGGCCTAGTGTCTGCCGCAGCGGTTGTCCAACGGGTTATGTACAAATTATTTCATGATGTTACAGGAGTAATATGTTTTCAAGATGATGTACTAATATACACTGACACTACGGAAGAGCGTAATATGAGGTTGAATGAAGAGAGTGCTAGACATCTTTCTAGAACATGGTTTAACACTTAGCAAGGAAAAGTGTAAGCTTCATAGAACTGCAATTCAATACCAGGGGCATGACATTTCTGAGAAAGGTATCAGGCCAAAAGTATAGCTTGTTAATAGTTTCTAAATTTTCCCAGTCCGTGTAATAAAGCACAGGTTGCTTCATTTGTAGGAATGGCTGAGCACTATTCAAAATGTATTCCAGGTCTAGCTACACAGCCATGAACGTGAGAAAACTTGTAAAGAAGGGTGTTACATATCAGTGGCATAGTGTGTGTGAAACAGAATTTCAGGACATCAAATCTGCGCTCAACAAAGACCCCACACTAAATAGATATGATTCAGGTAGAAGGACCATAATACCTACTGATGCCAGCAATCATGATTTGGGTTCTGTACTATCCCAAGTGAGTGAAGGGAAAGAATACACTGTAATGTTTGCATCCAGAATTTTGAAGGAAGCAGAAAATAATTACTCAAACATTGAGAAAGATTTATTGGCAGTACAATGAGCAATACACACATTCCACCCAAATTCTAACTACGAAAGGTTTAGACAAAGTATCATCCAAGATTAGAAAGTGGGTTGCCAGTTTTCACAAAGACTTCCTTTAACCTAACCGCATCCTCATACTCCCTTTACTGTGTTACAGATTATTGTAATTGTTGGTTTGACTGTTGAGATTGCCCAACAAGCAAAGGACTCTTAAACTCACTTGGAGACATAGGTCTTCAAAAGCTTATTAATGAACCAACATACATACTTGTTCACTGTAAGATGGTTTCCTCTAAGCCCTCATGTGGCTTTGTTTTTAAAAATAATTAAGCTTGGGTGATCATCAAGGAATGCCCTTCACTTTTCTTATACACCGATCAGTCTGAAATAGCTCCCAGTCACAACCAGGTTCACCTATTATAAATGCTTGCAAATTACTTTGGAGTCCATTACTTCCTTAGTAGTGTCATTTTCAGCTCAGTTCTTTCGTTCAATTAGTCACAACCCCCCAGGATTTAATCAGGGCTCGCAACTATATATTACGGCTCTCTATAATTTCAGTCACTGTACAAACCCCAAAGAACTAAATTCATAACAAATACATGAACGTTGGTAGTATAAACAGCTGCTGGATGAACAAATTGCAATTCACAACATTGAACGCAAGTGTTCTGTGTCAAACTCGGACACATCAAAGTAAACAAAGCATCTTAACATAGTATTGAAAACAAAATCAGTGCAAACAAACCATATTTCTCTGACAGAATTCTTTCACCATCATTATTACTGCATTCTCCCATTTAACAAGCATTAGCAAAGCCAATAGTTTTGGCATTTACTTCTGTTCTTTGCATTTTGCATTTATAGGCAGAAGGGTGCATGGAGGAGAGTGCACTGCTTTATTTATTTGTACACTTATAGCAGCGCACAAAGCCTCAAGGTATCTAGGCACTAGTTACAGTTACAAGCAACATGAGTGTGGGTGCACATTCCGGAGGTGCTAGTGGCTATTTCAAAAAAGCATGGTAAAGCATGAAAATTACAATTTAGGGTGGATTGTTAATGCACACTCCGGTAAAGCCACTCCCAGAGTTGTTGGGGGCTATGACAGAAAAGCATGGTAAGGCATGAAAATTACAACATAGGGTAGACTGTGAATGCACCCTCCGGTAAATTCTCTCCCAGAGGTGCTGGGGACTACGTTGGAAAAGCATGGTAAGGCATGAAAATTAAAACATAGGGTAGATCAAGAATGCACCCTTCGGTAAAGCCTCTGCCAGAAGGAGCTGGGGACTACGTCAGAAAAGCATGGTAAGGCATGAAAATTACAACATAGGGTAGATTGTGAATGCACCCTCCGGTAAAGCCTCTCCCAGAGTTGCTGGGGACTACGTCGGAAAAGCATGGTAAGGCATGGAAATTACGACATAGGGTTGATCGTGAATGCACCCTCCGGTAAAGCCTCTCCCAGAGGTGCTTTTGACTACATCGGAAAAGCATGGTAAAGCAAGAAAATTACAACATACGGTAGATCGTGAATGCACCCTCCGGTAAAGCCTCTCCCAGAGGTGCTGGGGACTACGTCGGAAAAGCATGGTAAGGCATGGAAATTACAACATAGGGTAGATCGTAAATGCACCCCCCCCGTAAAGCCTCTCCCAGAGGTGCAGGGGACTATGTCGGAAAAGCATGGTAAGGCATGAAAATTACAACATAGGGTAGATTGTGAATGCACCCTCTAGTAAAGCCTCTCCCAGAGGTGCTGGTGCCTACGTCAGAAAAGCATGCTAAGACATGGAAATTACAACATAGGGTAGATTTTGAATGTACCCTCCAGTAAAGCCTCTCCCAGAGGTGCTGAGGGCTATGTCGGAAAAGCATGGTAAGGCATGGAAATTACAACATAGGGTAGATCGTGAATGCA
The DNA here is from genome assembly GCF_040938575.1 of Ambystoma mexicanum. Classification (NCBI taxonomy): domain Eukaryota; kingdom Metazoa; phylum Chordata; class Amphibia; order Caudata; family Ambystomatidae; genus Ambystoma; species Ambystoma mexicanum. The sequence continues at coordinate 668,316,078 of NC_090922.1, read as the reverse complement.
CCCTCCGTTAAAGCCTCTCCCAGAGGTGCTGTAGACTATGTCGGAAAAGCATGGTAAGGCATGGAAATTACAATATAAGGTGGATAGTGAATGCACACTCCAGAAAAGTCTCACTAGAGGTGCTGGGGGCTGAGAAAGACAGTAGAAAAAAGGAATTTGTGGCATAGTCATGGACGTGAATTAGCTGTTGGGAGCCATGCGAGCGATGGAATTTGATAAGCAAGTTCGAGTACAGTGTAAACGGACGCAGGAGAGTACATTAACACTTGATAGAGTGGACGCCCCAGACAGGCTCCGAGAGGCGTAACGGTGCATTATACCTTTGAAAAGGGGCGATCATCATATTTTGGGACAACGGAGCAATATTAAACAATGAGTGCTTGCTGTGTGCAATAGCCGGCAGCTGCGCTTACCTGCAGAGCCAGTACTGGTTAGAACTGAGCATCCGTGGGATGCCATGGACTGGTGGCACAGCTTGGAGGAACGGCTAAGGTGGCAATAGTGTTCAGATCTTTGAATTAGTTTTGGAATAAATACATGGATAAATTGATTTAGCCAGCATGCCGGCCATGCCCGGACAGGCCACACAGGAAGCAAGAGCCTTGTAAGTGTGCCTTTGGAGGGGCCGGCTTCGCTTGCCGGCACCCCTGGATTGGGTCAGTTGTTTCGACTTGCGGCCAATCCGCAACGACTACAGCTGGCTCAGAGAGGAAGCATCTCTGATGCTGAAAGCTAGTGGAAATTGCTGCAGCCATTTTTTAAGGGTATTGGGGCTCCAAGACATGCTGATGCAGCCCAGCAGGATTTACCTCACAGGCAGCAGTTGTCTTTGTTGGGGCACAGGGGATCAACAGCAAACATAGGAGATGTGATGGGGTGCCTTGGGAAGCAGGAGGCTGCTGCCTCCCTGGTTCTTCGCATCAAAGCAGGATGCAATAAAGGGTGCAGGTGTGCAAGAGAATAAGGGAAATACAGCAAAGGAGGAAGCCATTGGTAGAGGGTGCCATTTATCATGAGCAAGAGGAAATATGAGCGAGAAAGGGTAAGAGTGAGAGGGTAAGAAAGAAAGCAAGACTGTGAGAGGAAGGATGAGAGGATGTAGAGAGGGGTAGGATGGGTAGGGCTAGAGAGAGATGGGTGTGGGGTGCCTTCAGGGTAATAAGAGTGGGGTTAGGGTGGGTAGGGTGGGTGGTAGTAGAGAGAGTGGGGGTGTTGGTAGAGAGAGTGTGGGTATGTGTAGAGAGAGTGTAGGTGGGTGTCTGGGGGTTAAGAGAGTGGGAATAGCGTGGATGGGGGCAGAGTTAGTGGGGTAGGGTTGTTGGTGGTAGGGAGAGTGGGGGTAGGATGTGTGGGATAGGGAGAGCAGAGTAGGTGGGTGTTTTTAGAGAGAGTGGGGTGAGTGGTGTTAGAGAGAGTGGGGTTGGTGGGGTAGGAAGAGTGGGGCTGGGGTAGAGAGAGTTGGAGTAACGTTAGTGGGCGGTGGCAGAGCGATTTTGGGCAGCGAGAATTAGAGTATTGTAGAGAGAGTGGGGATAGGCTGGTGGATGTGGGTAGAGAGAGCAGGGCGGGTGGGTGTTTAGGGAGAGCGAGGTAGGTGGGTGGTTGAGGGTAGAGTGAGTGGGCGTTGTGTGATCCAGTAGATACATAGAGAGTGAGTGCCTGGATGGAAGAGTATGGATAGAGAGGGGTGGGTCTGTAGAGAGGTAGGGTTGGTGGGGGAAGAGAGAGTGGAGGTAGGGTGGGTGGGGAAAGAGAGAATGGGGATAGGGTGGGGGAAGAGAGAGTGGGGACAGGGTGGGTGGGGGAAGAGAGGGAGGGGATAGGGTGGGTGGGGGTAGAGAGGGTGAGTGTAGGTGGGTGGTGTTAGAGAGAGTGGGTGGGGAGAGTGGGGATGGCGAGAGAGAGTTGGAGTAAGGTTGGTGGGTGGGTGTAGAGAGGGTGAGGGTGGGTGTGTGAGGGGGTCAGTGGGTCTAGAGAGGGTCAGGGTGGGTGGGTGTAGAGAGAGTGAGGGTGGGTGGGTGGGTGTAGAGACGTGGGCATAGAGAGGGTCAGGGTGGGTGGGTGTAGAGAGGGTGATGATGGGTGGGCATAGAGAGGTGTCATGATCTCTGCTTCCAAAAGGTCAGGGTTTTCTTGGAAGCAGATCCATAACCCAGGTTCCGAGTGCCAACCAGTCCCAATTGGGACCTTTTGGACCCAGTCCTGGCGCCAGTGGCACCAGGCTCATAAATATGCCCAGTCCCAGCGCTGGAAGCGCCGGGCTCATAATGCTTGGGTGGACTTACCTGCAGCAGACCATGCTGCTTACTTGCCTGCCAGTTGAGCCTCTGATCCCCTTCTGTTTGGAACTACTTTTCCTGTTGGGTGGGGCTGGAGCCACTCCCTAGATTCAGAACACTGGAACTCTTCTGGAAAGCAGGAACTCTTTTCTTACCTAGGCGTGGCTGTGGAAGGAGACACCGAAGCACTACAGGAGGCTATTTAAACCACACCCGGTGGATGAATCTTGCTTTGCGTTATTCTGCAACCTCTGCAGCAGAACGCTCATCGTGTCTTCTGCATCCGGTCCTGGGCCTAAGGAAAAAGGCTTACCATCCTGAATCCAGTCTTCAGCAACACCTATAAAGACAAGAAAGAACAGGTTAGCATTCCGGCATCTGAAAGGCAAAGGCTTACCATCCTGAATCCAGTCTTCAGCAACACCTATAAAGACAAGGAAGAACAGGTTAGCATTCCGGCATCTGAAAGGCAAAGGCTTACCTACTCTTTGTGCGCTCCGGAGGCCTTCGGCGCTGCATCCCGCATCTGAAAGACAAAACAAGGTGCGTTTAAGACATTGGGGAACTTTAATACTCACGTGCCATTACTCCTTTCCACATCTAATCCAGTGGGTATTCCGGCACCCTGCAGCCGCTCCGAACTCGTACCTGCAAAATAAAAAGACAGTTAGAGCGCATCGTGAAGCAGGCAACAAGCGCTTACTTACGTGCTTCCAGGCGCTTCTATTCATCACACGGGCTCCATCTTCAACTCACTTCAGCCCGTCATCCGCCATCGCCGGAACCCTGCAAAACAAGAGACATCATTACTAAAGACTTTACAGACATTTGAATGACTCGAAACTTACCGTTCGTGCAGTAAACGACGGACAGCAGTCCTCTGAAGTCAAGAGGCCTGCGCTACCTATCCAGTGAAGAAACTGGTTACAGCACCCTGCCCCGAGGCAGATGGAGAGCTCGGCATTCACTTACCTAAGGTGAGAGCGTTAACCTTTGGGGGTCTACAGGAGAGGAGAAGAGGAAAGAGATAGGGACACCCCAATAACCCCAGTTCATTAACCCCTTATTTTCTATCTGCAGACATCTTACTCTACACGTCAGGCATACAGTGCACAGAGGTCCAGCCCAAAGAGCCAACCGGGTGCTACACATCACCTTTGAAGATACGGTAGTCGCCCAGTCAAGACCGGCGCCTCTGCGAGAATCAGGTGAGCGTTACAGAACGCAAAGCCTACCGCAAAACTCTCGCCCAGGCGCTATGGAAACCTCGGATACTGACCCCCTAGCCCGGTTACTTGGGGAATTAAGGGCAGAAGTGCATGCAGCTCGTCAGGAAACGAATGCTCTAAGAAGGGAACTAATTATTTCCAAGGAGAGAACAGACAATCTTGCTAGACAAGTGCTACAGTCACAAGCCGGACAGACCCCGTTACCCGCATCAGGGGCAAATCTTCCTTCAACCTCCTCTATGAATCCAGTGCAGATCAACCTACCTGGGAATGTACCTCTGGCTCCGCCCGAACGATTTTCTGGTGACCCAAAGAGGTTTGCAGTATTTATCAATCAGTGCCGGATGCACTTCTTATGCCGGCCAGCAGCCTTTCCAACTGATCAAGCAAAAGTAGCTTTTGTACTTTCGTACCTTAGTGGCAATGCGGCAGACTGGTCGATCCCTCTAGTTAATCAAGATGATCCGGTTCTCCATGATTTTCAAGCCTTTCAGCTTAGTATGGAAAAACTGTTCGCAAGACATTCACAGGGGCAGGCCTTGGACAATGAGCTTCTTTCGTTGCGACAGGGTAATCAAGACCTTTTGGCTTACATTGCATCTTTCAATAGACTAATAGTGGAAACTCAATGGCCTGAGGACAAAAGGATTACGCTGTTTTATAGAGGTCTACGTGGAGAGCTCAAAGACGTTTTAGCCCAAGTAGTGAATCCCCCACAAGACTGTTCGGATTATATAGACTTGGTCGTTCAAATAGATCACAGGCTGCAGAACAGGAAGGCCGATCGTTCCAAGTTTGATGCTCGAGTATTTTCCAAACCGCCAACTCCTTCCAAAGGAGTAGACTCCGGGGAACCCATGCAAATAGGGGGTCTGAAAGGTCCTCTAACACAAAAGGAGCGGGAAAGGAGGAAACAGTTGCAATTATGCCTATATTGCGGAAACTCAGGACACTTTCTTCAAGACTGTCCGGTGAAACCTGCCAAGTAGGCAGTAGGAGCTGCAGTTACCAAAGTTACAAACTCTGAGCAGGGAAACGACCTCGCCCGACAAGAATAGAGGTCCTCTTGCCGAGCGTGAAAACCAGTTCCGTGACCTCGCATTTCGTGATACCGATGGTCCTCATTAGCCCTGATAATCCGGATCGATTACATGCAATTGAAGCTTACGTCGACAGCGGTGCCATCGGCAATTATGTGGATCATGAAATGGTTTTGAGGATGAATCTAACTCTTTGTCCCAAGGCTGTAAAGGACGTCATTACTACGGTGGATGGTACGGAGATAGCCTCCGGGCCAGTAATGCATACCACTCAAGAGGTGACGCTAGTAAGTCAAGATGGACACCATGAGAAGATCGTGTTCGATGTGATCAAGGCCCCTCAGTTTCAGATTATTCTAGGAATACCTTGGTTAGAGAAACACAATCCTCTGATCGATTGGCGAGCAAGAACGGTCCAGTTTCCAGAATGTGTCTCTACTTGTCACCCTCCACCTGGTGTTGCACTGGCCGCAATTTCTTCAGAGACTCCCCAGTTACCTCCCGAATACCTAGAATACCAAGATGTTTTCCGGAAGGATCAGGCTAACTCTCTACCTCCTCATAGGTCTTATGACTGCCAGATAGACCTGATACCTGGATCTACTCCTCCTTGTAGTAGAATTTATGCCCTCACCGAGCCTGAGAACCTTCACCTTCGACAATACCTGGATCAATACCTGGCAAATGGGTTTATTCGTCCTTCCAAGTCCCCTGCTTCTTCAGCTTTGTTCTTCGTTCCAAAAAAGGAAGGAGACCTTAGAACTTGTATCGATTATCGCTCCCTGAACCAGATCACCATTAAGAATAGATATCCGTTACCTTTGATCCCTGAACTCCTGGACCAAGTCAGAAAAGCATGCATATATACAAAGCTGGATCTTAGAGGAGCTTACCACTTGGTACGAGAAAAAAAGAGGGCGATGAATGGAAAACGGCCTTCCGCACCAAGTATGGGCTATTTGAATATCAGGTCATGCCCTTCGGACTTTGCAATGCCCCGGCCGCCTTTCAATATTTTATGAACGATGTCCTCAGAGAGCTCATAGATGTATGTGTTGTTGTTTACATTGACGACATCCTCGTTTATTCTTCATCGGAATCTGAACATCGGAAACACGTGAAAATGGTCCTCGAAAGATTGCGTCAACACAAACTTTTCGCTAAGTTGGAAAAATGTGTTTTCAACGTGACTGAAGTTGAATTCTTGGGATTCATATTATCACCTGGTGGAGTGCGTATGGATTCAAAGAAGGTTGATGCAGTTCTCAAATGGCCATCACCATCCTCCGTAAAAGGTGTGCAAAGCATGTTAGGCTTCGCTAACTTTTACCGCAGGTTTATCCCCGAATTCTCTCGAATAGTCCAGCCCATCACTGCCTTGTTAAAGAAAAACAAACGTTTTGAATGGTCTACCGAGGCGGAACAAGCTTTCCAGGATTTGAAGACTAAATTTATCTCTGCACCAATCTTAAAACACCCTCGCCCCGAACTCCCCTACATCGTGGAAACTGATGCTTCAAGCCTTGCCATGGGGGCAGTTCTATCACAAAAGGACCCGGTAACCAATCAGTTGCATCCCGTGGCATTTTGGTCCCGCAAATTCTCGCCTCCTGAAATCAATTACACGATTACTGACAAGGAACTTCTGGCTATCAAGTCTGCCTTTAAGGCTTGGCGGCATTATCTGCTGGGGGCCCGACACACCGTTACTGTGATTATGGATCACCGAAACCTGCAATATTTGAAAACCGCAAAAGCCCAATCCTCTAGACAACTCCGTTGGGCATTATTCTTTGCCGAGTTTGACTTCATAATTACCTATCGACCTGGTACAAAGAATGGTAAAGCTGATGACCTTTCTCGGATGGGAGTGGAAGAACACTTGATCAACCCTAAACCTGTACCAATCATTCCCGAACAAAGAATTCTGGGTGTAATCGCCACCGAATCCATAGAGGAAGTTAAGGATAAAGCCAGGCAACTTGTAACTCCAGCAGACATACAGAATTGGCATCTGCAGGGAAAGGACTTTGCAGTAAAGGACAACTTATTGTATTTCCAAGAACGATTATACCTACCCAGCACAGATTTACAGAAAAAAGTAATCTCTTGTTATCACGACTCTTTAATGGAAGGTCATCCCGGTATGGCCAAGACCTCAGAAAAGATCAAGCGCTACTTCTGGTGGCCGTCTTGGAAGAAAGATATCAGAGACTTTATAATGTCCTGTGGAGTATGCGCCCAAAACAAGAGTCAAAAGGAAAGACCAGCAGGCCTCTTACGCCCTATTGACATCCCACCTCGCCCTTGGCATACGCTTTCTATGGACTTCATCACCGATCTGCCTCCATGCTCCGGATACAATACGATTCTAGTAATCGTGGACTTATTCTCCAAGATGGCGCATTTCATTCCGCTCAAAGGCTTGCCAACAGCAGCAACTCTGGCCCGAGAATTTCTCGAAAACATCGTCCGACTGCACGGTTTTCCTTCGGTTCTAATTTCGGATCGAGGTAGTCAATTTATTTCTCATTTTTGGCGAAGTTGCTGTCGGTCGGCTCAAATTGATGTGAGACTATCGACCAGTCACCACCCTCAGACCGACGGACAAACCGAGAGGACCAATCAAACTCTGGAACAGTATTTACGCTGCATGCTGCAACAAACTGAAAAAACTTGGAAAGATATCCTCTGGATAGCCGAATATGCCTACAATAACTCTGTCCATTCGGGAACTGGGAAAACCCCGTTTTTTCTTTTGTACGGCAGTCACCCTCGAACCTCGGAGTTGGATCCCCTCCAAGATCTTGAAACACCAGCAGTAGACTACCTGCATTCTACAATCACCCAAGCCTTTAAGGAAGCTGTTTCTCACCTTCAAAGGGCTAAAGAACAATACAAGAAAGGAGCAGATCAACATCGGAAGGAAGCCCCTCACTATCAAGTAGGGGATCAAGTCTGGTTATCCACCAAATATCTATCTCTAAAAGGGCCACGCACATTCAACCCAAGATACCTTGGTCCCTATTCCATCACTACCATAGTAAACCCAGTAGCGGTCAAGTTGGACTTGCCCCCGCACATGAAGATACATCCGGTCTTCCACGTCTCTCTATTAAAACCCGTGCAACCTCAAACCCGACTAACCAAATCTCCAAAACCTATCCTAGTTGATGGAGAACTCGAGTTTGAAGTCAAAAGCATTCTGGACTCCAAGATCTCCAAATCTAAACTATTCTACCTAATTGACTGGAAAGGCTACGGCCCCCAAGAGGGATCCTGGGAACCTGCTGAATATGTCCACGCTCCTCGCCTAATCAAAAGATTTCACCGAACATTTCCTGACAAGCCAAAACCCCCGGAGAAGCCCGGTTTGGGAGGGGCCTTGAGGGGGGGTACTGTCATGATCTCTGCTTCCAAAAGGTCAGGGTTTTCCCAACTCCCTTGGAAGCAGATCCATAACCCAGGTTCCGAGTGCCAACCAGTCCCAATTGGGACCTTTTGGACCCAGTCCTGGCGCCAGTGGCACCAGGCTCATAAATATGCCCAGTCCCAGCGCTGGAAGCGCCGGGCTCATAATGCTTGGGTGGACTTACCTGCAGCAGACCATGCTGCTTACTTGCCTGCCAGTTGAGCCTCTGATCCCCTTCTGTTTGGAACTACTTTTCCTGTTGGGTGGGGCTGGAGCCACTCCCTAGATTCAGAACACTGGAACTCTTCTGGAAAGCAGGAACTCTTTTCTTACCTAGGCGTGGCTGTGGAAGGAGACACCGAAGCACTGCAGGAGGCTATTTAAACCACACCCGGTGGATGAATCTTGCTTTGCGTTATTCTGCAACCTCTGCAGCAGAACGCTCATCGTGTCTTCTGCATCCGGTCCTGGGCCTAAGGAAAAAGGCTTACCATCCTGAATCCAGTCTTCAGCAACACCTATAAAGACAAGAAAGAATAGGTTAGCATTCCGGCATCTGAAAGGCAAAGGCTTACCATCCTGAATCCAGTCTTCAGCAACACCTATAAAGACAAGGAAGAACAGGTTAGCATTCCGGCATCTGAAAGGCAAAGGCTTACCTACTCTTTGTGCGCTCCGGAGGCCTTCGGCGCTGCATCCCGCATCTGAAAGACAAAACAAGGTGCGTTTAAGACATTGGGGAACTTTAATACTCACGTGCCATTACTCCTTTCCACATCTAATCCAGTGGGTATTCCGGCACCCTGCAGCCGCTCCGAACTCGTACCTGCAAAATAAAAAGACAGTTAGAGCGCATCGTGAAGCAGGCAACAAGCGCTTACTTACGTGCTTCCAGGCGCTTCTATTCATCACACGGGCTCCATCTTCAACTCACTTCAGCCCGTCATCCGTCATCGCCGGAACCCTGCAAAACAAGAGACATCATTACTAAAGACTTTACAGACATTTGAATGACTCGAAACTTACCGTTCGTGCAGTAAACGACGGACAGCAGTCCTCTGAAGTCAAGAGGCCTGCGCTACCTATCCAGTGAAGAAACTGGTTACAGCACCCTGCCCCGAGGCAGATGGAGAGCTCGGCATTCACTTACCTAAGGTGAGAGCGTTAACCTTTGGGGGTCTACAGGAGAGGAGAAGAGGAAAGAGATAGGGACACCCCAATAACCCCAGTTCATTAACCCCTTATTTTCTATCTGCAGACATCTTACTCTACACGTCAGGCATACAGTGCACAGAGGTCCAGCCCAAAGAGCCAACCGGGTGCTACACATCACCTTTGAAGATACGGTAGTCGCCCAGTCAAGACCGGCGCCTCTGCGAGAATCAGGTGAGCGTTACAAGAGGGTAGACAAAGAGGGTGGGGTACGGTGGATCAGTGGGGGCAGAACCAATGGGAATTGGGTGGATGTTTGGGGGCAGTGAGTGGGGATAGGGTGGGTGTAGAAAGAGCAGGGCGGGGTGGGTCGGGTAATGAGAGCTGGGTGGGTTGGTGTGGGACTAGAGAAAGTGAAGGGGTGGTAAAGATAGTGGGGGTAGGGTGGATGAGTGTAGAGAGAATGTTGGCGGTAGGGTGGGTGGAGGTAGAGAGAGTGGGGGTAGGGTGGGTGGGGGTAGAGAGAGTGGGGGTAGGGTGGGTGGGGGTAGAGAGAGTGGGGGTAGGGTGGGTGAGGGTAGAGAGAGTGGGGGTAGGGTGTATGGCAGTAGGGAGAGTGGGGGTAGACAAAGAGGGTGGTGATAGGGTGCGTTAATGGGGGAAGAAATAATGGGAATAGGCTTGGTGTGTGGGGGTAGAGTGGGGGTAGGGTGGGGAGAGTTGAGGTAGGGTGGGTGTCTGGGGGTAGAGAAAGTGGGGTAGGGTGGATGCCTGGAGGTAGAGAGAGGGTGGGTATGTAGAGAGAGTGTGGTGTACGTGGGGCTAGAGTGAGTGGGAGTAGGGTGGGTATCGGTAGATAGAGTGGGGGTAGGGTGGTGGGAATGTTGAGAGAGTGGTGGGAGTATGGTAGGTGGAGGTAGAGAGAGTGGGTGTCAAGGTGCATGGGTAAGAGAGAGTGGGGGTAGGAAAAGAAGGTGGGGTAGGGTGGGTGGGGTTAGAGAGTGGTTGTAGGGTGGGTAGGTCTAGAGGGAGTGGGGGTAGGGTGAGTTGATCAGGTAGAGAAAGTGTGGGTAGGATAGGTGGGTAGGGTTAGAGAGAATGGAGGGTCGGTGGGTGAGTGAGGGTAGAGAGCGTGGGAGTGAGAGTTGGGTGGGTGGTGGTAGTTGCATGGGGGCAGAAAACACGAAGAAAAAAGTAGGCTCGCAGGAATCGTCGAAAGTAGCCCAAAATAGCTGAAACAAAACCCAACCAGTAAATGTAATGGGGGTGGGAGGGAGGACGTAGAGACACTGGGAGTGGGTTTGGTGTGGGTAGAGAGAGTGGGGGTGGGATGGGTTGCTGGGGGTAGAAAGGCCCAAAGACTAAAAGAAGATCTGCCTCTGAGGTGGCCCAAAATAGTTCAATCATATGCAGAAATAGCCCAATAACCGGGGAAATGTTAAGCCTAGCACGTGACTTGCTTCTTACAGAACTGGTGATTGAAGCCAATATTTTTTAGGGAACTCCTTATTAGGTAATACTGTGGAGGGGTTTGGAAAAATAAACTTTACTGAGTTTGCATTTTCATGCTCTGGCATTCCCAATTGTTATGCCAACCAGATAGTCTCAGTTCAGAACCCCCTTCTCTTGCTCTCTTCTGTGACAATGGTTGTATGTTGTATGTTTGTTGTATGTTTGTATTCTGTTTCTCGGGTAATATGTTTTTTGCACGACCTGGGACACTTCCGCTTATCCTATATACTTGCTGGACTTGCTACACTTTTTTTCTCTCCTTCAACTAAATTAACTATTAAGTAAAGTCAAAACAATTAGCTCTTCCCAAGGCACTTATTCTGCTAAAAATCTTCAAAAATAGCAGTGCCCTCTGTGAATAAAATAGGGTGCTTGAACAAATGCATAATTTAACTCCAATTATCTCTTAAATATGCATCTGCCCTACCATGTCTTAAAAACCCTCTCTGGATCCCAAGGACCGGGCCGACTTTCACCTAAATTCTCTGCTTCCTTTTTGGCACAGTCCTGAAAGTGCTGTTGCCAGTCAGCTGTAAGTTATTTATCGACCCGGACTAGGAACAGAAACTGTGGTATTAAACTCGTACCCATGAAGGACAACTTAAGAATGTTGGTAGATGGTATCAGGGTTGGCACACAGGCCCTATCTGAACTAAGAGAGGCTTTTGAGACCCTTGCCCATGCTATTGTCAGGGATTAACATCAACAGTTTGGAATACAAGACAATGCACTGGAATGGATTTGATATTTTGTCTAGAGCAGAGTACAGATAATTGCTATCCTTCCATTTGTATCTAAAGCCTATAATGTCACTTGTGGCATCCTAAGGGCTCTGCTTTCTTGTCACTTCTTTTTAGTTCATGTCTTCAGGCTTTAACACCCTGCAAGCCCATGGCCTATCCTTTGTGAAGTTTGCTCTTGGACAATGATCTTCAGAATATCAGAATCATTTTTCAACTTAATGACTTTGGTTAGCAAGTAGACTGGACATAAATATGCTTAGGTTTAATGCCGCTGAGACATAGCTCATTATGTGTTGATCCCAGACTCCATCTCCTGAGCAAAAATCTGTGTCCCACCTATATTGGTCACACACCAATAACTGTGTATCTAGGTGAAAATCTTGGAGTAACCATTGAAAATGGACTTTCCATGACACAACAAGTTAGCCGAATAGTGTAATTCTGTTTCTGTTTAAAATATTTCCATTGACCCTATCTCAAAGCAGATCCCATTTGTGAATCTCCTTAAATTACTGTAATGTGGTCTATCACAACATACCGCACTACTCCCTATAGAAGCTCCACAGTGTTAAACACTCATTTGGCAGAGTTCTCCTGAAACTACTACTAAACGCTGTGATGAATGTTATCCTGCCTTGTCTCAAGAATCCAATGCGTTTGTTGGTTATAAGGGAATTGACATATATAATGTCTTACCACTTTGCATACCAATGGCTGATATGGTTTCTGACCCTATTTAGGCACTGTCCTTAACGTTTGCCCCAAGAACGGAAGATAAGTCGTCCCCCTTGATGCATGAAAAGAGGAGAGCCCATCCCTATTGGAGAGAGGAAACAGAGAAGCCCTCAGAGCTAGAGGGTAAGAACCTCCTGCTGGGAGGCGTGTCCTAGCAAGGTAAGCCTACCCCCGGTGTGTGGCTACATCCCATGCTGGAGCCCGTGGAATACTCAGCAAACTGGCCTCACCACAAAGCTGAGAGATCCGGCGCAGGAAACCTGGTGGTGGGAGCCGGATCTATAAAGGCATGGCTAGAAGCCTAACCACCACCAACACTCTGCTAGAAGCCAGCGGGAAGGGAGCAACCCCTGCAGCCAGTGTGAAGTAAGCTGGCAGAAGGAGATCATGCCACCTCGCCAAAATGCCCGACCAGGGGAGCAACGCCAGAAAGCACAAGATATGCAGTCGCTCATGGAAGTCGGAAGGTGGGGGAAAGGCCAAGACAGACTTCAAAGAGGGGTGAGAACAAAACTATCCAGAGGCGGGGTGAGAAGCAATCAACCCGAAGGTGGGGTGATCACAAATCAAACCCAAAGTGGGATAAGAGCAGACAAACATCCAGATAGGGTAAGAATTAAATTACCCCAAGCTAGGGTAAGAATGAGCAAGCCCCAAGGTGGGCCGAAGCCAGATGAAAACCAAGACTGGGTTGGAATCCCGAGACCACAGCGAGGAGAGTGAACCAATTTGTCCCAAGACGGAGTGAGAACGTACTGGCCCCCAGACGGGTCAAGAAAGAAGCGACCCCAAGATGGGGTGAGAAGATGCTGGCCCCAAGGTTGGGTAAGAGGGAGCAAGCCCCAAGGTAATCTGAAGGGACACAAAAAGAATAAGATTGAGAAACCGCAGGGAGGAGCAGCCATCTAGAAGCAAAATAGTAGAGGAGATACCATGAGACTCAGTGGAGGAAAACTCCAGGAGAAAAACTTGTGTGGACGTATAAGCGAAAAAGCCTTCCCAAGGGTAGCAAATATCCGGGATTAAGATAACATGCCTTTTAAAGCAGAGAGAGAGAGAATGTCACTGGCCCAAAGACTCATACACAACCCTAAGGAGGGCAAGAAGGAAGAGACATTTTGCTGCCTGATTACTTCAACTGTGCAATGGGGCCCCTTTTTGAGACAGAAAAGTAATATTGGGGTCAGAAACCAACCACAAATTGATCATTGGGTAACAGACTCATGTAACTGTTTGTGTTCGCTTTTGTCCTGTTTATAGTGGTAGGTACAGGCATCAGGCTAGATTAGGTTTCTGGACAATGGACTGAGATGATGTTGTAGGGCATACTGGTGAACACCATTTAGACCTCTTTTTTCCTTTCAAACAGGGTCCAGAAACATGGGGACAAATATGTTGTTAAAATAAAGCACAAGATGTTCACCAAGATGCCAACTTGTCTATCTCCTGATTCTGACTTACCAAAAGTTTTCTCAGAAGTGGGATTCAAATAACCTGATACAAGGTTGGGACTCATGCTAGTGAGATGCCTTAACCCGACAGCTAGGCTCTGCGAGCGTGAAACTCCAGTTCATTGGTTTTAACCTTGTCAGTATCACTGAGGTAGAAAAACCCAGCCAGGAAAGAAGATTCATCCCGATAGGCATCACCATCCTAAGGTTAGCTGCAAAGTCAAAGTTAGCATGGAAGTACCTGCCCAACACCTCCAGGCACACTCCAGGCTTTGGAAAAGCTGACAAGATCCCGACTCCCTCATTCGCAAGCGGAAGCATGACGTTCACTGAGATGACACCTTGTCCATCTCCGTATTCTGATTTACCACAGAGCTCCTGATTCTGACTTAACACAGAACATGCATTTCCCCTGCACTAAGGCAATTACATTTGCTCCTGTTGCCAAAGCAGATCATTTACCCATATATGTCCTTTATTGACAGTGTGGAGTATTTTCAATGACCCAGACTTTCAAGCAGGATTGAACTGTGGATACTCTGTGTGGAAACCCCGGGAAGCATTGAAGGGCGTAAACCAATTTACTAGGGAAATTAAACACAGACTAATCGCAAATCTGGAGGCCTAGGTGGCCGTCTTAGATAGGTGCAGGAAGTTAGATACGAAGATCCAGAGCAGACCAACCGAAGGCTTTAAAAATATAGCGGCCATTCAAGAGCAGGAATATGATAAGCTTATCGGAGAAGTGACAAGATATTCATCAAAAGGAAAATGCTGTCTCCAATGCCCAAATGGGCAGAGAGGGGAAACCTAAAAGTGAAAAAGGGAATTAAACACAGGGTCAACACCAAATTGGCTCATTTGGTTACATTCCCATTTCCAATGGGGCACAATAAATCAATTCACAAAATAAACTCTAACAGTTTGAACCTACAAGAAGGAAGCATCTATAGGGGCTTATTTTAGAGCGTAATCATCAGAAGGATTCCTCCCAACATGCAGTCAGGCGTAGTTGTACACTGTCTATAACATGAATAGCATTAAACAGATATGTTAAAAAAATACTTGAAAAAATAGAAACATTACAAATTCCTATGCTCCAATTATATCAAAGATGATGTATAGAGGATGCAACGTATATCTAACACCCTCTTCCCATTGAAATGGTAATGTATTAGACATGACAAATACATTGCACAGATGTAATAATGTGTTGACATAGTCAGAATGTACAGTACCATGGGGTCATGTATTTAGGGGAAGTGTTGCTTGGATGAAGGATTCACGCTATAGGCCAAAGATAACGAGATGTAGATGTTAATATTATATACTACTTAACAGTGTATGTACAACTCAGCGTGTACAACAATCATTTTCTGGACAATTATACAAAGCAATTTAGGCAGGACTCCTCGTTGAGTGGTGGATAGAGACTGCTGATAAGTTCTTGTAATAACGTGATGCTTTTACGTTTCATGCAGAGTTTATTGCACAGTGTTAAGGACTTGGATTATTTGCATTAGCTTATGAGCTACCTCGGGGAATCAGCTCTTTCCACTCAAGCTAGTTTTCAAGGATTGTTTTACCACTGTTGAAGATTAGGTTAGTGTCAACTATGCTAATTGCTTTGGGAAATTAATTCATTAAGAGCTGCCTTTCATTGTTTTTATTATTTTTTGTTTCTTCGAAATGTCAATAGATCTTGTGGGCCTTGAACATGTCTTTTATGTTCACCTGATGAGCTTCAGTCATTGTGGCCAGGTATGTCCATTATCGGTCTATCTTTATCCTAACTTTGGTTATTCACACATCGCATGTTCTGTGCATGCTACACCAGGGTGTTGACTATTAGGCTTTTCTCTCACCCCTTTTCTTTGAATCACTGGGTTAAATCCAATTGGCTCTTTGGACTCTAATGGGTTTACTTGGAATTGTATTTCCACTTGGAACACAACTTCTGCACATAACCATGTTATGAATAACACAGGAGTTTCCAGAGTCTTAAAAGCAAGTTATCACAATATTTGTTTGTTTGATATGAGTTTACTGGCCTTGTAGGTTTGTCTTGGTATTTCCTTGCAGTCTTGATTGCTCTTGAAGAAGGGGTTTTGACCCCGAAACGTATAAGCTCTGTTCGGACGGATTTGTGTGATTTTCCCGCGACGGAAATGACTGCATACAAAAGGTATGCAAGGGAAATGTACGCAATACAAAAATGTTTGTACATTTCCCATGCGGACATCCATAAAAAAAAAACACCACAGCCATAGAAACACACACCCCCACTCACACCCCCAAAACACCCCCACCACTCTACTTACCTTTCTTTCCGACGTGCTGTGTCCCTGCGACGCTGTTTCCCTTTCACTAACGTGATCGGGAACTGGCGCCACAGGGTCCTTTTCTTTTCTTTTTTTTATTTTTTGTTTAACTTTTGGATCGGTGAGCTTCAGGGGTGTCCCTCGCAACCAACGCTCACTATACTGTATAGTATGGTGAACGGGGTGTTGTGGGGGACACCCCTGCAGCCCCTGCAGCCTTTTTATTTGTTTTTTTTTGTCGGGCAGCTGCAGGGGTGTCCCCCGGACCCTCTGCTCAATATACTGTATAGTATGGTGAGCAGGGTGTTGGGGGGGACACCCCCTCAGCCCCTGCAGTGTTCTTTTTTTTTACCTACCTAAAATGCATACCACAAAAGGTTCGAACTTTTGGTGTTCGAACTTTTGTCAGTATGCATTTTAGTTCTTTTCATAAGGTCGGTAATTTAGGTGCGGTCATTTTGGCCGAAACCCGGAATGAACTGCCTGATTTCAAGAAGATATTGAAGTCAATAAACAGCCACACTATTTTAAACTGTTGTGTTGGATATTGTGTAATCTAAACTCATCAGAAATTTGTATGACTTTTTGTCTCTAAGATTTGGCAGATTTGTACAGCTTTGGAAAGTGTGCAGGGGACGGGAGAGTTCATACATTGGACCTCATTTTTCTTTTCAATATAGTTTGTGATCTTGTGTCAGGATCATTGTTCCTCCCCTGCACCTGGAATCTTACTACCTATTGCTAATTTGAATTGATTGATGGTTAAAAATGAAGGTGTGCACTAACAATTCTATTCATCTATTGCATTTAATTGACATAACATAACAAGCCCAGTGAACACCTTTCCTGGAAAATTGCACTGAGCCCTGTGCTGTCAACCCTAAAGTGATCCAAATACCCATTATGCATCACCACCACTGTGAAGCTATACAAGTATGACTCTTGCTGGCTGGGCTCACCCTCTCATCTATATGCTAATTTCCTCTTTGTGTTCCCCACATTCTCCTATCCAAGGCCTTCTTTTGACTCTGTCACTATTGATAGTTACTTGGTAGTCCCAGGTTTATTCTCTTGAGATTGCATGGGATGTCTAAAGCACTAACTAATCATGCATTGACACTTACAGGGTAATTCATGGAAATTCGCACAAAAGTGGCGCAGGCGGCTGGCGCACAGTGTTCCAGTGCGATAGACTGCGCCAGCCGCGTGCAATAAAATCCATTTCAGCGCACAGCGTATTCATGGATTTTAGCCTCCAAAACCAGCCGTGGCGCAGAGTGGCACAGCGACCCTGCAGCAGCGCCAGTTACGCCCCCAAGAACGCCCTTGCGCAAGGAAAAGGCATCAAAATCCCCAATCCAGCGCAAAGGTCTGCGACAACCCAAAACCAGTTTACCGGACTGCCAAACAGCAAACGCCAAGCGGGGAACGTGTATTACGGGTTTCGCGGTAACTTCCACACGCGAAAGGGCCTGTGCGAGCGGGTACGTGTATAACTGGGGTTCGCGTGAAGTTACACACGCGATTGGCCTGGGTACGTGTATTTCAGGGGTGCGCGGGAAGTGTTACACGCGATTGGGCTGGGTACGTGTATTTCAGGGGTGCGCGGGAAGTTTTACACACGATTGGGCCTGTGGGAGCGGTGTACGTGTATTCCAGGGGTGCGCGGGAAGTTCTACACGCGATTGGCCTGGGTACGTGTATTCCAGGAGTGCGCGGGAAGTTTTACACGCGATCGGGCCTGGGGGAGCGGTGTACGTGTATTCCAGGGGTGCGCGGGAAGTTCTACACGCGATTGGCCTGGGTACGTGTATTTCAGAGGTGCGCGTGTGTTTTCACACGCGACTGGCCTGGGTACGTGTATTTCAGGGGTGCGCGGGTGTTTTCACACGCAATTGGCCTGCATACGTGTATTTCAGGGGTGCGCGGGAAGCCTTACACGCGATCGGGCCTGGGGGAGTGGTGTATGTGTATTCCAGGGGTGCGCTGGAAGTTTTACATGCGATTGGGCTGGGTACGTATAAATCAGGGGTGCGCGGGAATCTTCACACGCGATCGGGCCTGGGGGAGCAGTGTACGTGTATTCCAGGGGTGCGCGGGAAGTCCTACACGCGATTGGCCTGGGTACGTGTATTTCAGGGGTGCGCGTGTGTTTTCTAACGCAACTGGGCTGGGTACGTGTATTTCAGGGGTGCGCGGGTGTTTTCACACGCGATTTGCCTGGGTACGTGTATTTCAGGGGTGCGCGGGTGTTTTCACACGCGATTTGCCTGGGTACGTGTATTTCAGGGGTGCGCGTGTGTTTTCACACGCGATTTCAGCAGGGTACGTGTATTTCGGGGGTGCCGGGGAGTCCTACATGTGATTTGGCAGTGTGGGTCCTCCCAGGTGTTCCCTGTACACCCTCCACGGCCCCTGCAGGCAGCCCACACCACAGGGGACTACCCTGCATCCCTGGTCATGTCCCGCAGGCAGCCCACCCAACATGGGCATGTCCCCCAGCAAAGGCACATGTCTCCTTGCACTACTGATCACCAACTCATGTCCCCTTGCACCCCCACCCCCCAGCATTGCGGGGCACCTGCCAGCAGGCCCCCACTCATGTCCCACTCATGTCCCCATGCACCCCCACCCCCCAGCATTGCGCGGCACCTGCCAGCAGGCCCTGACACATGTCCCCCAGCCAACACATCATCACAATCTAGATCCCTGGCCCTTATGGGCAGCCTCCACATGCCAAACACCCACCCAAGTATTGCATCCACCCACTTAGAAATGGCAATTACATGATACAACCCCAATGGCAAGTATGTAAATGAACACATGTCCCTCACATACACACAATGTGTGTAAGTGAATGTCTAAACCCATATCATGATATGCATGAAACCAATGAGATGATACTACACATTGAAGTTTGATGAAAAAAATGTATTAAAAGCAACATAAATGGAATTAAAAATAAACAAACGACAATGGGAATCAAAAACCAAAAGCAGCATGTCCGTAAAATAATGAAAAACCACAAATAATAATCCAAAGGAAAGGTGTCCAAAGTCACAGTTCAAAAAAGTAAGTCCAAGGGAAAAACAAAACCGAAAACCATTGCTCCATGGGTAAATCCAACAAAAAAAACTAAAATCCAACAGTCAACTATATACAGATAAACAATCCAGGGTCCATGATCTCAACTGTAGAAATGAAACCTATCTAAAAATACTACCTAATAAAAAAATGTGGTCCATTGTCCAAAAGGTCCAAAATAAATAAAAAAGCAAAGGAAACCTAACACTAACTACATAACTATTTACAAGGGCAGGGGGCTAGTCCGACGGCTCACTGGTTGTTGTCATGGGCCAGGGCATCATCGAACTCCTGTTCAATGGCTTGGAGGCGGGCATGTTCCCTGGCCCCGAGGTCTCGCAGGGATAATGCAGTGTCCAGCTCCAACTCCCTGCGAAGACCCTCGAGGCACTCAGCCCGCCTCAGCGCCCTCCGCATGGAGTTCTCCACCCTGACCATTGTGTGCCGTTCCTCCTCTGCCCGCTGCCGCTCCGCACCTATCTGCTGGCCCAACCGCTCCCACACGGAAGCCACTCCCATTCCAGGATTCTCCTGCCCTCCGGCCGATGCCTGCACCCTGATGTTGATGGCCCGAGCCATGATGCCTCCCATGTCGAGCCTGCCGCTGCCTCCGACGCAACTGCCTGTGCCAGCACAACGGCATCCAGGCTGATGGAATCCACCGACGCCGTCGTGCACGTGCCCTGCCCGATGATGTCACATCCTCCATCTGCTGGGGTCCAGTTGCTGGTGTGTCCACCCCTGCTGGACCTCCGACTCCTGACTGTGGCAGGGATGGGATCCCCACCGAAGTGGCTGCATTGGTCGGGGCAGGTCCACAGGGGGCCCTGGTGGCATCTGGGCCGGAAGACGGCATGGAGAACGACTGGCGCATAGCCTCCACAGAGGAGGAGAGGGTCGCCGGAGTGCCCAACACATGTACGAGATCCCCGGCCACGACCGCTCCCAACTGGGCCACGTTGGCACGGTGCTCTTCGTGATGACATGCGTGCTCCCCCCGGGAAGCACGCACCTCATCACGAATGACACCCGTGCGCAACGCGACACCAATCAGGACCTTCTCCATACGGCCAGGGGTCCCCTCGTCCGCAGGTGGAGGGGAGTCAGATGACATGGACATCCCCCCTACCTGCGGACGGGCCTTGGATGGGGCATCCCTGCTGGTGCATGGTGGTGCAGTCACAGTGTCAGGGACAGTGACATGCACAGGCACAGGCACCTCCATGGCGACCTGTGCTGCCTCCTGCCCCTGCCCCTGGACTGCACCACTTGCACCAGCAGGGACGCCCCCACCAGGCCCCATGTGCAGCTCAGTAGCGGCCTCCTCCTCCTCTGTGGAAACCACCAACCTGGATGGCTCCACACCGTCTTCCGCCGTTGCAAGCCCCTGTGGGGGCTCACCCACCCATTCCGCTGCAGCCGTGGGGCCATCCCCGCCGCTTTGCTCCACAGCGCCGTCTCCGCCCTCTTCTTCACTTTGCGCTGTGTAGAGGGAGACATAGAACACAAGCATCAGGGTACTGTACAATGGTCCCCTAGACAGGAAGCAATAGCAGATGAGTGGCACTGTCAAAGATCACTTCCATCATGTCCCTCCACAACACATGGGTCAGTGCAGGCAAAACACATGCAGTAACAGGCATGGCGCATGCTATGGACATAAGCAAACATGTCCAAGGGACTCTTGAAACATACAATGTTGTTTTTGAACTCACATGCATCATGGGTCATGCCTATCACATTCACACACTTCACCGTACTTTCATCCATCTGGACTCGTACACCCCAGACACAGTGGATGCAAGGATAGCTAGGCTGCATCAGTGAATCAGAACATTGACACAGACATGTGTCATGCATCCATGGCATTGACAAGTCACAGACACGCAGGTCAGACACACAGACATGGACACCATACATGTACATGGCATCATCACCCATCCCTCACCCCCACCCATGTCCAGGAACAGAGACTGGCATGCTCTCATGTGTCCACACATTACTGATCTCACATGCATGACCATGACGTCCCTGCACACACACACACGTACATGTCCTATGTCACACATACAGGCAAGTATCAGACATCCAGCACACTGCAACATGCCCTGTCTCACACAGCAATGCTTGGCCACTTACCGCTCGACTCCAGACGGGTCTGCCTCTCAAGGTCCTGGACGTGGAGCGCTGGGGATATGCGTTCCAGGACCCTCATCTGATCTTCCTACAAGTGGCCCCGGCGCCCCTTAGCATCCGCTGCCTTCAAGAGGCGCCGGGCCTTGTTGAGGGTCCTGGACCTGAAGTCCTCCCAGCGCTTCTTGACATGATGGAATAGTCGGACTGCCACCCCCTCCGCGTTGATGGCAGTCACGATGTCCGTCCAGATCCTGTCCCGTCCTTCCTTGTCGGCGCGTGATGATCCGAAGAGGGCATCATAATGCCCCAGGACATGCTCCACCAGGACACCAACTTCCTTCTGACTGAAGCTGGTGGCCCTCTGCCCCTCTGGCTGGGGGTCGCCAGTGGTCTCGGATGGTGTTTGCCCCGACATGGCGACCCCCGAGGCAGGCGTGGGTGGGCAACTGGGTCCTCGGGCTGGGCTGTGGAGCGATGGTATCCCAGTCGGGAGTCTTCTGTTCCAGCAGGGGTGGACACAGCAACTGACCCCTGCAGATGGCTGATGTGCAGGCACCAAATGGCAGGGCACGGTGGCAGCAGGCAGGCAGGCAGGCAGCAGCAGATGGCTCGTGGGAGGCTGCTCGGGGCTCTGGGCGGCAGTAATTCGGCCTTTTGGGCAGGAGCGTGGTCTTCCGTGTGCTTACGCGTGGCCAGCTTGATATGGAGTGATTTGGCACGTGAAAATTCTGCACGTCAGCGTGTAATTCGAGGAAAGGCCCTTAGCGCGTAAGCACGTCAGCACGCATATGCGATTCCATTGGACCAAAGGCCCTTAGCACGTAAGCGCGTCTGTGACGTATCGCGCACGGGCGTTGCCCTGGCAGGGCTTGAAGATCCCACGTGGATTTCCATTGCTCTGTACATGCTTTTCGTGGGGTGCGGTGCGTGTGTTTTGCAGGCGTTCGGGTTCACATGCTATTACTTCACAGCGGGTGGGTGTTGGCTACGCATTCTTCTACATGCAAGGCAGACGGTGAGTGGTACCCTGCTCCCCCAGGCCCGATCGCGTGTAAAACCACCCGCAAGCCCCTGAAATACACGTACCGCACTCCACCAGGCCCGATTGCGTGTGAAAACACCCGCGAGCCCCTGAAATACACGTTTTGGCGCACATTTTTTTCATGCACAGGGACGCTACCGCCTGCTTTCGTGTGGCGGACGTGTATGGGTCTGTGCGCGTCTTTGCCCATGCGCTGGTTTGCCCTATTCGATTCCATGAATACGTGTTGTGGGTGAGCGTGTGGGCGTTCCGCGCACTTGCCTCCTGTACTTCCCCCGTGACGCCCATATTTTCACGAGTTGTTCCCCATTCCGCGTGCAACGCCCCGTGTTCCGCCTACTTTTGTTATGTGCGCCGCGCTATGTGCGATTTCTCTGTGGCCGTGGCGCACGCCGTTAGATGACCTGTGCGCCGGCGTGCGCCACGCACTTTTTCAGCGCACATCCAATATTTTTCTTGCGCATGGACTTCCATGAATCGATGTGCGCTGGTTTCCCTGCAATTTTCGCACTTGCACTGCGATTTTCGCTCTTTCACTGCGAATCGCACGTTTTCGCACGCTTGCGCCGAAATTTTCGGCGCACATTAATTCCATGAATCGGCCTGTTAAACTGCTAGCCAGTGCCATTACACAACTATGCTCTGACAAATTCTAGTATCACCTTACAAATAATAGAAACATCCGTCACTGGAAAATGGTCACCATCACGAGTTTGAATGTCCCGTTTTCGATCAGCACTCCATCTGACCCACCGCCTTTCTATTTACATGCACTGTTACTATTACAATCAAATACCTTCTCCCTCAAACCCTTCCTATCTTCCCAATTGTTATTCTGTCTGTTTTCTATCTTTACTCTCGCTTTGTCTTCCCTCTCACCCTGGCCTTTTACTTCCACATACCAAGGTCCGGGTATTCCGGGCATGGGCAGAATATGCCACTTTCTAGGCAATCCACTGTGCAGTAAGATCTATGGTTTTATGAGCACAGTATAAATGATGATATAATAAAGACTATACAGTGCAATGCACAAAAACATCTCTAGTCCCCAACACAGACACCCACATAGACACCTAGTCATTCATGCACAGTAGGGCTGGAAGAACAAAGCACATTTAAGAATATACCATGTGATGCACAAAAACATCTGCAGGCCCTAACAGTTAGAGAAAAACACACACACACATACACCGAAATATACACAACTTAATCCGCTGCCCTAACACACACACACACACTCCCTCACATGCATGAAAACCAAAACAAAAATATATTGCGAAAAGTCATGCCTGCAACTCTAGATTCTACCAAAATCATTTACCTGCAACATTCGCAAAATAGTCCACACACCCAACTAACCCACATTTGCGGAAAATGATTGAAAAACTATGCACATGCTTAAAATCTTGCGACCCCAAACTCATCTGTGAACGTAACTACGATACATATCAACCAAAACACCCTTAAAATAACACAGAAATCAATGGGAAGCATTTTTTTTAATAAAGCTAAGGTCATCACATAAAACGTTCAAATATACGCATTTTGGGAATATCAACATTAAAGTAGAACATGTTAATGTTAATGTTAATGTTAAAGGACATTTGTACCGCGCACTATCACCACCGTAGTGGTCCCTTGGCACTCTGGCGGCTCTGAAAGAGGAGGGGGGGATGAGTTAGTGGGAGGAAGCAGGAAAAGTGCAAGAGAGCAGTGATGTGCTGTTTGCGGCGTCAGCCCGGTGGGTCCGTTGGCTGGGCCTGGGGTGTTTGCGGCCGGTAGTCGTTGTGTACTGTTGTGCAAGGCTATGTGTGTTTTGTTTTGTTGTTGCCGTGTAGTGAAGTTCGTGCGGTTTGTTGTGTTGTAGGTTTTGGTTGTGTTTGGTTTGGAGTTTGAGAGGTGTATGCAGAAAGGGAAATTGTTAGTAGGGTTGGTCAGTTTGCATCTATATCCTGAATTGAAGCGCTCGGCTTGCGTAGTTTCCCCTGTTGCGGCTCTGTCCTGATCTGGGTCTGACTGGCATGCAGGTTCCATACTCCTCTAGTCCCCGCCTCTAATATGCTCTCTGATAGCTCCCCTTATCCTCCATTTAGACTCTATTGGGCCTGCCAATGACACCTCTCGGGTAAACATTGTTTAAGCCTTAACTCACGCTTAAAAATAATAAGTAAAAATGTAATATCTGCACATGGGGCCTGTTAGAGAATGTATTGACTAATGTTTTTATGTAGTAGGTACTTAACATTTTACATTTAAGCAATATAACCCGAGCGTCGGGGGCATTACCGACTCAGGTAATGCCCGGGTCCCATAGGTAAGGCCCCGAGCGAAGCGAGGGCCTTACCGAAAGCCCCGGGGCATTACCAGATTTACTTAGGCCACGCAAATGCTAGCACAACTGCAGATGCAATCACATACATGGGTTTCGAAAACCTGAGTAAAATTAAACGTGAGCAGCAGAGCTCATGAAAAAGAAAAGATTCATAATGGGCAGAGCAATGGAACAGAAGTGAAACTGACCTTTAGAGAGAAACAAATCATTGCTCGTACAGGAGGGAAGGAAAAGGATGGAAGTGGAGTGTAAATTATTCCATGGGCAGCATGAGTTGTGCCAAACAGAATAATGTTAAAAGATCGCCAGAGACAGGAGGCGGAAAATTACACAAGCCGACATATGGTGTGCTGTGAGGTGATATCATGAAGAAGGTGAGGAAATTTTAAGAAAATGTACAAAACGGTATATAGAGGGGGCATAGATTAATGAAGGGTTGAAATAGGGGAGAAAAAAGGCAGTTAAGAAAAACATCTGGCACTGGACTTAGTGCTTGGAGTGGGAGCTGGCTGATGGCTGCGCGTGGAGTTGGAATTTTTTGAAGGCCATGGCTGGGAAAAATCTGAGTTCCGGTGCAGGGGCGTTGATTCTAACAAGAACAAGCTTAGGCTTTCTAGCTGCAGCCCATCTAAAAGACTGAAAGACAAGACATCATTTGGTGAGTATCAGAGATACATAAATAAAATCCCTTCTTCAGAATAATTGTCAAGGTGTCAGATTGGACACAAGGCAACCCTTCCTTAATTTCAATTGTGCGATCAATGGCATCGCTTTAATTGAAATTTCTTTATTCCATTTGTCAATTGAATCAGAGTTGTTCAAGTTATAACCCAAATAAATCATGCCCTAAGCACGTGGAATCAGAAGACCCTTTATTGTCCATTGGTATTTTACAAGCTTTCTTTTATTTGAAAATACCAATATGTGTGATTTATTCGGGTTTAACTGGAGATTGCGCTTCTCACAGAATTCAACTAAGCATTCAAGTTTATTTTGCAGCCCAAACGGAGTAGGATCAAACAATATCAAGTCGTCTGCAAAAGCTAGCCAATCCAAGCAAAGATCCCCTACTTTAATCGCAAATGAGTTACACATAGACCAAATTGAAGCTATTTCAGATAGATACAGGTTGAACAGTGTGGCTGCAAGGTTACCTTCATTAACCCTTCCTTAACTTTTACGGTACCAAAATTTTAATCAAGTAAGCTGGGAATGAAATTTCGAGTGAGAATTTGTCCCTTTAGTGCAGAGGGTTATAGTATAATTAGCCATCCAATGATGAATGAGAAATGGAGGATTACAGAAAACTGGAAAACAGATGTTTTTATATTGCTGTAATAACAAATGAATGCAGATGTTTAACAAATCGTATATGCTTTGATGGCCATGACAATGTAAATGTGGATTTGCATGTGTGCCTTAAAATAACTGTGTTCATGTGTTGGTGTTTGTGCACAACAAATCTATGTAAGCACAGTGATTAATTATAGTTTATGAGATTGATTGTATAAAGGGCATGATGATTAATGAGTTTACCAATCTTTCTTTGCACCTAGAAGTGAATGAGTCCAGTTAACAAAAAGTTGCAGTACTAGGTCTGGGCTTTATTTCTGGGCTGAAAGCCCTGAATAAAACAATAAAAATTGGTAAACTGGAAGAGAAGTTACTTTTTCCTACATATTTGGTGGAGATGCTGGGGATTCTTAGTTAGTGCACCAGCCAGGCGTGGCATTATGTTGTCAGCAGTGTGCTGTATTTGGAGTGAGCTCTAAAGATAAAGGTGTAATATAGTGGTTTTTAGGCATAGTGAGTTACGCAAACAGGCTGAAATATGTCAGAGGTTAGCATGGCAGATTAGCAGACTATACTGAAACAAAAGTCTTTGCTCTAGGAACCTGGTCATTAAAGAGTATTAATTTATGACGTGAACGTTTAAAGTCTGAGATTATTTTTCAATCTCCAGATCACATGTTTGAAGAGGGCATGACCTTGCACTCATGTTTAATTTAGCTATTTGACTGCAGTGATAGGAAAGCACAGAAAGATAGTATAATTTGTCTGGTTACCTCAGGCGAGGAGAGGCAACAGTTTTCACATCTGCAAGCCAGATGTAAGAAGTTAATGGATGAGGTGTTCCACTTACAAAGGCGTGCTCAGTGATGTGATACAGTGCAAGTGAATTGAAGGTGAAAAGAAAACAGAATCCATGAATATTTGGAATACATTGACCAGTTCAAAGGGGAAATAGGTCAGATTCAAGTTGATAGATATGCGGTAGTGATAGAAGTGCAATCGTTAAGTAAAGACAATAAACAACTGTTACATGATTTTCAGTGCTTAAAAGAGGAGATAACTAATTTAATGACAGAGAGTGAAACAAGTCTGAAAATTGCTGCTGGTAATAAGGAGCAAGTAACAGGAATTAATGTATCAATCACAAGATTAAAACGGGAGCAATGTAAAATTGATACCATGCATGACCAAACAAAAGCTTTATAACTACAGATGAGGGAATTAAAATCGGAAAACCGAGAATTGAAAGTGTGAATGTTACATTTGCGTAACAATGAGCTGCAAAGCATACCAGTGAATTGAGCCTGTGTTTGTTTTATGGAATGGGAGCTGAGCCAACAACACAGGAGCCAAGAAATGGCTGGATGCCAGGGTCAGCGGAGGAAGAATGTGCAGTGTTGCGAGATAGGTGGAGGGATTCTCTGGCTCAGAGTGAGGGTGTGAAATTCACTGAGGAGAGAGAGATGTGTAGATGGCTCACATACCGTGGATGAATTGGCCATTAAAAAAGTCTTCAGCATAATTGAAACTTGGATGGTCCAGAACAAGTTAGAACTTAACAAATCTAAGACTGAGCTTGTTGTTATTGGATCCTCTCATACTCTAAATAAACTTGGTTCAAGTTATGAGAGTTTTCAGCTGGGTGAAGATACCATCATTCCTTTAAAAAAAGTGACAACACTCGGGGTCTCATTTGACCAAAGATTGTCCATGAAGCAACATGTTAGTAGGTTAGTCTCTTCATGTGCCTATTAAATAAAACTACTAGCTCATCTAAGGCCCCTTATATCTTAGGAAAATGCAGAGACCATTGCAAGAGCAATAATTGGATCAGAAATTGACTATTGCTCAAGCCTCCTAATGGGCATACACAAGACCGACCGCAATAAACTACAAGTAGGCCAAAATTGGGCAGTCAGAGAAGTTATGAAACTCAAACATAGAGATCACGTCACTTCTGCTAGACGCACTCTGGACTGGCTCCCTGTGGAGTCTAGAATTTTGTTCAGGACCCTAACCATAATTCAAAAATGTAAACAAGGCAAGATGCCCAACTATCTACAACAGCTCCTACCTATGAGATCTAATATTAGAGCCCTTAGATCGAATAACCAACATCTTCTAGTTGTTCCGAAATGCCAAACCGCAAAGGTGGCCAACTCAGCCTTCTTTTCCATCGGGGCTATTGTCTGGAACTCTCTTCCCTGGAAATGAGAAGTATTGAGTCACTTGAGTTCTTTAAGAAGAGGCTGAAGACTCATCTTTTTAACTAACCTGTTTTAACCTTTTATCCTTAATTTTAGTCTTTCCTAATCTTTGTCTATGATGTGTTGCTTGATGTGTCTTTCTTGTAGCGCCCTCATGCCTTAGGGTCCATGGCCGCGCTATATAAATGTTTTAAAGTAAAGTAAAAGTAGAACAGAACAAACTAGAAGGAGAAATAATGCACATTTAAATGTTAAATGAACAGAAAGAGGGAATTGGGAAATGGGACCACAAAGATCTCACAGCCATGGGCAAGGAGATGCAAGGCATGCAGATCTGGTTAAAGTTATGAAATTGCTTAAAAAGATTATATGGCCATTTACATAGGATTCTGATGGGTCCATTGAGGAACAATTTGATCGGGTCATACACATTTCTCAAACCCAAAAATGGCCCAAAAGAGCAGTACGTTTGTTTTTTCCATTGGTCAGTCTACACTAAACATGCTGGTGTTTTGTGTAGCTTAACAGAACAACACAATGGGGGTCATTACGACCCAGGCGTTAAGGGGTTAACGGCGCCGTAAAAGGTTGCGGCACCGTTAACCTCTTAACGCCTTACTATGAGGTCCCTTTGCGGCTCCCGACCTTAACGGCTGGTCTGGACCAGCCGTGAAGGTAGGGACCCGCAAAGGGACTTTGAAGGTAATTATGGTACCGCAATTTGCGGTACCGTAATTACTGCCTTCCCCATTCCCATTGCGCCCTCTGGGGCAAAAATGGGAATGGGGAAGGGCCAATGGTAAATGGGGAATTACCGCCCCGCCAACCTTGGAATGGGGTGGTAATTCCCCATTTCACCATGGCGGAATCGGTAAGTTACCGGCGTTAACCATGGCGCTAATAGCGCCATTCGTTAACGCCGGAGTCGTAATGAGGGCCAATATATCGATAATGTAATATCCATTTCTGTTTGGCATAAACATTTGGCATGCCCACAGGGACCAAGCTATCATTTGATATCATTGTAAAAACAAAGAGAAAATATTGAGGCTGAGTACCCCAAAAGGAAATACACCGAACACAGGTTACAAAGGAACATATAAAGATCTTTAATTTATACTGAACAGTTTCAAAGGACAAAACAATCAGATAGCTATCGGCCCTCAGTACAACACAGCGAACTCCAGCATGGTTCGGTGTGCTCAGTGAGTGGGACTGTACATTAGAATTAGTCTCACTTTTATACCCTTTGCGAACATGATGTCCAACCCTACTGCGGGTTAATATTCCTCTAATACATTACTGATCTAGGGTTCATGCCGAGTTCACACATCTATATGCTTAGGGTTTGCCTTTAATGCATTCGCCAACAAGTCTACACAGTAACAGTGTATTTTAGGATTCTCAAACATTAATACAATGTAGTTAAACAAGTGTTCTCAGTTCAGTATTTGGATACATAGTTCTTAACATATGCTCGCGGATTAGTTTCATTGGCACGAGTAATCCTTTACACACAGGTCAACGAAGGGCAAGGTCTTAGTTCACGACCCCAACAAGTGGCCTGCAGGCAAGTTACATATTATTTGTACGCAGAGGTCAAGACGGCCATGTTGTATTTCGGAATGACATCGTCCACCATTTTAACTTACAGGGTGACTTTGCAGAGAGAACCTAAAATGGCGCATTGACCTGAAATGGTGGTTTACATTGATTCTAAGGTCAGGACCTTGCAACACGGATTTCTTCACAAGTGGCTTACAAGCAACTTGGCGTAGGCCAATATACATATATTCATCGTAATAGGAGGCACGATATAATTTCCCGTTTGACAAACCCTCCTTTTGGCCTATGCCAAGTGCTAAACTACTTCTGATCTCCTTGCAAACAACTCCATGCATCATCGTCCATGCACCCTGAATTGCTGTCAGAAATATCTATTGCCATCAGATTGTTCGCTAACATTTCTTTTAACACATATTCCTTGGAGGTTTTATCTGGGGCATACACTTTATGTCCTATTGTACCTATCGACTGTGTGCAACATTCCCCTGCATCGAACATATACTAGGTAAACACTGGATACAACAACAAAGGAACAACAGAATTCCCAAAATGATCAGTAAGACCGAAAGTACCTTCCAACCCCAAGATCGCAAGAAGTCCCAGAACCAGGCGCTAAGATCCCAGTTTCCCTCGGGAACATGCACTTCTGAACTAAGGACGTGCAGATTCTGTATTGCTTTGAAGATAGTTGGCGCGGAATCTGGCACGAAAACACAGCAAGTGGACCCCACTAAATTACACACTCCACCACATTCAGCCAAAATGACATCTCATGCCATCCGGTTCTGGAGCGCTACTTGTCTTATCGCTTTCTGTTCTAATGTCATATTATAGAGTATGTCCGTGGTCCGGTTGATGGTTTTCTCCAGTACTCTCGCTAGTCTTCTGATATCTTTGGAATTCACTACCGGTCCCCAAAATGGCACAAATGATTTTGCTACATCTCCCAAGACCTGTGCTGGAGTGTCACCATTCTCGTCCCGCCGTGGACAAGCCTTAGAAACCTCTACTGTACTAGCTATGAACACCCCAGGTTACAGGATCCCTAAATAACAGGTTCCCTGCCAATCCCTGGGTAACCATGGAAATGCTACATTACCGCAAACAAAGTAGACAGGTTCACCTACATACAAAGATCTGTCTTCCCCAGTCAAATTTACAACGGTGGCACAACCTTTAAAATCTCCCATTGACTGAGTACCATTCCTCTGGATGTAGAAAGAAACTGAATCGGGGCTATGGTTAACAGTGTAAGAAGGAGGCATGGCATCCTTATTGCCTATCGGAGCCATCTTGAAGGAAATCAAAGATTGAAAGGGACGAGACAGTCTATCAGAAGGCCTAATAGAAGCAACGTTGAGCTTACTCCTATTTGCGAAAAGCGAGCATTGGCCAAAGAACAGTGCTCTAAGAGAAGCATAACAAGCAGTTGTCAAAGGTAAAGGATGAATATACCAACCTAGCCCCTTATCCCCGTGTTGCGGTAAATGCGAACAGACCCAACAGTTGGACCTATTAAAAAAGGCATGCGTAGCATTCAGGATAAGTAACAAGGTAGTGTTATGATACCTTTGTCTATGTTGGGAGTCCCTAGGGGACAAAGTATGCAAATGTACGAAGGGAGTAGAAACAGTGGGTACATTTTCAGTCAGTAACAAGGACTCTGAAGGATGAGTTTCCTCGAGGTACGATAGGCCTAAGACAGTGACTATTATAAAACCAAATATTATTATAAAAACACAGCAATACGTTTTCGGGGCCCAGGTGCTTTGCCCATTATCCCGGCTGGTCACACGATCATTTACAAGTCCCATACGAGCGGTAGCAGTGGCAGGCATTGTAGTCTTTAAACGGAATCCCCCAATGTTCGTTGCTGGCGACCTCCCCGCAACTTCTTAATCCTTCCACAACCCTAGCCAACAGAATCCCCTTTTCTCAAACAATTATTTGGGCAAAAAGCAAGCCCTCGATGATTCTTTTCCTTCTCCGAATGCACAGCCGAACCGTGCCGTAAGTCTATCAGATGCACAGCAAAACCGTGCCGTAAGTCTATTTCCTTGGACGCAAATTGTACCTTGCTTTTCCCGGTACTGATTGATCCGGAAACAATGTGTCGTCTCTTCCCATTGGAAGCAGCGTATCAAGAGCAAGTGAAGATGCAGAATTCGAAACAACAGTTTCCGGAAGCAAAACTTTTGGAGAGTTTGGAGACAGAATGACGGGTTTTCCAAGCCTCACGGGATCAGAAAGATTCTCTGATGCACTCTCAGCGATATTTACTGCTTTTGGATCGTTGGTTGCAGCGTTAGCGAGGGGTTCTGTTTCTTCTGTATCGTGTGGCACTGGGTGAGGAAGTTTCTTGAGGTGCGACGCATGGATCCAATGTTTTCTGCCTGAGACACGCACCACCGTTTGTGTGGCCAGCAGGACCTGGAATGGGCCCCGCCAACAAGGTGCAAGGCAGGAAGAACGCTCAAATGCCTTGGTAAGCACCCAGTCCCCAGGCCGAATGCTGTGGCCCTCGTATCGCACAGGTAAAGCCTCTCGCAACTGGTGATAAATCAAATACAGGTTTTTAGTCAACTGGCTGCAATAATCTGAAAGAAGTACATTTTCAACATTTTTCAAGGATCTACATTTACGAAGATTCCAGATATTGGCAGGTCTCCCCATTACCACCTCAAATGGAGAGAGCCCAGTCTTAGTTTGAGGGGTTGTACGCATGGCTAGTAACACGATCGGTAAGGCGTCTGGCCATTTTAGTTTGGTGCCGGCACACGTCTTAGCGAGCTTGTTCTTGATGATGCCGTTGTGTCTTTCTACTAGTCCGGCGCTCTTGAGCGTGTCTGGCCGAATGGAACCGTTTGTCAATCTGTAATGCCGCACATATCTGCAGAATTACAGCAGCGACAAAATGTGGACCATTGTCCGACCAGATGACTCTTGGTAGCCCGAACCGAGGAAAATATTCCTTTAACATGGTTTTCGCAGTAGTCATGGCTGTAGCATCTTTGACAGGGAAAGCCTCCACCCATTTACTAAAAGCACAGATGACAACTAACACATACTTCATATTGTTACAACGTTCCATCTCAATATAATCATAGTGAATGACTTCGAAGGGGACAGAAGGTGCCCCAAAACTTCCCCTTGGAGTTGGTGTCCCCTTTCCCACATTGTGTTGTAGGCAAATCATGCAGTCCTGAACATAGCGCTGGCAATTTTCGAAATTTTGTCATTTGCCCAAACTTTCTCTAACATTTTCGTAACTTTCTGGGCACATATATGTGTAGGGCCATGGGCCTTAACGACCATCATCATCACATAAGCGTCAGGGAGTAGCCATTTCCCTTCAACTATGTCCACCCAACACCCATCATCATCGAGTTTCCCCAAGCCTTCAGCCCACCTCTTGGATTCTTCTAACATGGCATCGGCTTGGATATCCCGTACAGACCCAACACCTTCGTCCATTGCACAGGCATTTACAGTCTCCCTTAAAACATACATCTCCGTAAAGAGATTGGTGGCAGTTTGTCTAGCTATCTGATCAGCGAAAGCATTCCCTTTTCCTATATCGTCTATAATCTTTCGATGTGCTGCACATTTCACGACAGCTAACTGAGTAGGGAGCGCAAGCGCTGAGAGCAGTTGTACTATTAGGGAGCCATGTTGGATCTTTGTGCAATGCGAAGTTAAGAACCTCTCTCTGCCCAAAGTCTCCCAAAGTTGTGAACTACCCCAAAGGCATACTGACTATCAGTATATATGTTTACTGCAAGCCCTTCGGAAAGTTCACAAGCTCGGGCCAATGCTATAATCTCTGCGGCCTGCGCAGAGTTATGCGTGATTCTCTTGGTTTCCACGACCGTGCTCAACGTGGTGATTGCATAAGCAGCTGTGGATGTACCATCCGGGAGTTTGAAGCAGGAGCCATCACAAAACAGCTCTCCTTGTGGATTGTTCAAAGGAGTGTCTTTTAGATCAATTCTACCCTTTGTCTCTTGTTCAGTAGTATACAGACAGTCATGTGAGTCTTCGTCGCCGCAAGCAGTACGTTGCGGGAAAGGTAAGAATTCAGCCGGATTGTTTGTTTGTTTGTTTATTTATTTGTAATGCGCTCCAGACCCATAGGTTACCGGGCGCAGCATCAGGTATATGCGAGGCTTACAATGTTACAAATCTACATGAATAAGATTACAATGTAACGTGATACAATATTACAAGAATGTACAGTTACCGGTTGCAGTATTTACATAAATGTACAGTTAGCAATATACAGAGTTAGCAGTTATAAACATAGAGATGCACACATCTGAGTACATTGAGTGGGGCTACACTTGTGCAGGTTCATTGCAGGTGTCTAGTCGTTGTTAGCGTTAATGTGTTTGATGAAGTTCCTTCTGAAGAGTGCGAAGGGTTGGTCTACTCTTAGGTTAGGTGGCAGAGCGTTCCACAAATTGGCAGCTCTCACAGGGAAGCTTGCGCCACCGATTCTGGCAAGTCTAAATCTGGGTACTACCAGGCAATTGGAATTGGCGAATCTCATGGGTCTAATAGATGTTTTTCTTTTTATTTTATCTGTCAAGTAACTGGGAGCAGCATTATTTAGGGCCTTATGGGTCAAGGAGATCCTCTTTAGGTGGATTTTATTGTCAGTGGATTGCCATTTGTGTTGCCGCCTAATAGAGGAGATATGCTCCCTCTTCTTTAAGCCTAGTGCAGCTCTAAGAGCATTGTTTTGTAGTGTTTGGAGTCTTTGGGTGATGGCTTTATTGGCACCACTGTATAGGGCATTACAGTAGTCAAGTCGGGAGAGTATTAAGGCTCTAGCCAAGGTTAGACAGCTAGTATTGGACAGGAAGGTCTTGCCTGCTCTTATCAATTTACAGGTGTAGGCAGTAGTGGAAGCTAGGGAGTTGACCTGTTTAGTGAAGGACAAGGTAGAATCGAGGTAGAAACCGAGTGTTTTTACTTCCTTTAAGACTTTGATAGCATTTCCGTCTATGTTGAAAGCTGAGTAGTCCGGGCCCAATTTGTTAATATTGGCTTGTGTACCCAGAATGATCAACTCTGTCTTATCATCATTCAGGCAGAGACCGTGAGTAGCCATCCATGCCTGAATGATGAGGTACACTCTATTCACCAACTCCCTGTCCCTGCTATGATCCCCAGAAAGTGGGAGGAGAATCTGTGTATCATCTGCATAGTTAGTGTAAGTGATACCAAGATTGTCCAGATCATCGAACAGAGGTTTGGTGAATATATTGTATAGAGTCGGGGAGACACAGGATCCCTGAGGGACTCCACAGGTGATGGGTATGGGGTCTGCTGCTGCCGATGGGGAAAAAACTCTCATAGTTCTCTCGCTCAGAAAGGATTTTATCCAGCTGGTAGCTTGGGTGGAGAAGTGAGCGGCAGAGTCCAAGTGTCTGCAGAGGACCTTGTGGTTCACAAGGTCAAATGCAGCTGAGAGATCTAATAGGAGGAGGAGTGCTGTCTTGCCTTGATCTCTCAATGTGTCTATTTGGGTCTTTAGGTCGATAAGGGCTGTTTCCGTTCCATGTAGTGGGCGGAAGCCAGATTGTCTAGATCCCAGTAGTTTATGCAGTTCCAGGTATTTTTGAATCTGTATATAGGCCACTTTGTCCAGGATTTTCAACAGAAATGGAACTGTAGTGATTGGACGGTAGTTAGTCGGGATGAGAGGGTCAAGAGCTTGCTTTTTGAGCAACGGGAGCACCCAGGATTGTTTTAAATTAGCTGGGATGATGCCTGTGGCGAAGGATGCGTTGACAAGTTTGGAAATAAACGGTGATAAGTCTCTGGCAGCGTCTTTTATTAGCTGAGCTGGGCAAATGTCACCTCTGCAATTCGATGGTTTGAGGGTGAGGATGATTTTTTCTATCTCTAGTGTAGTGGTTTTGGTGAAAGAGAATTTGCTAGGCTGGGGCTTGTTGATAGCCTTGGGTGGTGGCAGAGTAGGAAGGTTAAGCAAATCTTTTTTCAGTTGAATTTTATTTTGGAGGGTGTTAATTTTGTTGGTTAGAGCATGTTGGATATCAGTGCACCAGGTCTGATCTTTGGTACAGGTGTCTGGTATGGCAATGGGTGACTCAAGTTCCTTCAGTATGGAGAAGAGTTCCTTCATGCTTGAATTGGAGTTGGCGATACGATCATTGTATGAATTCCTTTTAGCCAGACAAACTGCGTTTTTGTATTGTCGGGAAATAGATGTTAGGTTGGCCTTATTCTCAGCAGTTGGGCATAGTTTCCAATTAGATTCATATTTTCTCTTGGTGCGGCGTAGGGCCATGAGTTCAGAAGTGAACCATTTATTTAGATGGGCTTTAGGTTTACTTGTACGCATTTTAAGTGGGGCAATTTTGTCCATAGTATCAGTCATGATTTTGTTGTACTCATGCACTAGTATGCTGGGGTCTAGGTTGTCAGGCAGTGCATTTAATGTTGGAAGAATAGCGGGTATGACATTGTCTATTGTCATGTTCTTTTTATTTCTTGTTGGGCATGGACGTGCCATGCCCAACATGGATTAAGAACACAACACCTCCACAACACCTCTTAATACGGATGTGAGGAGCAAACAAGATCAATTCTTATCTCGTCAATCGTGCGGAAGTGAGGTGGGTTCTGTTCAGTAGAACATCTACAGAGTGAGGCACCATCAGGGTTAGATCATGGCCTAGGACCATTCCCTCACTCTGTTATACAGACGCAGAGCAGCAGCAACAGCTCACAAGCATCTTGGTAAAGCGCATGCTACAGGATCAAGGGCGGAAGAAAAGTAACCACACAGCGTATTCTTCCCTCCATGTTCCTGCGTTAATACCGCCAAAGCACATCCATCACATTCATGCACAAACAACACAAAGGCCTTTTCATAGTTTGGTGTGCCCAAAACCGGTGCCGAGCACAATGCAGTCTTGAGCAGATCAAATGATTGCTGGTGTTCCATGTTCCATGGCAATGGCGAAGAAATACCCTTCTTTGTCAAAGCCAACATCGGTTTAATCACTAGTGAGAAGTTTGGGATCCACAACCTACAGTAAGAAGCCATACCTATCAAGGCTCTAACATCCTTCTGTGTATTTGGGACAGACATGCCAGAAATTAATTTTATCCTTTCAGGTGTCAATCTTCTTCCCTCCTTTGACAGGAGATAGCCAAAATAGGCGACCTCCTGACAACAGTATTGAAACTTTTTAAGCAAAGCTTTGTGAACATGTTTAGCTTGGTAAATAAGCAACAACACAGTGCCCTCCTTACAAGCACTCTCGGAGTCTGCAGCTAAAAGCAAGTCATCAACATACTGAAGCAATGTACAGGTAGAGGGAAATTCAAGAGTATCAAGCTGTTCTTTCAAAGCCCTACTGTAGATGCTAGGACTCTCTGTGTAACCTTGAGGTACACGAGTAAATGTAAACGAGCGTCCCCCTAAGGTGAACGGGAACAAGTATCTACTGTCCTTGTGTATAGGAATACTAAAGAAAGCATTCTTCAGATCCACAACACTAAAGTAAGTAGCTGTAGCTGGAATCATGGTTAATATTGTTGTCACATCAGGCACAATTGGAAATTGCGGAGCGACAACTTTATTAATGGCACGCAAATCAATTATGAAACGGAATGGAATCACATTATTGCCTTTTTGTACATGGGTAAAATCGGACTATTGCACAAACTACCTGAAATGTCCTCAATCACCACGCAATGCTCAAAATCGGAAACAATGCATTTCAAAGCTTGCTCGCCCTCAACTGAAATCTTATACTGTGGAATGCGTGGCAGCTCAATTCCATGTTTGAAGACTATTTTAACAGGCTCAATCTGTAAAACACCGACATCATTGTCGTCATTTGCCCATAAGCACTCTGGTACATCAATGAATTCTGGCGGCAAAGGTCTGGTTAGGAATTGAGAGACAGAAAGTTGCTGGGGTGAAATCGTCAAATGCACTCCGTCAGAAGAACAATGAATTACCACATTTAATTCTTTCAATAGATTCAACCCCAGCAAATTCTCTCCACAATTCAAAGTCAACAGAAAAGGACACTGGTCCGTAAAGTGACCCAAAGAAATAGGTACCGGCGAAGAAACTGGGCAAACAACTGGTGTGCCTGAAAACCCTATATAAACATTGGTTTGCCCTGACAGTGGAATGTTTGGAACCAGAGAATGATCAATGGAGTACTTCTGTGCTCCATTATCTATCAAAAACAGATGTTTCCTATTTCCCACTACCATTTCAACATAGGGACCTTTCTGAATAACAGGAATAGGTGTAGGTTCCAAACCCTGCTTCGGGCAATCCTAATGAAACAGAATGTCATCAAAAGGAAGCTCTTCAGATAGATATGCAGCAGAAGGATGATCAAATATGTTTCTAGCATCCACACTCGGAGTCTGATTATCCTGCGAAAAAGGTTGCTTAGGATCCTGTGCAAACTGACCTCTACCAGGGCCCCCTACACCCATGCGACCTCTGGATCGTCTACCCATATTTACGAATGTGTTATTCGACCTCTGTCGAAGGACGGGGCATTGTGCATGCCAATGACCCTCTTGTCGACAATAGGCACACTGGTTAATGTTCAAAGGACACAAGGGCACATTCCCTTGTGGAACATACTGACCTCTAATCTGTGAACTACCCCCTGTGGGGCCTCTAACAATTTGCTGTAATAATACTTTAGTCTTCAAATCACCTTTTCGCTTCTCAACTCTATCTTTTTCATTATTGACACGATTCTCATAGTACTGAGCCATGTGCAGTACTTCTGATTGGGACTTCGCCTACCAAGCGCTCTCGGAAGACATCATCTGTGTCTGGATGTCAGGCAGCAATCCACGCACAAATTTGCCACAAATAATCTTTTCCCAGACTCTATGCCCTCTGAAATCCGAGAATACCTGTTCGAACCGATTAAAGAACTCAGTAGCACCCTCAGACTTCCCTTGGACACAGGCCGTAAGCTTGTCCCAAATAATTCTCTTTTTGGAAATTATGGTTTTCAATTTTACAATGATTCTATCAGGCAAAGTTAGTATCACCTGGGGCGGTCTCTCACCAGCTGGCCTTTCTCCTCTTCAAGTCTAGTTATGTTAGCCCATGTATCTCCCAACCCTGGTACGTCGTCTATAGTCCTAACTTGTTTCCACAAATCTACGGGCAGGAGTACAGGAAATAACAAATCAATGTCACCCAGGGTGAATACTGAGGACTGCAAGACAGACTCTATTTCTTTATAGAGTCTTGTCGGATTTTTCCTAATGTCAGGAATAGATTGTCTAATAGTGTTCACTTCCTGTCTTGAGAACGGGACGTGAACAAACTGTGATACATAATGTGCAGGAATGTTCACAGCAACTATATCCGCCACAGCATCGGCCGCAATCTCAACCTTCGGACAAATGTTGGAGGAACCTCTCTCATAGGCAACTGAGAAGTAGGCAACTCCGAATGCTTACTAAGAAACAGAGCTAAGTCGAGCGCTAAAGCAGTCGAAGAAGTGTCAAGTGAAAAAGCTCTCTTATAAATGCTCAATAACTCTATGGGACAACTAATCTTTCTCTTTACACATTCATCCTGCAGGCACTCTATCATTACATGTATCACTTTCCTCTGCATTTCCGGCGTATACTGACTATATGTGTTATATACGTCAACTGGAGTTATCGACATATCTGAGATCCATCTAAGCGCGTCTTTCGTACAAATTCGGACTTCCTCAGATATCGATTTTCGACAAGGAAGGTACCGTTTCTGTACATACATGCTTTCCCCCTCGTAATCCTCATTCTGTAACCTTTCCAGCTCCTTTCTATACTCAAATATCCTCTCGACATGCTCATTTACTTTCTCCACAGTGTCTCTTGAAAACGCTAAAGTGTTTAGATCTCGCAATCCTTGTGGGAGATCTGTATTATTTAATTTGCCCCACATTACACATAAATGAACCCCTAATCCTTCAACGAAAACATTTTTCTCAGGAAAATTATCCATATTAGAAAGTGTGGCAAAAACATTAGCTTGATCATCTCTCTCCATACAATGTTTAACCCATGCAATCAACTCATGTTTCTTCTCTGGAGGTACAGTATTACGAGTGACAACCCTTGACCCCGCACCCTGATCAACTACAAGCAGTACGAGACACTTTAGAAGAGGGGGAGCAGGCAAATTCAATGGAGGTACTGTTACTGGTGCAATAGGAAGAGGTGGAGGAACAGGTGGAAGAACAACAACTGGGGGAAGAGGAACATTAGGAGGAGAGGAACAACAGGCAGAGCAGGGATAGCAGGAATAACAGCAGGAAGAGGCACAACAGCAGGAAGAGGAACATACGGAGGTGGCGCTCATTTAACAATTTGTCAATCAATTCATCAGAAACATGGAAATCTTTAGAAGGATAGATTTTCTGAATGCCAAGTGAGAAAGCCCTATCCATATTCCTAGCTGACTCAGACTGTTTATCTTGGTCATACACCAATGATCTTTCGGCGTTCGTTTTATGACGGCGCGCACGTTTTTCCCTACTCTTAAGTTGCTGTAACGCTTATTTTTTCCAATTCTGCAAAACATTGAATGCTGCATGTCTAGCCTTTTTCTTTAATATAATTGACTCTAAATACTCAATATGAGGGATTTCAAAACTACCATTGATTGGCCACTGAAGTTCAGAGGCATGTCTGGTTTGTCTGTGCCAAATATCATTAAACACTATACTTCCAATGCCATGCTTACAGTACATAATACAAGCCGGGGACCCCTCCTGTGGTGCCGGACGGCTACATTCCAAAGATTGTCTATCGGTGCGGAATAACGCCCTGAAGCAGGTAGACAATTTCCCAGGCATATCAAAATATTGGTGTTACCTATTCAATAATTGTGTCTGCAGATACAATACGCCAAAATCAAATTATCAGGATACTTAAGAATCGGGTCACGACTCACCTGATCAATCCTAAGGAGGTCCGATCGGATTTAAAATTCTTTTTCTAACAAATACTACCTTGTGTTTGGTGATTTCAGCAAAACTGCCCACCTCGATAAGTGGACCCTCATCAAGATGCCGTCACGGACCACAAGCTAATCGTCCAGGGATTGGGTCGTGCAGCGCTGCTGAGGTGTCGCGTCTCGTTCAGAAGGGGCCCCCTACACCGTCCGATCCGGTCCGATAGCGTGTGTCAACCTTCGACAATCCGGCATCAATCTTGAGGGTCCCTATTCAGGCACCAACTGTGAAAACAAAGAGAAAATATCGAGACTTGAGTACCCCAAAAGGAAATACACCGAACACAGGTTACAAAGGAACATACAAAGATCTTTAATTTATACTGAACAGTTTCAAAGGACAAAACAATCAGATAGCTATCGGCCCTCAGTACAACACAGCAAACTCCAGCATGGTTCGGTGTGCTCAGCGAGTGGGACTGTACATTAGAATTAGTCGCACTTTTATACCCTTTGCAAACATGATGTCCAACCCTACTGCGGGTTAATATTCCTCTAATACATTACTGATCTAGGGTTCATGCCGAGTTCACACATCTATATGCTTAGGGTTTGCCTTTAATGCATTCGCCAACAAGTCTACACGGTAACAGTGTATTTTAGTCTTCTCAAACATTACTACCATGTAGTTAAACAAGTGCTCTCAGTTCAGTATTTGGATACATTGTTCTTAACATATGCTCGCGGATTAGTTTCATTGGCACGAGTAATCCTTTACACACAGGTCAACGAAGGACAAGGT
Organism: Ambystoma mexicanum; assembly: GCF_040938575.1. Taxonomy (NCBI): domain Eukaryota; kingdom Metazoa; phylum Chordata; class Amphibia; order Caudata; family Ambystomatidae; genus Ambystoma; species Ambystoma mexicanum. The sequence continues at coordinate 668,274,767 of NC_090922.1, read as the reverse complement.
CTCAGTTCACGACCCAGACAAGTGGCCTGCAGGCAAGTTACATATTAGTTGTACGCAGAGGTCAAGACGGCATGTTGTATTTCGAAATGACATCGTCCACCATTTTAACTTACACAGTGACTTTGCAGAGAGAACCTAAAATGGCGGATTGACCTGAAATGGCGGTTTACATTGATTCTAAGGTCAGGACCTTGCAACACGGATTTCTTCGCAAGTGGTTTACAAGCAACTTGGCATAGGCCAATAAACATATATTCATCGCAATAGGAGGCACGATATAATTTCCCGTTTGACATCATCACCTTGGGTGCCTGGCGTGGGTCATATACCCATGAGATGAGACGAACAAGCAGATTGAACGGATGGAAAGGATGAGTAGATATAACGAATGGAACAGATGAAAAGGATGGAATAGATGGAATTAATCAAGTGGACGGAACGGATGCAGAAGATGAAACGGATACAATAGATGGAACAGATGGAGTTGATGAAACAAATGGAGTGGATGGAACAGATGGAATGGATGGAACAGATGGAGTGGATGGAACACATGAAGTGGATGGAACGGATGGAGTGGATGGAACAGATGGAGTGGATGGAACAGATTGAGTGGACGGAACACATCAAGTGGATGGTACAGATGGAGTGGATGGTACAGATGGAGTGGATGGAACAGATGGAGTGGATGGGACAGATGGAGTGGGTGGAACAGATGGAGTGGATGGAGCAGATGGAGTAGATAGAACAGATGGAGTGGATGGAACGGATAGAGCGTATGGAACAGATCGAGTGGATGGAACAGATGGAGTGGGTGGAACACATGGAGCAGATCAAATGAGTAGGAAGGATGGAACGGATAGAACACATTAAACGAATGGACTGGACAAAATGATAAAGTGAACGGAACTGGTAAGTGGATTGAACGGATGAAGTAGCTGGAACAGATTGGAGTGGGTGGAGTAGACGGAATGGATGGAATAGATGGAGTGAATGGAGTGGACAGAACGGATAGAATAGTTGGACATGCTCACCGTCTCAAGCGCTTTACTGATAACCGCCATATCACACCACCATGCTTACTCTCTCCTATACACCACCACTCAACTAGAACACAGCGATACTATGACACATTCGGTATAGCTGTTCTCATACTAACACCCGCCACAGACTCCTCATAATCCTAATTAAACACAGATAGCTGAGCACACACACACTTAAGCGTCTCCTAAGGCCTAACGCAGCCAGAAATCAGTCTGGGTGTCCACCCTCCAGAATGAACACATCCAACTGACCTCCCCACCACCACACCTACCGCTAAGAAGCAGCTATCATGCAACTGCCACATCAGCTGCACACATATCCGGTGCACCCACGCACCTTAAGACTCTCTCTCTACTGACTTGAACTACGGTTCCTGAGGGCGTTCAACCTACCAGCGCTTTGAGATCATACCAGTGATACATAAGGCGCTATATAAATGCCAAGTAGCATAACATAGCATAACATGAGTCAATTGTAGGAAATATTAAGAAATCCAGAAATTCCTCAGCCAAGGACCCCAACGGTATGCGAGTTATCATTTTTAAGCAAAACCCAGAGCTCTGGGCTCGGGAGGAAGATGGCTGCTCTTTTTAACAATATATCAGCGGAAGGTCCTTTTGCATCAACCTGGTATGCCTCCTATGTGGTACCAATATACAAGAAGGGGGGGGACGCAAGGATCCAGGTCATTATTGCCCTATCACGTTATTAGACACTTCTTCTAAGATCTTTGCGTCACTGCTTCTGGATGACCTTGCTGCCTGGGCACCATCAATTCACCATCCGTTGAAGCTTTAAACAGGTTTGCGGAGGGGCTTTGGAACATCTTTGAATGGCTTGCTTGTAACTTTGCTCTTTAGTCAAGCATGGAAAAAAACTTTAGGTCAGAACCTTTATGTGGCTTCAGTGGACCTATAGCTCAGCAGGTTGAGCGCTCACTGCTGCGATCTGAGTGTGATCTGCAGGTTGCAGGTTCGAATCCCGGCAAGGCCAACTCAGCCTTTCATCCTTTCCGAGGTCAATAAATGAGTACCAATTTCGGTTGGGTGATATTGTATGTAAGTATGTGCTCTGTAAAGCACTTTGGATTAAGGTGCTATATAAATAACACATCATTATTATCATTATCATTTGATTGCATGGATCGAGCAAAATTGTGGAATAACCCATATGACTGGTGGATACCCGGGTGCTTATTGAACATGCTTATCAATCTTCACTCTAAAACAATAATACATGTAAGATTAAATAGCAATGGTACTATAGGCACTCATTTAGAGACGTTTGTCAGATTTATGATTTGTTCTTGCCCCCAGCACTTGTTCATTTATACTGATCGGTTGTTATGCCATCATCACACCTACCTGGCCCGGCGGTGTGCCGTAGGCGGAACGGTTTGCGGGTTCCCTCCGCTGCTGCGTTCGCTCGGCCTCCGGGTGGTTGCCACGCTCCTGGACTTCCCTGGCGCCTGTCTCTGCGGTCATGTTGGTGCTTGCCCTGGCGCCTGCAGGCGTGGCGGGGGTTCAGTTCTCCTTTGCAGTCCCCTGCTGGATACAGCGCCTCACGGAGGAAGGTCACGTGACCCGGAAAGCGGTCACGTGACCAGGAAGCTACACGCAACTCGGACATGTGACCCGGAGAACGGTCATGTGACCGGGAAGGACGCAATAAAAAGGGATCAGCCCTTTCATTCATTGCTTCTCAGATGTTCATACGGCATGTAGCTCTTCCTGTGCTCCGTGCTTCACTGTTTTTTGACCTTTTGGATTCCGGACCTCGTTACTCTCTTGGATTATGCTTGGTTTTGTTTCTTGGATCTGTTTGGACTGCCTAATTGTATTGCCTGGACTTTGGATCTTGCCTTTTGGATTGCTCTTGGATTTGCCCTTTGGATTTGGTTTATTGTGAACTGCCTACCTGAACTGAACTGCTCAGACCTGTGGAATTGCTCTCCTGGATTGCATCATTTTTCCTACCGCTTTGACTCAGGTACTTTCTTTCATCTGGAATCAAGCCTTTGTTCTGCATGTTACTTCCAGACCACGCTGAACCCTGCTACATAGAGGTTCCCTTTCCTTTCCTCTGACCCAACCCACGACACCTTCAGGGGGAACAGTTAGATTCCAAACTTTCATAGGTCATCCCAAGGGTAGGAGTTTTTTCTGCCTGTCTGTTGATGCTTGTTGTGGATACCCTGTATCTATTAAGATAACCTTGTATTTCCTTTGCAGCCATCCAGGACCCGGTGTTTCCTGTTCCTGCCACCTGTGACCCCAATAACCGGTCAGCGAGTCTTTTTATCCTCTCTGACTGGTGCTTCGGGATGGAGGTATACTAATCCATGTGGACCTCAGATCTTGACATCGGTCACTATTATTCTGTTTGACAAGACCCACATTGGGCTTTCTTATCTGCTTACAAATTTACATCTATATCTAAGCACTAATAACCTGAAATGTCATTCTGCAAAGTCAATAATTATGTAAATCCCAGCCCTTTCAATTTGTCTATTGATGGGGTCAAGATATCTGAACTTGACACCTTGAAATACCTGGGCTATTCCATTCGAGCAGACAGTGGCTTTGCCAAAGATTGTCCCAAAGCCGATGCCCTATTTGGCAAAAATGCTCAGGATCTATCATGGATTTTGCAAATGTACTATGTTACCTATGTTACGATCCAATGTGGGAAAAGTGTTACCCTCTTTATTGTATGAATTTGAATTGTTCAAGAAAGATCTGAAGGCTCTTGAATCCTTGGAGGGTGCCCTCTGAAAGCAATTGTTAGGTCTTCCAAGTTCCGTACCTCTTGTAATAATTAGACATGAATTGCATACCCAATCCCAGAGTTGTTTTATTTCCTGGAATACGTTGAAATTGTATGCAAAGATTTTAAATCCCCCCGCCCCCAATTCTTTGTTTATTGACCTCAACTCTTTGATGGTCTCAAACCAGTCAATGGTTCATAATGAATTGACAAGCGATTGTGAATCAATTTTGACTAATTGCATTTTCCGGAACGATGAACTTCTCACCAATTCTGATAATCTAAAAAGAAAAGCGGAGATTTTGGAACAGAGCTGAGATCAGGAGTTTATCGCCAAGTATAAACTTTTTAAAAAGTATGGGAAAATACATTACTCAGTCACCTTACTGCCCAAATATCTTTGTAAATTTCCCAGCCCAACCTATAGCCAAATTTCTATGCGTTTTACATTTAATTAACTGGGCCACCCTCGAGAGATGGGGACCGATCAGGAATATTGTGCCCCATGATCAGCGCTGTAGTTTCTGTGGTGATGTTTACTCATTAGAAACTTTAAAACATTTTATTTTGAATTGTATTGAAACCTTTATCCTAAGAAGCAGATTTTTGGGGACATTTGTTCACTGCTCTGACTCCTTATCTCGAGAGGATTTTTTGCATAGCCTTTTAACTGGACACCAAATCTGCCTTGGTTCAGACTCTCATTGGCACTCATGCCCTTTTGGTGGAAAATGTTTTCTGTTCTAGTGGGTAAATGCTTGTTGTCTTAAGTGTTATATCTTTACATTTTAACTCTTTTCTTGGGATCTTAATGTTTTAATTGTTTTGTGTATAAGCACATATTAATGTATGTGTAATTAATTATTAATATTGTTTGTGTAAAAGTTTACTAAAAACTGAATACACAATAAAACAATTATTTTTTAAAGAATGTTGCATAAAAGAGAACCAGGAACATAAGAGAGAGTAGTCAGTAATAACCTTAATAATACTAACATAAAAAGTCTTACATTGCCCCATTTGTGTGGGTTACCAGAAGCAGTAGGACATTACCCCTTTGGTAATTGTATAATGTGCGCACAAACTTTGAGAGTAGATGAAGTAGATTTGGGCCTACAGTACAATTGGATACTTTGTAGTTTAACCAACTGTAATTCCAAATGGGTTGTAGCTATGATCATTTGCCGTTGTAAACTGAAATACATATGGAAAACTGAGAGAAAGGTTAAGTGTCGAGTGATTGACCACAAGAACTGCCTAATAAAAACGAGTAATGGAGGCACTCATGGAAATCCTTACATGGAATTGGACCACAAACCGGAAGAATTTAAATGGGTCGAGCTGCAGAAAATACAGGAAACCGATACCCAACAAAGCAAGGAGAAACTAACACTGTTGGAGCAGAAAATAATTTACTGCACACCAAGTGACCAGATGGGTGGAAATGATAATGTGGAATGAAAGACACTTAGAAGACTAGCAGCATAAAGTAAACAGTTCATTTACAAGAGATCCTATAAAAGGATACATCATATATTCAATTATTCCATCATTAATTTTCGGAGCAGAGGCCATGCTGGGGTGCACGTACGCAACATGGTCGTGGTGTGAGAATACATATTGGAACAGAATCCTGCATTTCCCGAAAGGGACCCCCAATGCTTGTACAAGATATGAATAGGTCTGACGTCTATTAACGCCATGGTAACGTGGAACACTCTGTCTCTATACAGGAAGATTAATGGCGCTGAAGATCTACCTCAATTTAATATCTTGAAACAAACTGGGGAATGTTCTGCAATTGATTCGATTCAGATAGAATGGGAAAGCAGGTGCGTAAACTTATTAGCACAACTAAATTCAGATAAAGAATCACTATTAATGAATCGGTACCAAGTGAAAAAAAAACGGTGGGAAATTGGTTGGTGTGATACTTGCGACACTAGAAATGCACATCGCTGTATGTATCTTGCGGCTCAGGAAGCCAGGGCATACAATACGATCCCGAAATACCTGGAAATATTCTCATGTGCCAGCAAGAGAAGAACCTACATGAAATTTCGAATGAATCTGTTCCAAACAAAGGAAATTCTGCACCTACGACAATCGATTACGACTCAGGACGACCGGTGTTGATTCTGCAAAACAGAAAAAAATGACTCTGAAACACCCGACCCTATATTGTACTAAACTCTCTGAACTAAGAACAACACTATTGGGGAAGGTGTTGGCAGAAAGTCCTTGTTCATCTGGGGATGATTGGTGGAAAAGGATGTTCGACGGAGCTGATGTCAAACTAGTATATGCATTGGTGTTTTTTTTGGAAGCATTAGAAAAGAGACTGATGGAATATGAAGTATTAAACACTGCTGAAACAGGCTAGCTCAGATAGGAATTTCAGGACACAACTTGCCATGGTCATCTACACTTTTCCTAATGTACGAAGCAAACTTGTGAAAAAGGAAATGCATTCTTCATTGCTCTCTTTTCTGCGTTTGTTGTTGGTCTCTTTTCTTTTCTTGCTTTGCTCTCTTTCTTTTCTTTTTAAAAGTTTGTAATGAACTATATAAAAATGAAAAAATAATAAAAATAAAAAAATATATTTTCAATCTAGGCCACTGAGAATGGGAGATAATCTCAGATGCATTTAAAAGGGAATAGCCTTCCACACACTATACCAACAAAGACCACACCCGAGCTCCACTCCCGCACCCTTCTTCTTCAAGTACTTATCATACAGACTAGATAATGCAGATACCACTAGAGTACATCTAAAAAAGAAAAGTATTACCTCAAATGCGAGGATCATCCCAATACATAGCCAGGAGAAAAAACTACAATCCCCACGTATGTAAGGAGTCTAGTTTAAACAAGAAAGTGAGATCACCAAGGAGGCAAAGGGTGCGGCTACAAAAGGAGAACACCAGAGCAAGGGGGTTACGCTGTGTATAGAGGTGGCAGGCTTCCGGTCGAAATAAATCCTCATTAAAAAGGTAAGGCAGAGGGAAAATAGAGCCTCAAATTATTTCAGCAAGTGAGAAATAGTAGATTAACATAGACCTCGTTTTTAAATCTAACAGGGAGAATAATGTCCAGAACAAAGAAAGAAGAAAAGGGTAGGATCCAGGTTTTAACAAAAGATGTAACCAATGGTTTACCAAAAGCTTTTAAATGCAGAAGTGTGGTTAGTAAAGTCACATTTTCTTGTCACCCAGGACATCAAAGATGACATCATGAATGTCATTGATGACATCACTGATGACATCACATAGAACATTAATTTTCATGAAAAGTCCCTACAAGGGGTTGTGTTTATAATATCGATAACAAGATGTCAGGGGGGATCGGGAGACCTATCATGAACTACTTAATCTATTAAAGAATGTACTCATCTAAACAAAACATTATATAGGAGTGATGTTGTTAATACAGGAACCTAATCATATATAAACATAGGCAATGGCTGCAGCATGCACCATAGAAGTACAATATTTTTACGCTTGCAATTTTGGATAGTAAAATAATGAATGCTACATTATCAGAGTTTTGAGTAATGTTAAACATGCAATAAATAGCTAACATTTCAAGACTTACTACACACTTGTACTCGTACAAACAATAAATATGCAGCCCCAGAATGCATACAAATCTGGCACATACAGGGAAACTAAAGTAAGGAAGAAAGAAACAGCATCACCAGAAAATATTAATAACATTAAAGTTCATCTTCATGTATATAAATGAATTCTGTGTTTGAGGCCTGCTTATTGCCCCATGTATGTGCACCATGAGCTGAGACCAAACCCTAAGGAAAGGGTAACATCTATGTATATAGCTACTTTTGAATATTTAATATTCTGACTGTCAGTGAACAAAACCACCTGGCCTAGATATGTCAGTGAACAAAAACGGTTATAGGTTAAAGTTTCGACTCAAAAGGGTCGAATGACAAAAGGGTCGAGTCAATTCGACCGAAAAAAAGGATCGAATTATTTTGTTTTACATTTTTTTTACTGTTTTTGGTGTAAAAACCCTTTTATTTACCTATACTAGATCCAAAAAAAAATATACATTTAAAAAAAGAATTCAATCCTTTTGTTTTCGGTCGAATGCACTCTCACCTTTGGCATTCCATTCTTTTGATTTCGTAACTTTAACTGGACACCAACAAAAACAAGTGATGTCATCAGTGATGTCTTGAATGATATTCGTTATGTCATATTTGATGTCCTGGGTCTTAGTCTTAGCAGTTCACTGTGGTGGCGTGAGGTATGGTTGCTTAGCTTACCATAACTTGTGAATTTCTGAGGTTTTTCAGTTTTACTTGTAACCATAACGTCCCTTCAACAAAGTTTTATAACTGAATTTCATGAGTTTTTGTTAGAGCAACTTAACCATATCATCCCTTTGACAAAGTCTTTTCAGTGAATATATATATTCAGTAAAATAACTTTGTTAAAGGGACGTTATGGTTCCAAGTAAAACCGAAAAACCCTTGAAATTCGCCAGTTATGGTAAGATAAGCAACCTTAATTCGCGCCACCACCGTGCACTGCTAATACTAACACCCACGACATCAAAGATGACATCACAAATGTCATTGATGACATCACTGATGACATCACATGTGTATGTACTTTTCATGAAATATGTGTACAAGGGATTCTTATTATAATGTTGCGAAAAAAGTGTCAAGGATCATTGCAATAAATATCATACCCTAATTAGTGCATTGAATGATGCATTGATATAATTAGCATTCTATTATGGGGTTCTATCTAGTATACTAAGCTACTAATGCAGAAACATAGCATTGTGTGCAGCGTACAAGATGAAGGTATAATATTCGTAATGTTAATATGTTGAATAATGAAATGATAATTGTTTTCTTAATAGATTTTTGTGTACTGTGAAATATGTAATAAGTAGCTAATAAAACCCATGTATTACATAATTGCATTACTATAGACAAAACACAAAGAGACAAGAACACATACCAATATGGGTATATACAGGGAAAGTGAAGTTAGCAAAAAAGCACAAGTAGTAGCACAAACAATTCATAACCTAACTGATTATTTTCATGCAAATAAATGATTGCTCTGTTTCAAACTGCTATTTACCCTATGTATATGTATCACTTGATGTGACTGGACCCTAAGGAAAGTAGTGTGAATACAATGTATACAAATATGACCATATACAGGGAAGGTACAGCCATAAAAAAACAACAGAACTATCAGAAAGTGCTGATAAGTCTATTGATTATCTTTATGCACAAAAAGGATTGCTGTCTTTAAAGCTTGTGTCTTCCCCTATGTTTATGTTTCATATGATGTGACTGGACTCTAAGGGAATTACTATAAGAACCTACTTGTAGGATACGTCTACAAATACAATACAATTTTTAGTTTCTGATTGTTACTGAAGAAAACCATGTGGCCTAGATATGTCAGCAAAAGAAAAAAGAGTGAGCCATACATGTGATGTCATCAATGACATTTGTGATGTCATCTTTGATGTTGTGGGTGTTAGTCTTAGCAGTGCACGGTGGTGGCGCGAGTTATGGTTGCTTAGCTTACCATAACTGGCGAATTTCAAGGGTTTTTCGGTTTTACTTGGAACCATAACGTCCCTTTAACAAAGTTTTTTTTACTGAATTTCATAGGTTTTTAGTAGCGCAACTTAACCATAACGTCCCTTTAACAAAGTTTTTTTATTGAATTTCATAGGTTTTTAGTAGCGCAACTTAACCATAACGTCCCTTTAACAACGTTTTTTTACTAAATTTCATAGGTTTTTAGTAGCGAAACTTAACCATAACGTCCCTTTAACAAAGTTTTTTTACTGAATTTCATAGGTTTTTAGTACCGCAACTTAACCATAACGTCCCTTTAACAAAGTTTTTTTACTGAATTTCATAGGTTTTTATTAGTGCAACTTAACCATAAAGTCACTTTAACACATTTTTTTTTACTGAATTTCATAGTTTTTTATTAGTGCAACGTAACCATAACGTCCTTTTCAATGGAGGAAGACCACTAGCATCCTAGGTTCTCAAAGTGGGAACCCGGGGTGGTAAAAAAAAGATTTTTCTTCCCAAACCGGGACGCCGCAGGCAGGCGTCCCGGTGTAGGAAGGAAAATCTTTTACCAAGATGGACACCATCGAAAGGGAAGGCGGGGTGTCCGGGATCGGGGGGTCGGGAAGACCAGGAGAGAGACACGGGGCATGAGTGGGGGTAACACGAGGGAGAAACGGGGCATGAGCGGGGGAGGGGGGTAACACGAGGGAGACACGGGGCATGAGCGGGGGGTGGGGAAAAGGAAGACACGGGGCATGAGCGGGGGGTGGGTGGGGAAGAAGGGAGACACGGGGCATAAGCAGGGGGTGGAAAGAAGGGAGACATGGGGCATGAGCGGGGGGTGGGGGGGAAGAAGGGAGACATGGGGCATCAGCGGGGTGTGGGGAGGGAGAAGGGAGACACGGGGCATGAGCAGGGGGTGGGGGGGAAAGAAGGGAGACACAGGGCATGAGCGGGGGGTGGAAAGAAGGGAGACACGGAGCATGAGCAGGGGGTGGGGGGGAAGAAGGGATAGACGGGGCATGAGCAGGGGGTGGGGCGGTGGAAAGAAGGGAGACACGGGGCATGAGTGGGAAAAAAGGGAGACACGGGGCATGAGCGGGGGGTGGGGGGGAAGAAGGGAGACACAGGGCATGAGCGGGGGTGGGGGTGAACAGGGGAGACACAGGCCATGAGCGGGGGGAAAAGGAGGGAGACAGACACGGAGCATGAGCGGGGGTGGGGGTGAACAGGAGAGACACGGGGCATGAGCGGGGTTAGGGCAAGGTGGGGCCCCCACCCCCGCTCATGCCCCGTGTCTGCCCTGTTCCAACAGTGCTGACGCGGGGGTGGGGGAGGGAAAGAAGGGAGACACGGGGCATGAGCGGGGAGTGGGGGGTAAAAAGGAAGACACGGGGCATGAGCGGGGGAGGGGGGTACAGGAGGGAGACACGGGGCATGAGCGGGGGGTGGGGAGGTACAGGAGGGAGACATGGGACATGAGCGGGGGGTGGGGGGGAAGAAGGGAGACATGGGGCATCAGCGGGGTGTGGGGGGGAGAAGGGAGACACGGGGCATGAGCAGGGGGTGGGGGGGAAAGAAGGGAGACACAGGGCATGAGCGGGGGTGGAAAGAAGGGAGACACGGAGCATGAGCAGGGGGTGGGGGGGGGAGAAGGGATAGACGGGGCATGAGCAGGGGGTGGGGCGGTGGAAAGAAGGGAGACACGGGGCATGAGTGGGAAAGAAGGGAGACACGGGGCATGAGCGGGGGGTGGGGGGGAAGAAGGGAGAAACAGGGCATGAGCGGGGGTGGGGGTGAACAGGGGAGACACAGGCCATGAGCGGGGGGAAAAGGAGGGAGACAGACACGGAGCATGAGCGGGGGTGGGGGTGAACAGGAGAGACACGGGGCATGAGCGGGGTTAGGGCAAGGTGGGGCCCCCACCCCCGCTCATGCCCCGTGTCTGCCCTGTTCCAACAGTGCTGACGCGGGGGTGGGGGAGGGAAAGAAGGGAGACACGGGGCATGAGCGGGGAGTGGGGGGTAAAAAGGAAGACACGGGGCATGAGCGGGGGAGGGGGGTACAGGAGGGAGACACGGGGCATGAGCGGGGGGTGGGGAGGTACAGGAGGGAGACATGGGACATGAGCGGGGGGTGGGGGGGAAGAAGGGAGACATGGGGCATCAGCGGGGTGTGGGGGGGAGAAGGGAGACACGGGGCATGAGCAGGGGGTGGGGGGGAAAGAAGGGAGACACAGGGCATGAGCGGGGGGTGGAAAGAAGGGAGACACGGAGCATGAGCAGGGGGTGGGGGGGGGAGAAGGGATAGACGGGGCATGAGCAGGGGGTGGGGCGGTGGAAAGAAGGGAGACACGGGGCATGAGTGGGAAAGAAGGGAGACACGGGGCATGAGCGGGGGGTGGGGGGGAAGAAGGGAGAAACAGGGCATGAGCGGGGGTGGGGGTGAACAGGGGAGACACAGGCCATGAGCGGGGGGAAAAGGAGGGAGACAGACACGGAGCATGAGCGGGGGTGGGGGTGAACAGGAGAGACACGGGGCATGAGCGGGGTTAGGGCAAGGTGGGGCCCCCACCCCCGCTCATGCCCCGTGTCTGCCCTGTTCCAACAGTGCTGACGCGGGGGTGGGGGAGGGAAAGAAGGGAGACACGGGGCATGAGCGGGGAGTGGGGGGTAAAAAGGAAGACACGGGGCATGAGCGGGGGAGGGGGGTACAGGAGGGAGACACGGGGCATGAGCGGGGGGTGGGGAGGTACAGGAGGGAGACATGGGACATGAGCGGGGGGTGGGGGGGAAGAAGGGAGACATGGGGCATCAGCGGGGTGTGGGGGGGAGAAGGGAGACACGGGGCATGAGCAGGGGGTGGGGGGGAAAGAAGGGAGACACAGGGCATGAGCGGGGGGTGGAAAGAAGGGAGACACGGAGCATGAGCAGGGGGTGGGGGGGGGAGAAGGGATAGACGGGGCATGAGCAGGGGGTGGGGCGGTGGAAAGAAGGGAGACACGGGGCATGAGTGGGAAAGAAGGGAGACACGGGGCATGAGCGGGGGGTGGGGGGGAAGAAGGGAGAAACAGGGCATGAGCGGGGGTGGGGGTGAACAGGGGAGACACAGGCCATGAGCGGGGGGAAAAGGAGGGAGACAGACACGGAGCATGAGCGGGGGTGGGGGTGAACAGGAGAGACACGGGGCACGAGCGGGGTTAGGGCAAGGTGGGGCCCCCACCCCCGCTCATGCCCCGTGTCTGCCCTGTTCCAACAGTGCTGACGCGGGGTGTGGGGGAGGGAAAGAAGGGAGACACGGGGCATGAGCGGGGAGTGGGGGGTAAAAAGGAAGACACGGGGCATGAGCGGGGGAGGGGGGTACAGGAGGGAGACACGGGGCATGAGCGGGGGGTGGGGGGTACAGGAGGGAGACATGGGACATGAGCAGGTGGTGGGGGGAACAGGGCAGACACGGGGCATGAGCGGGGGGTGGGGGAGGAAGAAGGGAGACACGGGGCATGAGCGGGGGGTGGGGGGAAGAAGGGAGACACGGGGCATGAGCGGGGTGTGGGGGGAAGAAGGGAGACACGGGGCATGAGCGGGGGGTGGGGGGGAGAAGGAAGACACGGGGCATGAGCGGGGGGTGGGGGGTGGAAAGAAGGGAGACACGGGGCATGAGTGGGGGGTGGGGGGAGAAGGGAGACACGGGGCATGAGCGGAGGGTGGGGGGAAGAAGGGAGACACGGGGCATGAGTGGGGGCGTGGGGGGGAGGAGGAAGACACGGGGCATGAGCGGGGGGTGGGGGGTGGAAGGAAGGGAGACACGGGGCATGAGCGGGGGGTGGGGGGGAAGAAGGGAGACACGGTGCATGAGCGGGGGGTGGGGCGGAAAGAAGGAAGACACGGGGCATGAGCGGGGGGGTGGGGGGGAAGAAGGGAGACACGGGGCATGAGCGGGGGGTGGGGGGTACAGGAGGGAGACACGGGGCATGAGCGGGGGTGGGGGGAAGAAGGGAGACACGGGGCATGAGCAGGGGGTGTGGGGGAAAGAAGGGAGACACGGGGCATGAGCGGGGGGTGGGGGAGAAGGAAGACACAGGGCATGAGCGGGGGTGGGGGAAGAAGGGAGACATGGGGCATGAGCGGGGTGTGGGGGGAAGAAGGGAGACACGGGGCATGAGCGGGGGGTGGGGGGGAGAAGGATGACACGGGGCATGAGCGGGGGGTTGGGGGTGGAAAGAAGGGAGACACGGGGCATGAGCAGGGGGTGGGGGGAAGAAGGGAGACACGGGGCATGAGTGGGGGGTGGGGGGAGAAGGAAGACACGGGGCATGAGCGGGGGGTGGGGGGTGGAAAGAAGGGAGACACGGGGCATGAGCGGGGGGTGGGGGGAAGAAGGGAGACACGGTGCATGAGCGGGGGGTGGGGCGGAAAGAAGGAAGACACGGGGCATGAGCGGGGGGGTGGGGGGGAAGAAGGGAGACACGGGGCATGAGCGGGGGGTGGGGCATACAGGAGGGAGACACGGGGCATGAGCGGGGGTGGGGGGAAGAAGGGCGACACGGGGCATGGCGGGGGGTGTGGGGGAAAGAAGGGAGACACGGGGCATGAGCGGGGGTGGGGGGAGAAGGAAGACACGGGGCATGAGCGGGGGGTTGGGGGGAAGAAGGGAGACACGGGGCATGAGCGGGGGGTGGGGGGGAAAGACAGAAGACACGGGGCATTAGCAGGGGGTGGGGGGGAAGAAGGGAGACACAGGGCATGAGCGGGGGATGGGGTAAGAAGGGAGACACGGGGCATGAGCAGGGGTGGGGGGAAAGATGGGAGACACGGGGCATGAGCGGGGATGGGGGGGTGAAAGGAGGGAGACACGGGGCATGAGCGGGGGGTCGGGGGAACACAAGGGAGACACTGGGCATGAGCGGGGGGTGGGTGGTAAGGGAAGAGACACACAGGGCATGAGCGGGGGGTGGGGAAGGGGAGAGACACACTGGGCATAAGCGGGGGGTGGGGGGAAGGGGAGAGGCACACAGGGCATGAGTGGGGGGTGGGGGGAAGGGGAGGGACACAAGGGGCATGAGCAGGGGGTGGGGGGAGGGGAGAGACACACGGGGCATGAGCGGGGGGTGGGGGGGAGGGGAGAGACACAAGGGGCATGAGTGGGGGGTGGGAGGGAAGGGAGAGACACACGGGGCATTTGCAGGGGGTGGGGGAGGGGAGAGACACGGGGCATGAGCGGGGGGTGGGGGGAAAGGAGGGAGACACGGTGCATGAGCGGGGGGTTGGGGGAAGGGGAGAGACACACGGGGCATGAGCGGGGGGTGGGGGGAAAGGAGGGAGACACGGGGCATGATTGGGGGGTTGGGGGAAGGGGAGAGACACACGGGGCATGAGGGGGGGTGGAGGGGGAAGGGGAGAGACATACGTGGCATGAGCGGGGGGTGGGGGAAGGGGAGAGACACACGGGGCATGAGCAGGGGGTGGGGGGAAGGGGAGAGACACACGGGCATGAGCGGGGGGTGGGAGAAGGGGAGAGACACACGGGCATGAGCAGGGGGTTGGGGGGAGGGGAGAGACACACGGGGCATGAGCGGGGGGTGGAGGGGGAAGGGGAGAGACATACGGGGCATGAGCAGGGGTGGGGGGAAGGGGGAGACACATGGGGCATTAGCGGGGGGTGGGGGACGGGAGAGACACGGGTCATGAGCGGGGGGTGGGGGGAAGGGGAGAGACACACGGGGGATGAGCGGGGGTGGGGGGGGAAGGGGAGAGACACACGGGGCATGAGCAGGGGGTGAGGGGGAAGGGGAGAGAGACACACAGGGCATGAGCGGGTTGTGGGGGGAAGGGGAGAGACACACGGGGCATGAGCGGGGCGTGGGGGGAAGGGGAGAGACACACGGGCATGAGCAGGGGGTGGGGAGAAAGGGGAGAGACACAAGGGGCATGAGCGGAGGGTGGGGGACGGGGAGAGACACACAGGGCATGAGCGGGGGGTGGGGGGAACAGTAGGGAGAGACAGGGCATGAGCGGGGGTTGGGGGAGGGGGAGAGACACACAGGGCATGAGCGGGGGGTGGGGAGGAAGGGGAGAGGCACACGGGGCATGATCGGGGGTGGGGGGGAAGGGGAGAGACACACAGGGCATGAGCGGGGGTGGGGGGAGACACGGGGCATGAGCGGGGGTGGGGGGAAGGGGAGAGACACGGTTTATGAGTGGGGGGTGGGGGAGGGGAGAGACACGGGTCATGAGCGGTGGGTGGGGGGGAAGGGGAGAGACACACGGGGCATGAGCGGGGGTTGGGGGGAAGGGGAGAGACACACGGGGCATGAGCGGGGGGTGAGGGGGAAGGGGAGAGAGACACACAGGGCATGAGCGGGGGGTGGGGGAAGGGGAGAGACACACGGGGCATGAGCGCTGGGTGGGGGGAAGGGGAGAGACACACGGGCATGAGCGGGGGGTGGGGAGAAAGGGGAGAGACACACAGGGCATGAGCGGGGGGTGGGGTGGACGGGGAGAGACACACAGGGCATGAGTGGGGGGTGGGGGGGAACAGTAGGATGACACGGGGCATGAGCGAAGGGTGGGGGAGGGGGAGAGACACACAGGGCATGAACGGGGGGTGAGGGGGAAGGGGAGAGACACACGGGGCATGAGCGGGGGGTCGGGGGAAGGGGAGAGACACACGGGGCATGAGTGGGGGGTGGGGGGAAGGGGAGAGACACACGGGGCATTAGCGGGGGGTGGGGAGGAAGGGGAGAGACACATGGGGAATGAGCAGGGGGGTGGGGAGAAGGGGAGAGACACACAGGGCAGGAGCGGGGGTGGAGGGGAAGGGGAGAGACACACAGGGCATGAGCGGGGGTGGGGGGGAGGGGAGAGACACGGGGCATGAGCGGGGTGGGGGGAAGGGGAGAGACACGGTTCATGAGCGGGGGGTGGGGGGAAGTGGAGAGACACATGGGGCATTAGCGGGGGGTGGGGGGGAACAGTAGGGAGACACGGGGCATGAGTGGGGGGTGAGGGGGAGATACACACAGGGCATGAGCGGGGGGTGGGGGGGAAGGGGAGAGACACGCGGGGGGTGGGGGGAAGGGGAGAGACACACGGGGCATTAAGGGGGGGTGGGGGGAAGGGGAGAGACACACGGAGCATGAGCGGGGGGTGGGGGGGAAGGGAGAGACACACGTGGCATTAGCGGGGTGTGGGGGGGAAGGGGAGAGACACACAGGGCATTAGCAGGGGTGGTGGGGAAGGGGAGAGACACAAGGGGCATGAGCGGGTGGTGGGGGGAGGGGAGAGACACGGGTCATGAGTGGGGGTGAGGGGGAAGGGGAGAGACACACGGGGCATTAGCGGGGGGTGGGGGGAGGGGAGAGACACGGGGCATGAGTGGGGGGTGGGGGGAAGGGTAGAGACACACGGGGCATTAGCGGGGGGTGGGGGGAAGGGGAGAGACACACGGGGCATGAGCGGGGGGTGGGGGGAAGGGGAGAGACACACGGGGCATGAGCTGGGGTGGGGGGAAGGGGAGAGACACATGGGGCATGAGCGGGGGGTGGGGGGAAGGGGAGACAGACAAAAACACGGACATGAGTTTGTGTGCAGGCGGCAGATCCCGCTCCTCGGCCCTCCGCTGGCCACCGTGTGCCGATGGCGTGAGCGGGGGCTGGAGGAACAGGGGAGACACGGAGCATGAGCGGGGGTGGGGCAGAATAGGGCAGACACGGGGCATGAGCGGGGGGTGGGGGGAACAGGAGACAGACACAGGCATGAGCGGGGGTGGGGGACTTACTGTGCAGGCGGCAGATCCCGCTCCTGCTGACCTGACAAAGCCTAAAGCGTCTCATGCGAGAAAGAAAGATGGCGGGCGTCTCTGAAGCCACGACACACTGCACGCTTTCCCCGCATCCAATGAGAGAGCACGTCAGATGTCCGCGGACATCACGCAACCCGCTTGCCCAATCCCTGTCCTGTCCGCGGAGCGAACAGGGAAGTGTGTCTGCGAAGCGAACACAGATATCACTATTTTTTTTTTACCTACTTTTTGGTCATTTAAAAAAAAAATACTGGCCGGATTTTCACCAAATTTGCAAAAGCATGCTTTCGGGACCAAGCCGCTGCTCCTGGTCCAAATTTGGTGAAAATCCGTCCAGCGGTTTGGGCTGTAGGCGCGAGCAAAAAATGTTTCCCATTCAGTCTATGGGAAAAAAAGAAATTTTGGGACCCCCTCTATAACTTTTCCCCCCCCCGGACGAATCCTCACCAAACTTTGCAAAAAAATTCAGAGTGGGCCATATACTTTTTTTGCAATGTTTGGTGAGGATTCGTCCAAGGGGAGCAAAGTTATAAGCCGCCCAAAAAGTGCTCTTCCTATGGAAACAGCAATTTATAGATAACTACATGGCCACTACCGTCGCCATGTAATATATTTATATGTTCAGTGTAAAAACCTTTGTTAAAGATACATTAAGGTGAAGATTTAATGCAACAAAACCCCTGAAATTCAGCACTGCTTACAAGCAAGTCCACCTTAACTATGCGCCCACTGTTGCACAGTGTATTACCACAATGATAACATCACAGATGACATAATTCTTGGCATCAATGATGAGATCACTTGTGAAATCACTAATTACATCATACATGACATCACTGATGACATAAATGATGGCCTCACTAATGACTTCATACAAGACATCACTGATATCACTGGTTTGATCAATTACATTTTGAAATATACAAACTCTGTTTGGTTTCATAACATACATGTCCACGTTTAATATTTACACAGTATTTTGTATTCTGCCCTTGTTTCTTTAAGTGTAGTGAACGGTTCACAATTATGTAGGATACATGACAGTTTTTTTGTATATTTACCAAACCTCAAATTCTTAGATTCTATACTATCACAATGCACATGGGCACAATGCACATGGGCATATACTTTTTTAATATGTGATTCTTTTTTATAAAACTTGTAATTTAGAAAATAATGCATCCATTTAATGTTATTACATTAAGGAGAACTGAACTTTTAAATTTGCACATTTGCTATTTTCATAATACTTACTATTAACCATCTGTCTACGTCTATCTATTCTTATTTTTTTACTACATATGTTTATTATAATATGTTTGAAATACCTGAAATAGATTTACATGAATTTGGTACTCTAATTAAGTATTGTAATTGCTTACTAATACATGAAATTCAAAACATATGTGTAATGTTACATATTTTCATTTACAAGTTGATAAGTGCTGCACATTGAATGCTCCACACATAATCATATGGTACTTGTGTATCAGTGTATTTTTCCATGTCATGTTGTTTATATTGTTAAGTGAAAAAAATATATGTATCAGATGGAATTCTCCTGAAAAGCTGAGAATGTTCTAACTGTAACTGGCTCCCGAGACCACCCCCAACTTCACATGGGGCCCTCTTTTCCGCTCCCCACCTTTAACCTGATGCGATTGCATCCTTTTTCAACCTCCAATTTGCTTTATGAGCACTTTTCATTTTCAGCTTTTCCAGGTATTATCGCCGCCATCACTCGAATCGAGACAAAGGCCATGGCTAAGGGGCCCCGTAGAAAGCTACAGGTGCAACATGGACAGTGGCTCTGATGTCATCATTGTGGTCATACGTGGTCATACGCTGCGCCACAGCGACCGGAGTCGTGAAGGTGGCTTTGCATAAATTGTCTGTCGACATTCAAGGTTTTTGTTGCATTGTATTTTCACATTAACGTCTCTTTAAGTAAGGTTTTTCACTGAATTTGAAAGATTATTTTGTAGTGTATTGTTCACCTGAACTGTTTTCAAACTAAACGTTTGTTCAGTGAAATTCAAAGCTGTTGTTGCTATGTGTTTTTCACATTAACTCTGATCACCTTTACTCTCTCATAACTAACATTTTGTCACTGAAAATATATCTGTGATGTCATCATTGTGGTCATCTTCGCAACAGGGGGTGCAAAGTTAAGGTGGCATTAGCTCAATTTCAGGGGTGTTGATGCATTAAGTTCTCACTTTAACAGCCATACAACTCATGTTTTTTCCCTGAATTTCAAGGTTTTTCTTACAATGTATTGCTCACCTTAACATCCCTGCAACTAATGTTTTTCCTTGAATTTCAAGGGTTTTGAAAATCTATATATTTTTCCCACACATGGCCAGTGGACTGACAGTAGCATGGTTTAAAAAAAAGAATGCGGATGCCGTGTGTTATGAGAAATTCAAAACTAGGAAATCACATGACATTCTGGACTGTGGACTGTCTCCTTTCCATGCAGCAACCTGGACCAACGCTGCTTAGCTTTAAAGCAAGGAAGGATCTGGCCCCTTCAGGCTATGTTGCTCTAAGTTGTTTATAAGGTGGGCTCACTTATTAGGCAACACAGCCTTATGGGGCTGAACTCTTCCTCGCTTTGAAGCTAAGCAGGGTTGGTTCCAGTTACTACATGGATGGGAAACCTACTGTAGCTGTAAAAATATCTGTCTTTTTATTATTGATTGGAAGACTACAAATACCATAATGCAATTCATTAAAAGGCAAACAAATGGCCTCTTAGTGCAAAACTTTCAAGAACTGACAGTATAATAATAAAAAAAAATAATAATAATTCGGATGCCCATTTGTTCGCCCATCCATGCCGTAACAAGGACTGGCCCTGCTTAGCTTCAATGCAAGGAAAGGGCCGGCTGTTTCTCTAAGAGGTCTTGTAACTTTGGCTCATTTATCAGGCAACATAACCTGAGGGGGCTGGCCCCTCCCTCACTTTGAAACTAAGCAGTGTCTGTCGATGGTTACTGCTTGGATTGGAGACCTGGATGGCTAAGGTGTCACTGGCCATGGACAGTGATTTTTCACCCCCGGTCTGTAACTGAGCTGCACATACCCTTGGCTATCTGTAGTCCTTTATAGCTGCGAATATCAGAAAAACTGCCAAAAAATAAATGTTTTCCTGCCCCCCCAGGCCCTCACCAAGTGCCCCCCTCATCTGTGCCAGCTCCCCCCACTCCCTGGATGGCCTCCTCACCTCCCATGTCCTCTCCCTTTCCTGTCACAACCCACGCTGTTTCTGTGATGCAGTTTGCTTTGAGATTCGAGGATATAGGGCCTCATTACACGGATGGCGGTAAGGGATTACTGCACCGGTAAGGGCACCGGTGCCGGTAATCCCTTACTGCCCTACTACGAGGTCCCTTTGCTGGTCCCTACCTTAACAGCTGGTTATACCAGCCGTTAAGGACGGGACCTGCAAAGGGACCTTGGAGGCAATTACGGCACTGCAATTTGCGGTACCGTAATTGCCGCCTTCCCCATTCCCATTGAGCTCTATGGGGGCTCAAATGGGAATGGGGAAGGGCCAATGGTGAATGGGGAATTACGGCCCTGCCATCCTTGGAATGGGGCGGTCACCATGGCGGGATCGGTAAATTACCGGCAGCAAGCATGGCGCTAACAGCGCCATGGTTACCGCCTTCCGTGTAATGAGGCCCATAGAAAGCTTTGTGTTGCAAACTCAGCCCGTATATCCCCTCCAACTCCCAAATTCCACTTGGTGCCCTCTAGCCACCCCCACCCCTAGCCTCATGGCATTAGCATAATTTTTGACATGCAAATGCTTTTTTCCTATGTTTTATTTTCCCATAACCTCGGATATAACCTCGAAAATCTCTCACATTTAGAGATAAACAAGATGGAGGGCGTTTCATTTCTAAAACCCCCCGATTTTGGTAATTTGCCTGAGATATAGCTATCTGTTTTTGAGAAGAGGAACCCTATTCTCCGTCAAATATAAAAAAATTACTGCATGGAATAACCCCAAAGTAAGCATGGATCGTGAGTCAACGCTTCGTGCCCAAGTGTTTCAGACCTGGTCCAAATCCATCCAGCGGTTTGGGCTGTGCGCTTTGGCAGAAATTGACCATGTTTGTCTATGGGAAAATGAATGGAAAGTAGGGCACAACTTGTTTTGTCTTCTTAATACCTTTTTTATTTTTTTATGGATCTTTACGACACTTGGCAGTCTGGGTTAGCCCGTGAGTTCCTAATCACTTTAGTAATTTCGGTCAAATCAGTTACTTGAATCAAAAGTTTTTAACAATAGAATTTGAAGGGGTTCCTATGGGAGTCTGACTCACCTAACTATAGGGCGGCTATTGCCGCCCAATAATATATATATATATATATATTACACGGCCCGCGGTAGCGGGCGTGTGGTTATGTTAAGTTGCTAAACTCATAGGAAGAGCACTTTTTCGGCGGCTTATAACTTTGCTCCCCCCGGAGAAATACTCACCAAACTTGGCAAAAAAAGTATATGGCCGGCTCTGACTTTTTTCACCAAGTTGGGTGAGGTTTTGTGCAGGGGGGTTAAAGTTATAGGGGGGTCCCACATTATTTTTTTCCATAGACTGAATGGAGAAAAACTTTGCGCACGGCTACAGCCGAATGGCTGGACGGATTTTCACCAAATTTGCAGCAGGAGCGGGGGCTTGGGTCAGAAAGCGTGCTTTTGTGTGTTTCGTGGAAATTGGACCAGTAATTATTTTGCAAAACACTGAAATGTAGGTCCCACAAAATGCGCGATATCTGGGTCCGCTAAGACATTTCCCTGTTCGATCCAAGGATCGAAGTGTCATTGGCCTGCGGTACGCCGTAATGTAGGCAAACATTGGACGTGGCCGGTGGTTGGCTGGAGGGAAGAGTGCTGTGTGTGAACGTTTTTGGGAAACGCCGCCATGGTGCATCGGAGGCTAGTAGCGCACCGAAAGGCGTTGGAAAACATAGTTTGCAGGATCGGCTGGGTGAAAGAGGGCAAAGCGAAGACGGCTGCCAGTGGTTATGTTGACATTGTGCGTTTGGGTTTTTTTGCGGCGGTGGGTTTGTGGCGAAATATTCCCATGCTTGTCTGACTTGGCTTGTAGTGCTTGTGGGTAAGACTTAGCCTTTTTACTGGATGGGCATGGTATGTAGAAAGCGCATAGGGCTTCAGTACCATCTCCGCAATGTAATGCCTCCATGCCTGGGAGAGTAGTGAGGCACTTAGCGGCTGGCTATACAGCTGAGTCTCGACCCACCGTTGCTGCAAGGGAGGCCATAACGACATGGAGAAAAGGAAGGATTGTTTGGCAGCAGACTGTAGCAATATGGACAATTCCCCAGCTACTGACATACACTGCATTGGTGATTAGGTGCACAGGGGACTATCATACGGTGGTTAGTGTAGGCAGATTGTAGAGGGGATGGGGAGTGCATTGGAGATAATATGAGGTAAATTGTAGTTGATGTACTATGTTGTGTTGTGCCTGCCTTGTGTGCATGGCTACAGCCCTCGGACATAACAGCGTGGTCACTGATTGGTAGGTGTGAGAATGTTGCCTTGTTTGGGTCCGTTAGTGTAACTATACTTATTTGTAGACAGGAAAGTACCATGGGAAATGTTACCATGCATGCCTCTATTGCCTTCCAGTGGGTGTGTAGTAGGAGTAGGCTATACAGCCTCTGCCTATGTACCAAAGAGCCTAGGGCTTGGGCACAGGTTTGCTTTAGGGAGGGCAATCAGATATTGGAACATGGAAGGAATTTGTACACAGGTACTCACATATAGTTTATTGGTGGCCAGTTGTGGAGGCGACTATCATTTTTTGGTGACAGCAGGAAGACTGCATTGGGGTTGCAGAGTGCATTGGAGACAATATGAGGATATTTGTAGTCGGAGTGTGTGCATGCTGGCCAGTGGTTGGAAGTAGGTTGGAGAATGTAGCATTGTGTGAGTTCATTAGTGTACCCATATGTACCAGTTGCGATATGGACCCTTCCCGCAACAACTGACATACACTGCATTGGTGGTTAGGTGCACAGGGGACTATCATATATTGGTCAGTGTATGTAGACTGTATAGAGGATGGGGAGAGAATATGAGGATATTAGCAGTCAGTGTAATATGTTGTGTTGTGCCTGCAAAGGCCATACTGCCTTGTGTGCATGGCTACGGGCCTTGGCTGTAACAGTGTGGGCACTGGTTGGAAGTAGGTGTGAGAATGTTGCCTTGTTCGGGTCCGTTAGTGTAGCTATACGTATTTGTAGGCAGGAAAGCACCGTGGCAAATGTTACCATGCATGCCTCTATTGCCTTCCTTTGTGTGTGTAGTAGGACTAGGCAATTGGGTGCATGGGCGGAGCCCATAGGCCACTGCCTATATACCGAAGAGCATAGGGCTTGCCCACAGCCTTGCTTTAGGGAGGCCAGTAAGACATTGGCACATGGAAGGAATTTGTACGGAGCTACTCTCATATACTGTATTGGTGGACAGCTGTAGAGGTGAGTATCATTTTTCGGTGAGTGCAGGCAGACTCCATTGGGGATGGGGAGTCATTGGAGACAATATGAGGATATTTGCAGTTGGAGTGCTATGTTGTATTGTGCCTGCAAAACCCATAATGGCTTGTGTGCATGGCTGGGGCCCTTGGACATAACAGGTGAGCACTGGTTGGAAGTAGGTTATAGAATGTTCCTTTGGGCCCTTGGAAATAACAGGTTGGACACTGGTTGGATGTAGGTTGCAGAATGTAGCGTTTTGTGAGTTTGTTAGTGTACCCATACGTATCGGTACTCAGGAAAGGTACGTGGCCACATGGTAGCATCCTGTCTATATTGCATTTTAGTGGGTTTGTTGAAGGAGTACGTTATTGGGTGCATGGGTGGAGGCCATAGGCCTCCGCCTATGTAACCAAGAGCGTAGGGCTTGGGCACATCCTTGTTTTAGTGAGGGCAGTCAGACATTAGCACATGGAAGGAGTTTGTATGCAGGTACTCACATATACTTTATCGGTGGGTAGTTGTAGGGGACACTATCATTTTTTGATGAGTGCAGGAAGACTTTATTGGGGATGGGGAGTGCATTGGAAACAATATGAGGATATTTGCAGTCACAGTGCTATGTTGTATTGTGCTTGCAAAACCCATTCTGCGTTGTGTGCATGGCTCGGGCCCTTGGACATAACACGGTGGGCACTGGTTAGAAGTAGGTTACTGAAAGTTGCCTTGATTGAGGTTATTCCTGAACCGATATGTACCTGTGGACAGAAAAGGTAAGTGGTGACATGTTTCCATGCATGTGTCTATTGCTTTGAAGTGGGTGTGGTGAAGGAGTAGGCTGTTGCTAAGAAACCCGCAACGCAATGCTGCTATGTATGGGGGTACTGTGATATTGGTATGTGGATTGCAGACATATGTACAAAGAGTACTTTCACTTTGGCTTAGGTCATTTGCATAAGATATTATAAGCATACCTTGTGCCATACAATACACTTGTAAATATGTGAGTGTCGTAAGGTCCCCGGCTATGCAGAATCACTGTGGAGTACATGGTGCAGTTTGCAAAGGGGCATTGGTGAGATAAGACACCATTTGCGTTAGGAGTGGTGTGGACGAGAACAGAGCTGTAGTAATAAAGTGGGACATGAAAGGATTATTTTACTGCGCAACGTTTGCGACATGACGCATGTTCGCATATAGTAACATAGAAAGCGTTGTGAGGTACGTGTGCAGGCGACAACCTTCAGCGGGTATTGGGAATGGGGAGTGTATTACAGATGATATAGGGATTTCTGTAATCAGTGTATCATGTTGTGTTAGGAATGGCAAGCACCTACTGTCGTGTATGGATGGCTACGGCCGTTTGACTGAACAATGTGGACATTGTTCGGAAGTAGGTTTCAGAATGTTGCCTTTTTTGGGTCAGTTCTTATACTCATATGTAACTCCAGCATACAGGGTTGGAAATATGTATGAAATACGTATGTCCCCTTTGGGTGCTCACGGTCACAGTATGGTAGTGGAGGAAATGTTGCAGTTGGCACACTAGTAGAGGTGGCGTGAAGTGACTGCACTTGAATGTGATGAACGTCATTGGCCTTGTTGCCATTCACATACTGAGATGCCACAATTAATGTACAGTATGGTATACCGCTCATAATACCCTGTAATTTGAGAGTGAAGGAAGGTAGTGCGACATGACACGAGTTAATAAACCTGTAACGTATGGATAATGTACAGTCCAACACACATACATTTGCAGCCAACAACATCATGAACGCTGTTAAGTCTAGCTATATATAGGATGGCAGGCCATCTGACTGTTACCTTTGGTGTTCTTGTTGAGATGGGCAACGGAAGCGGGTGGAGCTTTTAGTGTGCTCAATTTTAATGTGTGCATCGCTTCCGTTAGCTATGCCTGTGTGACACATACAGCATCGCAGCAATCACTGGTGTCAGTGACTTCACTTGTGGACAGTCGTTCCTCACGGCGTGCACTCTATGTATTTATTTTATGTGCGGGACAAGCGTAGCGCACTCTGTC
Source organism: Ambystoma mexicanum (assembly GCF_040938575.1). Lineage (NCBI taxonomy): Eukaryota > Metazoa > Chordata > Amphibia > Caudata > Ambystomatidae > Ambystoma > Ambystoma mexicanum. The sequence continues at coordinate 668,249,016 of NC_090922.1, read as the reverse complement.
ATATGAGCACCTAGCTGTGGAAAGGAACAACATAAACAAAAGCAAAAGCGGACATGCGCACACAGAGTAAACGGTTCCAGAACATTCCATACTTTACTAACAATACAGTGAGTGGTTGGAAGTGCTTTATTTTGCCACAGAATGTAAATGACAATGTGCACTTGTTGCATTCATCGCTGTTTAATTTCGCAAACTAAATCCAGTGACCAATGCCGTCTGTGCAATTCTGTACTTCTGTTCTCTTCAAGGAAAGTGGGAAAAGGAGTGCATAGTGGTGCTTGGTGGCCCGTCGGGAAAATACATTGTCTTTGAAAGGTAGAGAAGGTAGCATCTGGTGCCTCTGGGATGGCTTCCAGAATGAAGGTTTGCAGGTTGGTTCGTATAGCAGGAACCACAAGTCGAAATAGCGGCCTATATCAGTCGGCCCAGATGATAATGATGGAAAAGAAATTGCTTATGGTTATCTTCCAATGGTTGGTCCACCAGCCGTCTATTGGAAGGTGGAGGGCGTGGCACGTGCAGTAAGGTGCGAGATATCTGAGTAGAAAGAGGAATAATAGTAGATGTAAGCAGGTATTAGTTGCAGCGTACAGGATAAAACGCTGCGGAAAGGATAATGTAGTAATAGCTGTATGTTTGATGAACCATGAACTGTGTGTTAGTGCATAGCATCATATGTTACCCCACTGCCTTGGTCTGCGGTTTGTAGGTAGTACTGTGATTGTACGGCAGCACACAAGAAAATGCCTTAGAACCGTTGGGACTAGATGCTGTTTTCATGTGTTTCCTTTTTAGATAGGTTCACAGTGGTAGCGAGTGTAGTTGGACCCACGACACAATGTGTCTGTGTGCCTGCAAAGAAAGAAATAGAATTAGAAACGTAATGGGGGTCACCTCGGATTGCTGGAGAATGAAGGAGCTGCTCTGGTAAGAAGTGCGTCAATGAAATGTGAGCTGTACATGTTTGTGTGCCGGTTGTCCGCAGCGTGCACCTATGGCTGTTATAATGTACAGTACACTGAGGGTGTGTAGACGTAATAATTGTGTGAAAGGACATACAAAGGGCAGAACAGGGAATGTAGCAGTGTACGAGTGCGCAGAAGGTGTGGTCCTTTAGTGTACGACTTGCGCGCCATGTTCGTCTTGACAAGGCAATGTCTGCATTCGGACAGAAAGGAAGGAATTACCCGGCAATGTGTTTCGATTGTAGCATGTATTTACGAATGTTGGTAGTGTCTATACAGGGAAGGTAGTGCAACGTACAAGTTGATATGATGGTGAATGCACAGATGGCAAAATACACGAAATGTCCTTTTACAGTGGCGAAGGACCCGTTATATGCGCAGAGTGTTTTGAGGCAACAGTGGGAAATGTGAGACTGTTCGCTGTTTCAGAAGACGCAGGTGGGTGGTTCATCGTACGCACTTTGGTGTCATACTGCATGACCTTGTTTGGGGCTACAGTTCAGGAAAGGAAAGCAGTTAGTGTGAACGTTTGTCTCACATTGCAAGGCGGTTATGGGCTTTAAAAAAGGAAACAGAAGTTTAAAATGTTAAGCAGTAAGGCAGTGGTTGCAATATGGTTGGGGAGCTATGATGTATGCACTACTGGGAAATATCGGTTGGATATGTGTCTTGGAAATGGTGTACATAATAATGAAAATGACCTAATGGCATACACAGTGCCAGTGGAAAGGAAGGAGCCTAATGTTGTAGCAGTTAGGATAGTAACCTAACATGTATTGAAGCATGCATGAGGTTGTAATGGTGTGATTGTGCTGATTGTAGGGTAGGTTAGTGTAGGGTTGTTAATTTAGTGTGTGCACTTATGATAGGCTTAGGTGACCAGTGTACATAGGAAACTGGTTATGTATTCTGTGGAAGAAATAGCAGCCAATGTGCACTGTAGTGGCTATGGGGTAGATGGCTGCATTATGTGTGGGGTTAGTGGTATGTGGATAGATGTTTGTATGTATGCTTCTGCAGTGCAGCGGCAATAGCGGGAGGGTGTACAATGTTTACTGTATGACTGGAGGCCCTAAAATGTACAGGGTGTAGTGAAGCATGTAGGGCGTAGCCACAAGCTGCATGCTGTAATATAGGTGTGCATTGTAAATGGTGGCATTGGCATGGGTATACCAGAACTAAGTGCACTTATTGCACTGTGGATATTGTACAGAAGTATAATAGCAATCATTGCAGACTTACTGTTTGGATTGAGGAAGGCCTGCACTGTGTTTTTTGTAAGGAGTGTGAAATGTTGTGGTACTGGTTGCTGCGTTATCTGTGAGAAAAGTGAACAGAATATGTTAGCGCAAGTATTTTGTTAGTTTGCAGTCTACAACATAGCATACATTTCTTTATTTTGTGGACCCTCATAACTAGTACGTCGTAAGTACTACGCTTTGAACCAGGGTACTGTGCAATCAGCGCACTTCCTGTGGTTCTTTCCATAATCATTGGGTCTGTGGGGAAATAAAATCCATGCTGGATTGAAAAGAAACTTTGAAATTTCGTTGCTACTATGGTGCACAATGAATGATAACGACGTTTGGAGCGGTTACAGCACTTTTTAAGTAGAGGAAATGTAAGGGTGTACTATATCTGGACTATACAAGTTGGTAGCATGGATGGCCTGGTGAATTGTAAATGTTTTCCTGCTTCCTTTTTGTACCACTGTTTGTTTATGCGTTTGGTTGCTGCTGGTTGTTTGCAAGTATTATGACGTTGTTCTGTGCTAATGCAGAATTCTGACCGTAGTTACGTACCTGTTGGCATAGTGTAACTGCTCATAGTTTGGAAGTGTTTGATGCTATATTTGTAGCACAGTGGTTGTAGAAGGTTGAGTTGGGTAGTTATGATGCTGCAAATAACATTGTTGTATTCAGGTTGCATCTAGATAGCAGGTGGCGTATTCTAACTGTTTGCAGTGTCTCGTTTGTAAAGGGTATGTAGAGAAGCTTGTGCATTCCTGTGGTTACTTGGAATTTTGTGTATATTTTGAAGTGGTACTGTCCAATTACGGATTTATGTGGTTGTACGTCCATATGTGTTTGAGTTCTATGACTACAATCTGGGAGCTTGTGACTCATTTGCGTAAGTGGTGAGTTTAGGGGTTACTGATGATAGTTTTGAACCCTCATACTTAGCACTTTCCTTTCCACGTATCCAGTCGAAAATACTGGTACTGTGCTTTGTGTACACGTACTGTTTGTGTGACTGTACTCCTTTGGATCATTGGGGATAAAATTGTCAAACACACACTGTAATGCAATTCGTGAATGCTTCCAGTATGGTACGTTGCTTTAGGTCGATAGTCTGGAAGGAAAAAACGTTTTTTGTCCACTTACGAAGGTACTGGTTGATGCTGGGGAATAAGGTATAGTAGGTTTGTACATCAATGAGTACATTTTGGCTTTAAGAATATTAAGTAGGCATTTGCAAGATTTGCAGGTAGTCTGTGCTTTGGATTCACACCATGACGATTGCTTTCTAATGTATGCAGTATAGTGGCCTCCATTGGTGGAGTCACCTGTGTGGTAGATTATGGCTACAGTTGTGAAGTTTTTTTTTTGCCAAGTGATACCTGTCCGTGTGTGAAGGCAGTAAGTTTGCAGTTGTTTTTGGTACCGTAGGCATTGTATCGTAAGAGCATTAATATCACATATTGACTATGTGAGTGTGTATGTAGCGTCGAGCGAATGTCAGAATTGCACAATGTACACCACATGCTATGGTTTGAATTTTGCACCAGTTTCTGAAATGGAATGCAGTCACACTTAGGTATAGATAGATACACAAAGAATTCGTTAGGGACTTACTCCTGAATGATATGCTTGCAAAGAGTGCATGTATGTTTCCACATGTGGGAAATGTGAAAGATTTGATTAATAAGTATGTTTTTTCTTTCAAGTATTTGCAGTAAGTACATTAGAAATTCCTGTGGATCTTCTTGTCTGTTTAAAGTAAATTTCACCATTCCAGCACTGTAGTCCAATTCTTGCTTTATTCCTGAGACACTGTAAATGGTGTCAGGATTACTTACTGCATTTCTGTGAAGGACAAGCATTTGCAAACACAACTGGTCTGTGCCAATTAAGTAAATGTTTTTAACAACTGCTGGTATTTGGAATATAACATTAATTGTTATATTTGCATAGCAATTAACATCTGTTGTATTGGAAAATGTGAATGGTCTAGCTACTTATGTGTCTGAGCCGTTTTATGGAAGCGTACATGGTTTCTTTGCAGAGGCATTTTTTTGTGGGTGGAGTTGGGTAGGGTTTGTCTATTTTGCTCCTTTTGTATTTTCTTTTGGTAGTTGCTATAGTATGAGTTTCTTTCATTTTCTTTGTTGGTAGTGTGGCACAATCATTTAGTACTTCTCATGGAATGAGCCTTCTTTTCAAACCTTTTGGTTTTTGAGGAATAGGGTACATTTTTAGATGGGGTGTGTACAGTGCACGTAGTCTATTGTATTCTATGATGCAAGGAATTTCTGCACTGAGTGCGGTTGCATCAAAATTAACTAGATACAGTCCTTCCCATGTATGTAGCCGTGACAGTGCTATGTAACTCAAGCCTTCTTTGTAGACTGTGTTGCCAATATTAATCGATGCTTGATCTAAGGTTAGACCTTGAGATTTATGAATGGTTACTGCATAAGCTAGCGACAGAGAAAACTGTTCTCTGCGTACATACATGTCTTTGAAAAGAAGGAAACTCGCAGTTGTGCATCCTATATTTTTGATTTCTGAAAGTTTATTATACTTGATGTTTACAAACTGAATGCTGTTGTCCCGTGGGTATGTGTGGAAGCCAACAACTGTACCAAGTGCTCCATTAACTAAACCTTGCTCTACGTCAATGTTACGCTTTAGCATAACTCTACAGTTGACACATAAAGTAAACATTTTCTCCAAACCAGCTGTGTTGGAGAAGGAGTTCTCCAAGGCGTGTAGTCGTGCTATGCCTTGTTGACACATAGGTATTGTCATACCATGTACGTCAGGTTTATCTGTGGCATGAATTTGCACTACAAGTTGTTTTTCTTTTTGCAGCATTTTAGCATTAAATTGTGCACAGCTTGCTAGAGTTGGCATTAAGGCCATACAGATAACATTTTTCTGGGCTAATTGTTCCATGACATCAGGAGCACATGTGTTACGCCCGTACAGCTCATGGATGCATCTACTATTGAGAGTAGACTGCGCCTTCTTTGATAGTACACCAATCCCTATGTTTTTTTAAATGTTGGCATAGGTGAGGTCTGCAGACTGACACATGTTTTGAGTTAGTTCTCTGTATTGGAAATGTTGCCACAGATTTACATTCCCGATGCTTCTAAGACTTTTACGGCACTGTTTGTGTTCTAAGGTTTTGAAGATAGGTTCACCTTTGACTGGTGTCAATTGAAGGAGATCTCTGAAACAATGACATGTTTTCCTCCAAAGAGTTCTTCGTAGTCTGTTTTGAGTACCTCTTGCAATCTGAGGTGAATCAAAGCCAACATTAGGTTGGAGACCATGCTCACCTCATCTATTTGGAGCATTTGCATTTGTTTCAAAACTCTACGTATCTCCATAGCAGATTCTGCAGAAGGTTTATAGTACTCTAATTTGTTTTGGGGTTCTACTGGGAGGAGTAGCAATCAGTGTAGAGTGACTCCACCTATGTTGTAGGCAGCCAAACCAGTAGGGGCGGTTATAACCGCAGACAGGTTGTTGTTTGTTAATTGTTGGAGGTATTTACTGATAACTTTAATTAAGAATGTCTTACCTGACCCAGCTTCACCACTTGCATACAGCAGTACAAGCTTGTAGTTGTCACAGGTGCAAGTTTTACTTTCGTGCTGTATACCATTTTCAATGGTTTCACTTACTTCTACAAAAATGGTACGCAGTTCATCGTTTAGTTGGGATTTAAGAACTGATCACACATTCTGATTCAGGTGAATTTGCTTATAATGAGTTTTAAAAACAAATATTTTGGATTATCTTTTTGTTGACTTTTTCTCATGTATATTGACTGCTTTCCAAGTGAAACATCAACCTCTTTAATTCAACTTCTATGGAACTCAGAATTCTTAAAAAGTTCTTGGTCAATGGAAAACAGTTTTGCCATAGAACAATAGTGTGTATCTTGTTGCAAACACAACACAATTGAAGAGAAAGTGAATGGACCGAGATTGCTCGGTAGATTCTCCTATATTCTGGAAATTTCTTAAACTCCATTCCCAGTGTACAAAAAATTGTGGTCCTCTTTCTTGATTCGTAGGAGGATCAATCTTTGGTCTGGGTTGGGGTTCTTAGTTCTTTATATGCTTTTGCCAGGACACAGAGTAAAAAGCCAAAATGTTAGTACTGCCAACTCTTCTGTAGAGTATTCATACTGCAGCATAGTGGTGGTTACCTCTGTCATGGCTAATTCTGCCTCATTTGCTATGCGTGGTTCTCCATGTGGTTCTTGGCTGCCTGTTTGCGAAGGTTCACTGCTCTCAGAAGTGTGTACAGTTAGGTGTACTTGAAGTTCTTCTTCTTGTTGGCATTCATTGTCCAATATGGATTTTTACCATGTAAAGTTTTCATCTGTAATTGTACTTTCAGTGGCTTGGAAAGCTTCTTTATAGGAGGTGTGGGTGGCTAATACATCTTCTTCTTGTCTCCATGATTTGAAAAGCTGCAGTAGAGCCATGTAGTACAGTTCTTTGTGTTGAGGAGTTTTTAAGGACAACTTCATATGATTAATTAGGCTGCATTTGGTAAATCTCACCAGGCTGCCCTCACAACTTTCCACTCTGTATCCACCTTTTTCCTCATTTGGTGTAATGTTGTTTTTGTATGAGAAGTGTTGGGCTGCCTGGTACAAGCACAAGGCTTCTAAAGTACTACTTCTGTTTGGGTAGTATGTGTCCAATAAGTTGTTCTTCAAAATGTCCTGGCTGTTGGGATCACTTTTGGCTATTGTTTGTATGTCTTCGTACAATTTAAGTATTCTTCTTCTGGATGCAGCAGGACCAAGGCTTAGCCACACTATGTTGTCAGATTTCCAATATAAAGCTGTACCGGTTAAGCATTCAGCGGCTTCGTAGCTGCCACATTCTCTATGGGACAGCATTTTAATGCCAACGCTGTGCCAGTGTTTTGTCAGAGGTTATGTCATCCCAGCGGTCTCTGAGTTCTGTTTTCTCTGCTTTGGTTAAGTAGGCAGTGACATAGCGTTCAACAGTAGTGGAATTGTCTGCAATGTACTGTACATCAACATTGGCATTCCATAAGAGGGCAATAATTGAGTTGTAATCAATGATGTACTTTGATGCTTTGCTCCTTTTTATGCAGTATGTGTTTTAGGAGATTTTCCTTTCACACTGTGTCAAACCGAAGACATGAAGCTGTTTACTTGGCCTTTTGTTGAAACTAGTCTAGGGAAACCAAAGTGGCATTTGGTGTAGTATTTGCCTCTGTTCTTATATTTGTGTCGACAATACTTGTGTCTTTGGAATTGCAAAATTTGTGCTCGTATGTGACAAGGGGTACTTTGTGAAGGGATTTCCCAAGTGACATATTTGTGAATGAACTGTAAAATAGTTCCATCACTTTCCTCACCAAATTTAGGAGCATTTCTAAGCCACAAAAGCATGTGGATGTGTGGTGCTCCTCTGGCTTGATATTCTTTTCTCCTAAAGAAGTGTTCCACTTCTCCGAGGGGAGGAAGTGTATTATTGCAAATGAAGTGTAGCATGGCAAGGAAGCGATGATGAAAGTAGGGTGACACATTTACTGGATCGAGAGAGCACAGCTCTCCTGGTGTTTTCATGTCTACACCTGTTTTGTTTTTGTTTGCTATGTGTAGGAAAGTGTGCAAGTCTTCCCATGCATACTCAGCACAACTTAAATTGACAAACCATGTGGGAGGGCCAAGGTTGCGTAGCAGACACCGTACATCTGCGTGCCGTCTGAACCCGTACTCTTTCGTACCACGCATGTTTGCCAAGAGATTTGTAACACTTGACTTTAAAAATTCATCCTTCTCTTGCACCTTTTGAAGTAGTTGTGTAGCAGGCATGTTTTGGAAATGGGATCCTGTTTTTAATGTGTGGGCAACTCCATAACATAGCATTGTTAGTTCGCTTTCAAAGAGCAGGTGGAATATGTACTCGACGTTCTGTCTAAACCTACGGTCTTCAGAATACATACGTAAACAGCAGTATTCTGATGCTGTCATTTGTGTGCTTCTTTCATCATATCTTCAACCTTTTTCAGTGGGGAAGAGTAGAGGAAAGGCTCGTGCTTCCACACTTTTTTCCCATATAGTGATTGGCGCTCCTTTGGCTTGCCGCATTTGATTTGTTTCTAGTGCATCGTCTATGGTGTCTTTGCAGTGCAGTGGGTGAATTGTATAGTTGTCTAAAATACTGGAGGCTGCACTAGGATCTAGATGTTCAAATTGGCCACTTGAGTCCTGAATTATTTTGGTTCTTTCTCTCAGGTTTTCTTAAACGTTTATTTCCTTGTAGTATTCATTGTTTTCTTGGAGGTACTGCAAAGCCTCTCTCACTTTGGTCCACTAGGTGTTGCCAAATTGGTAATCTTTTGTTGGTACACCATTTACCATGATAAGCAGAGATTTGTGTATTGGCCTTTGCACTCGTAGAGTGTCTACATTTTCTTGGAGATCTAATGGTAAATAGACTACTTTACCACGATTGCCTTTCAGTAATTTGGTGGGAGGTCATTTAGCAGTTTTTGGTTGAAGCCGTATTATTGCTTGAAATGGTTGCACTGTTTGTATTATAATGCTCTCATGGAAATTGAGCTGCTATAGTGCATTTGGCAGTGGAAATAGTTCCAAATTATTACTAATTGCCCGTGAAGGCCTTCGGTTATGGTCAAGTTTTGCAGTACTGTATGTGCACAGTATGGAGGTGTTGGTAATGTCGTACTTGTTTTCTGCTAGAAGGTACAGAGCAAATTGAAACCATTGGGATTCCTCATTGCCTTCTATTTTCTGCATTATATCTACAGTTTTGGTGCTCTTTTTATAGAAAGTTCTCTGACAACACACACATACTTGTTTTGGCATTTCAGCAGAAGTGCTTTTGAATTTTGTATTTCTTTTTTGTATGTGTGATATAAAAAGTTGATAGCTGCACTGTTGTCAGTACTGTTGTCTGAAAATGTTGGAGTGGGTAAGTGCTCTTGACTTCCACAGTATTTCCTTTGGATGTGCTCCCTTTCATCAAGCACTTGTTTGGCTGTACTGTGTAGGAGAATATCCTTTAAATGTTGGAGTGCTAACGCTGGAGTTTTTGCGTAGTACAGTTTTTACACTAGATTTCTGACTGTTGAATGGTGGGTTGCTAACATTTTAATACGTTGGAAGGTGCTTTTGCAAGCTGGTCCAGAAATACAGGCTAAGGATTGCAGTGTAGTTGCACACTGGACAGGAGTCCGTAGTTTGTAGTATTTTCATTTTTATTTTGTCGTTGCCTTTGACATACTGATTGAGGAATTGCTGCACATTTTTGATTAGTCATTGGCGAACGTTGCACATTGATGTGCAAGGCCATTTGTAGATGAGGCGTGTTGATTTGGTGGATAGGAAAGTGACATCTAAGTTTGATGGTGATATTTCTGAAAGCAGTCTTTCCTCTTCCATTATGGTACTGTGTATCTTTTCATACCCTTGTCCACTCTGATGTAAGGCAATTTGGTTAATTTGTTATTGTTTATATGATTCTTCATTGAAGTATGGCTCTGTGTTGGAGGTGTGACTCCACTCGCCTGTACAGATGTGGCCAAAGGCATCTATGGTGACATTCCGTTTGTTTTTGAAGTAGTGCTTGCAATTTACCAATTAATCTTGTTAGTGGTTTCATTTTCTTCAAAATTACTACAAACAATTTCCACTTCACGCTTATAGCACTGTCTACAAGAGCTTCTAGGAAGGCTTTTCTGCTGTAGGTTTTCAGGGTGGACCATGATTTCCACCCTCTACTTGTAAGGTTCTGAAGGACTCTGTGGTGGAACATCTTTTGTAAAATTGCTTTTCTAGAATGCTTGCTTGTGATTACATTTCCATTTGTACGTGCTCTGTTAGGAGTAGTGTGCGTTGCACTGTAAATAGTGGTTTTTCTTTACATTCTGACATTTTGCCAGATCACTACACTATCTTTATTGGTAGATACATTTGTTTTCCTTAATGACTAAATGACCTATGCTCCTTTACCTTTCTGTTCACGTTGAGATTGCAGTCTATCAGTACTTTGTGTGTTTGTAGGTTGCGTGGCTCTCTTTCTGCGTTGCTTTCTACGGAATTGCTGTTTGGTAGGCATTGTGTAGTAGCTGTTGACGAAGAAAGGGAAGTGTGGGTGTGCACATTTTCAAATGGATATGTGTGCAATGTGCGTCAGTGGGTGAATGGGAGGGTAAGCAGCTATTTAAGTGCAAGTGTGTGGCTGTGCAGTGGTGTGTAAGGTTAGGTTGGGGACACTATGTTAGTATGTGGGAATGATTCTAATGTGGTGACATAAGAAACACTTAGCACGTGTAGAGGTGTGATGAGTAACAATGAAGTACATACTGCTGGATGGACACACATTTATATGCTACAATACAACAATAATGCACTCATTTAGTAAGACATACAAGAGTATGCTGGTATTGTACTTACTTTGTTGATTGTAGAGAGTAGGTGTATTGTAGGCTGTACTTTGAAGTGCACACACCAGTAGCTTTCCCGAGACAGGTGGGTGCTGCTCGTGTGTAAGAAGATGGTAAGAAAATATGCTGGCTAACGACATAGTGGTTACATTTGTAAATTACAATCTTCAGAACTATAGAGGGATGTCTTGGCAGGAAGACGAAGTGTATGTGCATAAATGGAAGGTGTTCAATATGAAGGGCGTTTGGGAGCATAAGCATGTTTGTTAAGGGAGTAGGTGGGCTATTTGGAAGTTTAGTGTATCTCTGGTTATGAAAAAAGTGTGTCTATTAGTATAGGCCTATGTACTTGACAAGTACAGTATTGCACATTGTGGAAGGCTGAAACAAAGGTGCGAAAAGATGTACAGAGTGCAAAGCACAATGTTTTTGGGCTTCCATTTGCATGCAGTTATTTGCATATGTATGCTAAGCACATGAGTGCAGGCATTATCTTGGGGGTTTCATTTCATTATGCACATTTACAAATGTTACTGTTGTCAATGTGGCGATACATTTTTATTATTGCTTAACTGCTGTTGTTATGTATGACGTGCGGGTGCAAACTGTCGTTATGCTTGAAATGTATGAACTTTGCATAGTTTGGTCGGAAAGGCTGCCTGATAGTTTTGTGTTTGATTTGTACAGATTTGCTAGGAGGTGCTTTAATGGGGGAAAGCATTGTAAAAATGACGGATCAAAAGAACACAGTAACCTTTTTCATATATCAATGCGTGTTGAAGGCAAATGGAACCTTTGCCACCACCTACCACTGTAGGAGCGATTTAATGGTAGGTGATGGGAGACATAACAGTACAAATTTAGAGTACATTATGGAGATTTACTCCTAGGCACACTGTTGGTTCGCACCATACCTCTCAACCTGTCATGGCCCTTGGCCGGGTGAAAACACCCGATTTTGTAATAGGCGTGTGAAAGCACATTGCTTCCTATGGGCGCTTAGGGAGCTTGGCAGGTGAGAGAGCTGCCTAAGTGGCGGATTACACCCGCCAAAAGCGTGTGAGTTGAGAGGTATGCGCACGTATGGAACAGTTGGCACAGTACTGTAGAAAAAATAGTAATACCTACTGGCTGTGGTGATGGGTAGCTATCCTGATGTTTGTGGGTGCAGAACGCCTAGATCATTGTACAGTAGTTTCTCGTGGAGGTGCTTTTGATTTACTGGTCATTTGACCTCTGCTTGTGTAACGGCTGTAATGCACTGTTTATTAGATGTGACAGCATTACATGCACAGTTCTTGGATGTAATTGGTGGATGCGTATGATATACTTTAACAGTAGTCAAACAGCAAGTGCTGCTGAAAGAGTAATTGAAAGGGAAGAAGCACTGGACCTGCTTTACTGGGCCGCTGCCCTTGCGGTACTTGGGGAAATCGCACGTGCTACATGCTGTCCTTCGTAATGTGCTTGCTATGGAAATGGGACTACGGTTCAGCGATTCATGTGTATGTCTGCTTTTGTGTTCCATGGTAGGATGTTGTTTTGTGCCCATGACAAAGTCAGTGCTTGCAGTGTGACGTTTGTTTGTGGCAGTGATTTTTTTTCTCCCACTATTGCAATTTGTAATTTGTTGCAGTATATAGAAAGTACGCTGAAGACATACGTGTTGTAATGTACGGAGGACAAGCCAAGAGCAACCCTTAACAAGGAGCACACAAAAAGGTGTTTCTGTACATATCCCTTTAGCAAAATTATAAGAAAAACACTTTGCAGCACTTGTACTAAGACGCCCACTTTGTATGACGCTTAAAATGTGTTTGTGTAGCCCCGTACACAGGGCAATATGTTGGCGAAAGCTGCGCCTCTTGGCGGTGCGCACGTGCTACATCCGGGTCTTTTGAGGGGGGCTGCAATCGAAATGGCACTATGCAGGACTTGGGATTGGTCAATATGAATTTGTGGGTGTGGTGTCTAGCAACAGATTGTGGCAGAACGTCTGTTTTCCAATAGGAGTGGACATGGCTACAGGGATGGGTGTGCCGTTCAGTAGGCGGACTGAATGGCTGTTGGGCGACTCGAGGATACATTGGGTACAAGTTTACGCAGAGCGTTGTGCACTTGCAGCAGACCTTGGTTTCCATAATATCGATGTGCATTGGTACGGAATACGTGGAATGCAGTGGTTAAATGTGGGACCTTTTTGTGCCAGTTTGGTGACGTTTGCTCTTCCAGACATTATTATTGTTCATTGTGGAGGGAATAGTTTAGGCCCTGTTACCGGCATTTAACTGCAGTTTGCAATGAAGGAGACCTGTTGGGGAACTCATGGAAATGTTTCCAAAATCACACATCATTTTTTCTCGCATTGCCCAGAGACAGATGTGGCTGCGTTCTTCCTTCTGTGGCCCACAAATGGAGAAAGCACGGCATAATGTGAACAAGGCTGTTTGCGCTTTTTTTGCACGATGTTGGCATGTTCTCCTTCCACAATGAAAACATTACATTTCGTAGTAGGAACATTTTCCGTTCAGATGGAGTTCATCTGACTGATGCTGGCAATTACATCTTTCTGTATAATATACAAAATGCCATGCAGCGCTTACTGCATGTGTAGAATGCATTTTCCCTGTGACTGTTCACCACTTTTAATGTTGAAAACACAAACAGCACAAAAAGGCTCTTTTCAGAGCCACCACTTCTTTTCGCAAATGCGTACAATCCTATTGACGGCATCTCGCCACCGATTGTTGCGATCTCTGTACGCTGCGCTTATAGGCAGCGTCACCGCCTGCATGCTTGCATTCAACTTTTCTTTTTTAACAGTGCAAGGTGGCTCTGAAAAGAGCCTTTTTGTTCCCCCCACCTTCTGGCTGTGTAGCATTTTCTGTTGTTATAAGAGACGCCAGAAAAGGCAGCAGTGGAAGGGAGATTTGGCAAAGGGTAACAACAACACGGATAAGAAATCGTACGTGGAGATCAGAAGATGTGGGGTGCACCTTACTTGGATAGGGGGCAGTGTTTGTCATGGTCCCGGACCGCAGCCTCAAAAGCACTTTGCAAATGTTCTCCCCTACACAGTACCATGTTGCAGTATATTCACAATACAGTGACCTTTCAAAGGTAGGGCTCTGTTGCACTGTGTATGTCCTCCAAGGCTGCTTCCGGGATGCGTTGGCCCACTGGAGTGTCCCTAGTGGTGGCAGGAGCACATGTGGAGGATGCTGTAGAGGACAATAACCTACAGCCAGCTTGGAAGGGGACAACCCTCCGAATAGCTGCATGGTGGTCTGCTTTCAGGTGCCGCCACATGGAGGTGGTGTCATAGCTGTACAAGCCAGGTTTTCCGTGACTGAGTACTATGTTGCACTGCACGTGGTTAGCACAAGATTTTGGCACATCTCCAACGGTCCTCAATAGTTTCCACACCCAGGATTGCCGCTGGCTGTAGGCAATGGGGATTCCTTCTACTGTATTCTTGTTTCCTTTTCGATGTCCCTCCACATTATGATGCCTGTCCCCTTGCTCAGGACTTTTAGAAGGAGGTGTTGGTGGTGAGGGTGCGGATGCTCCTGAGTCAGAGGTAGTAGCAAAAGCTCTGGTGGTCATTACTTGGAGAAGTAGTTTGCAGGCACACAATTGGTGAGAGAGCAATTTCTGCCCAAACCAATGTACACCGGTGCTCTTCTCCAGAAAGCCAAACAGAGCACTTGTGGGGTGTGCTCTTTTATAGGGCTGATGTGGAACATGTGACACTGCAAAGTGACAGTAACTTTTTGCCTACAATATCTACATGTAGAAGGAAGAGTGGAGAATCTCTGTAAGGGTGCACTATCAATGTAACACTCCATACATTGCAGAAAAATGTCCTTTTTCGATGTGTACGGATCTGGATCGTGTCCGCCAAATAAGGGACCACGTGCCCCGTTCATCTGTTACCATGGTGACATCGCCATTGTTCTCCTTTTGCAAGCTTGTCTGTCGGACGTATATTCGACGTTATAGCTTGTGGCACGTGCCTAGTTCACTTACCGATACTCTTGCCATCCCTGCACTACTTAAACATATGGCTAACGTACATTGCACATTTCTAACAACGCTTGCTGTGAGCACGATACAGTAGGTGGAATGTTTACATGGAAAAATACTCGCAGGACGTGGGTGCACGCTTCTAGCTAGTTCAACTACATCACACGTTTATTCGCATATGTTCACCAGGGACAGTGCTACCAGGCGTCACAGGACGATATGTGCATATGCGCAGTTGTGCCACAGATAAACGGATGCTACTGCAACTATTTACAGACGGTTGTGTCCATGCACACATGCGCCCCGTAGTGGCGTCCTATGGATACTTTCATTGTAATTGCTCGTAGGGCACACAGGTGCAGCGGTCGTCCACCTCCTCTATTTTTCTCAGTTGCAATCATCCCCACTAGTGCTGTGCCGTTCACACTTACAGTGAATTTGTTACACGAAAAAAGAAAGGGACATACAAATCAGTAAAAATGAACATATCAATTGTTATTAGCACACATTTATAGCGACTATATCGGAAAGGGAAGGGGTACAAGAAACAGATACATATATTGGGGATTTTCCCATTTCAACAAGATTCTGGTGAGGGGAACAAGGGAGAGAGGTCTCATCGAAGCGTCTTTCATGACACTTATTTTGTGGGAAAGGGGGGCTGGGAAACGGGGAAGGCGGGCATGTGCAAGTTGGGCAGTGATATCTTATTTTCCCCATTATATGTTCTTCTACACAATTTTTCAAGATGGCAAATTGGAGGAGCAACTGATCGATTTTGGCATCCAGGAGGTCAACTTGTATATGCCCAGCGTTCACTTCAGTTTCGGTAGCCGTATGTTCCTGTGGAAAAGGTGCCGCTTCTGGTGTACTGGTTTGCATTCTGGTATGTTCTGTTAAAAGACAACAAATGTGGTTACTTCACTTGAAGTATTACATTGTGATTGTGTTCTTCCTGCCACTGCGTTCCCTACCTATGGGGTTAGTATGCTCACTCATTTGGTCTTGCGGGAAATGATCCTCCAGCCGTTCTAGGGCACTTGCCCTTGCAGTAACTCTTTTCGTTTTTACAGTGCGGCGGGTAACAATGGGCCTATCGTCATCACTCATTTCTTCATGCAGAAAATTCTCCTCCAGCCAATCTAGGGTGGAAGCCATTGCTGCACACAAACAGAAAACAAAATGCTTTGCTAGCATTCTACACTACCGGATTTGTGCAATTACAACATAAAGTTTCCTGCACTTACCACGTTGTTCTGAGGTTCTGTTGTCGGTAGTTGCTGTTTACTCCTCTGCCTCTTCGTTCTTTGTTTGATTGTGCAGCAGGTGTGCGGTAACATTGATGAAGGCAAACGTCAGTTCTCTTGTTGGTGCTTTCCATTATGCTTCATACCCTATGCCTTTGTGCACTTTGTTGCAAGAGTACAGATTTTGTACAGCAACAGCATTTTCCCTTCTCATTCACATTCTTGCGGCTCTTTGTATATGTTTTTTTTCTTTGCTGCATGTTACTACTTTTTATGCCCACCCCTCACTTTCTGGCCACGTTGGACTCCAGCCAATCTCCGCAAACGGACACAGTGTTCCCAACCTTTCTGCCTACTACTATAGTGCCTCCGGCTTCTGCATGTTGTTCAGTACATCTTTACAAACTAAGCGTATTCTGTGAAGGACTAATGCAATTCAGTCAAAGACATATTATGACATGCACGCTACGTTTCACTTGTGCAACTCCAACCCTATCACCTTTTGCTCACAAAACTATAATACACCAACCTTATGGTTAAAGTGCCGTATTAAAAACCTATGAAATTCACTAACAAAAAATGTTGTTAAAGGGACGTTATGGTTAAGTTGCAACACCACAAAACCTATGAAATTCAATGGAAAAACATTGCTACACCAACGTTATGGTTACAGGTACAACCTAAAAACCCCAGAAATTTGCTAGTTATGGCAGGGTACGCAACCAAAACTCGTGCTACCACTGTGCACTGCAAGGACTAATGCCCATTACATCAAAGATGCCATCACAAATGTCATTGATGACATCACTGATGACATCACAGGTCTGGCTCCCTCTTTTTTTCTTTAGTGACATATGTACACTAGGTGCTTTTCTTCACTAACAGTGAGGAACTTCAAAGTGAAAAGGTACTATATTTCTACACCTTATCCTTCTGATATGTTCTTACACTGCTTTCCTTAGGGTTCAGTCACATCTTATAGTATATATACATATGGGAAGAGGGAAGCCCGAAATACAGCAAACATTTCTGTGCATTAACATAATTAGTTAGGTTATGAACACTTTCTGCTACTACTGCTTTTGGCTTACTTTGCTTTCTTTGTATATGCTGCTATTGGTATGCATTGGGCTGTCTTTCAGTTTTGTTTGCAGTAGTACAGTTATGTAGTAAGTGAGGGATTCCTCCCTACTTATCACATGTTTAACAGTCCACAAAAGTCTAAAAGGAAAGCATGCATCATTTCACTATGCAACATGGGAAGATTTTGGATATTGCACCTGTATGATGCATGCAGCACACACTCCTTACGTTTGTACATGAGTTTGGTCATGTAATGGATATAAATGTGTAATGCTATACTGTTTATAGAAATGCCTTGTCTAATGACCTACTTATGTAATGATAGTTCTCACCATGATCTCTGATAGCTTTCTCCCAACATTACAATGACATTCCCTTCTGGAGGCTTTTCATGACACCTAAATGCACATCTAATGTCATCAGTGATGTCATCAATTACATTTGTGATGGCATCTTTGATATAATGGGTGTTAGTCCTTGCAGTGCACAGTGGTAGCGCGAGTTGTGGTTGCGTACCGTACCATAACTTGCACATTTCTGGGGTTTTTAGGTTGTACCTGTAACCATGACGTTGGTGTAGCAATGTTTTTCCATTGAATTTCATAGGTTTTGTAGTGGTGCAACTTAACCATAACGTCCCTTTAACAACGTTTTTTGATGGTGAATATATATATATTCCAATTTGAACAAGTGGTTTGTTACCGTGAAACGCGTTGTTGCCTGCAGTTTTCGTTTTCCACAGCACAATTAATAAAGGAAATTTGCTGATGTGTACACCTTGGTCGTTTGTCTGGCAGTGTTGGGTACTCATCTATACTGCTGCTCCTGGAGTTCTGTCCGCTTTTTGTACTTTGTGCAAGCTTTTTTTGAATATATATATATATATATATATATATATATATATATATATATATAGATATATGTCAAAATGAAGCTTTTCGAACGAAAGGCAACCAGTGGAATGCACACCAGAGAGCAGCTGCAACAGGAGAAAAATATCCTTGCGGCGGTTAATTGGAAAAGACACCTCAATGTTTCCTGGCAGCATGTTTTCTTTATTAATATAAATGCATCAGGAAAAGGAACCAAAAAAGAAAAGAAAAGAAGAAAAAAATATATATTATACGGTTATGGTTAAGTTGCTGTTTCCATAGGAAGAGCACTTTTTGGGCGGCTTATAACTCTGCTCCCCCTGGACGAATCCTCACCAAACTTTGTATTGCACCCAAGACCAAATTCATATGTGGTGAAGTTATAAGCCACAATGGGTGTGATATGCTGTGGTGGTTGTGGCCAGGACCTAGAGTCTTGGGTGCATGGCCACAGGCCATGCACCCAAGAACGAAGTTAGAAGCACTGGAGTTATAAGCCACCTTGGGTTTCATATACTGAACACCCATACATTCGATTATCTATGGCATACATCCAAGAATCTAGGCCCTTGCTACAACCACCACAGCATATCACAGCTACAGATACACCCCTAGTATCGAACATCAATCAGGTGGTTGTGGGGAGGGCCTAGAGTCTTGGGCGCATGACCAAAGGCCATGCGCCCAAGACTGAAGTTATAAGCACTGAAGTTATAAGTCAGCATGGGTGTGATGTGGTGCAGTGTTTGTGTGCACGACCTAGAGTCTTAGGTGCATGGCCGCAGGCCCTGCACCCAAGACCAAAGTTATAAGAAGTGAAGTTATAAGCCACCATGGTTTTGATATGCTGCGGTGGTTGTGGGTAGGACCTACAGTCTCGGTTGCATGGCTGCAGGTTGTAGGCTGTAGGTTGTACATCCACGGCTCTAGGCCCTGCCACTGCACCACATTAGTCATAGATCAGATGTATATATTCACTTATGTATGAAATGTGCGAAATTATACTTACTGTTTAATTTGTTGAAATTCGATATATTTCTTACATGACTTTAGTACTTGGAGGAAATATTCCTTTTCAATTTCTGTTTAAAAGAAAAGAGCATGTTAGTGTTTGTATTTTACAAAGACTTCTTACATTGTATAATAAACAGTTTAGCATTTTTTTTACCCTCATGTTTACTTTACAAACCAGTGTACTGTGCATTTTGCTCAGTTTCTGTGTTTGTTTTTCAAATCATTGGGTCTGGGGGAAAAAAAATCCTTGTCGGATAAAATAAAACTTTCTTTGCTATGCTATCAACTATTTTTGTGTTTCCTTTGAGTGTTCACTTGTTGTTTCTGAATAATGTTCTGTATGTTGGCTTGTTGCACATTTTTTAAACAGTTAGATACCTGTTGGCGTATTCTAACTGTGTATTTATTGTTAGAAATCAGTGGTGCTCATTTATCTGTGTGGTTGGTAGACGTTCTTGGGCAGTTAGATACCTGTTGGCGTATTCTGTTTGTAGTCTTACCATTCAATTTTTGTTAATGTTGAACTAAACATTAGTTATTAAATTTTGGCTTTAAGAAGATTAAATACGCGTTAGTAAGATTTGCTGGCGATCTCTGCTTTAGAGTAATGCTACTATCATTACATTCGAACCATCCACATTTCTTTTTAATATATGCATTGTAGTGACCAGTATTGGTTGTGGCTCCTGCGTGGTAGATTATACCTATTGTTGTGAAGGTTTTCTTACCAAGTGACACTTGACCATGTTTGAATCCAGTCAGCTTGCAGTTGTTTTTGGTACCATCTGCATTGTAACGTAGAAGCATTAGTATTATGTAGTTACTATGTGTTTGTATCAGTAAGGTGGAGCGATTATCTGAATTGCAGATAGTACATAATCTGCCATGGTTTGCATTTTGTAGAAGTTGCTGAATTGGAATGGATTCACAATTAGGTTTGGATACATACACAAATCGCTCAGTAGGGAGTTGTTCTTGTGTCACATTGTTACAGAGAGTGTATGTATGTTTCCACATGTATGAAATCTGGAAGATTTCATTTATAGGTATGTTTTTTGTTTCGAATACTTGTAGTAAGTACATTAGAAATTCTTGTGGATCTTCTTGTGAGTTTATAGTGACTCTCACAATTTCAGCACAGTAGTCCAATTCTTGTCTTATTCCATGAACACTATACGTGTTATAAGGATTGTTTGTTGCGTTTCTTTGAAGGGCTAACATTTGCAAACACAATTGGTCTGTTCTGTGTAAGTAAATGTTGCTAACAATGGGTGGCAATTGAAATAGAATATTCATTTCTACGTTTGCGTAGCAACTTACACCACTTTCATTTGAAAATTTGAATGGACCAGATAGTTCTGTGTCCGAGTGATTTTTTCGGAATTTCTGTTCCTTCTTTGAAGAAGTACCTGATTTCCTTTTACTAATAGCTTCTTCTTTCCAATTGATGAAGTATTAGCTTCTTTTTCTTTCTTTGAAGTATTTGCAGTCAGATTCTGTTGCATTTCTGTTGGAATTAGTTTTCTTTTACAACGTTTTCCTATCTCTGGAACAGGATATGATTTCAGATGGGGGGTGTACAGTGAACACAGTCTATTGTATTCTACAATGCAAGGAATATCAGCGTTCACTTTACTTGTATCAAAGTTGATTAGAAATAGACCGTCAAGTGTACGTAAGCGTGATAGTGCTACGTAGCTCATGCCTTCTTTAAAGACTGTGTTTCCAATATCTATCAATGCTTTGTCTAGGGTAAGACCTTGGGATTTATGAATGGTGACTGCATATGCAAGAGTTAGAGAAAATTGTTCTCTGCGTACATACATGTCTTTGAAGAGAAGGAATCGAGCTGTTGAACGCCCTATCCTTTTTACTTCTGGAAGTTTGTCATAGAGAATATTGACAAACTGAATGTTGTTGTCATGTGGGTATGTTTGAAAGCCAACAACTGTACCCAGTGCCCCATTAACTAGTCCTTGCTCTACGTCAAGGTTACGTTTACAATTTAAGGATCATTTTTATATTTTTTCCAACCCAGCTGTGTTGGAGATTGAATTTTGTAAGGTATTTAGTCTTGTTGTGGCTTGCTGACACATGGCTAGTGTCATACCATGTACCTCCAGTTTGTCTGTGGAGCAAATTTCAATTATTGGTTGCATTTCTTTTTGTAACATTGTTTCATTGAATTTGAAACAGCTTGCAAGAGTTGGCATTAAGGCCATACAATTGACATTTTTGAGCGCTAATTGTTCCATAACATCAGTAGCATATGCGTTATCGCCATAAAGTGCATTGATGTGCCGGTTTTTCAATGTTGCTTGTGCTTCTTGAGATAGTACACCAATTCTAATACTTTTTAAAATGTTGGCGTAAGTGAGGTCTGCAGATTGACGCATGTTTTCTGTTAATTCTCTGTATTGGAAATGTTGCCAAATGTTGACATTTCCTATGCTGCCAACAGTTTTACGGCAGAGTTTGTGTCCTAAGGTTTTAAATATAGGTTCACCTTTCACTGGTGTCAATTGTAGAAGATCTCCGAAAATGATAATGTGTTTTCCTGCAAAGAGTTCTTCGTAGTTTGTTTTAAGTACTTCTTGCAATTTGAGGTGAATCAAAGCCAACATTAGGTTGGAGAACATGCTCACTTCATCTATTAGTAGCATTTTCATTTGTTTTAATACTCTGCGTAGTTCCATTGCAGCTTCTGTAGGAAGTTTGTAATAGTCTAATTTGTTTTGGTGTTCTACTGGAAGGAGTAGTAATCGGTGTAAAGTGACACCGCCTATGTTGTAGGCAGCTAAACCTGTGGGGGCAGTTACAACAGCTGACAGTTTGTTGTTTGTCAATTGTTGAAGGAACTTGCTGATGATTTTGATTAAGACTGTTTTGCCTGAACCAGCTTCATCACTGACGTACAGCAGTATAGGTTTGTGATTTTGGCAGGTACAATCTTTACTTTCCTGTTGTACACCATGTGCAATTTCTTTTGTTACTTCTTCAAAAATGGTGCACTGATCTTTGTTAACTTTTGATTGTAGTACAATTAAGTCTTCTATATAATCTTCATAGTGACACATTGTGTTTTCCACTTCTGTCATAGCTAATTCTGCCTCATTTGCTATTAGTGGCTGCCCTAGTGGTTCTTAACTTCCTGTTACAGAAGGTTGACTAGTGTCGGAAGTGTCCTTATCTAGTTGGGCCTGGAGTTCTTCTCCGTATTGCTGTTCATTGTGCAACATTGCTTTGTACTGCGTAAAGTTCACATTGGTGATAGCGCTTTCATTTGCTTTGAAAGCGTCTTCATAGCAGTCATAGGGCCTCATTACACGGAAGGCGGTAAGGGTTAACGGTCACCGGTAATGGTACCGGTGACCGTTAACCCTTACCGCCTTATTACGAGGTCCCTTTGCGGGTAGGTACTTTAACGCCTGCTTTTTGCAGGCGTTAAAAACCAACCCGCAAAGGGACCACGGTGCTAATTTCGGCGCCGCAAATTTGCGGTACCGTAATTAGCACCTTCCCCATTCCCATTATGCCCTATGGGGCAAAAATGGGAATGGGGAAGGGCAATGATGGAGGGGGAATTACCGCCCTGCCAACCTTGGAATAGGGCGGTAATTCCCCTTTCCACCAAGGCGGTGCCGGTATTTTACCTGCATGAACCATGGCGCTAATAGCACCATGGTTCACCGCCTACCGTGTAATGAGGCCCATAGTTATCGAGTATTTCTTCCTCTTTTCTCAATGGTTTAAAAAGTTGTAGCAGGGACATGTAATATAGTTCTTTCTGTTGAGGAGTTTTTAATGACAATTTGACATGATTAATTAAGCTTTGTTTGGTAAGTTTCACTAAGCTGCCTTCACAATCTGTCACTCTATATCTACCTTTTCTCTCATTGGGTTTTATATGTATTTTTGTTTTGGGCTATGTGGTACAGACAAATGGTTTCCAAAGTGGTACTCCTGTTCGGGTAGTATGTGTCTAGTAAATTGTTTTTCAAAATGTCTTGGCTGTTGGGATCATTTTTGGCAATTGTTTCTATGTCCTCATATGATTTGAGAACTCTTTTTCTAGATTTAGCAGGACCAAGACTTAGCCACTTAGCTTAGCCATACTATATTTTCAGATTTTACATACAAAGCAGTACCAGTTAAACGATCTGCAGCTTCATAGGCGCCACATTCTCTATGAGAGAGCATTTTTATGCCTAGGCTGTACAATTTCTGAGATAGTGTTTTGTCTGATGATAGGTCATTCCAGAGGTCTTGAAGCTGTGTTTTTTCTGCTTTTGTTAAGTAGGCTGTAACATATCGTGCAACTGCAGTGGAATTGTCTGCTATGTACTGCATATCTATGTTTGCATTCCATAAGAGGGCAATGATTGCATTGTAATCATTGATATATTTTGATTCTTCTGTTCTTTTTATGTAATACGTGTTCTTAGGTGTTTTACATTTAATGCTATGTCGAACTGAAGACATGAAGTTGTTCACTTCACCTGTTTCTGTAACTCGTCTACGGAAACCAAAGCGGCATTTGGTGTAGTATTTCCCTTTGCTTTTGTATTTGCAACGACAATATTTGCCACATTTGTGTCTTTGAAATTGTACAATCTGTCCATGAAGGCTGCAAAACAGTGGCATCACTGTCCTCACCAGATTTAGGTGCACCTTTAATCCATAAAAGCATGTGGATTTGTGGTGCTCCTCTGGCTTGGTATTCTTTTCTCCAAAAGAAGTGTTCCACTTCTCCGAGGGGAGGAACAGTTTTATTACAAATAAAGAAACGATGGTGGAAATATCTTGAAACATTAATAGGATCTAGAGAGCAAAGTTCTCCAGGTGTTAGTATATCTATGTTGGTTTTGTTGTTGTTTGCTATGTGTAGGAAATCATGTAAATCTTCCCATGCATATTCTGCACAACTTAATGTAACAAACCAAGTGGGTGGTCCAAGGTTTTTGATCATACAACGTACATATCTGTGCCGTCGGAACCAGTATTCTTTCGTACCACGCATGTTTACAAACAGATTTGTTATGCTTGATTGTAAACCTGATCTTTTTGTTGCACTTTTTGTATTAATTGCATAGCTGACATATTTTGAAAGTGGGTTCCAGATTTCAATATGTGTGCAACTCCGTAAAATAGGGTTGCTAGTTCACTTTCAAAGAGTAGGTTGAATATGTATTCCACATTTTGTCTAAATCTGGGATCTTCAAAATTAATTCGTAATGAGCAGTATTCTGATGCTGTTATCTGAGTGGGTATATCATCGTATCTTCCTCCTTTGCCAGTAGGAAATAGCAGTGGAAAAGCACGTGCAACTATACTTTTTTCCCATATGCTCATTGGTTCCCCTTTGGTTGTCAAACTACCCCTAAGAACAAAATCACCTTGGAACTAATATACAGACCCCCTGGCCCCATAGGTTCCTTCGAGGAAGATATAACTTCCCTCATAGCAGAAAATTCTAAACCTCTTTCACAAAATATTATTCTAGGTGACTTTAACTTGGGATATAACGATCCTCACGAAGCCCCTGCATCCTCCCTTGCCAATACACTTTGCGAACACAACTACACTTAACTTAACACCCTGCCTACACATCAGAAAGGTAGAACCTTAGACTGGCTCGCTGCCCACAATTGTAACATTACCTGCAAGGACCCCCAACCACTTATATGGACCGACCACTTCCTACTCTCATTCGACATTAGCACTAATAACCCACACCATATACAGTGCCCACCTGCACCAGCATGTCTGAAAAGAAGTAAGCAGGACATTACCGCTGAAGCCCTCATTCCATGGGTTCTACCCACCCTAAACATGATCCCCGACACATCGGACCCTAACCTACTAGTAGACACCTACAGCAACGTCATGACCAAAGCTATTGACCTTGTTGCCCCTCTAAAACTACGTAAAGGTAAACCTAGAGCCCATCTTAATTCCTGGTACACACCTGAACTCAAAGTGCTAAGAAATAAGAAAACCAAAATGGAAACCCTGTGGAAAATGAACCCATCAGAGGAACACAAAATCAACCTAACAAATGCTTCCTTCCTCTATAAAAAAGAAATAATTCACACTAAATAGGAAGCCTACAATGTAAGAATAAGTAATGCAAGCTCCAGTGCCAAAGAATTATTCACCATCTTGAAGAAGCTAGAAAACCCCAATCCTCCGACGGACACAACTTTGAAGGACCAACTTTGGTGCACAAGTGTCCAAGATGCCCTTGCGAATAAAATCACTGGACTACAAACAAAAATTGAAAACAAAAGACTACAACTCTCCAACAGTAGCCCCCCCCCCACCCCTAGCCCACCCACTACCTCTAACACCAACCATGGCTTCACCTTCAAAAAAGTAACCGCACTAGAAGTGCAATAAATTATAACCTCTCTCAAACCGTCAAACTGAAAAGGGGACAGCTGCCCCGCACTGATTATAAAAGATGCAGCAAGAGACCTCGCCCCATTTATTTCTAAGCTTATAAACGTTTTATTCTCCACCAATTCGGTACCCAACAATTTGAAACAGTCATGGGTCCTCCCGCTTCTACAAAAACAGACCTTGGACCCAGCCATTCCCACGAATTACAGGCCTATCACCACAGTTACCTTCCTGCTAAAAATCCTTGACAGAGTTGCTTACCTGCAAATTCAGTGTTACTTAGAGTCCAACCAATTACTTGGATTGCGTCAGTCTGGCTTTCGGCCTCAACATGGAACAGAAACCGCCCTTGTTGATCTCAAAAGCCAGATCGACGACATTAAAGATAAAGTCAAGGCGGCCATCCTACTCCTCCTAGATCTCTCAGCAGACTTCGAACTGGTCGACCATAAAATACTCTGTAACCACCTTACCTTTCTTCTGCTGCCCACTTCTCCCCCTCTGCTGTCACGTGGATACAGTCCTTCCTGGCCAATAGAACCATGAGGGTCTTCTCACTGGTGGCAGCAGCAGACCCTATCCCCATCACTTGCAGTGTCCCTCAAGGCTCATGTGTTTCCCCCATCCTATATAATATCTTTACAAAGCCTCTCTTTGATAAATTGGATCGTCTGGGTGTCACCTACACAAATTACGCGGATGACACCCAGATACTCCACACCATCTCGGGCAACTACAATACTGATGTTACCAGGATCAATGAAATCTTCTCTGTCATTCAGGCATGGATGGCCACACATGTCCTCTGCCTGAAAGACGAGAAGACCGACTGCTCATTGTCGGTTCACCAAACAATCTACAAAAATTGAGCCCTAACTATTCCAACATCATAATCGATGTTAACACCATCCCTGTCGCCAAAAATGTGAAATCACTTGGCTTCTATCTCGATGCCAATATTAACCTTACTAAACAAGTCAACTCGACCGCCTCAGCCACCGCCTATACAAGAAAACTAATTAGAGCCTGCAGACCATTGCTTTCCTCTAACAGTTGCTTTACGCTAGCTAAAGCTCTCATACAATCTAAGTTAGACTACTGTAACAGCTTCTACTTAGGTGTCAACCAAGCGATAATTAGCAAACTCCAAGTCCTTCAAAATAATGCGCTACGAGCAGCGCTAAACATTCCTAGGCGAGAGCACATCTCTGCCACCAGAATCTCATGCAAATGGCTCACCATCCAACATAAAATCGATCTAAAAACCCTCTGCCTCACTTATAAAGCTCTCAACCAACTAGCACCCCCCTACCTCACCAATAAATTCACCATGAAACCTTCCATCAGAACCACTAGATCCTCCAACACCCTATGTCTCACAGTGCCTAGATTTATCTCTAAAAGAGCCAGAGACTCGAGCTTCACTGTCCTCGCCTCCCAACTCTGGAATGCCCTGCCACTGAACGTTAAGTCATCCAAATCCTTCCAGTCATTCAGGAAACATGCCATTGGGTGGCTACTGACAAAAAGTCAACCTTTAAGTTAGACTCAGCCACAAATTTTATATTTTGTACATGCCTCTTTTATGTCATTTTGGTTGCTAGTAACTTCACTGTATATTCTGTATATAACTGTTAAAAATATCATTGCTAATTACCATGTACTGTGCCTTGTAACTTGTACTAAGCACCCTTTTACTCCCGGGTCTGGAGCGCTATAGAAATAAAACAAACAAACAAATAAAGCGGGAGCTTTGGTATGTATGTATTGACTATGCAGATTTAGTGGCATTAATTTCTTCAAATGATATGAGAACAGTTGCACATGTAGTCTGAATAAAAAAAAGCATACCTGTACTTTGTAATCATGCATGTGGGTATGCATGGAGCTGTAAGTAGAAATCCGCGACACTTGCACAGTAGTTCTTGTAGTAGGTGCTTTGCAATGATATGGGACTTGTATTCAGAGTGATCAACAGTACATTTGAAGTGCGCAACTCTGATGACGCAGTTAGATGTAGAGGGCTTGGATGTGATGGGTGAATGGTTGTGTGACTGCTTAGCTGTGTCCAATGAGGGAATGGATTCGCGAGTGATGTGGAAAGGGTAGAAGGACTGGCTAAGAGTTACGTGCCGCACAGACACTGCGCTCGTCCGTGGCCAGGGCGTGCCACATACGGGGTTTCACAGCAAATCCAGCATGGAAAGGGGACTGTAGGCATCAGCCAATCAGATGTTGATATCGTTGATTTATGTAGAAAGAGAGTGTGTGTACTGAAAATGGCAGAGGTGGAGACAGTCAGGGTCTTGATGCTCCATGGTTTACAGCACTATTCAGAATGTAGGCATGTGGCAAACAATTTCGATTTCAGAGGAGTGGAGATGGTGTGGAGCGCTGCGGCTGATTGCAATGTAGCAGCAATTCTGCAAGTTTGCAGAGATATGCGTAGGATGAGCAGTCCCCATGTGGTAGTTTTGCACTATGGTGCTTCCCATCTGGGCTACGTAAGTTCACTACTTTGTTGGGAGATTTGGAACAGTTGGTTCAAGCAGTCATTAACATCTTTCCAACTGCGAAAGTAATTTTTTCTGGCTTACTCCCTAGAGTAAAATGGAACACCAGTTCTGTTTTTTGTCCTGATCAAAGTGTTGGTAGGTGTGCCATCAATCGCAGCATGTGTGCTTTCTTGTTAAGAGCTGGTATGTTTTTATGCAGCCACGAGAACATTCTTTCGAGTAATGTGGCTTATTTTGAAGCAGATGGTGTTTCTTTATCTTTTTTGGGAAATGCCATGTTCTTTTGGAATGTAAGGCTTGCTTTGGAGAAGGTTATGTGATGATTGTAGGAGTAAACTAAGAAGAAAAACACCCCAAAAAATACAAAATAACAGGTGTCTGTCAGGCATCTGTGAAAAAAAAGAAGAAAAACGGCTCTTTTCAGTGCCCACCTTAAAGGGGAAAAGGGGAATACTATTTAAATGTACAGTCATCACGCTCAGATCCTCTACATGTCTGTGGACATGGCGGTAGTCTGCTGGCAGCGCGTATTACATACAGGGATTCTGGGGTGGAGAGGCATGCAAATGAGAATGAGCGAAGCTAGGGATTGGTCAGTACAGTTCAGTGGGTGTGTTGTGACCGGAGAGATTTAGTGAGAACATGTTTTTCCTGAGAGGAGAACAGACAGCTGTGGCTGTGTGTGCTCAAAAACAGATTATCTGGGGTTTTGGGAGACTCATGGATACATTGGTTGAAGGTGCATGCAGAATGTTGCGGTATATCTGTATATCTTGGATTCCCTCATGTGGAAGTGCACTGGCATGGAGTGCGTGGAATGAAGTGGCTGGACTTGGTACCTCTCTGTGCTACTTTACAGACAGAGCATCATCCTGATATAATTATCATTCATTGTGGAGGAAACAGTTTAGGGTATGTCTCTTGGAATTTCTTTGCAATTTGCAATGAAGGCAGGACTTGAGAAGGTGATGGACATGTTTCCAAATTGCCAAGTAATTCTTTCTCGTATTGCACAAAGACAAATGTGGCTGCGTTCTGCTTCATTTGGTCCACAAATGGAGAAAGCGAGGCGCAATGTCATAAAGCTGTTTGTGCCTTTCTAAGAGATGTTGGCATGTCCTCTTTCCACAATGAAAATATTATGTTTCGTAGCACATTCATTTTTCGCAGAGATGGAGTTCATCTTACATATGCTGGCAATCAGATTTTTCTTCAAAATGTGCAAAATGCATTGCGTCCTTTTTTGGATTCATAGTCACCTACTTTGCATTACATTTTGACGAATCCCAGTTTTTTAATCACACAAAACACCACCAAAATGCTCTTTTCAGAGCCACTACTTACTCCCAGAGAAAAGTGCATTGGTTTTGCTACGGTTGCACCCTATAACTTTGTGTGTCTTAGGACTGTCCGCAGACTTTTTAAAAAATGCGCAGGGGCCTACAACGTTGACTTGATAATTCCATTTTTAAACTTTGAAAGGCAGCTCTGAAAAGAGCCTTTTTTATATAATTATTGTTGTTTTATAATTTTTTGCATTTTTTACATACGACACACTAGGACAGGAGGGAAAAGGAGGGTAAGGAAGGGACACCAACCACAAGGATAAGAAAGGTCAGGTGAAGAGAGAAATATGTAGGGTGGGCCTTATTTAGGTAGGTAGCAGTTCTTCTGGTGCTCCGTGACCGTAGTCTCGAAAGCACTTCGAAGACTCTCCCCCCTGCAGAGTACTGCGTCGCAGTAAATACACAATATTGTGACCCTCGAAAGGTAAAGGTCAACAGCATCGCAAATGGCCTGTGAGGAAGCTGGAGGCATGCGCTCTCCCACAGGAGTGCCTCTTGTGGTGAGAGGATCGGACACGGAGGATGCTGTGGAGGAACTCAACCTACTACGCACTTTACATGGTACCACCTTGCGAATGTCCGCGCCGTGGAACGAAGTTAGGTGTCGCTTCATGGTTGTCGTTCCAAAGCTGTACGAACCAGGTCTCCCACGACTCAGCACCAACTTGCACTGGTTACAGATGACAAGGTTCGCACGTGCTTTTGGTACGTTACCAAAAACGGTAAACAACCACCACACCCACGACTCCCGGCGAGTGGTGGTAGTAGGGCGTTCCTCCACCTCATTCTCTTCATCCTCTTCTTCCTCGCTCTCTACATCCTCACACCTATTTCCCTCTGCAGGCCCTTGGGGAGGTGGTAGCGGTGCAGGGTTTTGGGGTTCTGCTGAGGCTGATGTAGCAACAGCAGCCATAGATGCCATTAGGGTTGGTGAGATAATCTCTGCTACAGCAGTAAAGGCAGCAAAACTCAATCTACAATCGCCACAAGTACAATGCAGATAAGCTCGGGGTGTGGCCTTTTATAGGGGTGGAGGGGTGCGCCGCGTGCCCTTAGCCATCACTCGAAAGCGTTGAAAAAGTTCCAAACCATATGTTGAAAGCTAGGGACATTCTATGGAACATGTGAAATGGTGATTTTATATTGTAAAATAATTTGCAATGTCTGCATAAGTTCGTTTGAAATGTTGCGGAAGCGGAAAAAGTGCGCAAATTAGGACACACGCTCAGCATGGGTGCGGTCAAATCATGACATCGTGAATACATCCGCGAAGGAAATGGGGGCATGCACGACACCCAATGCACAGGAACGGTCGTGCGCATGCGCGCGGATGTTCTACGGACAGTGTTCGGGTCCTGAAACTAATGAAAAGTGCGACACAAGTGAGTCGGACAGTTAGGGACAGGCGCGCTGTTCGTAAGACTTACGGGTGTGGTGCGCATGTGCGTAGATGTTCTGCTGACTGTACGGCCAGGTACAGTGTCATTAGGACACCTCCATTTTGTTTGCCTACGGACATGCGCGGTGCCTGTTCTAACGACAGTTTCATCTTGGCTGCGGACGGTACGAACAGGTATAGTGTCCTTAGGACACTCCCATTTTGTTAATTTACGGACATCCCAGACACCTGGTGTGTTCTAAGAACATTTTCATCTTGGTTGTGAACAGTATGGAAAGGTATAATGTCATTCATACGCCGCCATTCTGTTGATTTACGGACATCTTGGACAGCTGGTGTGTTGTAAGAACAGTTCCGTCTTGGTTGCGAATGGTACGGGTAGGTGTACTGTCCTTAGAACATCCATATATTATTATTAACAGACAGGCCAAACAGGCGCGCTGTCCGCGGACATTTTATCTCTTTTTAAAAAAAAAAATGTTTTACACCCAAACAATTACTCTAAAACTAACATAACATTTTCTTTATTAACCACACATACAGGAATTAAGAGAGACAGGGGGAAGCAGACATTGAAACAAATATAGGGGATTTAGGGTTTTCCACTGGCTGGTTGTGAGGGGATGAAGGGATGGAAGCTTCGTCAAAACGTCTATGTCGTTCTTGATGGTTTGGGGATAATTCACTGGGAGATGGAGAAGGGGGACAGGTACAGGTGGGACAGTGATATCTGATTTTTCCTTTCACGTAGTCCTCCACAAATTGCCTCAACCCATTAAAATTCTCTTTTACCATGTCCACTTTGTCTTCTATCCGTTTAAGGTGTCTTCCACTGTGCCTTTTTTGGTACCCCTAAAGTACTGACTACTATTTTGCTTATGCAGAGAAGTGTGTACCATTATTAGTGCTATCTTCCAACATTTCGCCATGTGCAAAATTCTCCTCTAGCCACTTCAAAGTACTGCAGATTTCTGTGTGAAAACAGAAATACATTATTTGTTCTGCACCTCATAATAACAGTATAGAAACATATACGAAAAATGAAGTTCACTTACTACTTTGTTGTAATTTGTATTCCTTGTGTTGTGTTCGTCTACTGTCGCTCCTAGCTGTACAGTTTCTGTGAGGTAATTACGTTGGAGGCATACCTTTTTTGGTTATGGTATAATCCATTTCATTGTACATGGTAATTAAATGGATGGGTTATGTGTGAGATGTGTAGGTTGCAATGATTATTTACTACTAATTATACAGGGTAATTCATAGAATTCAGCGCACAAGTGGCGCACGCGGCTGGCGCACAGAGTGCACGTGCGACTTTCTGTGCCAGCCGCGTGCACTAAAATCCATTTCCGCGCGCAGGGTATTCATGGATTTTAGCCTCCAAAACCAGCCGTGGCGCAGAGTGGCGCAGCGACCCTGCAGCAGCGCCAGTTACGCCCCTAACCCCTCCCCGTGCACCATGCACAGCGCACAAATCCCATACATGGAGCACAGGCCCCGAACCACGAAAACGCCAGTAAAAATCCCTGCAGGGTATGTGTGTTACTGGGGTGCGCGGGTACTTTCACATGCGATTGTCGCTGTGCGAGCGGGTTACGTGTATTACTGGGGTGCGCGGGAACTTTCACATGCGATTGGCCCTGTGCGTGCGGGGTACATGTATTACTGGCGTGCGCTGGTACTTTCACATGCGATTGGCCCTGTGGAGCAGTGTACGTGTATTACTGGGGTGCGCGGGTACATTCACACGCGATTCGCCCTGTGTGAGTGGGGTACGTGTATTACTGGGGTGCGTGGGTACTTTCATGCGCGATTGGCCCTGTGCGAGCGGGGTACGTGTGTTACTGGGGTGCGCGGGTACTTTCACACGCGATTTTCCCTGTGCGAGCGGGGTACGTGTGTTACTTGGGTGCGCGGGAACTTTCACACGTGATTGGCCCTGTGCGAGCGGGGTACGTGTGTTACTGGGGTGCGCGGGTACTTTCACACGCGATTGGCCCTGTGCGAGCGGGGTACGTGTATTACTGGGGTGCGCGGGAACTTTCACACGTGAATTTGCTGTAAGAGCAGGTTACGTGTATCCAGTGTGGTGCGCAGGGAGTCCTACACATGAATTGGCAGTGTGGGTCCTCCCAGGTGTCCCCTCTACCCCCTCCACGGCCCCTGCAGGCAGCCCACACCACAGGGGACTACCCTGCACCCCTGGACATGTCCCGCAGGCAGCCCGAACCACCATGTATACAAACAATAGGTGTGCCCCAGTGTGCAGGCGTGGGCGGGGGCACTATAAACATTAAATACAAGGAACCTCAGAAAGGAACCCACGTACAAGACAGTCCTAAATTCTGTCAATGATTTTATGGTTGAATCTCCATCTTATTTATAAGGCATATGCTTTCAAGGAAAGTCACAGGAACAACAGAGCCAAAGAAAAAAAAATAAGGAGTACATGAAAATAGATTTATTATACAAAGAAACATATTCTTTAACGTATTTCAAAAATGTTTTTTACAAGTTTAAAAAAAAAAACAACATAACAAAAGATGAAAAGGAGACATACAACAAAGAATATGTACATTATGATTTCAACAAATAATTGGAATAGAAAATAATGCAATGAGACAATTAGTAAAAAGAACAGGGAAAACCACAAAAAGGCAGTTGTGCCTGTTGCGTTTTAACCAGGGTGTGTAAAAAATTACCCGGGTTAGTACAGAATTGAATTATTCATAATCAACTAATGACATGTAGTTATTTTGCCATATCATTGACTGCCAACGTGTTTGAGAAATCATGGAGTAGTTCCCGGGGGTGCTTCCAGGAGGGAGTGGAACCCAGCAACGGGAAAAACACGTTTCGGCAGGCCTAAATAGGTTGATGTGGTAGAAGCCTTCCTCAGGGCAGAGTTGATGTAGTCCAGAAGTGAATCCCTAGAGGGGGCAGACAAAATCAACACATTGTAGGTAGGGGTTGTACTCAAAAGGAGAACGTTTTTTCAGAGGAGTGTCAGGTTTAAGGATACCAGTACCAAAGTCCCGGCACCCCGGGACAGCAGCCGCACGACATTCCCCTGTCCTTTATAGATTCATAGGGCGAGTGCTCCGTGTTTTTCTGTCAACAGTATCCTTAGACCCAACACTCCTCTGAAAAAACGTTCTCCTTTTGAGTACAACCCCTACCTACAATGTGTTCATTTTGTCTGCCCCCTCTAGGGATTCACTTCTAGACTACATAAACTCTGCCCTGAGGAAGGCTTCTACCACATCAACCTATTTAGGCCTGCCGAAACGTGTTTTTCCCGTTGCTGGGTTCCGCTCCCTCCTGGAAGCACCCCCGGGAACTACTCCATGATTTCTCATACATGTTGCAGTCAATGATATGGCAAAATAACTACATGTCATTAGTTGATTATGAATAATTCAATTCTGTACTAACCCGGGTAATCTTTTACACACCGTGGTTAAAACCTAACAGGCACAACTGCCTTTTTGTGGTTTTCTCTGCTCTTTTTACTAATTGTCTCATTGCATTATTTTCTATTCCAATTATTTGTTGAAATCATAATGTACATATGCTTTGTTGTATGTCTCCTTTTCATCTTTTGTTATGTTGTTTTTTTTTAAAACTTGTAAAAAACATTTTTGAAATACGTTAAAGAATATGTTTCTTTGTATAATAAATCTATTTTCATGTACTCCTTAGGTTTTTTTCTTTGGCTCTGTTGTTCCTGTGACTTTCCTTGAAAGCATATGCCTTATAAATAAGATGGAGATTCAACCATAAAATCATTGACAGAATTTAGGACTGTCTTGTGCGTGGGTTCCTTTCTGAGGTTCCTTGTATTTAATAGCCCGTCCACCATGGCCATGTCCCCCAGCCAGGCCACGCATCAGGTTGCACTAGTGATTACCAACTCATGTCCCCCAGCACCCCTACCCCCCAGCAGTGAGGGTCACCTGCCAGCAGGCCCCCACTCATGTCCCACTTATGTCTCTCAGCACCCCCACCCCCCAGCAGTGAGGGGCACCTGCGAGCAGGCCCCCACTCATGTCCCCCAGCAACCCCACCCACCAGCAGTGAGGGTCACCTGCCAGCAGGCCCCCACTCATGTCCCCCAGCACCCCCACCCCCCAGCAGTGAGGGGCACCTGCCAGCAGGCCCCCACTCATGTCCCCCAGCACCCCCACCCCCAAGCAGTAAGTGGCACCAGCCAGCAGGCCCCCACTCATGTCCCCCAGAACCCCCACCCCCCAGCAGTGAGGGTCACCTGCCAGCAGTCCCCCACTCATGTCCCCCAGCACCCCTACCCCCCAGCAGTGTGGGTCACCTGCCAGCAGGCCCCCACTCATGTCCCACCCATGTCCCCCAGCACCCCCAACCCCCGGCAGTGAGGGTCACCTGCCAGCAGGCCCCCACTCATGCCCCCCCCTACATGAAATAAAGATGCACAATCATGGCCCACTTCTGCACCAAAATATCACAGCACGCCACCCCATTACTGAGATGCAATTATTTCCCAATCAAACCCACACTGACATGCCCATCTCAAGACACAAACCAAAAGTCAACTATGTACATCAACACATGTCCGTCACACACACACACTCGTTGGCATTGATTGTGTAAACCCACATTTTCACATGCATTAACCCAATGAGCAAATCCCACACATGGAACTAAAATTTGAAAATGTATTATGTACAAAAATAAATCAATAAAATGAGAGCATAACAAAATAGCAAACATGAAATGAAAAGCATGTGCAAAAGAAGAGTAAATGAAAAGTATAACCAATACAAAGAAATCCAAAAGAAAAATAGTCCAAACTCTCCCTCCACCAACGCAAATCCAAAGGAAACGTTAAAAAAAAATCCATTGATCCATGGTGAAATCAAAAGAAAAAGTTCAAAATAATCCATTGTCCAACTATGTACAATCCATTGTCCAAAAGAAAAATCCATTAATCCATGTACAAAATCAAAATCAATCCAACGTCCAACTATGTACAATCAAATTTCCAAGGGTCCATGAGCCCAACGAAACAAATGAAACCTATCTAATAATCTACCTAACAAAAAAACTATTTACAAAAGTGTGGGGCATAGTCCAAAAGCCCCAAAATAAAGAAAAAAATGGAAACCTAACACTATAAACTATTTACAATGGCGACGGGCAAGTCCTTGGGCTCACTCAGTGATGTTTTCGGCAAGGCCATAATCGAACTCCATGTCTATTTGCTGGAGGCAGGCCTCTGTCCTGGCCCAGAGGTCTCGCAGGGAGGCACTCATGGCCTGTTCCAACTCCCCGCGAGTCGCCTTGAGGCAATCTGCCCGCCTCAACGCCCGACGCATGGAGAACTCCGCCCTGACCATGGTGAGCCGTGCCTCTTCCGCCCGCCGCCGCTCTGCACCTATACGCTGGCCCAACCGCAGCCACACGGAAGACTCATCCATTCCAGGGTTCTCCTGCCCTCTGGCCGAGGCCTGCCACCCTGATGTCGATGGCCCCGAGCCATCATTGCTCCCACCGAGAGCCTGCTCCTGCTGCTGCTGTCCATGTGCCCTGTTCGATGATGCCTGCACATCCTCCATCAGCTGGTCTCCAGTTGTGGTGTCCACCTCTGCTGGACCGCTGACTCCCGACTGTGGCAGGGATGGGATCTCCAGCAAGCTGGCTGTCTTGGTCAGGCCAGGTCCACAGGGGGCACTGGTGGAATCTGGGCCGGAAGACGGCAGGGAGAACGACTGGTGCATAGTCTCCACAGAGGAGGAGAGGTCCGCCAGAGTGCGCGTCACATGTAGGAACCCACCAACCAGGGCCCCTCCCAACAGTGCCACGTCGCAACGCTGCTGTTCGTGATGGCGTGCGTTCTCCGCCCAGGAAGAACGCACGTCATCACGAATGTCACTCGTGCGCAATGCGACACCAATCAGGATGGAGCCCATACATTCATTGGACCCCTCGTCCGCAGGTAGTGGAGAGGCAGATGACATGGCACTTTCCCCTACTGCGGACGGGCCTGGGACGGGGCATCCCTGCTGGTGCATGGTGGTGCAGTCACAGGGTCAAGGACGGGGACATGCACAGGCCCCTCCGCTGTGACCTGTGCTGCCTCCTGACCCTGGCCCTGGACTGCACCACTTGCACCAGTGGTACTACCCCACCAGGCCCCATGTGCGGCTCAATAGCGGGCTCCTCCTCCTCTGTGGAGACCACCAACCTGGATGTCTCCGTACCGTCTTCCGCCATTGCAAGTCCCTGTGGGGCTCACCTGGCCCTTCCGCCACAGCAGTAGTGGCAGACGCGGCACCAGCCCCCTCGCTCGCGGATGATGGCAAGTCCTGGGAGGGTGGCTGGGCCTTGCGTCGCCGCCCAGTTGAGGCATCCCCGCCGCTTGGCTCCACAGCGCCGTCTCCGCCCTCTTCTTCACTTGACGCTGCGTAGAGGGAGACATAGAACACAAGCATCAGGGTACAGTACAATATTCGCCTAGACAGGAAGCAATAACACATGAGTGGCAGTGTCTAACGTCACTTCCATCCTGTATCTCCACAACACATAGATGAATGCACGCAACACACATGCATAAACAGGCACAGCGCCTGCAATCAACATCAGCATCCATGTACAAGGGCCTCTATTAATCCAAATGTTGCCTTTAAACTCACATGCATCATGACTCACACTGATCCCATGCACACACATCACCGGAGGGTCATGCATCATGCCTTGTACACCACAGACACATTGGATAGACACAGTGCATACAACGGTGACCGCACTGCATGAATGAATGTACACATCATCACGGACATGTGACATGAATCCATGGCGTATCAAAGTCACAGACACACTTCTAAGACACACACACATGTGCACCATACATGTACATGACAGCAGCACCCATCCCTCACACCCCCACCATGTGCAAGAACAGACACTGGCATGCTTTTATGTGTGCATTTGCCATACAGCTCCCCATGTTGCATTGAAACTCATGCACCAACCATGTGGTTCGCACATTACTGGTCTCACATGCATGAACATGATGTCCCTGCACACACACATCCATACATGGCCCATGTCACACATACAGGCAAGTATCAGACTACCAGCACACTGCAACATGCCCTGTCTCACACAACAATGCTTGGCCACTAACCGCTCAACTCCAGACGGGTCTTCCTCCGAAGGATCTGGCCGTGGAGCACTGGGCATACGTGTTCCAGGACCCTCATCTGGATGTCACTCATGCTGACCCGGCTCCCCTCCGCGAGACGCCGGGCCTTGTGGAGGGTCCTGGGCCTGAAGTCCTCCCAGCGCTTCTTGACGTGCTTGAAGTCGCGGGTTGCCACCCCCTCTGCGTTGATGGCAACCACTACGTCATCCCAGATCCTCTCCTGTCCTTCCTTGTTGGCGCGTGATGTTCCGAAGAGGGCATCATACTGCCCCAGGACATGCTCCACCAGGACACCAACTTCCTTCACACTGAAGCTGGTGGCCCTCTGCCTCTCTGGCTGGGGGTTGCCAGTGGTCTCAGATGGTGTTTGCCCCGACATGGTGACCCACGAGGCAGGCGTGGGTAGGCAACTGGGTCCTGGGGGTGGGCTGTGGAGCGATGGTATCCCATTTGGGACTCATCTGTTCCAGCAGGGGTGGACACAGCAACTGGAACCCTGGCTGATGTGCAGGCACCAAATACCAGGGCACGTGGGCAGCAGGCAGGCAGGCAGCAGCAGATGGCAGGTGGGAGCGTGCTCGGGGCTCTGGGGGGCTGTAATTCGGCCTTCTGGGCAGGATCGTGGTCTTCCGTGTGTTGTTGCGTGGCCAGCTTGATACGGACTGATTTGGCACATGAAAATCTTGCACGTCAGCGTGTAATTCGAGGAAAGGCCCTTCGCGTGTAAGCGCATCAGCAAACGTACGCGGTTTCATTGGACCAAAGGCCCTTAGCGCGTAAGCGCTTCTGTGACGCGACTCGCGCGGGCTTTACCCTCGTGACGTGGGCATAGTGGTTCAGCGCGCGTGAAAAACTGCACGTCCGCGTGTGAATGCGTGTAATCTGAGGAAAGGGCCTACGCGCATAAGTTACGTGACGCGCGCGGGCGTTTCCATCAACACGGGTGCATGTTCATCGTACACATCCAAAAACTGCACGTCCGAGTGTCAGCTCGTGTAATTGGAGGAAAGGGCCTTAGAGCGTACACGTGTAAGTGACGCTGTACGTGTGGGCTGCTTTAAAAGGTATGTGTAGGACCCCATTTCCTTGTACGTGCTTTTCGTGGAGAGCGAGTGGGTGAATTCTGTACTTCTTGTCGGTTCACACGCGATTACTTCACAGCGTTTCAAGTTCGTACTCCCTGTTACCTCTGACAGCGTTCATTTTTTTTTTGGGCCTGTTTCCTCAAACAGCGTTCACTTCTTCTTTTGTCCTGTCTCCTCAGACAGCGTACAATTCTTATTTTGGCGGGGGTGTTGCCAACGCGCACATGTGCATTTTTTTCACATTCTTTTTCCAGGCAGACAGTGAGTCGCGCACGCATTTACCAACTGTGCTTGCCCCGTGTGTTGCGTACCCCTTCAGAGGTCATTGTAGGCTGCGTGTAACACGCGTATGCTTATTTTTGTGTTTCTGGGTGCCACAGCGTAGTGCGGGTTCATTTTTCCACACACGTGGTCTACGTCGGGTTGCGTGCACGTTACTTTTTGTTTTCGGGGTGCCTGTGCATTGCGTGACCCGTCATCTTCCCCCAGGGGTCACAGACAGCCTTGCTAGAGCACTAGGGTATGAATTCCATCTAGTACCCTACCCCTTTAACCCCCAATTGCCCAGGACAATTGTTTACTGCAACTCCCATACGCACAGCAACATCAGTGCCATGGTTAGGAGGCGACCAAGCGGTAAGGGAGGCAAAGGTGGCCGACCTCCAAAAGGTGGGCGGGGTGGGCACGGTATGGGACGTGGCCATGATTTGCAGGGTGCCCCTAGACCCCCATGTGTGGAGGACCAATCAGGGACACCCATGCCCCCCCCATGGTTGAGGGAAATGTGGCTGACACCATCCCAGCTCAGCCCTTGTTGGACCAGCCCATTGTGGCACCTGACCCGGCACAGGATGACTCCCTGGCTGACTTCCAGGTCAGCCAGTCTAAGCCACGTGTGCCGGTGCAAGTTGGTGTCACCAGTCCTACGTGGATCTGGGGCAGCGATGTCATCTGCTGCCCCAAGTAGGCAGCTCTGAGTCTCCCAGCCGGGACAGTGTTGGTCCTGGTCCATCAAACTGACGTTGCCCCTGCCAACATCACACTTCAGCCAATGCCTGCACCAAGACCTATGGTCATTGTGCCTTCGCACACTCCCAGTACCCAGTCCACCTTCGCTTCTGCCCCTACTGACCAGAGCTGCACAAGCCACTCAGGCTCTGCTCCACCTTTGAAGAAGAGGAAGAAGGGTGCTCTGGCACTACAGGCTGAGACCCCAGACACGGCTACACAGTCCGGCATGTCAAGGAAGCCTAGCTGTAATGATCCCGAACTTGATGCACTTTTGACCTATGTGTCGGCACATAGCCGCGAAATGGTGATGACTGCAGGGTGCAAGACCACACCTGGTCAACGTAGGACACACTGGCAGACCATCGCGGACCGCATAAGTGCCCTTGGATTTGTGAGGCGCACAGCTGATGATTGCTACAAGCGGTGGAATGACCTGAAACGCAGAGCATAGAACAAGCTGGCCTCAAATCATGCTGCTACTCTGGTGACTGGCGGTGGGTCTCCACCAGAGGACAACAAACTCACTGAACATGAGTCTGTTGCTGGGACCTTCGTCACAGAGAAACAGATCCAAGGCGTGGGAGAGCTACCTGATTACGAGGCATTGTCCGGTGAGTACCCATGCATGTGTGTGTAATCCATGTGTATGTTGTTTGGGTGACGGGTTCTGATTGAGTGCCAGGTGAGGGTGTGTACTCCTGAGTGTTATGGGTCACCCATGTGCTTCCTCCAATCCATTCATGTGCCTTTGATTTGGGTATGACAGTATCCCTTCTGCCCACAGAAGCCAATTAGCCCCAAATTACTGCTGTTGCACTTGAACTATCATCTTGCAACAACATTATTCTGATTTTTTCTGTGTTCATTCAGGCTGATTGTTTATAATATCCCATTTTTCATATGCTTTTTTCATCCCTAATGCCACATATGTGACATGCTTCTGTAATTGTTTACACCCCACATTGTGCCACTTTAGTTACCTCGTTATGTGAATGTTTAAACCATGCAGGGCGAGGGAGTATTGGCCTGCTGAAATTTATTTTTAGGGCCTGTTTGCATGTGGAACATGATAGTTGTTTCCTGTCATGTTAAAGTGAGCAACCATTGATGTGTACATCTGCCTACAATAAACTGTCTAATT
Organism: Ambystoma mexicanum; assembly: GCF_040938575.1. NCBI lineage: Eukaryota > Metazoa > Chordata > Amphibia > Caudata > Ambystomatidae > Ambystoma > Ambystoma mexicanum. Next base: position 668,208,031 of record NC_090922.1, on the reverse strand, counting down.
GTACACTGGATGTTTTGCAGTGTGCGGCACATGCATATTTTGCAACACTATTCTGCATTAATCTTCTCATCATGTCCGTGTGACAGTACTCATTCACTGACATATCGCTATAGTTGTCTAATTTACCATGGCTATGCGACATGACATCTGTGTGCTGGCATGTGTCATGTATGTGTATTGAACATGCCACTCACAGGCTGATGTGTGATGCCAGTGCTACACGACATGCTGCAAATGTGTTGCTTTTCCATCTTGGTGTCCTCATTGTCTGCCTTTTTGACTCCCCTTCAGAATCATTGATAGTGCATGCATGCCAGGGTTATAGTCCTGTGGGACATGTGTTAACCATGTACAGGATCTCTGTCTTGTCAGGCCTATGTGTGTGCTATGGTGCTCATGCCTGTTTCCATTTCTTGTGTTTCATGTTTTTGCAGGTGACGACGCACTTGATGCTGGTGAGGTTCAGGAGATGGTGCAGACCCAGGAGGATTCTCAGCCACAACCAGGCACCAGTGGGGGACGTGGTGTGGTGGTGGGTGAAAACACTTTGGTACTGCAGACCATACTGTCGAGGGGTGCCTCTGGGTGCAGCTCCCCAGACCTCTATTCAGGTGCTGAGTCGGATGATGAGACTTATGTGCTGTCGCAGGTCAATGCTTCTGGCATGGATTCTGTTCTGTCCAACCCACCTGGACCAGGGGTAGAACCCTATATGGGGATGTCAGTGTTGGTAGGTCCGCCTTTGGCGGTTACGGATGCAGGGTCACACTCCACAGCATCTGATCCTGTTCCTGGGCCAGCAGATCAGAGGGGGAATGCAGTCCTGCAGCCTCAAGCAGTGCCAGCACAGCAAGGTGCAGATCGCCTTGCCCCAAACAGGTGTGGTGCCTGCCGACGCGGTGGCCGTGCGCCACCAAGCAATAATGTATGGGAAAACTCCATGTACGGTATGGCAACCCAACAGGCAGCATCAGTAGAAATTATGGCTCAGGCAATCAAGAGGGTGGCCACTTCCATTATCCCCCCTGAAAGGCAGATGGAGCAACAACAGCAGGCAACAGACTCCATTTGCCAATCACACAGGGAAGACATGTTGGCGTCCAACAGGGACCGACGGATGGCACTGGAGACTCTGCGCGAATCCATATCAATAGAGTCACAGGGCCACAGGGAAGCCCTGAGGGTGGAACTCCATAACCTCACGCAGAGTCTGCTTGAACTTGAGGCTTCCCGAAATGTTAGGGCAGAACAGCAGCTGGAGCAGCTCACATGTTCACTCTCAGCTGAGCTGCAGGCAACACGTGAGGAGATCCGGGCATCCCGCGAGGCCATGCGTGCAGAAGTGCAGGCAACCCGTGACGTGCTGCATGGGGATCTCTGCACTTTAATCCTCCAGAATCAGACCTTCCAGACCTGCATGCTTGCTGCCATGGAGGACCATACCAGGGCTTTGCGTGGGCTGCCTCCCATAGTGCCACTACCTCCTGATGCAGCAGCAGAGGGTGAAGAGACCGACAGCAGTTCTCCCACAATGGCATAGCCGTGCAGGCCATGAGCCCATGGAGGTATATTTATTTTCCGCAACATCCACGCAGGTGGGTGTTGGTGTGCACCCTCTCCTCGAACCTCCTGGGTGGCCTCCTCCCCCGGCCCCCACATGGCCATTTTTGTTTTTTGTTTTTGTTTTTTTTACAGTGTGTTGCCTTGTGTGGCTCCCGTGGGCATCCACTGTATTCCGGCTGGGCACATACAGGCTTGTCCTGAGTTTGGGTTAGATGCTTGGGTTTCTGACACACACACCCCTCCTGCTTTCCGTTTCCATGGGCTTGCAAAGGGTGTGACCAAGTGACAGTGACTTACACAGTGACATTGGGCTCCCATGAGCTGTGTGGGCAGTCTGTAGTCAATACTGTATGTACATCCCTAGTGGGTATTGTTGTTGTATTGTACACTGCATGGTGTATTGATATATGCTTGTGCATCCATGTCTTCCTCCTAATTTGCAGGTTCCTTCCTCATGTCTTCACAAGGCTGTCTCCTTTGCAGATGGAGTTCATGTTGTATGCAGCACACTGACACATTTGCATGGCAGCAACACTCTACAGTTGGAAGGGGTCGATGTGCTGGCTTATTCAGGTTGTAAGACTACCACTACTTTGACTTAGTACTGTAATGTTTTAGCAATGTTTCATGGTGTGTTGCTGTATTGTGTTGGTGGTATGTATTTGTTCAGTTGTGTTGCTTGTTATTGATTACTGGGAGCATATTGTCTGTGGGCAGTTTCCATTTGGGACAGTGCACTTTGTGACACTTTTGTCAGGTCTTGTGCATTGCTTTGTTTGCTTTCAAATTGCATGACATGCCATGGTGTGTTGGGTGGCGGAGCTGGGGAGGGGTTGGGTGACATGGCGCTATTTTCATGTTGTTTTTTGCAAGGGGGTAGTCATTCATGCAGCATAAATGTCTGTTTTTTTTTGTGACACAGCATTGGTTGTCTTTCGGCAGGTAGGGATGCACTCAATGTAACAATTCCAGGTGACCAACCTCAGGCTGGTATGGTTGTGACAGTTGACTGTCCCTTATGTCATCATCATTGATTGTCAGCTGGTATGTGCCAGGGCTGTGTGCACTCCACAGGGGTGTGATTTTAGGTGAAGTAATTAGCTACCAGCTGCGTACGGGCTGCCTCACCACGTGCCCTTTCCCCTCCAATGCACAGTGGCCGTGCTTGTGGTTGGGGATGTGGGGGCACCACCATGTCCACGGGAAGGCCCTGGCGTGTTGCAACGTTGTGCAGGACACATGCTGCCACTATGATCCTGCACACTACTGGGGGCGCGTATAGCAGCTGCCCTCCAGAGCGGTCAAGGGAGCGAAAGTGTGACTTGAGCACTCCGAATATGCGCTCCACTATGCCCCGGGTTGCAATATGGGCTGTGTTGTATCTTATCTCGGGTGGTGTGGTGGGGTTCTGAATTGGCATCATCATGTGGGTGCTCAGTGGGCTGGCACTGTACCCTGGGGAGGTGATGATGGGTATCATTAGTGGGGTTATGACATTACTCAGTATCTGGCATGCATGCATGTGCAGGGGCATTTATACTCACCAAGCAGCCATGTATCACCATCCCGCCCAGCTTCTAGGTCCTGGTTTAGGGTTGACATTCTGTAAATGAAACTACCATGAGTGGACCCTGGATAGTTGGCATATGCTGAGGTGATGATTCCCTTGGCATCACATACTACCTGCACGTTGATTGAATGCCAGTGCTTGCGGTTTCTGTACATGTGCTCAGTTGCCCTGGGAGGACATAGAGCCACATGGGTGCAGTCAATGGAACCTAGCACTTTGGGGAAGTGTGCCACCCCGTAAAAATCCTAGACGACAGCCTGCCTTTCTGCAGGTGTTCTGGGCAGGTATATGTGCCTGCGGACTGATGGGCGTGCAGTCATGATGGCCAACACCTGGTGCAGGCAGCGTGACTGCATGGCCTGTGAGACCCCCCCCACTATGGCAGTTGTCCGCTGGAATGAACCAGTGGCCAAGAAGTGCAGTACATTGAGCACCTTTTCCAAGGGGCTCAGTGCTTGGGAGCACAGGGTGGGTGATGTGAGGTCATCCTCCCACTCACTCACCAGGTCGAGTATTATGTGAGGTGCAAACCTGTACCTCCCATACACCTGGTCATCAGGCATCACAAAAAGGCTGGTTCTGGGTGTAAAAATTCTGGGCCTGACTATCCTCCTCCTCCTCCTGCAGTATCCCACGACCACTGCTGCGAGGAACGGTATATTCATCTTGGCGTCTGAGCTTGTTTGTTGTTTGCGCGCACTTTTATGCTGCGCGGGTCCACGTACGCCTGATTCCTGCTGGCGTACATGTTTCCGGATTAGCGCATCTTTTTTGGCGCACGCATTGGCCCCGTTCGATTCCATGAATACGTATTGTAGACGTGCGTGTGGGCGTACCGCGCATTTGGCTCCTGTACTTCCCCCGTGACGCCCATATTTTCACGCGTTGTTCCCCATTCTGCGTGTTACGCCCCCTGTTCCGCCTACTTTAGTTGTGTGCGCTGCGCTATGTGCGCTTTCGCTGTGCGCGTAGTGCATGCTGTTTGGAGATGTGTGCGCCAGCGTGCGCCACGCAGGATTTTAGCGCACATCCAGGGATTGACACGCGCACGGACTTCCATGAATCGCTGTGCGCGGGTTTTGCTGCGATTTTCGCACTTGCGCTGCGATTTGCACACTTTTGCACGCTTGCGCGGGAATTTTCAGCGCACATTGATTCCATGATTCGGCCTCTAATGTATTCATGTGCTGCTTTTTAAACTTGTGCATTTTTTATATGGCTTGATGGAACAATTTCAGATACCCCCTGACTGTTTGGGTAGTGTTGATCTCGTCCCCGCCCGTCCGCAGACAGGCGCTCAGTCCGTGCATTCAAATATCATTAGCGAGGGGGTTCAGTATGTTCTATGTTACATCTATACAAAGTAAGGGAATTATAGTACATATCTCCCAAATTCACATGATGAAAGTGCATATTCAGTAAAAAAAACTTTGCTAAAGGGACGTTATGGTTAAGTTGCCCTATTAAAAACCTGTGCAATTCACTACAAAAAAACCTTGTTGAAGGGACGTTATGGTTAAGTTGCCCTACTAAAAACCTGTGCAATTCACTAAAAAAAACTTTGCTAAAGGGACATTATGGTGAAGTTGCGCTACTAAAAACCTGTGCAATTCACTAAAAAACGTTATAAACGTGACGTTACGGTTCCAAGTAAAACCAGAAAGCTCCTGAAATTCTCCAGTTATGGTAGGCTAAGCAACCATTATTCGCCCCACCACTGTGCACTGCTAACACTAACACCCAGGACATAAAAGATGACATCACAAATATCACTGATGACATCACTGATGACATCACATGTGCATTTACTTTTCATACAAGTGGTTGTGAATGTAATGTTGGCAAAAAAGTATCAGGGATTATCGGGAAATGTGTAATAAACTACATACTTCATTACACAATGTAGTGTTCCAAAGAATATTCCATTGCAGTGTTCTTTCTAGTACAGGAACCTACTTGTACAGAAATGTAGGTATTGGCTGCTGTATACACCACAGAGGTGCTATATTTGTAATTTCCCAAAGTTATATAATAAAACGGTGAATGTTCTGTATCAGACTTTTCCGTACTGTGAAACATGTACTAAGTTGCTAATAATGCATCACTTACTACATATTTCTACTAATACACACAAAACATAAATAGACTACAATGCATACAAATATGGGGCTTATATATGGAGAGTAAAGTAAGCAAACAAGAGACACTATCATTAGCAACTGTGTATAATCTACATGATTGTATTCACGCACGAAAATGATTGTTGTGTTTCAGGCCTGCTTCTTCCTCTATATATGTACATCATAAGATGCAATTAAATTCTAAGGGAAGTAGTGTAAGAACATGTGAGAATAGCAATATCTATAAATGTAATACCTTTTGAAAGTTAAGTTTCTGACTGTCAGTAAATAAAACCACCTGGCCTAGATATGGCAGTGAACAAAAAAGAAGGGACCAGAAATGTGATGTCATCAGTGATGTCATCAATGATATTTGTGATGTCATCTTTGATGTCCTGGGTGTTAGTGTTAGCAGTGCACAGTGGTGGGGCGAGTTAGGGTTGCTTAGCCTACCTTAACTGGCGAATTTCAGGGGTTTTTCGGTTTTACTTGGAACCGTAACGTCACGTTTATAACATTTCTTTTGTGAATTGCACAGGTTTTTAGTAGCACAACTTAACCATAACGTCCCTTTAACAAAGTTTTTTTTCATAACTTACACAACATTACTATATTGGCCCCAGTCCATGTTCCCATTGGTATCTTTCTCTTCCACCACCTGAATCACTACATTGCCGGGCACATTAGGGTCCTGATCCCCCGACAGTGCCCCCATCAATGGTCAGCAGTATGATTTAACTGCTGGTGATGACCAGCTGAGTTTGAGGCCCCCACTTCGAAGGTGCCAGTGGATTCCCACTCTGACTTTTGGGTGATGTGAAGAGGGTCCCCGAGCCAAGGAACGGCTTCATGCTGGGAATAGGAGAGAGTGGGGAATATGCAGTAAAGTAGGGGTGGGCTGTGCGTGTGACCTAGAGGAAGAAGTACTTGCTACCTTCTCCAATGGATCAGCCGAAGAGACTCTGGTTCCCGCAGCACATGCAGCTTCAACAAAAGAGTAGGCGATGTGTGGAGGAGAGATCGGACAAGTTGCAGCAATGCATAATTCCACGTACATGGGTTAAGGCCATCAGCACAAAGACGCATCACAGAGGTGTAGGCCCTGCTGGAACACCATAATCAAAACCAAAAGGGAACACCATCACAACAGTCGGTCTGACAAAGGAAGGGAGCTCTGGTTTGCCAACAACCTCAGACGGAGGTCAACAAGACCCCCCAATTTATCATTACTCACAGCGGAGGGTCCCACATTGGGATTCAAGAGAGAGGGTGCCGCTGTGGTGTTTTGGAAGGGATTTGAGACACTCCAGCTCCTTCCACCCCCACAGACTGACTGGAAATCCTCCCTTCAGCAATTTCATTTTTAACGATCCCCGGATACGAACGCATCAGCTTTAAGCAAGGATATGACGGAGGAACCTCGGTATCAGGTGTCCACAAAAAGGGACATTGCTGCCCTACTAATTAAAATCAGGGAATATTGGTGGTAGATTGGACAAGCTTGACCAGAGGGTTGCTAAGCTGGATGAGTGAGTTTCGCGAGGTGGAGAATAGCCAATCTTCCCTAGATGCCTTGGAAACTCAGATCAACAAGCGATTGTTGCAATTGGAAAGACGAGAAACCGAAGTGACACTAAAGATGGATGATTTCGAGAACAGGGAGAGGAGAAATAACGTGCACTTTTTTGGCTTTCTGGAACGGGAGGGCGAAACGGAAAGGGACATACACAAATCCATCCATGATGTAGAAAAGCTTCTATTTGGAGATGACACTATAGATGAACCAAAGATTGACAGGGCACACAGAGCCGAAGGAAGGACGGGAGGGCCAAGGTCTATCTTGGGGCGTTTTCATAACTACCCTGAGAAGTTGAGAATCCTGGAGAAAGTTCAGAATGTGGGCCTGATCCAGCAGGACTCTGGCAAAATCACAATCTTCCTGAGCCTTTCCTCCTTCACGTTGGCAAGATGCAGGATGTGTGGGCCACTCACGAAATAGCTCAACGAAAATGGGGTCCGCTATCGTTTGGGGTTTTCTTTCTCCATCTCGTTCGAAAAAATGACAGCTATAAACTTCAACTGGTTACAGAGGAGGACATTCGGCTGGTGACAGGGGAACTGATATGACACCCGCAGAACTCAATTGAATAAAAGGACAGTAGGGTTCGAGAGGAACCGTGGAGCATTGGAATCCTCAGTAAATGCTGCATGCCGGGTTCGAGGAAGTTCAGAAAACTGAATATCCCGCTGAACGCCCCCTCCTGAGGGCTGAATTCGCCTGTGACTTTTCTGGTGGCTGATCGATCTCTCCTGCCACAGAGGCCCGGGCGTTGCTCTAACTGTTAAAATGTTGTTATGAGTGTTGACAAAAGATTTGAGGGGGTGGCAATGGAAAGATGGGGACGGATGGTGCATTGAGGAGTCAGTGAGGGTGTGAGGGAAGGGGTCACGTGTGAACAATGCAGGAAGGTTTGCAATGTTCAGACTATTGGGTTTATGGGGTTTGGTTGTTGGTTGTATGATTGGCCTGGGGGGTATATCCTCCATGGGTTACTTTTTCGTATTACCCACATGCTCTGTGGTTGTTGACTTTGGTGTTTGACTTGGTTGGTCAATTATTGTATCTGTTAAAGCTTAGAGGGAGGGGCTAGAGCTGGGGAGCATAGGTGGGGAGATGTGAGCATGCACAGTAGTGCTAAGTGTGGACAAGGGCTGGGGTGGGGACAAAGGTTCCATGAGGTGTGCTGTGGGGGTATTTTGTGCTGTGGTTAATTTGGTTTTGGGGGTTGAAAGGGCTCAGGTATGAGGGTGATGTGTGGATATTTCCCAGCAGTTCGGGAATGCCTGGTGGTCCGGTCCTCGAACAGTGATGTTGGCTGGGTGGGGCTGGATGTCACAGGGAGGTGTGGTGGGTGTTTGGGGGTGGAGGGGATAGGGGAAGTAGGGGTAAGAGTGGTTTTGGCATGGGGGATTTGATTCCAGAGAGTGGTGTGACCTGGGGCTTATTTCTTTGGGACGGTGCGTTAATCTGTGGACACGACTCAATGGTTACATGGCTAGGGTGGAGATAATTAAGGGGGGGTGGACTGTCTATGAGTTTGTACGTTGAATGTGAAAGGGCTCAACTCGGCAACTAAGCGCTCATTGGTGAATAGAGTATTTCAGAGTGGGGGATGCACGTCCTCTTTTTGCAGGAAACTAGGTTCTCGCAGGGGGATGAAAGGAATGTTCCATGTCGTCTTGTTGGAAAGGTGTATTGGGCATCAGACGACTCCCAGAAGGGTGGGGTGTGGATCCTCTTGCACAGTTGGCTGAGGATGGAGCAGATACTGATGTGGAAAAGTTGTGACGGCGGAGCAATGTTGGTCTCAGTACTAATTAAGTTGGTTGTGTGCCTTAATTTTACAATGATGTAGGCCCCTAACCAAGGAAAATTGCGATTTTTGATGGTCACAATTGCGAAGGTGGCGAGGGAATGTGAAGAGCACATAATAGTTAGGGGGGACCTTACTATGTAGGCAAACCCATTGCTGGACAGGCCAGTTCCTGGTGTGGATGGTGGTGGGGCTCCCCTGCTGGTTGTGATGGATTACAGACCCGGTCTGAATGCTCATGCTGTGGGACAGTGCCCTTGAGAGTGAGATGTCTCTGGTGAGTTGGTCGCATCATGACAGGATTTTTATTTTTATTTTGTATTTATTTTTCACATTTATAAAGTGCACAAAACAGCCTTTGTGCATCGTGGAGCTGTTACAATCAAGGCCTACTTAGTTACATGACAACAAAAGATGGGGAAAAACATAAGGCAGCCTGTAAGAGATTTGTGGTTACAGTAAACCCCATCCAGGACAGATGGCATTGAGGAGTGTGAGACAAACACAGAAAGGGGAATATGATATGTACGTAGCTGAATGGCTGGCAAACTTTAACAGTATATCGCGAGCAGGACTACTTAAAGAGCGTGTTCTTATGTGCTTTCCGGAAGGCAGTGTGGGATGTCTGGTTCCTGAGGGTGATTGGTAGGGCGTTTCATTGTTTAGGAGCAATGAAGGGGAAGCTGGCACAGCCAGCTTTGGCCCTTTTAACGGTGGGGATGATCAACTGGTTGGCATAGTTCCATCTTTGTGGTCTGGCAGAGTTAGTTCTGGCAATTTTATCTGAAAGATAAATGGGGGCTGTGAGGGCGAGGCATTTGTGAGTTATGGCAAGCATCTTGAATATGATGCGCTCTTTGATGGGGAGCCAGTGGGCATCGCATCTGGACTGGGAGATGTGCTCTCTTTTGTGAATGTTTAGCGCAGCCCTCAGCACATTGTTTTGAATGACTTGGAGTCATTGCAGGTTCTTGGAGGATGTGCCAGCAAAGAGAACGTTGCAATAATCAAGTTTTGGCCCAATAGTGGCTCTAGCTATTGAGAGGCAATTTGGTTTGGACAGGAATGGCTTTACTGAATTAATCAGTTTAATTGTGAAGGAAGCCGAGGAGGCAATGGCACTGACCTGGTGTGTCATGGAGAGTGTGGAGTCGAGGTATACCCCCAGAGACTTTACTGAAGGTGAGACAGTGATTACAGTGTTGTCTATTGTAAATGAGCTGTATTTATTATTGAGTTTGCTGAGAGTTTCACTAGGGCCAACTATGAGCATTTCTGTTTTATCCCCATTGAGGCAGAGCACGGTGGCTGCCATCCAGGCTTGGATGGTTGAGTAAAATAGGTTCAGTGTCTTGGCAACTTGTTCATAAGATCCAGAAAGAGGAAGGAGGACCTGAGTGTCATCAGCATAGTTTGTGTAAGCTATGCCGCGCGCATCAAGTTTGTCAAAAAGTGGTTTGGTGAAAATATTGTACAGGGTAGGTGATGTGCAGGAGGCTTGGGGGACACTGCAGTGGATGGTGGTGGGTGTTTCACAGGCCTGATCAGAGAAGACTTTCATGGCTCTCCCCTCAAGGAAGGAGGTGATCAAGTTTGTGGCTCGAGGTGAGAATTGTGCTGACTTTGTGAGATGTCTGCAGAGGATCTTGTGATCCACGAGATCAAATGCTGCAGATAAATTAAGAAGGAGGGGGAGAGTGGGTTTGCCTTCATCCATTATCTCCAAAAGTTGTCTTTTTAGATCCAGTAGGGCAGATTCGGTTCCATGACCCGGGCGAAAGCCTGATTGCCTCTTTCCTAAAATGCCATTGGATTCAAGGAAATTCTGGATTTGGGTATAGGATGCTTTATCAAGGATGTTCAACAGAAATGGTATTGTGGTAATGGGACAGTAGTTGTTGAGGGAGGAGGGGTCAAGGGTAGGCTTTTTCAAGTGCGGGAGAACCCAAGCTTCTTTCAGGCAAGATGGGACAAAGCCTGACGCAAAGGAAACATTTATAAAAGCTGTCAGAAAAGGTGTAAGGGTGTCAGTGCATTCTTTGATGATTTTGGCTGGGCAGATGTCCCCTTTACAGCTAAATGGTTTTAGGTATTTTAGCAAGGCTACAACTTCAGATTCAGAGACACCCCTGAAGGAGAATAGGTTTTTGTCCTGTTGGAGTGTGTTTTTCGTGGGCGATGTATGGAGGTCAGACTTAACCAGGGCTTTATGGTGGGCTTGAATCTCTGTCTTGAGCAGGGCTGATTGGATATTTACGCACCAGGCTTCATTTTTAACAATGTCTTGTGCACTGGTGGCAGGAGTGGTTAGTTCTCTAACGATGGTGAACATTTCTTTAGATTCAGATGTGGCTGTCGATATTCTGGTGTTATATGAGTTGGCTTTAGCTGTGATAATAGCTTTTTTTGTATTGATTTGATAGTTTTTCTAATTCATCCTTGAGGGAATCCTGTGGATGGTATTGCCATTTAGTGAGTGCTTTGCGTTTGAGGGTGCGTAGTTCCGGGAGATCAGAGGTGAACCAAGAGTTTGCATGCTTTAACACTTTGGCTCTTTATTGTTCAAGTGGCGCTATGGTGTCGATTGCTGATTTAAGGGTGTTGTAAGATTCTGCTAAAAACACTGGATCTTTAGAGAAGGGAGGCTTGAAGCATGGACCTTCTAGAAAAGGCAATAGGTTGATTTTGGTAAGTTTGCGTGCACTCCTGGATAGTGAGGGTGGTGCGGGAGTGCTGAGTTTGGTAGGATTAGGGGTGAGTATGGTGAAGTGAATGATGTGGTGGTCATTCCAGGGGCAAGGGGTGTTAGAGCTAATGGCTGCAGAGCAGTAAGGTCCGCAACCCAGTCCAGGGTGTGTCCTTTGGAGTGTGTGGGGTCAGTAATACGTTGCACGAACCCCATATCTTGAAGATCTTTGGTAAGAGCTTTGGCTTGTTTGTCCTTGGGGTCATTGAGTCCCAGGTTGAGGTCTCCCAGTAGGATAGTTTTTATAGTCATTTTTAGGTTCTCAGCTAAGAGATGGAGTAAGCTTTTCTGAAATTCTGTAGATGAGCTTGGGGGTCGGTAGACAGTGTGGATGGTGATTGTGCAATTAGGGGAGAGGGAGAGTTGTATAACTAAGGAATCTGTGTTCCCTGCCAGTTTGGAGTTTACTTGTCTGAGGGACAATGACTCCTTGACAATGATGGCTACTCCTCCCCCTTTCATAAGTAATCTGTCCTGCTGGTGGATGGTATACCCTGGTGGCAGAGCTAGGGTGATGGAGTGTCCTGCGGCCTCATGGAGCCATGATTCAGTAATGGCTAGTATGTCTAGGCCAAGGTTAATGAGGAACTCACGGACCTTGGTGGCGTGGCAGGGAGCGAGCGGGCATTTATGAGGGAACATTGAAGTGGGCAGGGGAGGCTATGGGGGCTATGGTTAGAGGTGTGAGGGCTATGATTAGAGGTGTGAGGGCCGATAGGTGCTTAGGGTTGAGAAGTGGTGGCAACTGGAAGGTTAACGCAGATTGTGTGGTGGATGGCGTGAGGTGGGTGACCCTTGTGTCTGGCGAGTTTCTTCTCCTGGTGCAACGTGGGCCCAACAGGGATGTATTTTTGTGGATACGGGGTGCAAGGGGTAGGCAGTTGGATCAGGTTTAGGTAGGGTGACTGAGCGAGGTGGGGCTGAGAAACGTGAGGACCGGCCGCCCAGCATGAGGTTCCTGAGTTCAGTAGGCCTTGAGCAGACCTGGCGTTGTATTGGTTTGGTATGGGCTCTGAGCATGGTGAATCTGCGGGCCAGGAAGCCAGGGGCCTCTCTCCATTGTATGAGAGGTGGATTGGGTGAGCTAGAGATTGCACGTGGGAGGTGTTTTCTGCGCTCAATATCGAATTAGCCATGTCACAGGGGGAGGTGTGGTGGGCGTGTTGAGTTGGGCTAGGCGACAGCAGGCAGCAGTAACTGGCAAACAGTGCAGCGGGCAGGCAGCAGTAAATGATAAACAGTGCTAGATGCAGGCAACTGAGGTTAACCAATCGTGCTAATTTCATGGTGAGGTATTCACTTTGAAAGGCTATGCAAAGTATTAGTCATGTGTAGATTCAGCATATCATACTTTTTAGGAACAATAAAGAGTAAAAACAATCAATAGGATGACTTATTATCAAGCATCGACATTTCATAAATGAGTAGTGCGAGCCGTAGTGCACTCAAATGGATTATAAAGAGTGTTACTATTCGGCACCACAAAATAGGCATGAAAGCTGGGCAAACCATAGTACGGTACAGAGGAGTCACAAATCAAAGTCCTAGTAACACGGCTGCATTTCACAATAAAGCAGAGTGGCATGTAAGGTGGTCATAGAGCAATGCGGTACTGACAACTAGGCAATTGACCTCTGAGCTGAGGATGTGATGGGGGGAAGCAAGTAGGCAGCAACTCAGTGTGGGAGGGACTTCAAGCAATACAATAGACTAGCCAAGCAAAGTAACATTCAGGCAAGGTTATTTACACATGCAGCTGGATAATGAAGTTCGGTTAGGGTGGGTATTGCGCACTGCAATCATGGAATGCCGGACAACAGAAATTGAATTTAGCACTTCTGCAGATCAAAGTGTCGAGAGGATTAATGTATATGAGTGGCAGCGAGGTCTGTCAATGGATCACTGGAGGAAGGCAGTTTATGGTGGGAGAAAGAGTTTATGTGCCTTTCTGCGGTCCTCCCAGCTCCGGACAGGCTCGCGACAAAAGCCTTATCCGTCTGCCTTTGCTGGGGGCCGATTTACGCCTGCCGGTCGTAGGGATTGGCTAAAGGCCCAACAGGCAGCCAGTATGATGAGACCTGAAGTTGTCCAGGCAATGTAGGGCACGAACAAGCCCGGTTTCAATCAGCGGCCATTTTAGCTGCTTCCATGTGAAATACTTCTCTGCAAAAACACGTGGTGTGTCTGGGAATACGGCAGAGCCCTGCTCGATGCACCGGGCTGGATGTAAATTGTATGAGTAATAAGCTATCACAGACGTTGATATCTCGTAGAGGTTCGCTACCTGCAATGAGAGGATAGCTGTGAGGGTTTACCTATGGATGGCAAGTGCCGGCTGGTGTCGGTGTGCTGCTCCTGCAGCTAATGTCACTGGATCTATCATGGCAGGGGTTGACTGCCCGACACTCCTTGTGGCATTGTAATTAAACGCTGTGGAAGGACCCAGTGTTTAGGGGGACTCTGAGGTGGCTATTCAGGAATATTTTCTTGTTAATGATATGTGGGAGGTTGAAATGGCTACTGTCTGGGATGCTGCCAAAGTGACATGGAGGGGTCGGTTGATCAGGGAAGGGGGCCAAACGAAAAGGGAGAGAACCTTACTCAAAAATATGTTACGTCTGGAAATTGGTGTGCTGGAAAAGGAACATACAGACATTGGGAGCAGGATGGAGGGGCTAGTGGAGCAGGCGAGGGGTAAAAGGGTGGATCTGTGGCTCTTGGAGGAGGGTAAGGTTGTACAAAAGCTTCTGTTTCTGCTGCAGAGGTATTATGAGTCAGGGGATAAGGCTGATGCATTGTTGGCTGCCCGCCTTTGAGGACAACAAGCCAAAAGATGGATAACGGCAGTGCGGGGCACTGATGGGCGAGTGGAAAAGACTTCTGAAGGTCCCATGTGTTAATATCCCCGCAAAAATATTGCCATACAAAAATATTGTCAAATTGTTGCGGGGATATTAAGGCATGGAACCTGCAGGGGACAACCCTGCAACCCCTGTATTATTTTAAAAGGAGCAGGGCTCCCCCCCGCAACCCCTGCTCCCAAAAAAACCCTAATATTATCCCCACTAAAAATATCGCCTATGGCCGTTCCCGACGACCATATATAAGGCGATATTTTTGGTGGGGATAATATTACCTGATACCCTTCTGAAGGGATTGTGGATGGATTTGCTTCCTTTTATGAGGGGTTGTATATGGGTGAGGGGGGTTGACCCTGGAGACCTGGAGGCCTACCTGTATGGGGTCTCTCTTCCAGTTCTGATGCCCAAGAAGGTGGCCAGTGTGGATGCTCCAATAACAGGGGAGGAGGTTTTAGATGCTATTCGCAGGCTGCAGCTAGCTAAGGCCCCGGGAGAGGACCGATAAACGCTGGGTCTCTAAAAATCGTTCAGTTTGTTACTTGTCCTTTACTTGACCAAGTTGTTTAGCAACATCCTGTCGTTGGGGCAAGCGCCCAGATCCTATGTGAGGGCCCTCATCTCTGTGATCCCTAAGGAAGGTAAGTATCCTCTTCTTTGCAGTTCCTATAGACCTATTCCTCTTCTTAATGTGGATGCGAAGATGTTCACTCGGGTCCTCGCTTCTAGGCTGGATATGCATATGCCTCGACTTGTCCATTAGAATCAGGTGGGGTGCCAATGAGAAAACATTACACATCATGGATTTGGCAAGGGGTGAGGTGGGGAATCCTACGTTGCTTTCAATTGATGCAGAGAAGGCATTCAACAGGGTCGATTGGACTTTCGTTAAGGCGGTTTTGTGCAAGTTTGGTTTTGGGAGTAGGGTCTTGAATGGGATTATGGCATTGCACTCGGGGCCGATGGCGTGCGTGTCAGAAAATGGACAGTTTTGTCCCGCTGGTTTGGTTTGGCCCGGTGTAGGAGACAGGTTTGCTGCCTTTCACCTCTGCTTTTTGCTCTTTCTCTGGAACCACTGGCCCAGAGGTTGAGGGAAGATCCATGAGTGGAAGGCATAAAAGTGGGGGAGGTGGAGTGCAAGCTGGGGTTGTATGCACATGATATTTTGTTGCCTCTTGGGAACCCGCAGGGAACGGTGCTGGCAGAATGAATTGACCAGTATGGGAAGTTCTCAGGGTTCAAAATGAACAGGGCTAAATCTATTTTGTTTCCCTTTGGCAGGGGGGGTGATTGGGATATTGGCGGACTGGACCATTTTGAAATGGAGGTGCGGGAGAGACAGTTCTGCTTATGAATTCCAGGGCTTGGATGAGGTTAATTACCCCGTCTGATTGAAAGGTTTTATAAGGACTTGGTGAAATGGACACGACTCACCATCTTGTGGATGGGACGTCTAAATGCTATCAAGATGAATTTCCTTCCCAGATGGATTTTTCTATTTCAGATGCTTCCCATGAGGCTATGTTTAGAGAAGTGAAGGGATGTCTAATAAAGTTCTTATGGCAAGGGAAGAAAGCACAGGTGGCAAATTATATTTTGGTGCTTCCAAAGTGGGGTGGGTTTCACCATTCTCTATGTGCATTATAAGGCGGCTCTGCTTCTGGTCATGGTACCCCACTTGAGTGGAAAGGTGGAGCATCAGTGGGTTGGTCTGAATAAATATAACCAGCAACGTTCGGGGAATGGTTGTTGGTGCCGTGGAATCGGATTCTGCGTAGGATAAGGGAACATCCCATTCTTGCCACCTTGTGGACTATTTGGCGCAAGGGGCCTGAGATGCAGGGGGTTACAACTTGGCCCTCCCCGTTGAGTCACTTGGGGACTCTGGGATAAGGGACTATATTCCTAACTTGGAGAAGTTGCAGGGTTTGTTTGAGGTGGGTTAGGAGTGGGTTGGATAGTTGTGTAAGAGGGGGCTGTCTGTCCCCCTACCGGAATTGGAGGAGACGGTAGTAATTGGGCCTTTGTCTGTATTCTCCTATCTGCAGCTTAAGGGAGTGATTATGATTGTTCTGTTTGAAAAAATGTTATATCACGCTTAATACCGTAGCTGGTTTCTAAGCGCCAGCCTGGGATTTGAACCTGTGTTGCTATGCGTTGTCTTGCTTCCAAGACAAACGTGTTGCCCCTGAGCTATCCTTATGGCAATGTTTGGAAGGGACAGGTGCAATGGTATCTTACTCTGACGGAGAACGTCCTCTACTCTCAGACAGAGATGAAGGGTTTGATTTCCTTGCTGTACGGAGCCCTGATAGAGGTGGGTACGGGGACAATGGACAGACTTTGGGTTTGGGCGGAAAGGGGCTTGGGTGTAGGATTGGATGGGTGCTGTGCATAGGTTGTGTTGTAGGGGATTTAAGGTGTTGATTGCTTGTCAGTATAAACTCCACGCTATACAATTGTTGCATAGATAACAATACGACGCAGGATGTTTCGGGGGAGAGTCCACTCTGCTGGCACTAGTGTGGTGTGCGGACAGATTATTGGCATATGTGATGGGGGTGTGATAAGGTGCAGGTTTTTTGGGATGAGGTGCTTGGATGGATAAAAAAGGTTGATGGCATCTTGCGGGTATCAGTTACTATTATCTCCACCAAAAATATCGCCGTATATATGGTCGTCGGGAACGGCCATAGGCGATATTTTTAGTGGGGATAATATTAGGGTTTTTTGGGAGCTGGGGTTGCGGGTGTGCCCCCGCTCCTTTTAAAATAATACAGGGGTTGCAGGGGTGTCCCCCGCAGGTTCCATGCCTTAATCTCACTGCAAAAATATGGCGATATTTTTGTTTGGCGATATTTTTGCAGGGATATTAACACATGGAACCATCTTGCGGGTACGGACGCTGTTGCTTGTGCTGTTCAGCCTGGAAGAGATTGAAGGAGTGTATCAGGGATTAGCTCATATGGCACATTGTTTACTCTTGGTGGCAAGGGCATACCTGGCAATGCAGTGGAAAAGGCTAGAGTTACCACAGAACATGGAGTAGGTCAATACGGCTAAGAATATTTACGCGATGGAAAGGATCACAGCGGCCATCCATGGACACAGGGTGTGTATTGAGACAGAATGGATTGGGCCCCTCCATGCTGTGGAGGTGACCTATGGGCCGGTTCTGGGCTTCACCGTTTGGGGCATGTTGTGGTTGTGGCTTACTGTCTGCCTTCCCTTTGTTTCTTTCTTTTCCTCTTTGCATGTGGTATTGTTCCTTTGCTTATCTGCTCAGATATCGCACAGCAGTTTGTCTTGAGGTTCCTATGGGTCCGGAGGTGTTCGTTGCCTATACCTGGGGGCTGTGGTGTGGGGAGGTGGGGGAACCAGAGGGAAGAGGGGAGCTGCAGTGGGCTTTCATGTTTATTTATGGTGATTGGTGTGGTTTTAACTGCTGCTCTTATTTTCCTTTTTTGAGAAATGCAAAAAAAAAGGTTAAATTAAAAGAAAGTAGTAGAAGTAGAAAACTAGTAGTTTCTTTTGCTTTTCTTAGTGATGGTCAGTCAGGGGTGGTTCTGGTGTGCTGGAGTTGAGAGTTACAATCCAATTGAAGCAAATCAGAATGGTCATTGATGGGATATATTTGGTGCTTGTGGCTGGTCAATAGAATCGAGGTCAAGGTTTTGGGAGGAAAGGGCTTTCTGTCTATGTTGATGCACCAGAGTGAATGTCTTTGATTGAGATGCAATGTATTGCTAAAGGGCCTGAGACATGAGGGTAGCCCATGGAGTCAGTGGCATGTGCTAGTTACAGAGGGTTCTACATATGTTTAGAATGTGTTGAAAGAACTTTTCATTTGAAATTGTTCTGGTTTTTGGTTTAGGCAGTCTAGCATTATGCTTTGCTTTGTCTCTGAGCAACGTTATTCTTTTTATAATTTGCTTTATATTTGAATATCTTGAACAGGTAGGCACACATTTCTTTTAGGTCATACATGCCTGTCACGCTGCAAACCATAGATCTCTTGGTCAAACCATTTATTGAGCTTCCTTTCAATTAACCAGTTGACCAATGGTTTAGGAAGACGCAGTTGGATGAAGCTCTTGAAGCGAGTTAATGACAATGTGTCAAAGGGATAGCCATGATCAGAAAGGCGGCTCAGCAACCAACCACCTCTTCTGGTGCTGATGTATACCTGCAATATACAAATTAAAATAATGAAACCATGCCCTCCTTCTCATGTTCTTACAAACTAAAGTTGATTACTTTAGGCATTATTTATTTAAAGTGGTGCAGTCATCAGCTGTATATGGTACCTTCACAATCTATCAACAACAGGGAAGAATCCAATAAAAGGTATTCAGAAGTGGCAAACAATCTCTATGGATGCTGGTACTCAGCAAAGTCAGTTGCTTTATTATTTTTTCTTTCCTTGACTTTTGAGCTCTTTCTAATTTCAACATTTTTACTTGAGAAGCGTCAATGGCCTTTGTCGGGATAGGCACCGCAGTATTAATGGACCATTATTGGGCCTGTGGGTCCAGAGCATACATGAAACTTCCCCCAAATTGGGGAGTATTATGCTCCATGGTACAGATAAGCATGCCCCCGTTGGTAGTGCCCTAGAGCGACTTGCACATTTCAGACTTCCCAAAAATGGAAACACATTTGCGAACAAAACAAGGGAACAATTATACCTCCAAAATTATGGAAAGTGTGCTTCATGAAATTCCATGGGAGCACAGATTGTTTAGCAGGATGGAGATGTTCTTTGTCTCCCTGACCCCCGGGGTGCAGACACATACCAATGCTAAATGGTTGCAGATCATCAGGTGGGAGCTGCTACAAACAATTAATTCCATGGTGAAGGGCTTCAATGCAATAAAGGAGGAGCTAAGGGCAAAAGACTGATGACCCTCCAAAATAGGTATTTCCTGGACCTAATAACAGCCATGAAAGGCGGGGTTTGCACAAATATTGCTGAATCTTGCTCTACTTATAGACCTGAACCCTCACAGAAGCCATAACACTACTGACCGACCTTCAAATGAAAATGATTGAGGAGGTAGAAGAAATAGGGAATGATGATTGGTTAACATGTCTGTTCTCCTGGATCACTTCCTGGTTGGCTAATGCATTCAAGGTACGAATAGCTATATCAGTACTGATACTACTGGGATTCTGCACCCTGAGAATTATTATCAGCCAATGCAAGAAGACAGCTGAAAAGGTGGTGGGAATGAAGACTGTGATAAATATGGACACCAGAGTACATGTGTGCACACAAACAACTTACAACCTACCTCATCTGGATTTGAAGCAAAGTCCTATTGCGTGGGGCATTGGGTATTCTTCTACATGACCTGCAGTGTGGACAAACACATAAAACATTCTGGTGACCTGAGGTGGGGGTGACAAAGATATGGACCCCCAAAGGATCTAACTGGGGAGAGGGACCTCAAAGAAATGTGGTTGAGATGATCTCGGCTAGAGGGGTCAAGGTCGAGAGACAGATGTATGTGTCATCTGTAGCATCGGCCCCTCCCCCACCTCCATATCGAAGGAACGAATGGAGAGCATCATTCATGGAGCCTTTTCAACTTCCATCACCATATAATGGAAGTAAAAGGCGGTATTTGCTCAGACAACTCTACCAGCCTTGTCCTGAAGTAATCAGAGAAGAAGTGGACTTGCATAATCAAGAAGAACTGAATCTGGTGTGATCAGGGTGCCGAAAGAAATAACATTCTTATTAAAGCTGACAAGCGTAGATGTATTGGACACAAAGCAGACATACACCCACCTTGAAGCTAAGCAAACAATAGGTTAAACTGCACTTAGACATGTATAATATGCTTGTACTCAGTAGGTTAGAACACATAAACACTCTATACACTGAAACGCAAGACACACAACAAATACACATAAAAGCCTGCTTAAGATATAAAAGGAGCAACAAGAATGAGTTGCCATATAAAACAAAATGTACGACAAGGCTACAGTCAAATGAATGGAAGACACTGGGGGAGAAGCAGAGCTTGCAAGCAGAGCAGACCTGCTGAATTAGCTAAAATCATGGGGCCAAGCAACACAGAGGCCAGCTGCCCAACCCCTGCCAGGGTTAAAGTGGAAGGGGGAGCTTTGTGCCGTCACCAAAGTGAACGGAAGATAATACCACAGGCAAACACATTTCTCTTAGGAAAACCAACTCATCGAACAACCAGATGCTTATTAATTAAGGATACAGCATTGAAGGAAAATAGCTTGACCAAGTTTCTAGAGAACACAAAGGGTAAAAACACCTATAAACAAATGGATGAAAATCCCAGTAAAATGAGAGCAGAATGATACAAAACCTGGTCTTGCCTAACGTGACCAAGAGTTGAAAACAGTGTCTATTCATTACGGCATGATACAGAATGCACCTGCCAGCAACTCCTTAAAGCTTCTAGGAAATACGATATGGGAGGAGTTTAAAGCTGGAAGACCTGACTCTGGCCTAGAGAATTAGAGATGGTTGTTTTAATTGGGTAAATGGCCTCTCAATGCCTCTCCCCCTACCGGTACGGTTACTCATGTGTTGATGACCCACCAACTAATCAAAGCTAGTAAAGTTCACGCCAACCAATTCTTAGCCTCAATTCACAATATCTCATAAGTAAACGCAACAGACAATCCTAAGGTAAAGAAATTACATGTATTCTCTTTTATCAATTTAGAGGTGGTCCCAGGTAGAGCCATCAGATAAAGGATAGCCAATGAAAATACTTAACTCTATACCTTCTATACGTATACCATTCCCTTAACCAGTGCCAATACCTCATAGGTTTTTGTAACCAAGATTGTGACGTGGCGTCAATGATGACATATTTTCTGTTTTTAAACCATTATCATGCTTGACAAAGTGGAGAACTCTGAGTATTTGTTGCTTATGGCTGTCATTGCTTTATATGACTGATAATAAAACAGGCAAGGTTTTGGATTTCCCACCCCTCCAGTACATAGAGTTAGGGTAAGTAGAATCAGGTGACATCACCATTAGAGAGTTAACATTACCATTAACACTGATGAAATCAGATGGGGTGCCATCGCTGGAACTTTGGCCCTAGCGACAATGCAAGAAGTCACAGCACATGACCTGTAGCCCCATTTTAGCTCAACTTTAAACTTACACCTGCTCTTTCTCAGCCAACCTTTCCTCCTTCCATTCCACCAACCTACCTACTCTGACCCTCTTGGGCTGCACACTTCCTTCATTATTTTTACTTGCCTATTTCTTCTATCTCCGACCTGCGTCTTGCCTTCCCTTCATTCCTCCCTGTTCTTGCTCTTTTCCTCTTCTTCCCTTGATCCTTCAGCCACAACCTGGTTTATTATTATTATTATTATTATTATTATTATTATTATTATCATCATTATTATTATTATTATTATTATTATTATTATATTTATTGAGTGTGGCCCAATCTTCGGGAAGCAACAGAGCTCTTTCCAAGTCATAGAGGGATGAACATGGTGAGACAAGCATAGATATATGGGAGGGAGGAACTAACAACGGTGGGGGGGGCGGGCAATTTAGCAACAAGGGATTTACAAGAAAACCAGGTTACATAGCAAGTATAGGATGTGTGTACCTTGGTTTTAGGGAGGAGCCATTTCGTTAAGTGGAGAGTCTTGAGCTTGAGGGTCTAACTCATACCTCACTATCACTCTCCATATCGCCCTCCATTCCCTCTGCAGCCAAAAACTCAATGCTCCCTTTTTCCCAGGAACTTCAATCTCAGCTATCCCCTTTTCATACCATACAACACCTCCTCATCATCTACACCTCCTATCACTTTTTCATTTGGTCTTTGGAATGCACAATCCTTCTGCAACAGGTCTTCCTACATCACTGACTTTTTCAATTCTTTTCACCCTCAACTTTCACATCTTGATATCACAGAAATCTGGCTATGCCTCCTGTCACTGCAACACTAGCTGCTCTCCACACTGATGCTGCCACCTTCTCACATTCTTCCTGACTCTGTTGGGAAGGGTGGTGGTGTGGGTTGTGTATCAATAAGGTCATCACAACTGTTCCCCTGTTTTGACACCCTGGTCCTCATCTCTTCTTCCCCAACCTGAATTTCTCCTTTAGTCACTTCCTACCAAAATCAACATTGTCATGCTGGTGGACTTTAACCTTCCGAACCCCTCTACAGCCCCGCCCACCTTGAACCTAACTCCCTCAGATCTGACTTCTCTGTCTACTACTTCCATTACTAGCCTACCCACCCCAGTGGGAGCTGTCTTGACCTTGTCTTTCCCTCTAATTTGCTCTCGCCCTCGTACCCTCTACTTACAGCTCTCTCTCTCTCTCTAATGGCTACACTGTTCACTTTACTATCTCAGTCCCTCCACCCGGTAGTACTTCTCTCTCTCTTCAATGACCAAGAGGAAATTTGGCAGGACACATTTACACTTGCCTTGTGATGTGAAGGCCACTTTCCTGTCTCTCTTCCCTATTCATGCCTGTTACACTGACTATGATTTTTCTGACTTTCACTGTGCACTTATGACTCCTTGTGAACAACACTATCCTGCTTGCACATTCACACCTTCCCGTCCCCATCCTCAGACCTAGATAATCTTGGAGATCCAGAACCTTAAAACAAGTGTGTGTCATGACCTACAACACTGGCGCAAACCACAGATCCTCCATGCTGCTCCTAGATTTTCCTTGCTACCCTCTCCTCTGCACTGGACTCTGCCAAATCCTCCTACTTCACAAAAGTAATTGTTTCCCATTGCAATCATCCCATCAACCTTTAATCGACCATCCAAGCATTGGTCACACTTGCCAAGCCAATATCCATCACCTCCTCCCTTTCTGCTGATGACTTTCCTTACCAATTGTCCTCTAAAATGTTTACAATTCATGACACACTCCCAGCCGTCCTCTCATTCCCTTTCCCACCCTTCTTCTGTTCATCACCTCTCCCCCTACTCTTTTTACTCTCAACTACTTCTCCCATATCTCTCCTACTGAATTAGCACCCATCCTCCTCAGGCAGCACTAACCCAATTTGTCATCCTATAGACCTGCTTGATCCTTACATGACCAAAGGCTTAGTCTCAATCACCTGCCCTTATCTCTCTGAGCTCTTTCACCTTTGTCGCTCCATCAGACTGTTCACTGACTTATTCATATCTGCAACCTGCTACCCTTTTTGAAGAAGCCCTATCCTGATACATAAATCCCAGTGAACTATTGCCCAGTTTCCCTCCTTCTCCCTAATTCAAAAGTCCTTTAACGAGTGGCCTTCAAACCAGGCATTAGGTACCTTGAGGATAATGACCTTGGAGATCCATTTCAATATGACTTCAGTAGAAAGCACTCCACCAAGACTGTACTAATGCATGTTTCAAGCTTTCTCTCTGATGTTCACCACTCCAAATTCTCTTTTAAATTCCTCCTTTTGAACATTTCTGCTGCATTTGGTTCTGCTGACCATTCATCTCTCCTCCTTACTCTCCAGGATTTTGGGTTCTGCAAACCTGCTGTTGCCTATATCGCTTCCTACCTGGAAGCTCACACCTTTAAAATCTCTGGAGATTCAGAAACCTCTGACCCCCACATCTTTCTGTGTCGGCGTGCCTCAAGGATCAGTCCTTGGACCTCTTCTGTTCACCCTGTATAACTCTGCCCTGGGAAGACTTATTCCATCCCCTGGCTTTCAGTATCGCCTCTTTGCTGATGGCACTCAAATGTTTATTTTCTGTATCCCTCCTTCCCAGTCATCTCTGAATGAATTACTAACTAATCCTTTGAAATCTGTCACTGGATGGCTTTCGTATACCTCATGCTAAATTCTCCAGAAATTGAAGTAATCTTTTTCCCGACTTCCAATCCCATCCCTACATTTTCCTTCCCACCTGACCTTCTTGCTCCCTCTCCAAGGCTCACAATTGTGGGGTCCTCTTTGATAGCAACTTCAGACTGTAATGATCCATCACTAACAATGGGTCTGATGCTCAAATTAACCTTCTCACCATCTGTCCTTTTCTTACCACTCTACATAAACTCTAATCTATGCCCTTGCTCTGCAAACCAGACTACTGCTGTAGTCTACTCCTTGGCCTTTCTCTCTACTCCTTCTAAACAAAGGGCCTACTCACGGATTTACAGTTGGGATACTACTCAAAGCAATAGTCTTACTGCAACTTGGTCCGGTACTATTAGCGCCGGAACGCAAGTTGCAGTAATGCTGTTAATGCCCATTTTTCTCCACAAGTCCATGGAACTCTATGGGACATTTTCAGCGCATTCACCCCCAGCTCAAAGCTGGAGGTGAGTGCTCCAACCTTCCCCAAAACTCAGGATGGGGCAGAGTGGTAATGTGGCGGTAATAGCATTACTGCAACATTCCTACAGATCCGCCCAACCCATGATGAGGCCCAAAGTTCTCAACTTTACTAACTAAACTCTCTGCAACCTATCCACATTGGTCCACTCACTATCTCATTACATCTGCTCCTTCTCTGCACTCAACCTCAGTGCCCCATTCCTTCCCTGCCTCCTCTCACTTCAGCTCTTTCTCCTTGATTTCCCCTCTACTTTGGAGCCAGCTGCACATCACAAACAAAGCCAGCCCAACTGTGAATCTCTTCAATCTAGGCTTAAAAAGACTAACTTTCTAAAGAGGGTGCTCTGCTGGGCCCATCCTCACCCTCCCCGCCTGATCCCGGCACCCTCTCCAGTACCACGTGATAATGCAATGTTGTATATTTATACATCCCTCCTCTCTAGTTTGACGCACTTGCCTCCTAGGTTAATGTTACGTTTGTAATCACCTGTTTGTTTTTGTTTCTTTTGATTTGTCCGTGGTTTATGTTACACTTTGTTCACTCCCTCATAAACTGGCTCACAACTTGCTCTCATTTTTGTGCTATTGTACAGGCACCTTTCCGGGGAATGCCCCGCCTCTGTAAATGTGTTATTTCACGTCATTTCTAATTGTAAATGACCTCCCTGTTCTTCATACAAATACAAATCAAAATGACTTTTGACCCTGACAATATCACAGAAAATCATAACAATATTAATAATAATGTCAACTCCTACTAAGCATGGTAAAAATTGCTTTTATTTTGACAAAATGTTGGTATTTAATTTGGCAACCTCAGAAGAGTAGGATATACCTGGTTTCAATCCGTTAACTGTCGTTTGCAGACAGATTTCCAAGTGAGTGCCTTACCTGATATAACATGTTACTAGCAATCTCTCTAGAAAATACATCACTCAATAAAAAAATGAACTAAGTTTAAGCATAATACAAGGAAAAATACATGAAAGAAGATAAAATTAGGTTTAGTTATAATATATGTGTATTGCTGTTATGATATGTCGGCTTGCTTCTCAACATTCTGGTGAGTGGCATTTGTTATATGTTGGCTTTTTTTTAATTCTGTTTTTTTATCTCTTTCTCTCCACCTGATCTTGGATTCTTCTTTTGGTTTGGTGCCTGGTTTGGTGGACTGGCTTCTGTGTAGGACCCGGGCTTCGATTGGCTTGTGTTTGTGTGCTGTTTTTTGCATTGCTGAACTGGATAAACTCAGGCTTCTAGGACTCTTGGATTCCCCTTCGTTTTGAAACCTTTTGTAGATTGTTCTTGTTTCCCTGTCGTCTGGATTGCCCTGCTACTCAGGATTCCTCTTCTGCCTTCCTGCACCTGGATGCTCGGTGACCCCGATTGTCACCTGGCCTCTTCTACATGGCTCTCCCCTTCCTATAGGTTTGCCCTTGTGCAAGCAAGGTTAGCTCCTTGCAGGCTTTTGGAACTTGTTGCACAGGACATCCCGATACACGCAGGGTGGCACCCTGACCTATGGACTGTTACTATTTGCTTAACAGGAAAAGCCGTGATTAGAAGCATCAGAGATCAGGTAGGTGCACTGTCATGGGAATTCTGTCAACAAGGTTGGGGCTTAGCTGTCCCGGGAGTAATTACTGCGTGTTTTTCCTTGCAGGTGGCCGATAGCTTTCGAGTCCCTCTTCACCTGATCGACTGGTGGAATCTATATTTCAACATTCCACTGTCATATAAGGAGAAAGGTATTTTGCCTACAGAAGCTGTATATTGGTTTGGCTTTTCCTCTGGTATTAGTCGAAATCTGACAGTAGACCTCCTTGCTTGAGACTTGAATTCCTTGCTAGAAGGATAGAGGAGTTCCGGAAGACTGGGAAAATGGGTTTCTTGCCACAATTAACTGAATCGGGCCTGCTCCTCTTTGCAATATCATACAGGACAATTCTTAATGCTTATAGATATAGGTTAAACATGTTTCTGATTTCTCAACCAAGTTGAACTTTCCATAGTTTTTCTGATGTCTGGTGGTACAGAGGACACTAGCAATATGCCTCAATTGGGTCCTTACCTGCTTTTGCAGATGAAAGATGAGTTTCAGAATATGCTTCGATTGGTGATCCTAATTTGATTGATTAGAGACTGTCTGCAGGCTCTGGATAGAGTGTGGCCTTTCAGGTAAGGCTGTGCAGTCAGTCAAATGGTCTGGTGTGCCGTCTGTCCTGTAGATCCCCTCGCTCTTTTTTAACCACTGTGTAGGGTGATGTATGCAGTGGTCGAAGTGTATGAAAAGAAGTAGTGGAGCTATGTTCCCTGCTGGCCTGCACCCACTCCCCACAAACCCCATTGCCACGACCCCTCCCACACACAATACACCCCCCAAACACATGCACCTGCTGTTTAAGGGAACGTTCAGTGCAGTGCACTGAAAGTGAAGGTTTCAACTTCTTCCTACACTTTTATTTTAAAATGAAACCATTCCGGAACGGTTTCTTTTTAAAATAAAAATATAGGAGATGTACAAGGTAATTTAAAAAAGTAGGGGAGCACCGCTCCGGACCGCTCCCGCTCACTTCGACCACTGGATGTATGTTTTGATTTGTGAGTGCCAAGTATGTACTCATATATGTATTGCGTCACATACTGCAAAGTCATAGGTGCTCATTGATCAAGAAGGCGAGGAGCAGGGACATTGGGGAGAAGAGGCACAGTGAAAATGGGAGTGCATAATGCTGGAGTATTTGGAGGTGGGAAATTTCAAGAGGAGTTGATCCGTGGAACTAAGTTCTTTGAATGGGGTGTAAGGTTGCACACCGTGTTCAAGGATAGCAGGAGCAGAATCATGAAGGCATTTCTATATCAAGCTAAGCAGCTTGAAAACATTGTCAAAGTATTGATCTACATTCGAACCTTTGGAGATACACACTGGCACTATTTATGTCATCAAGAGCCTCATATAAAAACCTACATAGAAATGTGTACATGCAACAAAATATGGGGAACATAAAGAGTTAACACCTTGTCCTAGTTGATTTTGTAATTTACGCAAGTGCTTAGAAGCACTGTACACAATATAGATTATAACGTACAGGACTATAGTGCTTGGAAGTGCATTGTACTATACACTATACAGAACCATAGCATGTAGATGTGTACATTGGCCCTCATTACGACCCAGGCGGTAAGTGATCGAAATTACCGCCATGGCGTAATGAGCGTTAACGCCATGGTCCGATGGCGATAAGAGCGCCATATTACGACCCATCGCGCACGAGCATTACGCCATGGCGGTAACGTAAACTACGCCATGCCGTAAACAGCCATTACCGGCCTCGTTAACAGCGCAGGGTGACCTACCGCCACCCATCATTGCGCCGACCGTAGTCAGCGGTGACCGTAATTAGCGGTGACCGCAATTAGCGGTGACCGCAATTAGGCGGAACCGGAAATAGCGTAATCGCGGCGGAACGGGAAACAGCACAGCGGCCATCTTAAAAAACACAATCCATTGCCATCCTACCCAACCACACCACAACCAACCCTCAAACCCTGACATTCCCATAACCCACCCATTTCCTCAGCCAACCATGCCGAAAGTTGTCAAGAAGGCATGTGACAGGCAGCGGCAGGAGCACTTCAGCCGTGAGGAACTGCAAATGTTTGCAGACACGCTCCAGGAGAAGGCCGATGTTGTCTTCTCCACTGAGATGACCCGGACAGCCATAAGCCGCAAAAAGGAGGTGTGGGAACTTGTGGCACAACGTGTCAGTGCTGTTGGAACCACCCCACGCAGCTCCAAACAGTGCCGCAAGAGATGGGACGACCTGCGGATCAGGGTCCGGGGCATTATGTCTGCCAACCGTAACCTGGCCCTGGGAACTGGCGGGGGAGCAGACTCCCCACTGAAGATGCAGCCATGGGAGGAGACATGTGCCTCTCTGATTGGCATTGAGTGCATCGAAGGTGTCTGCGAGATGGAGAGAGGGGCCCCGACATCTGGAGACACAGGTAGGTGCCTCATATCCAGCCTTGCAAGACACCCTGATACACTTGCACGTGACAATCACAATGTGGCAGACGCAACACATCAGCAGATGAGCCACACCCTGCGCACATGCAGCATGTACACTGTACAGTAGGCAGACACACACCTGCATGCAAAACCGAACCTAAAGGGAGGCAACCTGCATGTCACGGGCTACTAACTCCACCATCTATCCATACCACTCTTCACAATGCCTGCTCAATGTCCGCTGAACCATCAATAACAGTCACCCTCCTCTGCTCCACCACAGGCTCGCAATCGGACACTGGCAGGGACGACAGCACCAGCACCCCAGCCAAGAAGGCCAGGAAAGTGGGAGAAGGGAACCAAGCATCCACCTCTGCTGGACCCAGGCAGAAACCACGCCAGGCTGAAGAGGCCAGGGCAGCAAAGTCCCCCGAGGAAGGGGTTGTGACAGCGCCTGCAGCCCAACAACACCCACTGTTGCCCACTGAGGGCAATGTGTCAGCAGGGAGCAGTACTGTTGGGGAGACTGCAGCCATCGCTGCCTGCTCCGACAGTGATGTGGAGGATGACACTGGACTTGGCCACGACACGCAACTGCACTCACCACACCTATCCCCAATCAGCCATCATGGAGATGACACCCAGGGCCCATCGCCAGCTAATTCATGGCCAGCAACTCCAAGCCCAGTGGGAGTTGTGGAAGATGGGAGTAGTCCCATTGCTCCCCCATTGGCACCCTCCATTGGGCCAGAATTCCAGCTGTCGCTGGAGCAGATTGCCAACAGGCAGGAAGCACTGGGCACACTCCTCATGCAGCATGTTGCAGAATGTGGAAGTGCCAGTGCAGCCATGGAGAGGAGTGCTGATGGCATCAGGGCTGCCATCCAAACTGCCAGCAGGGACATATGCACCGAACTTGCTGCAGTGCGGCAGATGATGAGCCAGCTCATCCAGACAATTGTGGACACATGCCGTACTGAGCAGCCCAGTACATCCTCAGCTGCAAGTTCAGCACAAGCCTCTCCCGTCCGCAGGTCATCCAGGACCCTGAGGAGCACAGGCAGGGGGGCCCCAGGTTCCGGGAGAGGGGGCAGTCAATAGTGTGCTGAACTATACACACTTCACCACGGGCACTGTCACATGTTTGCAGGGTGTTCAGGGGGGAGGGGGAGGGGGGAATTGGGTGTGTTGGAGTGTTCAGGGGGGAGGGGGAGGGGGGAATTGGGTGTGTTGGAGTGTTCAGGGGGGAGGGGGAGGGGGGAATTGGGTGTGTTGGAGTGTTCAGGGGGGAGGGGGAGTGGGGAATTGGGTGTGTTGGAGTGTTCAGGGGGGAGGGGGAGGGGTTCTGTTATACCTGTTCAGAAGAACAATACACTTTTTCTTTTCTCACAAACGAAATGTGTGGACATTGCTCATTGCGTATGTTTGCTTTATTGTTTTACAGTCCACAGTGTTGACATACCAGACACACACAGTGCCCTAAGTGCCATCCATATGTTACACACTCGC
Organism: Ambystoma mexicanum; assembly: GCF_040938575.1. NCBI lineage: Eukaryota > Metazoa > Chordata > Amphibia > Caudata > Ambystomatidae > Ambystoma > Ambystoma mexicanum. The sequence goes on along the minus strand of NC_090922.1, from coordinate 668,177,939 downwards.
TGTGTGTGCTAGAAGTATCGGTCAATGACATTCTGACGCATTATATGCCCCTCCTGTGCATCGCTGCCTCCCTGAGGTGCTGCCCCATCCCCATCATCATCATCCCCATCATCAGGTGGTTGTGGTTCTGCGTCAGGGGGCAGAGGCACGTTTCGTCTGATGCACATATTGTGTAGCATGACACATGCCCTGACGATCTTTGCAACCTTCTCATGGCGGTACAGGAGTGCCCCGCCAGACCTGCTGAGGCAGCGGAAACGTGCCTTCAGTAGGCCAAAAGCATGCTCTATCACCACACGGGTACGTGCATGGGCATGGTTGTAGTCCTCCTCATGCTGGTTCGATGGGTTCCGCACTGGTGTGAGGAGCCACCTCTTCAGGGGATAGCCCGCATCACCTGTAAAATGTGAGAAAAGAATGTGTCAGGAACGAGATTGATTTGTGAACATGACGTACAACCATGCCTTGATTCTGACTGTTACTGTGCACCATTGGAGTTGTGGTTATGGATTTACACTGTGCAACCAGTATGTGTTCATGGCTCTCATGTACTGTTTTGCATGCAAAAACACAATGCAGGGGGGGCGATTGCCTTGTGAGTGGCCATCCACTGTGTCCGTTCAGGCCGTCATTCATGTGACCCTGCACGTGTCCTGTGAGCTTGAAGCTCACATGATAGCAACATTGATGTCTGGCTCATTATGACCCCAGTGAGCATTACTGGTGTCAATGGGGACAGTTTGTGGGTCTTGTAGTGGTGCATTGATGTTCCTGTCTGTCATGTGCCTCCTTTGTGCACAGTTGTGGGGGACAGGCCTTTCAGTAGTTGGTGCATGGTGACGTGCATGTTGGTGGTTTTCTTTAGGGTCAATGCTGTCACAATTTGCACAATGCACTTGCAGATGGTTGTGTCGTTTTTGGGATGCACTTTCATTCACATGTTGGGATGATTAGGTCAGGCATGATGTGTACACTACTCTGTTGACGTCAGTGCTGCCACAGGGAATGATCTGGCTACTGCTAGTTGCACCCATCTGACGTATGCATCACCCCCCTGTATCTGCCAGATGGAATATGCATTGGTACGTCATTCAACACCCACTTTGCATTTCCATGCTCATGACATTAGACTCACCGAGTAGGTAGGATCTTGGGCCTGCATGTCGCTCCATGTAGCGTGGTATTGTGGAGTTACGAAGGACCATAGAATCATGGGTTGATCCGGGGAATCTGGCACAACAATGTGTGATGATCCTGTTGGAGTCACAGACCATTTGCACGTTGATTGAGTGGAAATGTTTACGGTTGCGGTACGGTACCTCCATGGCATGTGGGACCACCAATTCAACATGGGTGCAGTCAATGGCACCAATGCAACCAGGTATGTCGGCCAGTGCATGGAAACCCACTTTGGTGTTGGCAATCTCCTGGGCAGACCGTGGTAATGAGATGTGGTCATCTGTGTGCTTGAGGAGGGCATCGAGCACTTGCATCAGTGTACGCGAGAATAATGGTTGTGATATGCCATGCAAGTGCCCCACTGTGTGCTGGTAGGTGCCTGTGGCCAGGAAGTGGAGCACGGACACTACCTTCAGTAGGGGGGGGGGTGGCAGTGGGTGTTTCAATCATGCTGACGATGTCGTTGTGTATCATGTCCACAATGGTGGTGATGGTGTCCCGGTCCAGTCGGTACAGGGTGTGGATCTGCTCAGCGGTGAGGTTGAATGGGCTGGCTCTGATGTGTGGGATTGGGGGCTGCCTGCGTGGTGGCACTGGCTGTGCTGGTGGGGCTTGCTGGGCCTGCCTTGCCCTCCTTCTCCTCCTGCGTCTCCTCTGTGCAGCCTGTTGTTGTTGTTGTTGTTGTTGTTGTTGTTGTTGTTGTTGTTGTTGTAGTTGCTGTTGTAGCACTCGCATTGCTATCAGGTCCTCCAGCCCCAACATTGCTAGTCCTATTGCTATCATTGTGGAGTGTGACTGGGTGTGGGAGGGGGTGGGGTGTGCTCTTTTTGTACTTCCTGAGTCTGTATTGCCTTCACCTGTGCTGTTTCTGTCCACCTGTGGCAGCTGCATTCACTTTACATGGCCCTTTACGGTTGGTTCGCGATGGCGTAATTAGCTCCATGGCGGTAAGGTACTTAACGGGCTGGGTGATGGCGTTAGGGGCATGTCCGCTTGGGTCGGCATTCGCGTACCTTTCCGCCATGGCGCTAAGTACGGTGTGGATGTTCGCGTGCGCGCGCCCTTGGCGCAGTCAGCGGCAGCGTTAGCTACGATGCCGCTAATGACATCGTAGTTTACGGTCACGGGTCGTAATCGGCCCTAGCGGAAGACGATGGCGGTAATCGTTTACCGCCATCGTTTTTCGCTTTGCGCCAGGGTCGTAATGAGGGCCATTGACTCAGTCACAATGCTTGCTCAGAATAGAACAATGTGCAACATTTAGCCTATCTGCTATATTTGGCTTTTCTCTAAGAGAAATTGTTTTCAATTTCTGAAGGAGCACAACGTTAAACAAAAGGGTCATTAACAGAAACAGTAGATTGAAATCCTTGCAATGCACATGTAATGACTACCCAAGGGATATTTACAATTAGCTTTGTATACTGCACACATGATTGCACCATGTGACCAAGCAAAACAGCACGTGCGGAATGTGATTGAGCCTGCAGATCCCTCACTAAAGCCAGGCTAAAGCCTCCTCCCAGGTGGCCAGGGAAAGGCAGATGCTTCATGATCCTGACCTTGGGCTTGTTTTCAGTGAGAGGATCACCTGGGAGGAGAAAAGGCCAAGGTAACTGAGAGGAATCCGTGGGATGAGACACAGTATTTGCCTTCCTCTAAGGAAGACATATCACAGATGCCAAAGTATATAATGGCTTTTTGTCATAATTTGTATATTCCACATGTTGAACATCCTTCTGTGGGTAAACATAATCCACAACCCTTTGGTGTAAAGAGAAATAAAATCCCTTCTGAAACCAGAGAAACTCGTATAAATGAAGTCTCCGCTAACAGCAAAAAATGTAGTGAAAGGATTTATGTGAATAATATGTCTGAATTTTAAATAACTTTATTCCTCCTACCAATCAAGCCCCATGACTAATCCTTATAGCACTTCTTTAGAACATGCTGTGAAAAACAGAAAACACTAACTTCAAGTCTCATAATCCCCTAAGTTCTGGGACAAGGAAGAGGGCTGAAGAGGATCAATGCAGGAGTGATCAACTAATTGATGTAAATTACCCACACATGAGGGAGACTGGGAGGCTTAAAAGGCACCCTCAGGTGCAGGTAATCAGGAGAAGAGAAACAGAGGCCAAAATAGAGAGTAAACGAGGAGAGTAGTGTGAGCAGAAGGAGCAGTGCAGACCGTGTATGTAGCTGAGGTCGGGACTGGAGAAGGAAGATGGTGAGACTGCTGGAGAGCCAGAGACTGTGGCTGGTCCAGAGAGGGTCTGTGTCTCCAGATGTCCCAGTTGCACAGGTCATGCAGTGGGAAGCATGCCGAGGGAATGCTGGACCTTTGAAGGCTCATTCTGCAGAGGCTACGCAGCGGAAGGTGAAGTCAGTGAGGGACGTTTTCCCTCTGGAGAGGTCTCTGGTGGCTGGTGTGCACCAGGACCTCTCAGGAGCCAGGAAGGCTCCAGCAACAAGTGGCACGGGCTAAGGCGGAATAAGACATAGTGTTTGCCGGGTCACTGGGAGCCAGAGCAGCGGTATACCCGCAACCACAGAGAGGATCAGAGGCATGCAACCTACCCAGTGAGTTCACAGTGTGAAAGTGACTCTGGGACGCTCCGATACCACTCGCGTGGTACAGACAAAGGGCCTCATTACACGGAAGGCGGTAATGGTTAACGGCCACCGTTAATGGTAACGGTGGCCGTTAACCATTACCGCCTTACTACGAGGTCCCTTAGCGGGTTGGTATTTTAACGCCTGCTTTTTGCAGGCGTTAAAAACCAACCCGCTAAGGGACCTCGGAGCTAATTACGGCACCGCAAAATTGCGGTGCCGTAATTAGCGCCTTCCCCATTCCCATAGAGCCCTATGGGGCAGAAATGGGAATGGTGAAGGGCAATGGCGGAAGGGGGATTTACCGCCCCACCAACCTTGGAATGGGGCGGTAAATCCCCTTTCCGCCAAGGCGGTGCCGGTAATTTACCGGCATGGTCCAGGGTGCTAATAGCACCCTGGACCACCGCCTTCCGTGTAATGAGGCCCAAACAGTTTCACTCGCGTATGAGTGAAAGAAGTGTTATCAATATTTTTTAATACTGAACTTTTACAAAGCAGTGAAAGTAGCGAGTGACTGTAAAATTGGGCATGTGAGTTTATGGGAAGTCCAACAAACTGGGGAGGCAACAGTGTTAAAAGCTAATGCCTACAACTATAACCCAAGCCAAGAGAATTTAAAGCATAAGCAATATAAGTCCAACATATATTGCCCGCTCAGCTTCAGTGTGTGGATGACGCACAAGGGTCATGAGCCATGTGTACTGGGGATATCCAGAATCACCTGCAGGGGAGTGAATGCAGGTATGAGGACAAGGTAGGTTCAGTGGGTGCACAAGGCTCAGTCATCAGTGACATTGTCAACAGGATCAAGTTCATATTGAAGAGGTCATGCTATCTCATTGCAATGTTGGCATCCACCCTTTGACTTCCAGGACATGAATGGTGTGAGGTTGCCATACAGCTGTGTATCTATGTATGTGTGAGTTGTTATGTGCATCACACTCATGTATTACATGTGGCCTACTTATCATTTGGTCCCTTACATTGTGGAGTGTGCTGTGCTAGGGGCAGCATTGAATCAATGGAGTACTTACAACTTGCAACGCCTCAGTTTCTAAATGTAACAGTACTCTGTCCCTTGTCACTGGAGGAGGGGACCCTTCTATCTGCTTGTGCATTCGACATGTGGTTAGCCCATGTGTCATTGGCATTCCCTTTGGCTGCTGTTGCATTTGCTGGTTGGCACTATTATGTACAGTTCTCCAGGCATGTGATTGGCCAATCAGGGGTCAGTGTTTCAGGGATGTACATTGTCGTTATTCAGACTTGTTTTGTGTAGTGCTTTTGTGGATGTGCCTACCTTCGTGTAACATTGGCATGACTGTCGGGTGGCCAGGGTGGGATGTCTGTGCTGTGTCAGGGTGGGAAGCTATACTGCAACACACACAGGAGGCTTTGTGGTAGTAGGGCTTCCATATGTGACTGTGCTGCCACATGTCTTTGCCATCCAGACTGGGTGTTTCTGCTGTGTTGGACATGTCCAAGAGTTCTCGTGCAAGGTACATGCATGGGAATGTTGAAGTACTGGTGCTGCCTATTGGCATGCAGGGATTTCACTGTGTATGACCATCCCCATCAGATGTAATTCAAAATGCATTACGGACTGCATTTGTACTCACCCAGCATCCATGTGTTTTGGCCTCAGTGCCTTTCCATGTAGGCTGGCAGGGTACTGTTGTGCAGGACCATGGAGTCGTGGGTGGATCCTGGGTAGCGGGCACAGCAGTGGCTGAAGGTGAGGCCAGGGCTACATGTCATCTGCACATTCAGGGAATGGTCATTTTTCAGATTCTGTCTGCTGCCTCATGTGCCTGGGGTGGTACGAGTGCTACATGTGTGCAGTCCAGGGCTGCTATAACATTCGGAACTTGGGCAATGGCATGGAATTGACCCTTCAGCTGGTTCACCTGTGCCTGTGTGGCTGGCAATGCAATGTGCTCATTCACATGGATCAACAGTGCATCCAGCACCTGTCCCAGCATGGCACTGAAGGTGGACTGGGCCATGCCATGCATCATGGCAACGGTGTGTTGGTAGCTGCCAGTCCCGAGGAATTGTAGCACGGACACAAGCTTCACAAGCGGGGGCACTGCTGTGCTGATGGCTATACGGCTGCCAATGTCATCCTGGATTGTGTCCAGCAACTGGCCATCAGTCAGGGCCCAGGGTGTTGGCCTGACCCTGGGGATGGCTGGCCGCCTTGCTGGTGCTGCTCTCCTCCTCCTTCTCCTCATCCCCACCACCCCCTGTGCTCCCAGGGCCCTGGCCTGGTTGGCTGGCCTCTGTAGCTCCAGGCGCAGCAGGTAGATGTCCACATCAAGGCTCCCGGCTCCAAATGGCAGCATGGTGTTTGGAAGTGTGTGCTGGGCATGGCTGGGTCCTTTGTAGGCCTCTGATTTGCATTGGTTTCACCTGGGCCCTTATTGCTGTCTCCTCCCTGCTCCTGCTGGTGTAATGGTGTTGGGGAGGGTGTGTTGTGCATGGATGGGTCCTTTGTAGGCCTCTGATTTGCATTGGTTTCACCTGGGCCCTTATTGCTGTCTCCTCCCTGCTCCTGCTGGTGGAATGATGTTGGGGAGGGTGTGTTGTGCATGGGTGGGTCCTTTGTAGGCTTCTGATTTGCATTGGCTTCACCTGGGACCTTATTGCTGTCTCCTCCCTGCTCCTGCTGGTGGAATGATGTTGGGGAGGGTGTGTTGTGCATGGGTGGGTCCTTTTTAGGCCTCTGATTTGTATTGGTTTCACCTGGGCCTTTATTGCTGTGCCACGTGTTCTTTTACCTCCAGCATCTGGCTAGGGGTATTTTCGGCGGATTATCAGCTGCTTTTCTGGCGCTAATAGCGCCTACGCCAGACTCGTGATTGCTCTGTTATAGCGCAAATGGATACTGGCGATTTTACAGCCGATGCTTTTACGGTCGGCTGTACTTGCGCCGGCTGTAATGGCGTCGGCGGTATTTGTACTCGTGATCCAACGGACCCTTAAATCCGGCGCTGATAGTGTTACCGCCAGATTTAAGGGTTACAGCCAAACTCATGATGAGGCCCTATGTGTGGGACAAAACCTAGTATGGCTGGTATCTAATAGCTTGATGATGTGCATGTAACTCTGCAGCTATTTAGTGACCATTTGTTCAAGGAGTTTGGAAATCTAGCAATGGGACAGTAATTCAAAATATTGTGAAGATCAAGAGAAGGCTTTTTGAGTGGTGGAGTAATGAATGCCTGAACTGATCCTTGAGATGGGAAGAGGTTAAGGAATTCTAAAGAGGTTAATTCATTCTTTAGCGTTTACTAGAATCTCATTGCATTCCATGGCTAGGCCTGGAGGACATTAGTCATTGGATTATCTGGTTAACTTTAGGCTTTTAATTAGCAATAGGAACGCTCCAGGAAGTACAATTACGGAAGGGAAGGTGTGTCTAGCGTTCTGTTTAGGGCTGGGAGAGAATGTCACAGGATGCTAAGACTTCCTTGCTAATTTTTGTCACCTTTTTGTAGAACAATGGGTTTGGCCATTACATAGCTCTGGATGTGAGAAACCTTGTTTAGGATATTAACGGTGTGAAATAGATCCTTATTGATGGAGGTAGGATTTTGAGTGAGAAGTGGTTTTTGCATCATAAATAGCTTTTAAGTCTAGTTTTCTGGCTTGTTTGATGGACATGAATTGAATTTTGAATTTACCTAAGAGGTTATTAGTTTAGGATCACTTGGATAGGTCCAGTAGTGCAGATTTCAGAGTGTTCTTGAGTACGTGGGACTATTGTTTCCTTTTGGATTGTAATTATTTGAGGAGGTCTGATTGGTTGTTGTAGGATATGATATGATATGATATGATATCAATGATATGGAACAGAGGGACGACAGACAATGATCCTACTAGGCCAGGTGTCATTCAGATCGCGCAAGTGCGTGGGAAGGGGGCAGGGACAGTGCAGTACATGGGAAAGATAATAACAATAAGTAAATAAACGGCCAGCATGTGGCAAGTGCATGGGTAAGTGCGGGCATCATGTGTCAAGGGCTGGTAGGGGGACTGTAGGGATACAGAAACAGTCCCCAAGTGCGGGGGTTGCTAGGAGGCCAGTGCAGGTGTGTGACCCTGGCGGGGGAAGGACCTGGGCCAGAGATAAGAGAGTGTCCAGGTAGCCAGTTCAGTTCCGGTTACGGCCAGGGGGTCAGCAGAGGAGAGGAGGAGAAAAGGCAGAAGCAAAGAGAAAGGTTTTGAGGAGCTTCTGGAACCAGAGATGGTTCTCCTCAAGTTTACGGGAAGCAGGGAGGCTGTTCCAGAGGGAGGCACCAGCCGAAGTGAGAGATCTACCACCAACTCGTTGCTTGGAGAAGCGACTGACCCTGAGGGAGTTGGAGGCGGATGAGCAAAGAGCTCTAGAAGGAAGATATTTAGGAAGAGAGATTTAATGTTATTGAGGCCCCAGGCCCCAGAAAGCCTTGTGAACGATGCAGAGGGTTTTGAACTTAATCATCGCAGCCACTGCGAGCCAGTGCAAAGATTTCAGTCCTGGAGAGATACGATCCCTGGGCTTGAGGCCAAAGACAAGTCTTGCAGTCCTGTTCTGGATAAGTTGCAGAGGGCGGAGAGTAGAAGCAGGCAGATTTAGAATGAGGCTGTTACAATAGTCCAGCCTAGAGAGAACCAGAACTCTGGAGACAGTGAGCTTCTGGGGGAAGGAGAGGAAAGGATGAATACCTCTGAGGAGGTGCAGCTGGTAGTGTGACTTCTTAGAGACGTCAGAGATGTGAGGAGAGAAGGAGAGTGTGGAGTCAAAGATGACCCTGAGGTTTTTAGCCTCCCAGGTGGGAGCAGGAAGTCTTACTGGCATTAAGGCCGAGGTCATTGGCAGCACACCACTCCTGGATAGCAGACAGACAGTCAGAGATGAGCGACGGAGAGGAGGAGGCCGATGGTAGCCTGAAAATGAGCTGGGTGTCATCCGCATAGCACTGAAAGTTGGCGCATAGAGCGGCGATGCAGTGGGAAAGGAGTAGTTGGGTGATCTGGGAAGGATGATAGAATATTAAACGACTGTACCAAATTGTAGGTCTAGATGAGAAGGGAGTTGATGAGGTGGGCAGCTGAATACCATAGCTACAGATTAACTGAAGACAGTATACTTTAGTGTGAGTGAGGTCCTTCTTGCGGTTTTTGGAATTACCAGGAATTGAATAATAGAGATATTTCTTGTTTAATCATACCCAACATTTCAGTTTCAGAGCGCCTGGTGACAAGTGTTACAAAATACCATCATTATAGTGCACATGTCGGTACTCGGTTTATGACCTCAGAAGGATGATGGCATGAGTTGACCTTAAGGAGTATTACACTCTTGACCGAACAGCATGCCATATGTGGAGCTATCTGTTCCCTCATCATAGGTTTGTGAATTATTTGGGGCTGGGTTTGGAAGGCACATAGATCCAAAGTTTGAAGTCCCTGAAAAATAAGGATGGAGCTGAATTACTGGAATAGGGAGTAGATCTCTTTGTCACCTGGAGTAATGCATGCACTACTAATGTTAAGTTCACCAGCTATCGTATAAGGGTAGAAATATCATATTTAGATGTACTAATTACAAGCAAAAATAATATTTTAAGGACAAGGGTATACAGAAAACATACTGAAACGTTTACCATGTTATACTATGACAGTTATTATCCATTGAGTCTGAAAATTGACTTTCCTTACGGGCAGTTTCTTAGACTTTGACAAAAAACATTTCCTTCAAGAAGAGGAAACATTAAATGAAATATTATCCAAGAAAAGTAGTAGTTACATCCTTAAACAAGCAATCCATACTAACCATTTGAATTTGCACCAAATTAGGACGTGAGAGAGCCACATGCGTAGGCTGGGTTGTGTAACCACAGAATTCACTTTTAGACATAAAGAGAAAAAATGCATTTTTGAGAACTGGCAACTATTGAGGGATAGTACCAAATCCATAGAGTCTCCTTATTCACCTTTAAAAGAAACAAACATCTCCATCACAGATTGGTTCAAGCATATAAACACTCTACAACAAGATCACTAACACAGATTTGGCGTCCATCCCCATTTGGGGCCACTATCCCTGCGGAAACTGTGGAGGTTTTCATTTGAATGTCTGCGGCAAATTGAAATAGAGAGATGTTTCCTCTTGATCATTTAATGTATTTCTCATAAGTGATTGTGTGGGCGCTAATATATGGACATGACAACCATAAAAGTCTTTGTGAGATTAAGTGAATATTGTTCATAAATAAGAGGAGGTACAATCCCATCCAAAATGGCACAGCACTTGCAATCTAAACAATCAAATGCATTGGAATCTCATTGAAAAAGTAAATGTACCATATAGAGGTGTAGACTTTGACCGGATACTAAAACTATGCGAACAATATTGGATTAAGACTCTTAATTCAATATGAGAAGTTCTGAATAAAAGGGGAAGACATGCGCATTATTGTGAAGACATGCATGATTTCAGTCAAGAATTGCATTGTGTATGTTATGATTGCTGTCTATATAATGTGTGATGATGTACGTTTGTTCACTATAGTAAACTAGTCTGTGAAATCACAACTTTATAATGTGTGATGATGTGCGGTTGTTCACTATAGTAAACTAGTCTGTGAACTCACAAAGACCTGCAAAGCTTGCAGATAATCAGGGGAACGTATCTGAAATGTACCAATCAAAACAACCAGGGCACAGGCGTTTGGGCAGCAAGATCCCTGCAAAGCAGTTAGCAAAGCCAAGAGGATGCATAACACCACAGAGCGAGTATGTCTACTAGTCTGAATCCAAGATGGTTCTAATGACAAGCTACAACTATAAAGCTGCATTTCAACCAGTTTAAATTGGTCCCATAATTAACCAATGCAGGTGCTGATTGCAAAAAAGTCTAAGATCAAATCCATCCAATTATCTAATAACTGCAGCAACATACATACTAAAGTGATATTACAGTGTAAACTACTTACAAATCCCAGCATGAATATTCACCCTGGATTTCCTTTTAGCCCATGGTCTGGCAAAATACAGACTTATTTTAATGATAACAGCTTAATGAAGAGGTGGATCTACACAGTAGTATTACATCTCTGGTTGGTCATACATGTCCCTCCTATAACATAGGTATTATATAATAGCTTCTCAGGTTTCTATGTCCAGGGCAAAGGAGAAGAAAGTGCATCACGGTTTCTTTTCAGAAATTGCATACTGGGCAAGGATCCTCAATATCATTAATCCAATTGGTGACTACACTAGCAATGTATACCAAAACAGAATTTCATTTATAGTGCTCTATTGTATGGATTAGTAATCAAGTCAAGGTATCTTTCTCTCCACAATACAGACTTCGGTGCCCAGTATTCTCTTGCCAGCAAAGATCCAGTGGAAGAGCTCAGCCACTGATCAATTCATCAAAAGCATTTTAATCAACATTTTATTCCTTGATTAATGAGTGCAGTATTAGACCACAAATGGACCAAATCCAGGGAGACCAGTATGGAGTGTATATTTGAGCACCATGGTATTGATGCCCCCCTCCTCCAAGCTGTGCTAGCAGATCCTCAAAGGCTTCCGAGTAGTTTGCTAAATAGGGGGAGGACCAAAGGTGGACCCAGTCCAAGATTGGCTTTTATGATATTTCCTCCACAAAACACCTGTGGCTAAGATCAGTCAGCAGAATATGCTTCTCATTGTTCAATGGGAGCCGTATTCCTCTCTTGAATAATTTTATTCAGGTATTGCCAATTTTGAATGACGCTGGTAACCTCATATCGCTGAGCCATAAATGGGCGTCGTTTTTTTTTTTATAGGTTATAGGCATCCAACGCCGGTGGAAAAAGCACAGCCCCTACAACTGGAAAAAACACAATGTTGCATGGACCCTTTATTGAGTCTTAAATCAGCCTTGTCAAATTGCCTTGTTCACCTTCAATTGCTTTGAAAGTCGATACAGAGATAACTAAATGTATCCACTTGTTCAGTGAGGATCCCCTCAATTTCCAGGGACACACTTGTGCTTCTGTGTCTTTTAGTTGAATAGAAAACCATACTTTTCATCTATGTGGATTTCTAGGCCAAGTTCTTTACAGCTCTCTCAAAAAGTGTTCAGTTGAGTCTTGAGGCTGATATGGTCAATTATATGATGACGGCATCATCTATGTAAAGATGGATGGGCACCTTTACTTGGCCCAATGTCAGGGCATCTGTATGCAGCATACAAAGTTTTTATTGACAAATTTATCCATCAGGATGCAAAAGAGGGTTGGGGTTAGTACACACCCCTGTCTAACCCCCCTGTTAATATTGATTGGATCTGTGACATTCCCCTCCAGATTCCACCGTACAACTGCCCTGTTACATCTATATAGACAAAAGATAGCCCTGTGAAGTGCCAGGGGGATAGTTGCCTCCAGCAATGATTTCCATAGTTTAATTCTAGGGACCCAGTCAAAGGCCACCTTTGGATCAATAAATACAGCGTAGATATTCATATTGCTAAGAATTGCATACTTTTGTAGGATAACGAACAGACAGAAACCCGGGTCCATTGTGCTAAGACCTTGCTGGAATCCGGCTTGATGATGCTTAATAATATTCCCATTCGCAACCCAAGCTAAAAGGTGTTGTAAAACAAGTTTTGCTAACATTTCCCCACCCAAATTCAGGAGGGAAATTAGGCAAAATTTGAGGGATTTTCTATGTTGCCCTTTTTGTAGATCGGAATTCTGACAAAGACCAAGACACATGAGTTCTAAATTGGGAGGTGATAGCATTAAACAGACAGTGTAATATTGGAGGTCAAATATACATTTATGACTTGAATAAGTCAACCAGTATTTTATTAGACCTGGTGCTTTGCCACTTTTCTATTTGATAATTTTCTTTCTAGCTCCTTAAGGGTGAATTTCAATGCATATTGACGATAACAATCAATTGATCTTTATTTGTCTCTCGTCCATAAAGTGTGAATCAAGGCAACAATAAATACAAGAGCAGCCAATAAAACATACAGCACAGTGATATTAATCAAGCACACTAATAGGTACAGGATGATTTTCCTTAAAACTTAAAATACATTGGAATGTTATACAACACTTTCACGAATCTCTCAATCCCAACAATACCTATACAGTGGTCCACATGTCTGGCTTCAAACTAACCATGATAGACAGCTTAAGATAGAATCATATTATTTCCTACAGACCTCCAGTGTACAAGTACTTGAAGTACTAGTACAATTCGTATTTTCGACAAATAAAGTTTTCATCGACATACATGAGTCCTAGTAAGATTTCCATAAACAGATAAAAAGTGCTAGTGATCTAGAGCATACAAACTTCCTCTTATAAAAGTAATTTTGCTAACAAATGAATACCCCTTAGTAAAGTGCTCATGTTCGATAACATACAAGCTACATCATAAAAAGGAAACTTTTAAAATTTCTTTAAAATGAGTAGGCCCGCTATTAGTGTTGTCACTGGTTAGTGAATTCCTAGGCATAGGCTATAGATGATTACTGCTGTATTGTAAAGGCCCAAGATAGTCTTCCTTGCCAATAGTTTATATAATCTTAGATGACACCATCCAGTGTCTCATTCTCTTATTCCACACTTTGGATAAAAATCGGCCCACATTTTTCATTACATCCTAATCACTTGTAGATTTAGACAGTCTTGAGGCATGTCCAACATTCCTTGTTCCATTTGCAATAAATAAGGGTTTCAAATAAAGGATTATTAATGCTTTATAAAGAGGACAGCAATTTAAAGTGTACCATTTATTCCTCATGCACAGGATATGGACAGAGATAGAAATACAAGGGTCTGTTCCTTTTCCACCTGGCTGTGAATACACTGAGGGGTAAAATCCCAAGCTATAATTTAAGAAGGAGGATCCAATCCTTTACCTCCAACCTAATGAAATATTTCTCGCAACCAAATATACTCTATACTACCCAGTATTCATTGATTAATCAGCTGCCTTTGCTGTTGCACAATTTAATATTACTCACTGTTTCTTTATATGCGTTTCTAAGGGGTTTTTGGCCCAAAGGCCCTGACAGCAAGGGTTATCCCAAAATTCTGACAGGTGTAAAGGATGCAGCATGGTTTTGATATACTTAAACCAGGGGGAATTGCTGACACCGGCTGAAGATAAAAGATCTTTAATTGAGTCATAATACATTTTTAGAAATTCAGAGTTCTAGATCTTGATCCAGTATAGAAGAGATGTTAGCCTTATTTTTTGGACTATGCCATCTATCCCCAGTTGAGCCCCGACTGCCAACGAAGGTGCACTGTATGGTAGCCCCAGTAGACATTTTCAAAATCTTATTTTCTTTGACCTCAATGCTATTTAGGTTTGTATGGCCCCATATGTCTGCCCCATATAGAGCGGCAATAACTACCTGTGTGCTATAGACTTCTGTGGCACCCAATATTACTCTGCTGTTAAACATTTTTGAGAGGGAGAGCATTACCTCCCCTTTACAACTTAGAATGGAACAACTTTAGTCAGTTTGTGACTTACAGTACATATAAGCATTGATTTGGATGCCAAGGTAGTCACATTCCTTCCCTATGTCAACCATTAAACCATGAATATTGACCTTAGGGCAGTAACACTTCATATGTCTCCACGGATTACATACCACGATCGTAGTTTTACACACAGTCAGCTTTAAGTCCTTATCCTTTGCCAGTGTATTAAAGGTTACTCATTTGCGCTGGAGGCCCACTGGAGTTTTAGACAAGCAAAGAAAAGAATTGCTAGTCTCAGGACTGGGGCATCCACGTCAAGATTGTCGATAGTTGTAATCTGGTCATTTATATACATAGAAAATAACAGGGAGGCCAAAACGCACACCTGTCTAACTCCCACGTTGATCTCAAAAGAGAAGTTTATCCGATACAATGGCCTGTTCTAACTCTTGCAAAGTTATCGGTACACAAAAGCCTAATTGTAATTTTCAGGACATCAGGAATTCCCAGAGTTTCCAATAATAGCCACAGTTAAGGTTGAAGTCGAAAGCTGTCTGAAGATCTACGAATGCTATGTAAACATTTTTTTTTTTATTACAACAAATGTATGCAAAATCCTTTGAAGATTAAGAACTGGGTCAGTAGTTGATATCCTCTTTCTGAACCCAGCAAGTAGCCGAGTGAAGTTATGGATAAGGCACCATTCTTCCAGCCTAATCTGTAACACTTTGGCAAATATTTTTCCTAGTGAGTTGAATAGTGAGATAGGGGGATCATATTGTGGTACATTTTGTAGTTCCTTCTTGTAAATTGGGATTTAAAAAATCACCTTGCCAAATATGAGGCAGAGTATTGGCAGGTATCAATACATTAAAGAGTTTGGTCAAGAAGCGGATACAAATAGAGTGCTTTTCCCTAAAGACATCGGTGGGTGTGAAATCTGTCACCAGTGCCATTCCAGCACTTTGGGCACTCAATGCCATTTCCACTATCATGGGTGAGAACAAGTTAATATAATCCTCAGTACTCTCTACATCGAAATGGTTGGGGTTGGTCGGCGGATCCCCACCTGATTCCCCTTTATATGAAGTAGCATAATAAACAATCCATTGTTGTTCGGCAATATCAATATTATTGATATGACCACTATCACCGTCCCCCCTTCTGGCCTTCTTGCTAGCTGCCAATACCCTTTTCTGTTTTTTGATTGGCAAGCTCTATTCAGATTGCTGCACGGTTGTCTTAAATACTTCTCTTTTTTCCGAAGTAATAGGTCTTTGTAAACTATTCTTAAATGGTTTACAGTATGCATATCCCTCCCCATAGACCTTTTTATTTCATTAAGCAGAGCCTTTTTAGCTGCTCTGCACTCACTGTCATACAAGGTCTTGTTGTTTATTCATGGATGCATGCCTGCAAATGGTTAGTTCGCTCTGTGGGTAACTACCAGCTGGATTACTTCTACCAACCTCTCATGGAAATTGATTGGATTAGACTGAATGATGCTGTTAAAGTATTCAAGCAGTAGGGGTAGCATATCATTTTTATAAAAGTGGTATATCCCGGGACACATTCAAATTGGACCATTGGACCTTTGTAATTGGCATGTCACCATTAAACTCATTCAGAGCTCTGTTGTTATTTGGTTTTGTTAGAGTCATGATCCCTTTCTACCCTTTCCTCCACCCTAAAATTGGTGATGTATCTCCATGCAATTGCCTCTACTAGGATATAATCGATTAGGGAAGATTTTCAATTTTATCTGTAGGTCACACCTGCCAGTGAATTCCTGGCTAGTCTACCATTACAGGCCCTACACACACCACGTATAACAATGTTGCCATTTATTCAGCATAGCAGTAAGGTGCAAGGGGGAACTAGCAGAGCACAGGGGTATTCCCCAGGATTTATCCGACTCAAGCATTAAGTTGTCTGAGACTATAGAGGGGTTAAGTTGCATGTTAAAATCTTCAGCAATCAACATGAAATCCTCATGATTGTTATGGTTATCAACCAATGTCAGAAAATTACTCTCATATTTTGTGATTTCGGTTTGGTCAGGTCTCTGATATCACATGACCATGACTCAGATGACATCCCAGGAAGAGACAGCATAGATAATAAAAATATCAATAAAAGAACAAATAGTCACTGAAGCAGACAAAAGAATATTCTATACCAACTTTTGAAATGATTTGACAAAATATAATGCGTTTCATTGACAAGGTACATTTTTAATGGCTTTGCAGTTAAGTATCTGTAATAGGTCAGAATCAGGACTCGGACAACATAACATTCTTTTAGAGATTTCATTCTGGCTAAGTACAAACAATCTTTCCCTAACTCTGCAGGCTCAATCCCTATTCCTCAAAAGAAAGTCTGAAAGGTGCTTGTTAGGACGTCTCTAACACAATGGGCCTCATTACGAGTTTGGAGGTAGCCATGCCCTTAATAAGGGCATGGCTGCCTCCAGACTCGGGTCTGAGTCCGTGGTCCCTGAATGGGGAAATACCAGGCCATTCCAACCTTGGAGGGCCCGGTATTTCCTCATTCAGGGAACACATCCCCATTCCCATTTGAGCCCCCATAGGGCTCAATGGGAATGGGGTGGGAGCTAACAACGGGCCCGTTAAAAACGGGCCCGTTGTTAGCTCCCTGGTCCCCTTGTGGGACCCGCAAAGGACATCTGGTCTGACCAGACGTCCAGAGCGGGTCCCGCAAGGGAAACTTGTAATAGGGTGGAATGGGTTTAAAGGCACCGGCACCTTTACCGGCGCCGTTAAACCAATTCTGCCTGCCTCGTAATGAGGCGCAATAAGTCCTTTGCCCAGAATCCTATTCTTACCTGTTCACTTTCCCCATCTCCATAAGAAAATATCCTAAACAATAAAAACAAGAAAGGAAAACTATGTTAGTGATGGCTGCTGATTTCTGACCCTGCCCTGTCCCTTTTAGAACAGGCCTTTGCCCATAGTTCAAGTAAACAAAAAGGCAGTTCTAAGTTTACTGGTTCCAGTCCAGATCTCTCTCTGTGTATTGCCACTCTGGGATTCTTGCAGTCTCTCTCCCCTCTTTGGGGGTCTCAGGCTCTCCCCACTCTGGGGCTCTTTCACTCTCTATTCTGGGGTGTTCCCACTCCACACTCTAGGGTGCTGTTTTCTCTTGCTCCTCACTCTGGAGGCAGACGAAATAGAACCCCACACTCTGGGATTCCATTCCTCCTCACTGCCAACTCTGCAATTTCAATCTTTCCCTCTCTCCCTTCTGGGATTTCAAGCTTTCCCTTTCCCCGCTCTAGTGTTTGGTTTCTTCTCACTCCCCACTCTAGGGTTTCAAGCTTTCTCTTTCCGCTCTGAGCTTCGTTTTTTTCTCCCTCCCCATGCTGTGATTTCGACCTTTGTTTTCCCCACCCTACAGTTGGTTTCTTCTCACTCACCACTCTAGGGTTTCAAGCTTTCTCTCTCACCACCCTGGGGTTAGGTTTCTTGTCACTCACCAATCTAGGGTTTCATGCTTTCTCATTTGCTGCTCTGGGGTTTGAATTCCTCTCACTCCCCACTCTGGGGTTTCAAGCTTTCTCTTTCTGTGTTCTCGATTTCATCTCCTCTCTCATTCACTCGATTGCCTGCATCCCTCTGTCATTGAGTGGCTGCATACCTGGCTTCCGGTGGTGGTGCTCCTCAGGAGGGCTGTCGAGCTTCTCCTGCTTCTCTGCTGGTGCAAAGCCACTTACGTAACTCTTCCACTGGGTGCCATGGCACTCTCCTTGGGCTTCTCTCTCGCTTCTTGGCAGCCTCTCAGTGCTATTCCCAACAGGCGTCTGCTGTGGGCCATTGAGCAACCGCATACCAGATGTCCTGCTGCAGTGTTCTTCGGGAGAGCCATCCAGTTTTTCCTCCTCTTGCGCCAATGCAGAGGCGCTTCCACTACTCTTCCACTACTTGTCACATCACTATTTCTGCTGTGCCATGCTTCACTCTCCTGCAGCGTGTGCCCACTCAGCATGCCAACACTAGTGGTTGCTCTTTCTTCCCAGCCACTTCTCCTTTGACCTGTATTGTTTGGTTAAAATCCATGTGGCCAGCTCCTCCATGATTGGTCGTCTCATGGACCCTCCTCCAGGGGGGCTGTTCACTCATCTGTCCTGATTCTTTGTGGGAGATTGGGGATGTCTAGGGTCAGAAGCCAAGTCAGCCATGATAAAAGGGAGTTAACGGTTATTACAAAACCTAGTCCTTGCACACCCTATATAAGTGTTTGTAAGAGGAAGGGAGAGATGATAACTTCTACCCCTATTAGGGTCTCTGTTCCCTAAAGGGGAGTCAACTCCATAGGGATCGTGTTTACCCTGTTCCATGGGTTAAGTATAGCAGTCTCACCTCTCTAGTCCCAAAGAGGTTCGGCTCCCCCTTTGGGAGAGGTGACAATCTCCCTGGATTCGTAACATATCATGTAAGGATGAGAAAAACAAACTAAATTAACTAATGCAAAGAGTTTCTGTGTATACACAGCCATTTTGGATGAAGCTTGTAGCAACTATGAACTCATATCATGGTATTCTGTAAGGGAATGATAGACACAATTTGACTTTTAACAGATATGATAGATTGAGTTAAAATGTGTTGATAGGCCTACTCTTTATTCGATTATTATTATCTGTACAAATTGAAGAAAGCTTTTTCACTGTACACATAACCTCAAAATGGTTGACTGAGTTAGATTAAACCTAAATTGTATTTTTATGCAGAGCTGTCTTGACACCAGAATGCAAGTGTTACTTGTATTGAAAACAGGCAATTATAAATCACTGTGACTAAACTAGTAAACACGAGATTCATTGGCACAGCTGTGTATACCCAGGCCAAGTGTTTGTCTGTAAAATACAAGAAAAATAGGCTATATACATTATACATTCAGGATTTCTATTGCCCTATTATTTAACTTTTAGCTGGATGGCCTACGTGGGATGACATTAATGAATGCATGGCCAGCCAGTTATAACAACTTCAAATAACAGAGTCTTCAAACAGACCTTGACCTCGTACCTGTCGGAGCCATAAGGCCTGGTGTTGGTTTCATTGAAAGGAGCTAATTGAAAGGGCATATTGTTTGTGAACGCAGACATTGCCTGTTGACATTAAGATCTGCAACGTATGATATTGTGTGCAGCATTAGAAAATGTTTGTTTTAAAGCGACAAATAATAAAATACATTATTAGCTCTCCTTTTGAAATCCTTTGTCCGATTTAGAAACCAAAAATAGATTTGAATTCAGCAGATTGGTCCCAGTCACAACATAAAAGAAGGATATAGTAAAGTGTATTAAATATTGATAAATATACATATTTAATTAACTCAATTGTGCATAAGTTCAGAAGTGTCATGCAATTCTGAATATATAATTTTTGTTAATGCCACAGGTCCATGCAAGGAATTATAAGGGAAAGACATAGTTCAGAGCAGTTTGATAATAACTGACATCTAATGCATCCCCTTATGGCAAAATAAAATACATTGGGCCCTTCGAAGCAAAGAGTAGGATCCTACTGTGTTTCAATAAGTGAAGGGAGCCTATCAAATACTCTGTTTAATTCACACTTGCTGTGTTTAAATGATGCTGCATGGGTCGAGTATGCTGGGAATTTAACTTAAACATGAAGGAAAAACAGAGAAAAGGCAGCAATGGAAGAGATCCTGCCCGGCAGGAGAAAGGTGTATTGGGGTTCCAACTGGAAGTAGCTTATGGAAATTCTCCTTAAGAAGGCCTTTTCTAGAGGGAGCTAAATGCAGAGGACTTTCCCAAGAAAGGACCATATTGCCTGAGAGGGATTTGGGAGGAACCGGACTAAAAGGAAGATCGTGCCTGGTGGCAATCCCTGAAGCTGGTTGATGTCCCTACCTGTCCTCAGCCTTTGAAAGACAACCCAGAATTGAGAACAAAAATAATTGTCCCAAGAACTAATTAAATACCAGGTAGAAATGTAAAGCATTTGGGGGTATCCTGTTTACAAGCTAAGTTACAGAAGGGGGGACTGGGCCTGTAAATTACAATTTGGGGAAGTACATTACACTATCGCACCCTCGAATCTGTAAATGTTCCGGGGATATTAGCCTCAGATAGTACATCATTATCAATTTCCTGTCTTTTCACAGTAACACATTATATCTGTGTTTGTGAGTGCTGTGCACAGTGGATGTCTCACAGATGTGCAGGAATTAATACAATTCTTGACCAGTGAAAAACATAGTTTAGGTTAAAGAAAAACCTGAATATCACATAAAAGGAAAATACTGAATAGAGTTTTCAAGTCAAATGATCAATGTCATTTTTCAAGTAACATTGCAGAGAAATAGAAAGATTATACCATACGTGGATTCCTAATGCCAATTAAAATTATGTTGTATCTTCTCTACATATACATTTTATGCTTGTGTGACATTGTAACATGTGAAGTTGTTATTAAGTGAAATATCAGTAATGTATATCTTTATTGTTAGACATCGTAGGTTGCTGGTTTATTTTGCAAAATGTTTGATAGAGTTATTTTTCACATAAAAGTAAACTGTTTCTTCTGAGTGATGTGTTTAAAACAGATAATTCATTCGATATGAAACCGATGAGGTAAGGAAATGGGGATTTTACTTGTATGTTATACCGGTTAAGAGTCTGCCTTTCTGTCTGCTTCTAGCACCCTGGCCAGAGGATAGCCAGAGAAGAAGAAAGGGAGTGTGTTTCTGATCTGCAGCAACAACGGAGGATAGTTATTGTGTGAAATTACTTGAAAATCATGTGTGCGAAGAAGATTGTTCTGGTCATAGAAAGGTCACCCTAAACAGTAATATTGACAAACGGCAGTGGCTCCCTAGTTGCTGTTGCACTCCTGGAATACAGAATGCTTTCGTAACTTTCTGTCCACTCATTATAAGACTAATTTTATATTAAAGGCATGGTCTAGTAAAAAATGTTATTGTCCCAACGGGTCGGCCATGTTTTTTTAAGCCTAAGTGGCTCGATTTTAGAAAACTTTCCTATGGACCTTACCCGAGTTTTCGTCCATTAAACGCATGCGAAAACAAGCACCAGGGAGCCGCCATTTTCTGATAATCCTATCTTTTCCCCGATCGCCCTGGCTGACCTGCTTTTGCGGCACTAAATCAATTCCCCCGCCCCTGAGCCTGTCATCAGCAGACTCGTACCGCCCATTTCCCAACGCCAAAGCAGGTCTCGTGTCAACATTCGCTGCGCTTCAGCTAATGACGTGTCGCCATGGAAATGGCAGGACGCCTCTCTCCTCAATAAGTATAAACAGACCGTTTCACAACACACAGCAGCCGATTTTCGATTCCATTCCTCTCTCTGTGTTACTTTGAGTATTCTGTGACTCGTTTCAGTGCTCTGGTCAGCTACCTTCGCCGCTTGTAGCCCGTGTGAACAGATACCAGTACCACCGCTATCAATTATTTTAGTTTGTTTAACACACAATGGCTACAATAATGCCCTACATGTACGAGCCCGAGTATACCGAGGAGGAACTACTGGAAAGGGAAGCACGCGAAAACGATGGGGATTCGGACGGCAGTTGACAGGACGAATCAACAGATGAAGAGCCTGGGCCTAGTCGAATGGACGGCGTCTCCACCTGGTGCACATGCAATCGGTGCGAGCTAATGCCAACTGAGGACGAGAACTGCTGCTGCCGAGAAAACTGGGGATGCCTGGCCTACATTTCAGAAGGCGAGCCACGACCGCAATGCATCACCGAGCTGCCAGACTTCAGGGCAGCCTGCCTCACACGGGCCGTGTTGAGAATAATGATGGTGCTTATGCACGAACTTCGAGCAATTGTTCGTCCTCGTAATCCGAGTAACGAGTAAGTATACTCTGCTTGTCATGCCACTCCTATTTCATGTTCTTCTACTATATCCAAAATTACATCTACATATCATTGTAACGCATGTAAGTCATTCAATAGTGTGCATTGTCTAGATAGCATTTGTCCGTGTAAAATGCCATTAGTTACAAGAATTGTCATTGACAACAAACGTTTATTAAATTTATCTGGGTCATTTAAAAACATTCCTTTTTACAGGTGGTACAGGCTGGTGGCCTATCGTTCCTTTACATGGTGGCTTCACGGGAGGCTTGGACACCGCGTTCGAAGAGTGATACCCGCCTGTGCCGTTCGTGCCATTAGAGAAACGTTCCCGAGTGACAGCGGTCAGTACAGGGGATTTTCTCTTGCTGTGCTGCAACCTGACCTCTATAATTTTTAAAGTCTTGTATTTTTGTGTCATGAAAATAAGATACAAAATAAAACACCACATATATTTTAACAACGTTTGTCTCGATTTTTTAAATGAATCAAGTGTGTCTCCATTCAAGGATGGACGTCAGACATCTGTGCTCCGAATGGATGAAGGTCTGGTTGCTGTGAAGCATGGTGGTCACTATCTATCTAAGCTAACATAACATATTCTCGATAATGCATGCACTAAATAACACTTTTTCAAAGTCTTTCAGTAGGTTATGTCTCTATAAAAGTCACACATATATCTATACTAACAATTACCATTGGATTATACAGGCCTTAGGGTCTTGACCACTATAATACACCGGTTGAAGTGTGGGTCTGTGCTCACAAGAATCTCCGGTATGTGGCATTTGTTATTGATAAGCAACGATATACTATCATTGATATAAAGGCAATATACTGTATATTGATATGAAGGCGGTTCGCGCCGGTGGATGTGCGCTGGCATGGGGGGCTGTGACGGGCGCAAACGGCCAAGGTGCCAAACTACATGTACACTTCTTAAGGTGTCCCACGCCAAGGGGCCATCGGTCACATGGCCTCCTCAGACCCCGTGTCTCCAGGCAGGCCTCCCCTGAGGCAGGCCGCCCCCCTGCAATCCACATAAGTGTGTCTCCATTCAGCAGTCTTCCTGTGCCTTATCTGCACGCCCCAGGGCCATCCATCCCACCCCCCTCTATCAAAGGCGGTTCACACCCGGGGATGAGCGCTGGCATGGGGGGCTGTCAGGGGCGTGAAAGGCCAAGGTGCCAAACTGCATGTACACTTCAAAAGGTGTCCCACGCCAAGGGGCCATCGGTCACATGGCCTCCTCAGACCCCGTGTCTCCAGGCAGGCCTCCCCTGAGGCAGGCCGCCCCCCTGCAATCCACATAAGTGTGTCTCCATTCAGCAGTCTTCCTGTGCCTTATCTGCACGCCCCAGGGCCATCCATCCCACCCCCCTCTATCAAAGGCTGTTCACACCCGGGGATGAGCGCTGGCATGGGGGCTGTCAGGGGTGCGAAAGGCCAAGGTGCTAAACTGCATGTACACTTCAAAAGGTGTCCCACGCCAAGGGGCCATCGGTCACATGGCCTCCTCAGACCCCGTGTCTCCAGGCAGGCCTCCCCTGAGGCAGGCCGCCCCCCTAATACCACGACATACATACGTCATTCATTCACAAACACACCCCAGTTTCTAATACTTTAAAAACCACTCGATATGTCTCATGAGAACATCTTTGTGCTTTGCAAGTCAACTCTTGAAGGTGCTACCTGGGAACCACTGAGATCTATGCTAATTTGCTCGTCGTCGTGCTATCGGTGAACTTCTGTGGCCGTTTCGAGCATACCCATCAGTGCGCTACCTGTGGCCATCCACCTATTCTCCCGCAACATACTGCTCTGCTTGCTGAATCCAACTGTTTGTTGGTCAAGGTAAGGCCATGTATCCTGGTCATATTTCGCAGATTTTTAAATTTCTATCTATTTTCGAGTAGAGTACACAATAGTGCTATGTTCATTGGTCTCATTGGTATTGTCTTGAGTTTCCATTGCTATGCTATCAATAGATCTATTTATTTTCATCTGTGACTATTGTGATTGAATTGCATCCTTCGGGGGTCCAGTCAATAATGTTAGCATGTTTCCTTCTCGTGCAAGACAGAACATCCAAGGGACGAGTCACATGTTCAGATTTCAGTCACATCAATTATACATTTTTGCAACTTATGCAAATACTAAGCAGCACATAATGAACTGGTATAGTTCCTGCGACCAAAACAAGCCTTGCATTGATCATTGTATGATTCATTTACTTTTGTATCAAATCTTTACTCTTGAAGATTGTATAATAATGTCGATATTTACTTTTCAGATTTATCAACAATGCCTGCCTGTTCGATTAGCGGTTGCCCTTCGAAGACCCATGCGAAATCTGAAGGAACTACAATGCATGTATTCCCGAAAACTGTTGATCGAATAAGAGAATGGGTCAGACATTGCGGATATCCACTGGATGAGCTGGAAAGTAGAGTCAAACAAGTATTAGAGGACAAGAGGGGTGATCGATACCGCATCTGCAGCCGGCACTTTTCCTTGGACATGTACACAACTTCTTGGGTAACAAAGAAGAATAAACAGCGAACGACACGGAAACTGCGCGAAAACGCTATTCCCACTCTATTCGTCCACATTCCGCCACCGGTGAGTCAAGTGTCCGGATTTAGCTTTAGGCCTTGCGGTAGTGTGTAGCTGAATGGATTAATAGATATTGTAGGTGTTCTATCCCTTGTAATAATTTCGATATTGATATGAGTGTATAGTTTTTTGAATAATGATATTTATCAATATATTCTTTTTCGATTTCATAACCCACAAACGTAATGTATATATATATGGGGACAGGGAACTGTGCTGTATTGAGCATTTTTCAAGTATTCTGTCGGCTTACATGGCTATTTTTAATATTGGCATTTCATTATCAATCATTAATTGACCTTTACAACTTCTTGACTATCCCTTGAATCTGAAGCAAGAACATTCTACATCCTTGACGTGGTCGAAGTTATCAACCACTTCTAGCGCGTATCAGGTAATCTTAGTAGGCTAATCCGCTACATACTTGTTTTATGCATGTCAAGTAATAGTTTTATTCTATCGTGTAATTATTTTACCGAATGTTTGGTTACTGCTTTCCATTTAATATACACCTTAGTTATCGTCCACTGGTGTTTGTTTTCAGTTATAATTAGTGTTATCCATACTAATGCAAGTACTGTCTTTCAGGGAGATGCTGAAGCGTCCGCCACATCTACAACATTTCTAGATGTTTTTCAACATCAGGAGGTATGGATACTGACAGCTCCACCGAGCGTCATCATCAGAGCTGGAATTCTTGTTGTTTGATTGTTCTACACAATGTTTCATTCGTGGTTAGCCGTTGATATTGTAAGAGGATTCAATTCAACGCTACAGCTAAGTCACCGCCTAGTCTATAATACTGAATGAAAACCCTTATTGATATATCTTTAGGTCCAGTTCATGCGTTCTGGATGACTACCCCTATATAACACCCCTCTCTTGGAATCCCCCTGTCCCCACTGAGCCAAGAAGTAGTTCTGTTTTGCAAGTTTAAAAGGTTTATTTGATAATTTAAAATATATATATATATCACACTTTATAATAAATTAATAATTGAATAGCACACTTAATCTGATATGATAAAGATCAACAACGGAGAATCTGGCACTAACACGCTTCTTGATAATCACTAATGAGTTGACATGAAATGGATAAGGTAGCACACTGGTAAATAGGACAAAAGTATAATGTGGTAGAGGATGCTTTATGTAAGCTCAGGTGGATGCAATATTCAATGAATGCAGTACAGAAAATACTCAATATGATTTCAACCAAACAATGTAATCACTTTTCTCTGGCAATCCCCTCCCCCCCTTGATGCAAGGCAAGGAAATGGAAGGAAAACACACAGTTCTCAGAAATGCAATCAATGTAAATCAGTTCACCCCAGCAAGCTTACACTACAGAAAACAGATAGGAGTTTTGAAAACACAGGCAAAATGCTTTGATATGTGCTAGCAATGGATGAGAAATATGCTGGAAATGCTTTTAATTCCCTTTCAGAGGTTCAGGGTGAGTGGTATCTAGTTAATATTAGTCCAGGCTCACACTAGCAATGATGTAGGGATAGTTAGCAGGTTAAACGAATTTCTGGCAAATGGAAGGCAAGCAGCAGCAGTTTTTACATGTGAAGAAATTTGCAAATCGCGGTAAAATTGCTATTACAGAGGAATCACAAGGACTATCTCTATCGTTTTTGGTTCCTAGGAAAGCCTAGGATCTCAGCTTCAAAATGAAAGTTACTGCAAGTCTCTAGCACAAACGGTTGCGGAGATATGAGCGATTTTGTGAAGGTCGTTTTTCAGATTTGAAATTTTAAAGTTCAAAAAGACAAGTGCAGCTTGCAACTAGGAAATGACAAGTGACAGCTTTACAAATGACAGGTGACAGTTAGGAGGCAGTTCTACTTAGATTAAATAGATTGAATTATATTATTTTAACTAGGAGATTGGTTCTGCACAGTTTTCTAGGTACTCACACTATATTCTTGAGTGAAATGGGCCTCGCCATGGATCTGGTCAGGTTTTAAATTCGCCTCTGGTCTCTGCACTTCACAGTGATCTGGGTCAGCTCTCTCTGGTTCTCTGGTCTGGGTCTCTAGTTCTGGATAGATTGAAGTCTCTAGTTTGGCTCTCTGGAGGTTTGATGAATTTGAAGTCTGGATCTCTGGATGTTGTATGGTCCGGCAGAGTGCGTTGCAGCAAATGGAATTGAAGGTCCCTATCTGTCCTGTCTGTCTGCTTTTATGTGTTTAGAATGTGGGTGTGTTCTAGCATCACTGACCCTACCTCTCTCTCAGCTTCTAATTGGTCAAACTTCCATTTATCATTTGATTGGGGAATGAACTGTGAGTCAGAGGGATGTCATTTTATGGCTTGCAGATAGGACACTCCTCTGTCAGATTGCACATATTCTATATTTGATAATAAAAGACATATTTCACAGTTACACAGTTGCTTGAAATTACATATACATGGTGTGGCTGAATTTAGCCATGTCTCTGTCCAAATCTGCTGTTTCTAAGAGCTTGCATTCAGAAATGGCACATAATTGACTTTTTAACTGATTTTTCAATTTCTGACATTGACCCAACTTTACATACATGTGCGCAGGGAGTATGGACATTAACTGATGAAGTTTCAGATTTTTAACATGCATACATTTAGAGTAATATCCACTTTTCCGCTAAAACCCCCCTGAACATACCACCGGTTCTAAAAACCTCTTAAAATGTGGGCAGAAAAATCACAAGAATTATGGTATCATTTATAAAATTTTCACATGTCCGCTCTATGAATGATCCATCTTTTTAAAGTTATATTCTGGCTCCAAAGGGGTGTGGTTTCCTCTCAGCACAAGGTAGAAATACTGGTTTATCCAGTTCTGCCAAGCCAGCTTGCTCTCACAGGCAGTGCCCCTCCCCTTTCCTCAGGAGGAAGCCACTTTTTACGACCATTTACGACTCCTGCCAATAAAACCTTTGCCTGAGCCAGGACAGGGCTTTGTTCACTTTCCTGCAGAGCACAGGTAATTCAATTATCAGATAGATGGCATATCCTTAGTGTGAGCAGCAAAAGGGCAGCTAGGCCTGGGAACACAGCTGTGACTCAAGTTTCACTCCTGATGGGGGTAGTTGCCAGGCAAATTGGAATCTCTTTAAGCTGTCATTTCTGTTCCCCAGTTTCTGCATTCAAATAAAACTAAACATTTTCACATATGCAGCTAGAAGGCTGATTCTAAGTTTAAAACTATGACATTTAAACAGTTACAAAGGCATGTGACACCAAACATAGGTCACTCATTTCTTTTAAACATTTAGATTTGTAGTGTCTTTCAGTCCAAATTTACTTAAACTGCTGAAATCCACAGCTAAGCCAGTCTTGTTATAAACCTTCAAGTCACTTCAGAATATAACTTTACATTGTATCCACCTCTCAGTAAGTCTTTCTTTGGCTTGCCTTGGGTTCACTTATTCAGTTTTACACAAAAAAGTAAAATCTGGTGTTGTTTTAAAACGCCGGCTTTTGGATAGTGGTGAGTACTGGTACTGCACCCATTTTTGAGATTTAAGAAATGAATTCCCCACCATTCTAGGTTGCATTTGGCAATCAGCATTGCCATTCCCAATGGTTTCAGACTACTGTGCGGGTAGTCCAATGGTGGTTTTAAAGCGCTTTGAAGCTAACCGGCGCTACTGTTTTTCCTTTGGCAACCCATTTCCCTCATGGCAACCCGGCCTTTCATTCTCGCACTGGTGGGTGGCAAGTGAGGCAACCATTTCGGTGTGCGCACAAACTGCGCAGCTTTCCTGGATTTCGGCGCACATGTGGGTTTTCCGCCATCTTGAATTTTCTAAGCCCACAGCACCAAATGTTGTGGCATGATAGCTTTAACGTGGGTCAGGACACCCAACAAGCCCCCCCACGCGACTGCACTTTGAATTTGAGTCGATGGGGAGTCGCGTGCCCAAGTGTTTTGACCCACGCACCGGTCTGTCCGCATAATCTTCTTCCTCTTCTGTAGATGGCACAGTTCAGCATCTTCTTCTCCATCCGGTACTGATCGATCGGTTCTCCTCGCCAGTCCTGATGGGAGTATTGGGCGGTCCACTGGGCCCATTGGATCTTCGTTCCTGGTCTCCGGATCGCCCTCCTTGGCCCGTCTCCAGGTTTTCTTTCTCCTAGGACGACAAAGGAAGAGCGGAAATACCTACTCATAGACCTTTTTCCACCACTGTTGAGATAGTGGGGCAGCATATGCATTTCATCATAACGAAACATTACATTCTTATTTTGAAAAAAAAAACAGTATAACTAAGAGACAGTTTCATGCAAATCACAATATTTTAGAGACTAGATGTGGTATGTTTTATGATTGGAACTGAATTAGTCTGAGACAGTACCCGCTAGGATTCCAGAGGATTCCTCCAGTTGTTGCAGAGTGTGCCTGGGATGGCAACATTTCAACTGGTTTATGTGGACCCACTTGTCTTCTCCCTCTGCCAAAGGACCTTTGGGGATGTGGATTTTGTAGGCCACAGGGGAGATTTTGTCTATGATCTCGAATGGTCCCTTCCATGTAGGCAAAAATTTGCGCTGCTTGGCCTGGTTCCTTTGGAAGTTGTATAGATAGACCCGGTCCCCCACCTGATATTCCTTCCTGGAAGTTTTCAGGTCATAGTGGGTCTTCATGCTATCAGCTGATCTTTCTAGATTCCGCTGAGCATAAGCAAAAGCATGTTGGAGGTGTTTCCTTAAATTCTCCACATACTCATGAGTAGTGGAGGCATTTATCAGTGTCTGCTCTTGGGTCCTATAGAGCAAATGCTGAGGAAGCACCATCTTGCGCCCAGTCATCAACTCAAATGGTGACATTTTGGTTGCAGATGAAGGGGTAGATCTGATAGCCATTAGGACCAGAGGTAATCGGATATCCCAACTTGGCCCAGAATCTGCCACAAACTTCTTTAATATGCTCACAATGGTTCGGTTATATCTCTCTACTGCCCCAGAAGAAGCTGGCCGATAAGCAATATGCAACTTCCTTTTGACCCCCAGTATCTCCCACATCTTTGTCATTACTTCACTGGTGAAGTGGCTACCTCTGTCTGACTCAATCCTTTGAGGTAGACCAAAACGGGAAAAGATGTGGTTAATCATCAAGGCAGCTGCAGTTTCTGCCTTGCAATTTGGGGCTGGGAGACATTCCACCCACTTGGTAAACAAGCATGTCACAGTCAACATCTACTTATTCCCCCTAGCCGAGCGAATCACAGGGCCTACAAAGTCGATTTGTAAATCTGACCATGGCAGTGTCATCCCCCGCTTTTGTAAAGGTGCCCGGTGTGTGAGGGATGTCGGCTGAAATTGTGCACACACAAGACAACCCTTCAAATATTGGTTGAGGTCCTGGCCCATGTGTGGCCAGTATGCAACCTCTCTTAAGATTTCCAGTGTTGTGTGAAACCCCCTATGACCGGCGGTGGCCGCATCATGGGCGTGACTTAACATCAGGCTTCGGAATGAGGTAGGAACCACCCACTGATCGTGGCCAGCTTTGGATTTCCTTACCAGCAAACCGTCTTGGATCCGGAACATTTTTGGACATTTCATCAACACTCTTAGGTCCTCTTTCCCAATGTAATCGGTATCCGTCAGGGGAAAGTTCTCAGGGTCCTCAAGGTGCTGGTAAAATTTACCAATAATTGGATCCCCCTTCTGAGCGGTAATCAAATCAGCATCAGGGGTCTCCTTACTCCATTGTGCAATTGAAAGGTCGTTGTGAGCATTTGTCTGGGACCTAGTGATGGCAGTGACCTGGATTTCCCCCAACAGGGACTCAATCTCAATTAGATCCCCTTGGATGGCTCCGGTTTTGGCCAGCTGATCAGCTAAGTCATTTCCAGTTTTGTCTGGTCCCTCTACTTTGGAATGATCCTTAATCTTTTTCCAATAGATGGTCATCTCATTCGATGTGACCAGATCATCAATGTTTTGGATCAACTTCCCATGTTTCAAGGGTTTTTTGTTAGCACATAACATGCCTCTGGTTTTCCAATTAACCAGGTGCTCCACGAACCCGTTCCGTACATAATCCGAATCTGTGATTATGACCAGTTCGCGGAGTTGATGCTGGACAGCAGTGAGGATGGCTTGATGCACAGCCATCAATTCTGCCACCTGACTACTTCGGGGACCAATTTGGTATCCAGCGGAGGGTTCTGGGGACTCATTCACCCATGCATTCCCTACGCCAGCCACCAGTTCTTTCTCCCCGTTGTTGTCAACATGGTAAGAGCATCCATCCACATAGACAGTGGGCATTCCCTCACACTTGTCCTCTTCAAAGACTTTGTGGGGGGAATTAAGGTATGCCTCCATGTTGTCCTTTATTTTTAGACTTTCGTCCTCGAGACAGTTTTCTCTGGCACAATCATGCAAGTCAGCCAGACCTTGCGCGAGGGGACTCTTCTTGTTTTGGCCATATCTGACCTCCACAGGAAAGCCTTGCATTGACAGAATCCAGGAAGTAATTCGGGAATTACTCACATTTCCGGCCCGGATTCTGTCACTTTGGAGATATTGCAGAGGCTGGTGTGGAGTCTCCACTATGATGTGTTCCCCCTGGATAAACGGGCGGTAATTCTTCAATGCCCACACCGTTGCCAGGAGTGCCTTCTCACAATCGTTGAATTTTTCCTCCACAGAGGATAAAGTTTTGCTCGCATAGGAGATTACTTTATTGACCTTGTCATGCTTTTGGTATAATACGGCCGTCAAGCACGTATTAGAGAACCCTGTCTCCAGGAAGAACTCCTTGTTTCTGACAGGGTAAGCTAGGCAAGGCGCTTGTGAGAGGCTTCTTTTGAGTTGTTTTACTGCCTCGGCTTGTTCTGGACCCCATTCCCACTTGACCCCCCCCTTCAGGAGATGAATCAGGGGTCTGGTGATCTCTGCGTAGCCCTCAATGAACTTTCTGCTGTAATTAGTCAGTCCAAGGAGGCTCCTTAGTTCCCGCAGCGTTGTGGGGTCTTTCAGTTTCTGAAGTGCTTCCACTTTCTTTTCCTGGGGACAAAGACCCTGAGGAGTAATCTCATGCCCCAAGAAGTTAACACGGGTTTTACACCACTGTGCTTTCTGAAAGGAAAGTTTTGCTCCGGCGGCCCTCAACTGTGTCAGAACATAACGGATCTCCGCTATGTGTTCCTCAACAGTTGAGCTTTTGATGAGGACATCATCTACATAAGCCAGGTTACCCCTTGCACCCAAGTCGGGCATGGCCTTGTGTAGAAAAATGTTGAATTCATTGCCGGAGTTGAGGTATCCGAAGGGAGTCCGGGTCCATGTGTACTGCTGGCCCCCAAAGGTAAAAGCCAGCTTGTATTGGTCCTCCCTACTGACAGGCACGGTCCAGTATCCATTGGTCAGGTCTATTGCAGTGAATACCTGTGACCCCTGAATCTGGGCCAGACCTTGGTCAATGTAGGGCAGAGGCCATCGGGAAGTATGGACCCGTTTGTTGAGCTCCCTAAGGTCGGCGCAGAGTCTCCACTGGCCGTTTGGCTTCAATATTCCCAGCACCGGATTATTGAAGGTGCTGTGGACTGGACGGATTATTCCCCGGGACTCAAGGTTCTTAATTATTTCAGTAAGGGACTCCATTGATGCGAGAGGCAAGCGATATTGCTTCACAAACACAGGAGTCATGCCAGGGTCCGTGGGGATTGTTGTTGTGTGGATGTCAGTGCGACCACAGTCATATGAGTCTACCGCAAAGAGATCTTGGAAATCCAAGAATACTTGTTTCAACTTTTGCTTTTGTTCCAGAGTCACACAGGCATCAGCTAGGTTGACTCTCTCTTCCACCATCTGCCTGAAGCCTGGAAAGACTTCTGGTTTGGCTATCTCCGCGGCCTCCTCCAGCTGGGTGGAGAAGTCCCTGGTCAGAGTGCTGATTTGGACCGGAGGCTTCAGGTGGGCAAGGCAGCCTTCATGAACCTGGAAAATCGCCTCATCCCTCCTGAATTCACAAGTCACATCTTCCTTACCATAAGGGCAGGAAGTGTACACCAGGAAGTTCCCCCCATGCCGGGTAAAAATCCTGTCTGGTGTTGTATTGTCCTCACTGTCACTGTCAAAACAGTCCTTGGGGATTGGTCCTAACAGTTCATTTCTAAGATCAATGGAGAAATGTCGTTCATCAACCGCCATTCCAATAATGGTGCCTGCGGCTAGAGTAATACTCTTTAAGTCGCTGTTATCCACCTCTATTGGAATGGTGTCATGTTCTATGTTGACTAATGGTGTTGGGTTTACCCCCAACCCTTGCTGTTGGAGAGAAGCATTTAGATGTATGTAAGCATCAGGGTTTTTCAAATGTTGTCCTCTTTTAACTTTCACTTCCAGGGAGAATTGTCGGGTCCTTTCTGGGATGGTGACTTCCTCTTTAACCTGAATTTCGACTGCATAAGGTAGCAATTGAGCTGACCTAAATGCTTTTTCTGGATCAACAAAGCCCATGGGATTATCCGCTAATCGGGACCAAGCTTTGAAGTTTATTAGGTCCAAACTAATGGCAAAGCGATTGAGAATGTCACTGCCTAAGTAAAAGGCGGCAGGGACGTCTCGCACGACCCAACAATTGTGGACTATGCTCTTGTTGCCAATGGAGATTTTGAGCATACACCTGCTTGGCAGGAGATGTTTGGAATTAGGTGCTTCCAGGTCCATTTCCCACTTGTCTATCAGTTTGAAGGTGGGAATGGCTGGATCTTTTGGGAGTTGGCGAAACATGGCTTCACTGATGAAGCTCTTACCGTTGTTCACACACACTCGAGCGAGAACAGAGTCCTTCCCATCATTTAACTGAACCGGGATGAACAACTGCTCTCCAATTTGCTGAATATCAGCCAGGCTCTGAGCTGATTTCACATCTTTCTGGACTATAGGAGTGGGAGTTTCTGATTGTGGATTTGTAAAGAATTTCAGAGTGTTTCCTTCCAGTGTGGAATACCACCTTAAACTGGAAGGAAGGTTGATTTTCAGAAATAGAGAGGACCCCCCATCACCAGTCTGTTGTCCTACTGCTATTACTGTCACGTCTGGAATCTGGTTGTTCTGGAAGTGAAATTCTACTTGGTCAGATTTTTGTTCAACCATGTGGCATGTGCCGTTTAAGCTAACATGGTTGACACTCTGTTTTAATTTTATTGGTCGGCTAGTCTGGGTCCAGAGGACCTTGTTTACGCAATCTATTAGGGGTGACAACCTTCTCAGGAGGTCATTCCCTAGTAAACAAGGGGTGCCCTCTGGGGTCACAACTATGACCGGGTGTTTCAACTTGTGTCGCCCGATCTTAATGTCCAAGTCTGCAGTCCCCTCAACGGGAATTTCCTTCCCGTCAAAGTTCTGCAGTTGTCCAGGAAGAGAGGTGAGAGGAATTTGGTAATTCTCTCCCCTTCCTGCATTCAGTTCATCAAAGGCCCTTCTGGACAGAAGGGTAGCTTGAGATCCAGTGTCCACCAGTGCCAAAATTGTACCCTGCCCCTGTACTTGTACCGGGGCATAATATCTTCCCTCCTTCTCCTCAAGGGGGCACAGATAATGCACATTCTTGGACAACTGGTGGGCTAACTTTCTGGTTTTGGACATCGCAAGAGAAGAAATTTGGGCAGACTTCTGTGGAGAGCCTTGGGAATCTGAAAGAAAAAGTTGGCAACTGGAGATCAGAGCCATTGTGGGTTCCCCTGGCTCCGGTTCCGGGCCGCCCCCCCCTTTTTGGAGGCAGTCACCAGGATGGGTTTGAACCAGGGGATTTTCTTGCTGTTGGTTCTGGGATGAGATGGTGGGCGGCGGTAGCTCAGTCTCCACATCTCCCCAGTCTGGATTTGCATCCCTAGGGACATATTTTTCTTTGGGAGGAGTTCCCCCCTCTCTGAAGGAGAAGATCCTTTCCCCAGGATCCTCTGAGGATCCCTCTCCCTCAAATTGGAAGATCTGTACCTCCTCCTCAAACTGAGTCTGTTTGGGTCTTTTGTTTCTCCTACCCCCCCTCTGCTCCTTAGGAGGCAGACTTTCAGGGGCAAGAGATTTTGTTTCCGGTTCCTGGGTTTCCAGGGGCTGTTTACAGGTGAGGAAGGAAGCTTCCTCCAAGGCTTTACACCCCCCTTCCCTTTGTGCCTCCTCCCTGGGAACCGGTGAGTCGTCGGGGTGCTGCCCCCGTCATTGTTCTGGAGCACCAGGTCCAGAGTTGGGTACGTTCTGCGCCGGCACGCCCATCTGAGGGTTCTGCTGAGCCCTCAGTATGTGACCCAGATCCCGCGCCATGTTTTGAACCTGGCGCTCTAACTGGGAAACCCGCTCAGGCTGATACGGGGCCCTGTTTTCTCCCCTGGGCTGATCCCGGGAAGGGTAGCTGTCCCTTCTTTGGTAGTACCCCTGGTTGGGAAGATTTGGGTACCCCTCCACCCTTGGCCTCCCCTCTCCCGGATTCAGTGGTCTGGGCTCAGGGAATTGGGGAAAGAAGGATGGACGGTTTTGGGGCTGAAAGTCGGGTGGATATCTGGGGAAAAAGTTCTGCCCAGGGTTTGGTAAATTTCTGCTGTCCTGAGGGAAGTTTGGAGGGAAGTTCCCTGGGTTAGGTGCTTGGCTGGATCCCCCCCATTGGGCTGGAGGAGTCCACACATAACCCAGGATGGGTCGATTTCCCTTGTAACGGGGACTTACATAATCAGGAGAGCGAGGGACCCCATTTGTGGGGCTGCCTCCTTGGCTCCCTGTCTGTGACTGACCCGAGGACCTTCTGGGCCTAGCATTATTAGGTGCAGGTAGGTTTTTAGGCCCCCCCATCTCCAAATCCAAAACGGGGGTGACCTTTACCTCTGCCACCTTGGCAGCAGCAGGGGTGCTGTTGGCTTTGGGGTTTTTCTGGGCATTACCTTTGCTATCTACCGGTTTCTGCACCTCATAGATCCGGGTAGCCTGTTCAATGACCCAGTCTAAAGATCTTTTCTCCTGAAAATCCCTCACGAGCTGGGTCATGATATATTTGGGCAAGGCATGGAAAAACGTATTAATAAATTCCCTGCTATCCGTGCGCACCCTTCTTGTGGTCTGTGCAAAAGCACGCTTTAACTCCTGCACAAATTCTTGTGGGGCCTGATCCTCCCAACATTGCAAATTGTAGGCTGCCTTGCGAGCCTCTTGAGGATTTCTGTGAACAGAAAAATGTTTCAAGATGGCCGCCTTATAGGTGGACCATCTTAAATGATTTTGGTCCTCCAGCCCCGCAAAGAAACTGGAGTATTCCGGGGAGAAGGTCCACTTTACATATTGAATACAGCTTTGGCTGTCCTTCAAATGGAAAGTCTCCATCATTTGTTCAAACAACTCTAAGTGCTCCCAAACAGAATACTTAGCGTTCTTATGGTAAGGCGTGATGACGCTCCTGATCGCCTTAATCTGCTTTAAGGGGTCCTTAAGCAAGGCCCTTTTTGCCTTATTGGCCTTTTTGGTTCGGGTAACCCTTGTCCATTCATCCTCGGACTCAGAGGCACTGCTCCCAGAGGTTCCCGTCTGATCTTCCAGGTTTTCCCGGATTCTGCGAGCCTGGGAATGGCTGGCAGAATGTGGGGACCTGGTCTCCTGTGTCCTGCGCAGTTCAGAGGAGTCTTCAGATTCCTCCTTGCTGCCAGGATTTGATGGGTACCCCCTCCACTGACCTAACTGGGCAGAGGTTTTCAGGATGCCCTTAATGGGCCTACTCTCCTGGGGTTCCCCATTGAACTGGACTGTACTTGGGTGCCCATACCCGGATGCCCACCCCTCCATTCCTGAGTGGTACTGGCCTATGAGCCCCATGCTTCTGGTTGGATAGTAATCTGCCATCCCTGTGGCCCTGTGCTCGTGTGCGCCAGGGGACATGGGGGTGGCAGAGTTCAGGGACTGAGAGGTATGAGGGCCTCTGGTACTAGGGCTCCTGAGGTTATGCTCCGGAGTTTCCATTTCCCAGCGAACCTCATCTCTATCCGCCCCTGCTCCCTGTTGCAATGCAAGAGCCTGCATTTGTGCCTTCACTTCCTCTGTTAAGGCCTTACTCGACTCTATCAGTTTCTCCTGCATCGCTACCTGTTGCTGGAGCCTCTCATTGTGCTGGCAGAGAGCCTCATTTTCCCTCTGTGCTTCCTGATTGGTCCTGGAGCACTGGGCCAGTCTTTGCTGCAGGAGGTTTACCTCCTGAGCTGTGTCCCTATTGGCCTGCTCCTTTCTTGCCAAAGCCTCTTCCACCCTCCTGGTGTGCTCTAACAAGTTCTGGTTTTCTTTTTGGAGGTCACCCAGCCCCTGGAGGGACAGGTGATTTTCTTCCATTTTCCTTTTTAAATGGCAGACTTCCTGGCCTAAGACGTCTCTTTCCTGACTAAGAGCCTGCATTTGTGCCGCCAGGTCGTCCCTCTGCCTTTGGAAGGCACCAGCATTCTGGCGCTCCTGATCAAACTCTGCCTGGGTATCCAGGTCTTTCAGAATTAGTTTGTTGCTCTCTGCCTTCACTCTATCTAGGTGGCCTTGCAGGGTGACTACCTGCTCAGCACATACCCTGTTGAAGTCCAGTTGTTGCTCCAGCTTTTTCTGGTTTTGCAGTAGGGAGTCCAAACCTTCTTGGTATTCCTTCTGCAAGGCCAGAAATCTGGTATCCTGTTCTACCTTTTCCTGGTGCAGCACATCCATATCCTTCTTTATTTTAATGATGTGCTGCCTACTATCATCTTCTGACTCCTGGCTCCTCTGCAGCCTCTGCTCAGAAGAGACCAGGTCAGATTGGACCTTCTCTAACGCCATCTGTTGCCTATTTGCCAGATTTTGGCTTTCAGCACATCTATCCTGCATGTCTCCCATATATAGGTACAGGTATGCCGCTATCCTGGCAATCTTATTGTGTTCCTCTTTGGCTTTAGGAGCCATATATAGTTCACTCAGGGCCACATGTAAGGGACCCTGATCTCTCCATAAGTCTGACCCTGTTTCAGTGACCTGTCGCGTGATGGCCTGCAACCAGGCATCCTGGCCCTGCTCAGCCCATTCACCTCTCACAAATAATTTATGTAAGAAGTGCTCTCTGGCTATTTTCATATCTACCAAGGTCGTCATTCTAGAGATTGGTCTCTGTCCTGACTTACAGAAGTTAGTATTTTATTTTTGCAGAACAGAACTTTTCTTGGAGTGTCCCTTTTGAGGAATGCTTCACAGCGTAATGCAGCGTGGTGATCCGACCGGATGCATGTATCCCGTCAGTTAGCACACTGTATTAAGCTGCACAAGTGGTAAATCTAACCCAACGTCTCGGCTCGAGCCCCCAATTTGTAAGAGGATTCAATTCAACGCTACAGCTAAGTCACCGCCTAGTCTATAATACTGAATGAAAACCCTTATTGATATATCTTTAGGTCCAGTTCATGCGTTCTGGATGACTACCCCTATATAACACCCCTCTCTTGGAATCCCCTTGACCCCACTGAGCCAAGAAGTAGTTCTGTTTTGCAAGTTTAAAAGGTTTATTTGATAATTTAAAATATATATATATCACACTTTATAATAAATTAATAATTGAATAGCACACTTAATCTGATATGATAAAGATCAACAACGGAGAATCTGGCACTAACACGCTTCTTGATAATCACTAATGAGTTGACATGAAATGGATAAGGTAGCACACTGGTAAATAGGACAAAAGTATAATGTGGTAGAGGATGCTTTATGTAAGCTCAGGTGGATGCAATATTCAATGAATGCAGTACAGAAAATACTCAATATGATTTCAACCAAACAATGTAATCACTTTTCTCTGGCAATCCCCTCCCCCCCTTGATGCAAGGCAAGGAAATGGAAGGAAAACACACAGTTCTCAGAAATGCAATCACTGTAAATCAGTTCACCCCAGCAAGCTTACACTACAGAAAACAGATAGGAGTTTTGAAAACACAGGCAAAATGCTTTGATATGTGCTAGCAATGGATGAGAAATATGCTGGAAATGCTTTTAATTCCCTTTCAGAGGTTCAGGGTGAGTGGTATCTAGTTAATATTAGTCCAGGCTCACACTAGCAATGATGCAGGGATAGTTAGCAGGTTAAACGAATTTCTGGCAAATGGAAGGCAAGCAGCAGCAGTTTTTACATGTGAAGAAATTTGCAAATCGCGGTAAAATTCGCGGATGCGCCGAGCGCTATTACAGAGGAATCACAAGGACTATCTCTATCGTTTTGGGGTCCTAGGAAAGCCTAGGATCTCAGCTTCAAAATGAAAGTTACTGCAAGTCTCTAGCACAAACGGTTGCGGAGATATGAGCGATTTTGTGAAGGTCGTTTTTCAGATTTGAAATTTTAAAGTTCAAAAAGACAAGTGCAGCTTGCAACTAGGAAATGACAAGTGACAGCTTTACAAATGACAGGTGACAGTTAGGAGGCAGTTCTACTTAGATTAAATAGATTGAATTATATTATTTTAACTAGGAGATTGGTTCTGCACAGTTTTCTAGGTACTCACACTATATTCTTGAGTGAAATGGGCCTCGCCATGGATCTGGTCAGGTTTTAAATTCGCCTCTGGTCTCTGCACTTCACAGTGATCTGGGTCAGCTCTCTCTGGTTCTCTGGTCTGGGTCTCTAGTTCTGGATAGATTGAAGTCTCTAGTTTGGCTCTCTGGAGGTTTGATGAATTTGAAGTCTGGATCTCTGGATGTTGTATGGTCCGGCAGAGTGCGTTGCAGCAAATGGAATTGAAGGTCCCTATCTGTCCTGTCTGTCTGCTTTTATGTGTTTAGAATGTGGGTGTGTTCTAGCATCACTGACCCTACCTCTCTCTCAGCTTCTAATTGGTCAAACTTCCATTTATCATTTGATTGGGGAATGAACTGTGAGTCAGAGGGATGTCATTTTATGGCTTGCAGATAGGACACTCCTCTGTCAGATTGCACATATTCTATATTTGATAATAAAAGACATATTTCACAGTTACACAGTTGCTTGAAATTACATATACATGGTGTGGCTGAATTTAGCCATGTCTCTGTCCAAATCTGCTGTTTCTAAGAGCTTGCATTCAGAAATGGCACATAATTGACTTTTTAACTGATTTTTCAATTTCTGACATTGACCCAACTTTACATACATGTGCGCAGGGAGTATGGACATTAACTGATGAAGTTTCAGATTTTTAACATGCATACATTTAGAGTAATATCCACTTTTCCGCTAAAACCCCCCTGAACATACCACCGGTTCTAAAAACCTCTTAAAATGTGGGCAGAAAAATCACAAGAATTATGGTATCATTTATAAAATTTTCACATGTCCGCTCTATGAATGATCCATCTTTTTAAAGTTATATTCTGGCTCCAAAGGGGTGTGGTTTCCTCTCAGCACAAGGTAGAAATACTGGTTTATCTAGTTCTGCCAAGCCAGCTTGCTCTCACAGGCAGTGCCCCTCCCCTTTCCTCAGGAGGAAGCCACTTTTTACGACCATTTACGACTCCTGCCAATAAAACCTTTGCCTGAGCCAGGACAGGGCTTTGTTCACTTTCCTGCAGAGCACAGGTAATTCAATTATCAGATAGATGGCATATCCTTAGTGTGAGCAGCAAAAGGGCAGCTAGGCCTGGGAACACAGCTGTGACTCAAGTTTCACTCCTGATGGGGGTAGTTGCCAGGCAAATTGGAATCTCTTTAAGCTGTCATTTCTGTTCCCCAGTTTCTGCATTCAAATAAAACTAAACATTTTCACATATGCAGCTAGAAGGCTGATTCTAAGTTTAAAACTATGACATTTAAACAGTTACAAAGGCATGTGACACCAAACATAGGTCACTCATTTCTTTTAAACATTTAGATTTGTAGTGTCTTTCAGTCCAAATTTACTTAAACTGCTGAAATCCACAGCTAAGCCAGTCTTGTTATAAACCTTCAAGTCACTTCAGAATATAACTTTACATTGTATCCACCTCTCAGTAAGTCTTTCTTTGGCTTGCCTTGGGTTCACTTATTCAGTTTTACACAAAAAAGTAAAATCTGGTGTTGTTTTAAAACGCCGGCTTTTGGATAGTGGTGAGTACTGGTACTGCACCCATTTTTGAGATTTAAGAAATGAATTCCCCACCATTCTAGGTTGCATTTGGCAATCAGCATTGCCATTCCCAATGGTTTCAGACTACTGTGCGGGTAGTCCAATGGTGGTTTTAAAGCGCTTTGAAGCTAACCGGCGCTACTGTTTTTCCTTTGGCAACCCATTTCCCTCATGGCAACCCGGCCTTTCATTCTCGCACTGGTGGGTGGCAAGTGAGGCAACCATTTCGGTGTGCGCACAAACTGCGCAGCTTTCCTGGATTTCGGCGCACATGTGGGTTTTCCGCCATCTTGAATTTTCTAAGCCCACAGCACCAAATGTTGTGGCATGATAGCTTAAACGTGGGTCAGGACACCCAACAATATGTACCTGTGCTGTCGACCCCAGGTGTGTGTTATGTTTTCACAATTGTAATCCTCACTAATGCAAGTACTATGTTTCAGGCAGTTGATGGAGCGTCAACCCCTGCACTTGATGCAGAGCCTGACATTCAAGTATACGAATCGGCGCAACAGCTTTCGGAAGTGCGCACTACATTTGCAACATCCATAGATATTCTTCAGCAGCACGAGGTATGGATAATGACAGCTCCATCATGCGTGATCATATAACGTGATTCCATTTGCTATACTTTCTTCCTTATTAACGCAAGTGCTGTGTTTCAGGGAGACGACGGAGCTTCCACCACAACCACAACATCTCATTTAGATGATGCAGATATAAAGGAATCGTTGAAATAAGTCGATGAAATGTGATCATATTTGGATTTTCCTTGATTCTTTTGGACAATGCATTTTTTGCGGTTATCTCTTTATATGTACCTGTGCGTTCGACCCCAAGTGTGTGTTATGTTTCCAATATTGAAAACCATACTAATCCAAGTACTGTGTTTCAGGGAGACGACGGAGCTTCCACCACAATCACAACATCTCATTTAGATGATGCAGATGTAAAGGAATTGTTGAAATAAGTCGATGAAATGTGATCATATTTGGATTTTCCTTGATTCTTTTGGACAATGCATCATTTGCGGTTATCTCTTTATATGTACCTGTGCCGTCGACCCCAAGTGTGTGTTGTGTTTCCAATATTGAAAAGCATACTAATGCAAGTACTGTGTTTCAGGGAGATGCGGATGCCTCCTCTCCAATACAACCATTCATGGCAGTCCATGCAGAGCCAGAGGTATGGATACTGACAGTTCCATCGAAATAGATCATCACTGGTCGAATACTTGTCCTTTGATTGTTGCACACAATGTATAAATCGTATTTGGCTATTGAGATGTACCTGTGTGTTCATCCTCACGTGTGTTTTATGCTAACAATATTTTGATACATAGTAATGAAAGTACTATGTTTCAGGGAGACGATGGAGCCTCATTCCGTGCTGTCTATGCGGATACAGAAAATATAGTCCTTGCAGCGCAAGAGGAAGGGAGGACATGCGGAAACGAATCGGAGCTACAGCGTGCAGATGTTGAAGGTCGAGTCAAAAAAGTTGCAAAGAAAAAAAAACAAAAAAAGGTTAGTTACAAACAGTTCATAACTTTAAAAAAATGTTTGTGCTGGGGACTATTTTATGTTTTTTTCCAGTCAATTCTATTACACTCCATCTTGTGTTTAAACTGAACATCCCTTTTCCAATATCTCCTCCAGTTACCCGTGGGTGTCAGAACTATACACACACAGACAGTGAAGCGAATGAGAGATGTGGCTTGCCAGACCGTGTACACTATGGAGGAACTATTAATTGAGGCGAGGTGTGTTCAGGCTCGAGATGCTCATGTCCAATGGCCAGAACATGAATTAATTGTGTTTGGAGACTACAGCAAAGTTGCATTGGACCATAGCTACAGTGCGACCGCACCACCACAAGAAGATGTTATTGAATGTATTGAAGATAGCTCTGAAGTAGTTGCAGATCAATTTACACAATCTACACCCGCCAAAAATTTGCCACCAAAAAACCTGTCGACATTGTTGTGTTCTCCCATCAATGTTGAAGTAATAGATGTTGAAATGACAGTGAATGAACCAGCCGCAGCATCCATAGACACATCAGAACTTGATATCAGCGATATTACTTTCCAATGTGTTGAAATCTCCACAACGTCAAAGGCCGAAACAACATTGACGCAGGATAACAGTCTAATGAAAGAGAGCAAATACATTGTATTTGACAGTTGTTTGATGGAAATTATAACTATGCTGAAATGTGTGCATTCCATTAGAGGGAAAGTATGTGGGAAGCCATTGATTAATGTGACTCGTCAAATAAAAGGCAGTAACGTCAAAATAAATGCCGCCTGTAGATT
Organism: Ambystoma mexicanum; assembly: GCF_040938575.1. Classification (NCBI taxonomy): domain Eukaryota; kingdom Metazoa; phylum Chordata; class Amphibia; order Caudata; family Ambystomatidae; genus Ambystoma; species Ambystoma mexicanum. Next base: position 668,134,784 of record NC_090922.1, on the reverse strand, counting down.
AAATCATAGGTTCTCATGGTCTGCACAACCAATGCTGGGGAAAATGCCAGCAGGCAATCTACTGTGTGCAGCTGCATCACTTTTTAGTGGCTCCAGTTTTCGAAAGTTAGAGGCTTTCTTTCAGTTTGTGGGACTCCATTTCATTTCTAAAGCGCTGTACTACACATACCAACGTGATTATCTGTTTCCGGCCATTAGTGATGCTTGGAAAATTGAACAATTGTCTCTAGCAAGTACATTCGAAGGCAAACGATTCAGGCTAGCCGGCGATGGACAGTGCGACAGCCCTGGATTTTCTGCCAAGTACTGCACCTACCACTTTCAGGACATGGATAGTAAGAAAATTGTGAGTTCGGTGGTCGTGCAGGTAACACAATGTACATCGTCAGTGGCCATGGAGAAACTAGGTTTTATAAAATCAGTGGAATATCTACAATCGAGGGGAATGCACATCGACCTCATAGCCACGGATAGACACGTTTCAATTGCCAAGACAATGAGAGAGCAGTTCCCACATATTAAACATCAATTTGATGTATGGCATCTTGCTAAATCAATCAATAAGAAAATCTCGGCTGCAGGGAAAAAAAAAAGGTTTTGAAAGTATGTTGCAGTGGTCACATTCTATCACCAACCATCTTTGGTGGAGCTCAAAAACTTGTGAGGGGTCAGTGGAAATACTACTTGAAAAATGGCGGTCACTGATGCACCACTGTACCAACGTTCACCGCTGGACAGCAAATGAACATTTCCACCAATGTGAACATGGCCCTTTGTCCCCAGAGGAGGCACGGAAGAAGAAGTGGTTGATTCCATCTTCACCGACACACAAAGCCATTGAGAAGATTGTTTTCGACAAAACTCTATCAAGAGATTTGAAAGGACTGACAGAATTCTGTCACACAGGAGATTTGGAGGTGTTCCACAATATGTGCCTAAAGTACAGGCCAAAGCGCTTGCATTTTAGCTTTCAGGGCATGAAACATCGCACTCTACTAGCGGTCTTGGCCCATAACAGCAATGTCGGACGTGAACAATCTAGGACTAGGGGTAAAGTAAGGATGCCTCGCTACACTAAGGTGTTTTCAAAACGAAGTAAGCAATGGGTGATCAAACCAGTCTATGATGAAATGCAGTTCGACTTTGTGAAAGGCCTTATTGTTGCTGTGTTAGAGAAGCACAGATATGGAATTTTGGACGTTTCTGTGCAGAGCAGTGATCCATTGCCACCGAACATTGCGACTGTGCCATGCCCACCCGATGCACAGCTGATTGTGAAGTACAAATCCCGGTTTAAATAATTGCAAAACAATTGTCTTTTTGTAAATAAATGTTATTGTACAGTGTACCTGTAAACCTAACCCCTACCTTCACCATCATGGGTGGCGAACAAGCTGGGTGTCATCTTTGAATTCTCACTATTCACCTCACATATGTGTATGTATATATTTTTCTCATGTCGCATCTCATGTAAATGTAAATGCTGCGCACTGTTAACGTAGGGGAGGCTTGCGTATTGCAAATAATAAAACAAACAAACAAACAATAAATCTCACTTTTAACTCAACTCCTGTGGTACTTTATACTTTCCCTGACCTTCCGCCAAAAATTAAATGTCTCAATTTGGGCTGCAAAGCTCGCAGACAACGGGGACAAAATTGGGGCACTTAGAACGCGCCAGCCAAGCGGGCCGTGGCATTTGGGAGAGAAGCCAGTTCGCATTTGCACATTGAGGCGCACTACATAGACGGATTCTAAACTTCAAGTTCTCATAGATGCCTATACTACGTGATGTTGCAAATACGTAAGAGACGATAAGGCAGAAAATTCAGAAACTAGACCGAGTTTCAGTTTTAGGTCAGTATACGAAAAATCATTGTTAAGAGCACGGTCCGTTTTACAGACTGCATTACGAAGAGACACAATGGAAATTTCAAATATAATGTAAGTAAATCTTTACACGCTTTTATACCGGAATGAAGATTTAATGAATGGATGCATGAATAAATGAATGAATGAAGAGCTAGGAAAAGCAAGTAAAACTGTTCGTAGTGGGCACATGGGCATGCAGGTCCACTGGTCTCACCAATCTCGCTCCTTGGCCCAGCCACTTTTCCCTGCACTACGGGACTGTCTCTGTATCCTTCAGCCCCTTCTCCCGGCATTTACCTTGCACTTGCCACCAGCTGGCCCTATTATTTAATTTGTATTCAACTAACCTTGTACAGCCCATCCCCATGCGCGATCAGAAAGACACCTGGCCTAGTAGGATCGTTGTCTGTCTGCCCTTGTTCCCCACCTGCCTCGTCACGCCTAGTAACACTTGAGTATAGGCGCGTTACAAATGCCATATCATATATCATATCATTCCTCACGCATGTAGACTGTCGTTTATCATTGTGTGTTGGCCTCGATTTATCTCGTTACTTTTCGCATTGATTTTAGAGACGAACATACTCCATTGAACTACCCTTGCAAGCAAATAGTTTCTGATCGGCCGTAATAAATAAAATGAGTAATATTAATGAAGTTCGGCTAGCGAGACTAATTATCATTTTTTTGTTTTCATAACAGGTATTTGATCCCTTACTGCCACTGCCATCTGTTTGAGACACCGGCGGATGGATTCTTCAGCAGACACCTGCAGCTTCGTGTCAACAACTGGAGCACGATCACCATATTATGGGACGATCGCCAAGGGCCCACATGCCCTTACGCTGTACTAGTGGCTAGAAGCAACATATCAACCTTTAGGATGGACTAGTGCCTAGTTGATGGAACAGCCTTGCGGTTCACCGTGCTTCTAAAGTGATTCTTTTTACGAAAATGAACACCCTGTGTACCATAAAGGAACAGCGCGTGACTCAAGATGAAACGGAACAGTTATTGCGGATACAGATAAAAGAAAATAAATGGCTTCCGGAGTTCATGTGTCAATTGCTGAATATTCTCTAAACATTTAATGTCAAATAAATGTACTTTACCAAATGTACCGTGTTGCTGTTTCATTTTAAAGTACAGTTTCATATTCCGAATTGTGGCGCGCTGTGTTGTGAGTTGATCTGTGTTGGTTTCCGGGTTCTGTGTGGAGTCGCGCAGAAGACGACTGGGCGCGTTTGCCTACGCAGCACAGTAACGTCACGGGGAGAGGCGCGGAATATGAATGTTTTGATAATGTCAGGCTCAGGGGCGGGGTAATTGATTTAGTGCCGCAAAAGCAGTTCAGCCAGGGCGATCGGGGAAAAGATAGGATTATCAGAAAATGGCGGCTCCCTGGTGCTTGTTTTCACGTGCGTTTAATGGACGAAAACTCGGGTAAGGTCCATAGGAAAGTTTTCTAAAATCGAGCCACTTAGGCTTAAAAAAACATGGCCGACCCGTTGGGACAATAAACATTTTTACTAGACCATGCCTTTAAAGCACAATGTATTGATGCATCAAGAAACCTGGCTGGTGGAACAAATGCTCATGGATAGTTATAAGAGTATCATGAATCCTCCTTGAAAGGGATTCGGGGTAGACCAGTCTGAGTCTAATTATTGCAATTAAAAATGTGTTTGCTTGGGCCTTTTTTTGGAGAAGAAAAAGCAGTAGAACCTTGGTTTTTGCAAGCATCTTATCTAATGCCCTCCTGTTGGAAGGAAACATTTCTTTATTTTTATGTGGTATTTAATGGTATATGTACACATCCATCCAGGAGGATTAGCATTTAACTCAGTTGCCAGAGAATTGGATAACATTTTGGAGGGGTGGACACGTTTGGGTCATACTGACAAAATCATTCTATGTGGTAATCCGAAGACCAAATGCCCTGGAATACATGATATTTTTGCAGAAGATAAATGTGGCATACATTATAATCTAACTATGGTTAAAGGTGCAGGAAAAGTGGTCCCCTATTACATAAACATATCAGGAAAAAAGAGAACTCCACAGTAATATTTGTAAGTTAATCAAAGATTGGAATCTAGAGGGAGATAAATATTTAATGAGTCTACAAAAAATGTTGAACGGAAATATCGAAATTGGTTAAAATTATATAAAGCAAATCATATCAAGATGGCTGGGAAAATATGTTGGAAGTTATATGAAGGGGAGATTCTAAAGCTTTGTGGTGACAGCTTTAGGTTTACTGTTTGAACAAATCGATTTTACAGATGAACCCCATAAATGTTGCTATGTGGCATCAAGGTATTAAAGAAAATGTTTCTAATAATTCTGAGAAGAAGATCCTAGTTGAAGCTATGAGGCAGGCATGGTATCACAAGTTAGACACAGATATAAAGATAAAAGTTTCAACAACTTTATTAAGCTTTGAATGGGGGTTGGAGACTGCCTAGCTGGCCCTAATTCTTTAATGGGAGTAATCTCAACCATCAAAGTAAAATAACATAGTCCATGTCAATCAGTCAAACAAAGAAAAAGTCTATGTCAGAGACCTATACTTACCCTCACGCTGTACAATAACTAAGTGTGGGAAAATGTATGAGAAATACAAGAGTGTATCAAAAGAAAGTCAGAATGGCAACAAAGTTTATTCACAACTCCCTTCCCCAAGTTTAAGTCAATGGGGCTTTTTATATGTTCCCTCTTAAAGTGGGTAGTAGGGACAGTTGAAAGAATTCACCAAAATCTTTCAGGCTTCCCTTTGACTGACCCAATATTAGTTCAATATGTATCACAGTTCTCTTCAGACTTCCCTTGCCTGGTTCACATATCACAGTTCTCTCAGGCTTCCGTCGCCTGGTTCACATAACACCGTTCTCTCAGGCTTCCCTTGCCTGTTTCACATCATCAATATAACACATTTCTCAAATAACGATATTTCAGGTGAATCTTTCACCATAGGCACCTCAGATAATCTTCTTGGCTATCAATTTACTTTCAGATCGAACACTTTCAAAACTGCAAAGCCTCCCCTAGGGCCTATGCATGATCACTTCAACACAATGCATCATGGTTATTGTAGTTCCTTATATTCACGTTCACTCTCTTGGAACTCTCAGGAAGTCTCAATTACTTCATTCACTTTCATTAACAAGCCCTTTTAGGATCACAGCTTCTTTCCTTGTCAGCCTCCCTGTTCCACTTTCTTTCAACATCCATTTAACACAGTCAGTTTTCTGCTCCTTTTCTGAGGGAGGTTACAGTTCACAGAGACTTTCGATAATGCGTCTTTCTTTCTCTGCAGGACCACTCTCCTACTCGGTATTTCAAAACAACAATTGTATCTTTCTCTTTTCGCATCTGCCGTCTGACGTGTCGGCTTCATTGCAACAATGTTCACATTTGCGTCTTCACAAACCGGGCTCTCCTTCACATCAAGAACTCACTGGCTGTGATAAAATGTAATTGGCTCTTCTCTGGTATCGCGTCCGAGGTCATGGTCTCTCCCCTTCTCTTCTCAGACCTTCCCGGCACTCCTGTCATTCTGGGGAAACGAGTAACCTTCAGGCAGATCAAAGAGAGGATTCCTCTAGCTGTGCAGGTTTCCTCTTGATGCCTCTTTGGCTCCTTGGAGATATGACTCCCTCCCTCACCTTGCTTTCTCTTGGTCTTGCTTGCAATCTGTCAGCATCTCGGCCATTCGTTATCCGCAGCCTGGTGTTCAACAGCCCTTGCGTAACCAATCTCGTTCTCCGTGTCTTTCTGTGCTCCACCTCTCATACTCTGGGTAGCCGTCAATGAGTTTCAGGTGTGTGTGATTGTGACTGAGTGCCTGACCCTGCCTGACCTCATTAGTGGGACAGGGCCATCGCGTGTTACTAGTGGTAATCTTCCTAGTCTCTGTCTTCCTCTTCCTCATCTCAGTAGTTAGGCTGATAAAGAAAGGAGGGGAATTATGGGAGTTTTAGTATCCTATAAAGGTATAGGGATTTTGGGGTAAACAAATGTCAGGAGATGAGGGATACCATGTCTCACCTTACAGTGTTTCCTCCCGACTCCCCAAGAACCGCCTAGCCAGGCGATCCTCCCTTAATTGTCCACCTCGAGGGTCGGGATCCAATAGCGATGGACCTTCCCTGGCCACCTGAATAAGGGATCCCTGGGGATTGAGTAGTGAAACACCCTCAGGTTTTTCCTAAAGTAAATAAAGAAAGAATTTGGAATGCCACCTTTACTTTTTAAAATATCTAACAAAAGATCAATCAAGTAAAGCAAACTAGGGCCCAGTGGATTGACAGCCACGCACATCTAGTCTTAAAGAATAGAAAGGTGGCATGTGCGTCCACCCTTGGAAATTCCTTTTGAAAAGGTAAGGAAGATAAACTCCCTTCCAAAACCATTGGTGGAATCTTTGATTATTCCTATTTACAAGAAGGGTAAATGAGAAGACTCCCAGGTCATATCGACTTACAGCCGGATGTGTCCAGCAAAATGTTTGCTGTCATACTCATGGATGCAGTTAATAAGTGTACAGCAGAAAAGCAAACTACCATTTGAAACAGGATTAAGACGTGGACGTGGCACCAACATGGACATCTTTCTGGTTAAAATACTAAAAATGGAGTATGAAAAAAAAGGGAAAAGGGTGAGCTACATGCAGCCTTTTGGGATATTTTGGAGGCCTATTGCATGGTGAACAGAAAGAGGCTCTTGCAAAAGCTAATAACATGCAGAAGGATGTAGGCCTGCTGCAACTGATCATATTGCTGCATACTGTTGTATTGTAAACTCTGTATAAAGCTGTGCTGCCCAGGGTGTTAACTCAACAACATTCTGGCATGGAGGGTTCATCTTCACTGAAAGGTTGTGAGAGGGCTGTTTGGGAAGGTGGCGGGGGTTCCAGGAGAGACCGTTGGAGATGGAGTGAGAAACAGGGAGTTGTGAGGAGGATGCTCTGGGGGGCGAGGGGTTCCTTCTACACACTTATGTCTGTGGACTTATCTTTATTTGATTTAATTTTGTCATTTGTATAGCACCTTTCACCATAGGTATGGTCCCAATCCGCTGTAGGTTGAAAGCCATCGGAAGGACCAAAGTCCAGAGTATGGGAAAATAGGAGGTGCTAAATGCGGGTTTGCATTATTGCCATTAGAGATGAGGGGCGGCCATCTCCCAATGAAGCCACCCATGTCTCATTGGCATGTGGATGGGTGGAGAGAGGTGCACTAAAAGTAAGGTGGAGGTGGTGTGCAAGAGCATAGTCATTAACTGTGTAGCTACAGTTCAAATTGTTTGTTATGAAAGGTCGCTGCATTCTTATGGCAGAAGTGTTGTACAATGTGTCATTCGATAAGTATGAGAAATCAGAAGCATGCAGGAGTGAGGCCGCGCCTTCAGCTAAATTTCCGAAGACACTTAGTGTGAGAGAAATACATATATTGGCTAGGTACAGAGGGTAGGCCCCACCCCCCTCAACTGAATGTATAGGAGATAGACCCCACTCCCCACAAACCGAATGCAGACAACTTGTCGGGTTGATAACTTACTCTAAATATTGCAAAAATCAGAAATGTAGTGCCTTTCAGAAAAGCGCTTTGAAGGGCAATCTATTTTGTGGGGTCAGAATGCCATGCCCAACGAGAGGGTATGTAGAGTAGTATACATTTATCACAGATACCGAATGTCTAGTCTTGAAATTGAATAGTAACCAAGTTATGATTAACTCTAAGATGGTGTTAGGCATACAAATAGTGGATGTCTGCAAAATCATGCTGAAATAATGAAATAATTACCTCATAGCAGTTCATTGAGGCAAGGACAAATCCAGACAGTTTGTTCAGACTTATCGGCAATTATTTGATAAATGACGCAGTTGGTGTTCAAGGCAAGGTAGCAATAGTACAGACAACTGGTCAGCGTGCAACAGTTGCAGGGGTTCACAGGGAGGGCACACAGCTGATACCCATACTTGGGCACCTGTGACAGGGAGACATGGTGCTGCTTGCTCAGATTATTTCAAGTATGTCAGCCATGTTCTTTTTTGACACATCAAAGAATCTGTTTTAAAGGTCGGGAATATCTCACACAATTTTAATTAGTTGCATGCGTAGGTATTACATGGGTACTTGGTGAGTGACAGTTCAGTCAACCAACCCTAGAAGGGGAAGGGGCTTGTTTTTGATTGCCTAAACCAATGAGAGTAAACTGCATCATGAAATAGAGAACTGTTCCAAATGCAAAATGTATATAAGGGGGCAGGATTCAGAGCATGTTAGCTATCTGTTGGAGTTCTTGCTGTATGCTGTGTGCCTTGCCGTACCCTGGAAAGAATAAAGATATCTTTTGAAAACCAGCCTGAGTGTCCTGATGAGTTTCAGCCTGCCTTTCCTGATCTAGGGGTGCCAAGGCCCAGAGAGGATGTTGGGACCATCTCTTCAGCTACACTCTAACCATTGCCGACCTGCTATAATCTGTCTGAGTGCATTAGTATGCCCACTCTCAAATCCACCCAAGAACAAACATTGCCCACCCTTACGTACAATATATTGTCCACCAACAAATCCAACTAAGTACAATACCATGGCAACCCTCAAATCCATTTAAGTACCGTACATTGCCCACCCTCAGAATTCAACTAAGTGTAATACGTTGCCCACCCTCAAAATCCATTTAAGTGCAGTAGATTGGCCATACTCAGGATCCATCCTGGATCCAGGATCCAGAAGTGCGATACATTAGCAACCCTCAAAGATCATTTAGTGCAATGTGATGTCGGCCCTCAAATCCATGTAAGTTCAATACATTGAACACCCCCTGCCCCAATTCATCTAGGTGCAATGCATTTCCTGTCTTTCAAATCCATTTTAGAGCAGTGCATTACACACCCTCTGGTTCTTCTACGTGTGATGCATTGGCAAACCTCAAAATGAATAAGAGTGGCAGAGTTTTACCACAGCACAGTAATGGCTGTGTTCACCGCCCATACCACCTTACCTGAGTGGTAGCTGTAGGTTGTTCTATACGGCATCCATTGGCGAGCGGGGCATACAGGGGAAAGGAGCTGTCCTTTGCCATGACCCTTTACCTGCTGCCCGAGTGAGACTTCCCTGTGACCTTCACTGAGGCAGGCAGCTTCATGCAGAAACATCTAATGACGAGTCAGGTGTGCAGGAGCGACAGGAGGACTGACAGATGTGTTGCTGGTGGTCCACAAGGGGATCACGAGGTTGCTCAGGTCAGACATGAGTGGATGCCGCCCAAGGGATGCCCTAGTTCCATTACCCCCTTTGCTTGCCCGAGTGAGGTAGCCCCATGTGGGAGACGATCAGAGTATGACTAGTTGACGTCAAATCAAACATTATGTATAGATAGGGTGGTCAGATAGGAAGGGCAGCATTGTGGTGGCTTGGTTTCAATGAATGAGTGTGAAAGGGGGAAGAGTGACTTTGTGTGGGGAGAAAGAGCCTGGTTTTGAGAGCTTTGCTGAAGGAAAAATTGTCCTCTAAGAGGCGGATGTTGAGTGGAAGGGAGTTCCAGATTGTGGGAGCAAAGACAGAGAAGGGGGAACCTACATTTCTAGAGAGATTGGATGGTCAGATGAGGAGGGATGATATGGATCTGAGGTTTCTGGATGATTGGTATCTTGTGAGTTTTTTTTGGAGGAATAAAGGGCCTTTTTTTGTGGACAGCACAGTGTGTAATGCACAAGGCTTTGAAAGTAGCCTGTCAGCTGATAGGTAACCAGTGGAGCACCATGAGGGCAGGGGAAATGTGATCTCTGGGGAAAGGGCCAGGAGGAGCCTGGCCACAGAGTTTTGGACACACAGGAGCATTTTGAGCTGAGAAGCAGGTGTGCCAGGATAGAGGGTGTTAGTGTAATCTAGGCGGGAAAGGATGATAGCAAGGATCGCTGATAGTCTGTGTGCATAAGAGAGGTAGGGGGTGGAAATGGCAAGAGCTTGCTACTGAATGGATGTGGCGAGAGAGAGATAAATCAGAGCTCAACGTGTATCCTAGGTTCTTTACCAAGGAGGATGCCGAGGGGAGTAGGGGGCTTAAGCAGGGTGGCCACAGAGCTGGTTGGGGGAGGCGTGATGTCTTAAATGCTCCAAACCAAAATTAGCACTTGCTGTAACTAGTCCCGACACCCACAACCTTGGCTCTGCAGTGAGACAGAGTGGGTTCAAAGGACAAATGTGCATCCCTGGCAGGCTCATCCCTGGCAAGTTCAATGTCCAAGAAGGCATAAACTGTTTTTCATTTTTTGTCCCTCTGATCTACATTCTGATAATTGTATGCCTTAGTCAGTCTGGCAGCATGCACATCTTTAAATATAAGCCATGCCTTGTTGTGGCATGTTGACTGATAAGAGCATACAATTATACAGCACAGCAATTCGAAACCACACTAGGGTCAGCTCTAAGCAGAACTTCTGCTAGGACAGGAATCATATGTATTAGTGTCTAGTCTGTCTGTCTCCACTACGCCCATGTGGAGCAATAGCCAGGATGTGCCCCCTTTGATTCTCCTACAAGAGGGTTAGAACCTTCTCCCAGGCCATAGGAATTTCCCCATGAGGTCTCATGGGAACATAAAGCCAGCCTCACAGCACTGGAATCCTTTGGAAACCAGCAAGCATGGAAATTGGTGGGGTTAGAGTAGCCAGAGAGGGAAGGTGGGCCTGGGAGGGGCCCCACCATGTTGGGTTCTGTTAGGACTAGCTTCCTTTTTTCTGTTCCCACCATATCCTACAGGCAAGTTGCTCTGGGGGTGATGGCAAATGGTCCTAGTTACAACAAGGATTGCCCCCCTTATATCAGGATTGCTTTGGACCAATCATCTGTGGCATTTTGGGTTTAAAAGGAGAAGGGTACGCCTCATTCTTTGATTCAACTTTGGACTTCCACAAGGACAAGAATAATTTATTGGGATCCCTGTTGGGGATACAGTCTATTCCAAATTCTTCAGCCATGCTGGTGAAAACAGAAGGGGTCTAGGACAGAGGACAGCTCTGCCCCCTAAACATCCCTGGGGACAGCAGTGGTGATGGCTGTTGAACCATGGCCTCTATCCTGGCTGAAATGGAACCAGGCTCCAGTTGATTGGAGTTGAAGGATTCCCTGTAGGTGTAAGCCAAGCTCCCTAGAGTGGAAGAGCAAAAAGGACTCTCCACAGTCCTGAAACCCCTGCATTGGGACTCCAAGCGACCACAGAACCAAGAAAGTGACACCTGGCTTCCCTGCATTTCAGATCCACATCCATGCCAGATTGGGTACCTTTGACACCAGCACCTAAAGCACACAGAGCTCCAGTTTGATGCCAAAAAGAATGGCTCAATGCTGTTGATCCTCAACAACAAGAATGTAGGGTACTGTGAAGAAGCCCCATCTCCCTGGTCCATGTTTGGTCCATGGTGAATTTTTTTTCTTTTAAATTTTTTAATTCAAACTTTATTGGTTTTCAACATGTTACATAACAAACTATGGCCAGCACATAACCACACCTCTCAAATAAACCACTAGATACAGGCCAGAACACATCATGCCCAACATTTTCTCCCCACCCCTACCCCCTCCTAGCCTCTCCCTACCCCTCCCTTCCACTGGCATAGGCAAACACCTTGATCTAAACCAAGCATGTCTCTGGGCAATTTAAATTATTTGACTCTAGTCGGTATGCCAAGCCTCTCCCCACCAGTCCCGGTTCTTTCTTCATATTTTCCCCCCGAACCGCAGAGTGTCTCTGTGTCCACATCACCACCCTACCGTTCAGATCCCCCACTCATCATGTTCCCGTTGTTGTCACTAGCCATTACAGCAGCATGTACCTGGCCCTAAATGTCTCCCAGTCCACTTCCAGTTCCGTACCCCCTCCATGTATGGCCGCTGTTAGTCATTCCATATAGATGTTACTTGCGGTAAGCAACCACTCCTTTTTCCCAGGGAGCAGCACCCTCTTCCAGTGCATAGCCAGACATGCCCTCCCTGGCAACAACAGGAAGTGTGCCAGATGCGGGAGACCAACATAATCCCTCTCAGTGCTCCTCATTTCAAACAGTACTAATAGTGGTGTCAGCGTTCAGGATATCCCCTCGAGGTGTTTCACCCACCCAAGCAACTCATCCCAAAACATCCAAACCTTCTCACACCCCTACGACATGTGCCAATAGTTTGCCCTCACCCCGCACTCGTCCCAACAGAGAGGGCTCACTTCCAGGAGGATTTTGGAAAGGCGGACCAGGTCATACTGCCAACGTTGAAGCAATCAATGCCATGCAGCTTGTATTGGGCCAAAATGGAGACCTTAAATGCTTTATGACAAATTTGACCCTACAATGGCTCATGCACTTCCATACCCAGGTCCCTCTGTCATTTCCTCTGCAGCCCCTCTGTGTTCAGCGTTCCTGCCTCCACCAACTTGCCATATAAGGAGTAGATCAACCCCTTCATGTCTACTTGCGAGTCCATTATTTTCTCAACTGGTGTAAGGCCCCCCTGAATTCTCTCCTTTCAAAGCTCCTGTGTAAGTATTCCTTTAATTGCAGATAGGAGAACACCGAAAGACTGCGCACCCACAATGGTTCTTCCAATTCCACTATGGAAATAAAGTGGACCTGCTTCCACAGCTGCCCAAAGATGGCTTAGCGGAGATGGGCACGACTTTACCCCTATCGTTTCTGGCCCATTCACCAGATCTCCCTTGTGACCTCCAGAATGGGATGTGCCCTAATCCTCCCCGGTATCCGGTTCCTCGGGACCCAGAGTCATTACCCAACTGTAGCCATCTGAAGGTGGAAATTATCAAGCGCTACCCACTGGCGGTCCCCTTGTTCTCTGATGTGCGGGATCAAGAATCTGAGCTGGGAAGCTCTACAATAGAGTTGCATGTCAGGGAAACCTACCCATCCCCACTTTCCATAGGCACTACCAGGACATTGTATGCCACCCTAGCCTTCTTTCCCTGCCACAGAGACTTAAGGAGCTGCCTCTTCATTTCCCGGAATATAGAGTTACCGTAATAGGGAGCATCTGAAACAAACATAACATTCTTGGGAGGAAGTTCATTTTAATAGCATTAAGTCACCAGAGCCATGTGATAGTCAACTTTCCACATTTTTCCATGTCTAAATACAACTTGCGTATCAAGGACTGGAAGTTTGCCTTATACAACCCCTTTATATGCCCAGTAACCAATATTCCCAGGTATTGCAGTTGGTCCTCCTTAATCATCATCCCCAGAGAGGCTAGCTGTTGTTGGTCCCGTTCCTCCATTGGATTCAAAGGGAACAGGATGGATTTACCCTTATTGATCTTGAACCAGAGAACCAACCATATCATTCAATTAAATCCACCACCACCACCGGGATAGATACTGCGGGATTCCACAGGAGCAGCAGTTTATCATCTGCGTATAATCCCAATTTGTACTCCACTGCCCCCACTGCAATTCCCGTTACATGTGGATCATCCCGCAACCTCTGGGCCAGCGGCTCCATGGATAGAGCGAAAAAAAGCAGCAACAAAGGACAGCCCTGCTGTGTCCCCTGCCCCACCCTGAACCACCGGGCTATCCATCTGTTCGCTGAAACCCACACCTCTGGGCCAGAGTACAGTGCCATGACCACTTTCAGGAATCCATACCCCAAGCCAAACTTGCATAAAACCACCCTAAAAAATGTCCATTCCATCCTATTGAATGCCTTCTTTGCGTTCACTGCCAGGAGCATAGGATTACCACCTTTCCCTCGAGCCATATCGATTAGATGCAAGGTTTTCTGCATTGTATCTGCGCCCTGCCCTCCCCGTATGAACCCCACATGGTCTGATTGGACCAGTTGTGGCATAAATACATCTGGTCTTAAACCCAACACACTTGTGAAGATTTTTGCATCCACATTGAGGAGCGAGATCGGGCGATAAGATCCACAGGCCTTGAGGGATCTTACCCTCCTTTGGTATCGCCGATATAAGGGCCTTTCCGAATGAGTTCGGTGCCAGACTGGTTTCCAACTTCACCATATGTGGGACCAGTACCTTTGCACCTTTGCAAATGTTTTATAGAAACCTGGGGTATATCCATCTTCTCCTGTGGCCTTTCCAGCCCGTAACCATTGGATTGCTTCCGTGACCTCCTCCCCGGTAATGGGGGCGTCCATCCCCATAGCCTTCTGAGTGGTTAACATCGAAAGGGAAACCGCCCATGTTTAGCCTCCTTATCCTCTCCACAGGGGCGCTCCCCTCTGCGTACAGCTCCTCATAGAAGGAAGCGAAAGTTTCAACTTTCCCCGCCGCTGTCCCCTCTACTGTCCACTTCAGGCCCCCCACTCCCTAAGATCCATCTTTCCGCTTGCTGTCCCCTTAAGCAGGTCACCAGCAGAGCGCCCGCCTTATCACCTATCTCTTAGTATTTCTGCTTCACGAACTGGAGCTTGCAGACTATCCTCTCCTCCTCTAGTAATCGCAACGCAAGCCTTTTCACCCGCACTTCCTCTATCCATTCTCCCGCCCCTTCCTCCGAATTGTATATTTGCCTTTCGAGGGCCCTTATCTCTGTTTGCTATTTATTTTCTAGCAGCGTCCTCTCTCTCTTTCTCCAAGCACCCTCTCTAATCAGGATTCCCCTCCATGTCACCTTTGCTGCATCCCTCACCATGCCTTGGTCCACCTCACTGGTGAAATATTCCTTGATCGCACCCTCCATATTTTCCCTAAACACCTTATCCACCCATAGTGACTTGTTACACCTCCATACAGAGCTACCTGCCTGCAATCCCCGCCAGGATAGGTCCATAGAGACCATGTCATGATCCGACCAGCTGATCAGGTATATCCCGGGGCCCAGCGCCATCTCCCACAGCTCCCTCGTGGTGCACAGATAATCAATATGAGTGTAGGTTCCATGCAGTGGTGAATAAAAGGTAAAGCGCTCTCTTGCGGATGGAAAAAACGCCACACATAACTCAATTCGTAAAAATCGCACACCTCCTGGATCCCCTATCCACCCCCCTGAGCCTTCCATCCCGAACTGGCTCAGTTTCCTTCTGTCTAAGGGAATATCCGCCCACAAGTTAAGGTCACACCCCCCACAATCATGCACCCGTACCATCCGTCAGCATTTTCGCTAGCATAGGGCGCACAAATTTCAGCTGTCCCTGGTTGGGGACGTACATGGTTGCGAAGGTAATCAGCACACCCTTGATGATTCCTGGCACTGCCAGCGCCCTCCCGTCCACACTTCTTCACACCTTCTCCTCCATCATCCTAAGTCGTTTATGTAATAAAATGCCTACCCCACCTTTCCTAGTTTCTCTTGAGCCCCAGTAAGTCTCCCCAGGTAGCCCACGGGGCTCTGTTCTTTCCGCCCCTCGGGAAAACCTTGTCTCCTGAAGAAAAAGTACATCCATCCTCATCCTCCGAAACTCTCTATCCACCAAGGACCGCTTAGTAGGCGAGTTGAGCCCCTTAACATTGAACATGCAGACCCCCAGGTGATCTGAATCCCTCATTCTACTTAAGTTGGTCATTGCCATTCCTCGTTTTGTTTCCTTTACCCGAGTCCCAGTGGATCCAAGCCCAAATCCATCTGGGTTCCTTCATCATCTCTTGTCCATTCACCTATGCCAAGTTCACTTATCCCCCAACATCCCCTAGCAACTTTCCCCTCCCCAGCACTGCTAAACGCCCTTGGAGCATCCAACCCCAGCCAATTATCATCACTGGTCTACTACCAGACCACCAATCGGAACCAAATCCATCAGGTTTCTGCAAGGCACCTCTCTGGTTCAATAGCACCCCACTCGCTCAGCATATTGAGCATATGGCCCTTACGAACGTGCATATGGAATGGATGGGATCACACCAGAATAATTCTGACTCCAACAATAGAACCAAAACAGGAAGATGGCAAAGTACTGTGATATTAACAATTCTCTAAAACAGGGAGGTTACAACGAACATCAACGGACGTACGCTCAGTCTCTCAATGACTTCCACACAAAAAATAGTTCTTACACACAAAATGCATCAGCGTGACATCATACTACATGGCAATAGTGAAAAACCTATCAAGGGTCGGATTGGTTAAAGAAGATATCTAAGTATACATTTATATAGGAGCTAGGATTGGTATTGGCTGTACATTATCAGGTGGACAACTCATGTAATTTCAGAAACATTGGATACACAGTTTCTCATTGGTCTTCAAACTATAAGGTCCTTCGTTATATGGACTGATATAATTGGTTGGCACACTTGTGCCATGTCTGGAACATTCAGTTAATTTAGCAGCATGTAAACTCAGACCCAGGTTCACGGAGATAGGACACAAAATCAACTCACCACCCAATTAGCCCAGCACCTCTCATCACCCATGCATTCTGCCATGAAATTGTCTTTGTACTTGGCCTTGCAGAGTAACCTTGTCTTTGATAATGCACGGGAGTGAAGGCCCTCGCTATCGTGTTCTGAAACTCTAAGTTCAAACTCTATTTCCATCCTTAGCTCACGTGACAGGAGACCATGATTTGGTCAAGTTTTCAGCCTTTAATGCTCTAATATGAATTAAAGCTTGGCATCCTTTGTGTTTTTTCTTGTACCTTAACATGAGAAGGTTCATCCTCTGCATACTCGTTCTTCTTCAGAGACAGCTGACATTGCCTTTTAGAATCTTGACTTTAGGACAGGCAGCCTCTCCACACAGCTCCATGAGCCTATTATTCTTGCAGCGACACAGTTTTCCATTCCTGCTTTGTGGTTTCTGGCTTACTTAATTTGTGATACCAATTTTAAGCTTTCTGTGTAATGGCAGCTTCACCTGCATTCTACTCACTACTTATAGCTTGCTTCTATGGTGACTTAATTTACCTTGCGTTTCAGCGTCTGTACATTTATTGAAAGGTTGTTCTCAGCAGCACTTCGTGCTCATGTAATCTTTTTCTTTTATACTTAAGAATTCAATTGATCCTTACTTCACCATTGGAGCCCGCTAGGATCCATACATCATCTTCAACCAGTATCTTGCGATGTAGAGGACACATTCTTATGACATCACTAGCTCCTCTTCTTTGCTCTTTCTCATATTCCTTCAGGGAGTTCCTCCCGCAGGTTATCGTCACTTCAGGGGTACATTGGATATGGTTCTGTTAATGGGTATCTTCTTCCAAACACTTGCTGCGGTATTGGCACGACAGCTGGTGTCAAACAAGGCACGGTCTCATGTCTCTAATATAGGGGACGTAGGGGGGTGGGATCTGCTGCAGATGTATAAAATGGATCTTCTACATTCCTCCCTCTGGTCGAGTCCTCGACCACCTCCTCAAGTCTCTCTGCGTCCTTGTATTTTCGCTTGAAGAAGTGTTTCTTGGGTGTCCATATTTTCATCACCGCCCTCAAGGTGCCTGCCGTTTTAATGTGTTCATCCACACTCCAGGTCATGTAATTACAATGGCCATTCGGGGTACAATAGACCCATCGTCCCAAGTATTTTTTATGATCCTTTGGGTACCAGAACTTCATTCCTTCAGGTGCTACAATGCTGGCCTTTATTTAATCTATGACGGCGTCATCAGTCAGCTCCTTGGGTTCTGGTTCATCCTTGGCATCAATCATGATCTTCATTCCTACTGCTTTCTTTGCCGTTTTCTGACATTGTGCAATTATTATCCTGATTAGACAGAATACAAACATGATCAGCACTAGTATTGCTCTAAAAAACTTGAATATGTTTGCCATCCAATGAGGAATCCATGCGAACAGGAATGCAAACCAACTGTCATCTTCAATGCAATCTGTCTCTTCCTCCATCTTTGGGTGCAGGTCACTTCACATCGATAGGGCCTCCGTCAAGTTCCATTCTCGCCATCGTGAGAAGGTGAGAATGTGCAATATGATGGCACGATCTTAGCGCAAACACCTCCTTCCATTGCTGTGATCATGTCAAGGACATACCTGTTCTGGAGGGTCATCAATTGTATGGGCCTCAGCTCTTCTTTTTTAGTGTTGAATCCTTTTATAGTCGCATTGATTGTCTGCAGAAGCTCCCACCTGGTGATCTGTAGCCATTTGGCATTCACCGCTGTTTGAAGTGCAGGCATACATATAGATGTCATTATCATGGCAGTCTTGCTGAACTATTTGTGTTTATCCGGAATAGCTTCATAGGCCTTTATTGATTTGGATGAGAAATAGTACTACCTTTTCATCCTTCGAAGTTTGAGTGATCTTCTTTTTCTCAAATGGTCGTCTACCTTTGGAAATGTATCAATGTTCAGATCGCTCTGAGGAATCACCTATGCTGCAACATGGACAAACACCAAATAACACACTCCACCCCAATTGGGTAACTTCATATATGCCCTAGATCCGCAGGCCCAATATCGATCCATTAGAACATCTGTCCCTTTTCTCATTCCTGGAACATCAATTGTGGTTTTGCACCCTTTATTCTGTCCAACATAATTCTTTCCATGTCCCCAGAAACAGTTTGTGTCTAGCATATGATCAATGTCCCTTAGCTACACCTGTCATAGCACTGCAGGACAGGACATGGACACATAACACTGCACTTGGCATATAATGGCAGCATGCAGGCTTGTGAGAATATACATAGAGAATACAGTAGCATCACTAGCACATAAGAGGCTGTGCTGGGAATATATTGGTAGCACAAAGGCTTGTGAAGGACTTACATACAAGACATATGATCACAGCGCTTGCCCATGTTAGAGTGTACTACGCATATGATGGCAGTGCATGCGCATATGAGGATGTTCAAATCCAGCATATTATAACTGTTTGTTACACTTCGGACTTCGCTGCGGGCTTCCTTGCAGAATACGACTCCTTTAAAAAGCTCCTCTGTGGAGCAGATACAGGTTGCCATGGCGCCTGTACAAACTACGACGGAGTCCGTGTCAGCTGACACGTCCTGTGCGTGGAAGACGTACGGCAAGACACACCCCCATACGGCTTTAAAACCACAGTCTTTCAAGGGGCTCGTTGCTGCTAATTAGCGTTACAAGCTACAGCGGTTACGTCCGTTTACTCCTTCGTGTTTCCTCCGCACGAATTCCTAATCTCCTTACCTGGTTCTGACCCTTGCCTGGCTTCTGGATTGGCTTGCCTCCTCCTTTATTCCTGTCGTGCTCGCCTGGCTTCTGACCCAGAACGTTATTGGATTATTCTTCCTGCTTCCTGCTGTCTCTTGCGGTACCTCATCCCAGCTAGCTGCTACCAGACGCGGGATGACTTTGCCCTCCTCGCAGGTGACTTGCTATCAACCATCCGGAACTCTTCTAAGCCTTATTTGGATGCGTGTGTGCTCAAGTACATATTTGTAGTTGGCAACTCCATCTCTGCTATTTCTCCACATCCTTGATTGGATTTTTCCTTTTGTTGGATTCTGGGACATTGAGTGACTGTCTTGTGAACTTGTCTTCAAGTGCATATTCAAGTGCATATAAACACTTTGCTGATTCTGCACCAACCCGGCACTAGTGAGACCCTCGTGCCGCTCGGGTTTATTTCCCTATACTAACATTCCTGTTTGTTGTTTTCTCCTGTCGTTGTCTTCTGTTTCATGGACTATTATCCATCCTCAAAATACCCATATTTCAGGTTGGTTGTTATTGGTTCAATACTTTAGGAAGTCTCTATAGAGTTATTTCCACTCACTGTGCTTATTCATATTTTGTAGATTCACCCCGGGGAAGCTCCACTCCAATACTTACCTAGGTTTTTTCCTTTATTATACTGCTGTTCTGATTGCTTGGTTTATTTTCAACACTGTATAATATCTTTGTATTCCTTTGCAGCATTGGTATTGGCGGTGTGTGTTCTCCCCGCTCTTTTATTCAATTGACACCTCTGTCTGACCCAATCGAAACAGCTGAGAGGTACATTGTAGAAAAGAGCCCCTCTTTGAGGAAGCCTGAGTCTTGTACTCAGGGGAGCTGGAATGGAAGGCTTAATATTGATTCTTGTACAACCATCATCTCCAAGGTCACTCATCCACGTCTTGGGCCTACTTCGGAGTGGTGAGTAACACTGTTCCTGGGGTATGAGGTCAACAATGGTGGTCTGTGAATGTACATTGCATAGGGAGTCTGGTAGTACTTGGACATGTAAGTACTTAGCATATGATGGCAGAAAATGGGCAGCCTATAAGGCTCTTCCTTGCAAATGTCAGCAATAACTAGCTAGATGAGAATTTGCCAGGTCATAAAAGGCTGGACCTGGATATACAAGGCTTCACTTGCAAGCTAGACCTTAGCTCCTGGGTCAGCAAAATCTTGATCAATGTAAAATTACCAATACCCAGGAGCTACATTGAGCTCCTGCCCCGCTAACCTCAATTACGACTCCTGTATCACCATCAGCTCCGAAAGCCACAGAATTCTGTCCAATAGTCCAGACAGCAGCAAATATCAGAAACAGATGATTTGCATTGCACTGCATCACTGCAGCTGTTCTTCAGAATCCAGGTAGGAGGTGAGTTCAGCACCCACATTTTTACTCAAATCGATGATTCAAGTCTTTGGGGATGTATGCCAAGTGCTTCCGTCTTGCTATGCATTTTTCTCAAATGCATAACTCAAAAACATAAATAATGAAAATAAAACATATGCAAATGAACAATGCACCTAAATAACAACACTAAACAGAGGAAAAAGACATTCCATAAAATATAACTTAAAATAAGAAAAACGTACATTGTGCTTGAAATTGTCACTAAATAGAAACACATTAAGATTTCACCAAATATATAAAAGTAAACCAAATAAAATGTTTCCATCTCAAAAAACAAAACAACAAAATATGCTTTGCCTTATGTGGTGAATCACCGTTATTTTCAGAAAATAAGGAGCTGAATTTGTTTCCCTTTTAATTGCAATCAGCAATGGTAGTGTAATCTCCCAATTGCCCAGTGACCCTCTGACTCATGGCGATAATGCATTTAAAAATGCAAGTCAGCCCTTATGAAAGATTTAGTTACTCGCCTGCGTAAAAGAGAAAACATTCAAACGTCTGACAGGAATTAGGGTGAGATTGAATGGACCAAGTCCCATTCATTTGCAGAGGATAAAGATGGAATTTGTCTAACAATGCGAAGCCCAGCAAGACAGTATGAAAAGAGAGAGGCAGCAGCTAACGGCTATTGTTTGTCTGGACACACCACCAGAGAGCTGACTTCATTGCGAAGCAAAGACCACAAACTGCCCAAAGGAGATAGTGTGCTAGGACATCGGCCTACGTGAGGAGAAGAAGCTGCAGCGCTCTGCTTCCGGAAATCCTTGCTTAGAGATGAAGTCTGCTGAAGGCTGGTCTGACAGAACCAAGATTCTGGGGGAAGTAACTGATGAATGCTTACCTGACAAAGCCAAGATGCTGAAAAAAGTCTCTGGTTAACATCTGGTAGTCAAAACCAAGAAGCTGGTGGATGTCTCTACCGGACACCCTGGAGGCTGATGAAAGTCTTGCCAGGCAGTGGCAAGAGGCTGGTATAAATATTTGCTTAACATGCAGCTCACTCTTATGAACGATTGTCTGACATAGCTAAGATGCTTGTAGAAGTCCCTTAAGAAAGGTTGTAAAATGGCTCGTAGACGGCCTCTTTTTTCACCAAAAGCATACATAAATGAATAAATGCAACAAGAATAATAAATTAATACATGAATAAAAGAAATCTAAATAAAATATGTCACTGTTGACACAGCTGCAAGGCACACTCTGATCTCGCCCTCAGTCCCTGTATGGAGCGATGCATCCATCTTCCAGTGAAGCTTTCTGTCTGACTGCTCATGCTCCCCTCATTTTAAGCATTTGCTAGAGCTTTCTGGCTTTCCAGGTCTCTACCTGTTGACAGTTGCCATAGGCCCCTTGGCCGGAGTGACCCATGGTAACCCCAAGAGGCAAAACTCTACCCTTTCTCAAGAAAGCGGCATACAACAACTACATACCTTCTCTTCGGCTTTAGCAAATTCCATAACAACGTTATCAGGTACCAGCTGGCACCGGCTCATTCTGGCCTATGCATGCATCTTCTCTCCAACGTGTCCTTGGAGCAAAGCAGGAGAACTCAAAACCCAATGCATAATCGGGATTTCGGGCCTGATCAATACATCATGACCGTCTGTCATTTGCTCGGTATCAACAAGATCCCAATAGCTTGCTAGCAATTACTTCTCAAACGCAGTGTATATATCTCCAGCCTCAGGTAATTTGCGACTCCAAAACCTGTTTTCTGTCTTGCTTTCGCCACAAGCTCCAGTTAGCATAATTTTCTTGTTCCAGACACATTCAACTCTACTTCTCCTGACTACAAAGGCCACAAATGAAGTACACGCTGCACAGTGCCTTTTGCCAAGTCAAACACTCTCTGCTGTTCCTCTCCCCACTCAAACTCATACTTTTTTCACGTCACTTTGTAAAGTGGAGACAATATTTGCCCTAAACCCAAACAGCCCTATGAAATGCTGAGCTTGTTTCTTGTTCACAGGCGTGGTAAACTCAAGTATATTTTGTGGGGCTTCCGGCACCATCTCTCGATGCCCATTATGCAACTGAATTCCCAGAAATACCATGGTCTCAGCTGGCCCTTAAATTTTGTTAGGGTTTATCTTCCACTCTTCCTTCTTCAACTCGTCAATGATTAATTCTAACTGATTTCACACAGATGGCCCATCTTTGCCCTGAATCAAAATGTCATTAATCTAATGTGAAATCTACACATCAGGTTTATATGGTATTCTTTCCAAATGTTCTGCCACCAGCCGGTGACAAATGGTTGGGCTGTGCAAGTACTCCATAGACAACCAACTGCTCCTGGCACTCCTCAGCAACTGGAACAGAGAAAACAGCATTTTCTAGGTCTAATACAGCATACAAGGTTCTCTCAAACTTGTGTACTTTTGTAATCAAAGTGATAGCATCTGGGACTACAGGTACTAAAGGATCAGTGTATTTGTTCAGTTCTCTATAATATACCATCATTCTCCAGCTCCCATCCCCCTTTTTCACAGGCCAGACTGGATTATTCCAAGCAGTAGTAACAGGGCGTAACACGCCTGCTTCTACATATCCCTAAATAGTGTCTGAAATGTCCTCATGTCCCCGGGAATACGGTATTGCTTCATAGATACACACTTTGTGGCCAAAGGCATGTGCACCATGGCATTTTCAATTTGCCTACAATAACTGGTGTACATGTTAATGCATTCACTCAAAACCAATTATATACTCAAACATCGGGACAATCAACACTTGATAGTTCTGCTTTGACAAATTGCCTATCTTCATCTCCACTCTTGTCTGTACTGCAGGTGTTGCCTTTCCCCTCAGCCCAGAAATGGTAAAGTGTCGACCTTTAAATCGTGAAAAATTTCTATGAATCAATGAAGCCTGCGCCCCGGTGTCTATCAAATCTCAGACTTCTTATGTGTTTCCAGGTTTCCAAAATATCTTAACATTAACATGAGGTTGTCTGTCAACTTTTCTACGAGTGTAAGCTTCCAGGGCTTAGCCGTAATCATAGTCAAATTTGGAATGAGTATATCCAGACTTGGACTCTAACATTGCACTCACCACCTTTCTCAAATCAGCATATGTTGGCTGGTACGGGGACGGTGTCCCCATAGACCCTTCTTCCTGTTCCTCCTCATGAGGAGCCAAAGTTGAAGTGTCCCTTTTCAACTTAGTCACCACCCATCTCTTAACTTGTTTATAGCACTCCTTCCCAAAAAGCACTCTCTTTTTGTATAACTCATACATATCCCTGGTTTCAATACCATCAATCTCCTCCCGTGGTACACCATCTTTCAATAATGCCAAAAACATGTCCTTTCTTGACACCCGGGAGTCTCTACTATAATGTCTCCTGCCCTCTGTTCTTCTCCCACTGGGCCCCTTTTGCGCTCTCTGTCTATCCTCACCTTTGTCCCACCCACTCACCCAAGTCTGACAGTTGCAGAACTGCATTAACCACTTCATTAGTTCGTTTCCAGTCATACCTACAAATAAAGTCATAATGACACTTTTATATGTGGGTGGCCCGTTCTTATACTTAAATTTCTCGTTGACACCGACAGTGGCACCACCCCTATATGTACCGGTTTGTCTACTTGAATTGCGTCCTGCATGGCATGCTCCCTGATTTTCTAAATCACCTCTTTCAATGTGTGCCACTTCTTTCCCTCACTGGGCCAGTCAGTGGTGATAGGATACATACGATTACATCCTTGGCCCACTAGGTGCATCAGAGACACCTGCGAAGCTTGGCCATTTGCATCTGGAGGAGGCCCGGCCTCTATACTTCTTGTATATTGGTGTCATTGGACAGAGGCAGGAAGTGCAGGGAATTAGTGGAGTCTACCAACAGGACCCCGGCACCCCCATCAAACATTCGCACCATCCATGTAAGCAAGGGCTTGCATGTTCTCTGCCTCAACCAAGTATTAACCTCCCCAACCTCTTGACATGTGTCATCTTCTAGCATATTCAAATCCACAACTCACCCTCTTGGGTTATGGGGATGGGGGCCAGCACAACGCCTCGTTACTGGTTTGGCAGTTACTGTCTTTTGTCAGGTTTCGATTTAGATTCTGCATCCACCTCTAGGGTACACTCCGAGCCAGTGGAATTCCAAATATCACCATCCCACTGATCGGGGTTCCAATCCACCCCTGCTGTGGCAATTACAGCTGTCACCTTCCCTTTGTTTATATTACCTCATCGTTTTTTATATTTATATCGAGCAACCCTGATAGCTGCCCGCTCAGCCACTGCCTGATATTTATCTGCATTGTCGTGCCCAAATTTCATTTGTAATCGCTGCATTAGCGAGATGGGCTTTGAGCCCTTCCTCTCTGAAACTTGAGGAGAACCATCTCTGGTTCCGGAATCACCTCAATACCTTCCTCTTTGCTTCTGCTTTCTCTTTTCCTGCTGAACTCCTGGTTGAAATGAAACTGCACTGGTCACCTAGGTACCCTCTGATCTTGGGCCCAGGTCCCCTCCCCGCCAGTTGCACTCCTACACTGGTTGCCCCCCTTGCACTCAGGGCCTGTTTCTGTATCCCTACAGTCCTCTACCAGCACTTGACACTTGATGTCTGCACTTACCGTTGCACTTCCCCCAGCTGGCCTTCCTTTTTATTTATTTGTATTTATTTGTTCTACTGTGTGATCCCATGTACTGCACTGCCCCCTCCCTTTTCCCCTCCCACCTGCCCTGCACTTGCGCGATCTCAATGTTACCTGGCCTACTAAGATTGTTGTCTGTCTTCCCTTTGTTCCTCCTCCCTTGTCTCGTCGCGCCTTGAAACACTTGTGTTTAGGCGCGTTATAAATGCCATATCATATCATATCATATATCATATCATATCATATCATAGCAGCTAACTCTTTCTCTAAACACAAAATATCTTCATTCAGCTCAACATTTTTCTGGTGCATTCTTCTGTAGGCATGCAATAGAATCCACCCCGCCTCCCTAGCACAGTGAATTAATTTCCCTTTTCCACTGAAACCTGATCTAAACAAAACACAAACTCTGTGGGTCCTGCCTCACCTAGACTTTCATCCCACTGTTCAGTCAATCCTGCGCTGCAGGCCCATTCCTGGGCCAATTAATCATATGGGCTCTTTGCCCACCCTGGTATCCGAAGAGGACCCCTTATCTTTTTTCTTAAACAAAGTGTTCATATTTACAATAAATCACAATAATCTATCTACAACAACTTATTCACTGCAACCTGAATGCAGTCACAGAAAGTGCACACGCAAACACTTATTAACGCAGCCTGACTCCCACTGCAAAGGGAAAAAAACGTCACTTTCACTATACATATTGCCCATCAGCATTCAAGCACAGATCCCTTGATGCCTGGAATTCTTCATCACAAGGCACCCTGCCCACAGAGCCAAATGTTTTGATTTTCACTGAGTACATGGATATATTTCTATTTTTCTCCCCAGTACAATGAGTGAAAAACTTTGGATGCTGAAGGGCAAATATCTACACAGTCGGCTAGGTTGTAAAATGGCTCTTATACGGCCTCTTTATTCACCACAAGCATACGTAAATGAATAATTGCAACAAGAATAATACATTAATACATGAATAAAATAAATCTAAATAAAATAAATCACCATTGACACAGCTGCAATGCACACTCTCATCTCGTCAGCATTCCCTGAAAAGCTCCCAAACAGGCAGGCAGAGAGATCTTGGAATCAATGGGCCTGTGGAGAGGCGTCCATCCTCCAGTGAAGCTTTCTGTCTGACTGCTCTGGCGCCCCTCATTTTTAGGAAATAACAACAGGGTAAATTCAAAGACATTATGGGAAAGAGTTCCTTCCAGCAGACTAAATACACAGCGCCACTCCAACTAAGCAACCCTTACCACGCTGAGTAGAAAAAGAAATCTGCAGTCCGAGAAGTTATACACTTTGACAGTTTAGAGTTCTCCGGCCACACGCTATGGCATGACTGGGGATGGACCAGCTCGTTCATATTGCCTGATCTTGAGGCAAGCTGGAAGACTGAAACATTTCTGAAAATAGTAACGGTCCTGAAGAAGGTGGTTAAAACGAGATAAACCATTGAAACTGGTCGACTTTTCTCGTCATGGGGGTTCCCATGATCATTTAGATATCCCTGACAATAAAGGGGGATATGTGAATATAAAAATACCTCCTAATACTCACTGCCTTTTAAGGTGTCCCAGTAAGATGGTGTCAGGCCTCTACCTTACTTACCAAACCTCCTCCTCACCTGATTCTTTGGATGACTTGTCCTTGGTAATGGAAGTTGTCTTCTTGCGGGACTTCCTCTTGTCTGGTGACTGTTTCTCTTTAGACTTTCGGTCCTTCCGATCGTGTAAATAGGGTCTGGCTCCCTCGGAGGCCACCTTGGCAGGGACTGGTACCTGTCCTTGGGGGACCCCAAGGAGCCAAACCCCAAATTCAGGGAAAAAGCTGATTGGCAGAAAAAACCCTGATGTCCAATTTCACTGGATTGATACTGGAAGCCTGTGGTCTTGGATGGTGGCAAGTATAGTGGTAAGAAAAGGTTCAAATCGGAACCCAGCTCTGAAACACTTCAGTGGCAAAAGCCCGCAATTTAGTATGTAAATATGATTAGAAAATGAAGTTAAGAGGACCTCGGAGGCCAGTGAAAAGTAGGAGTAGCTAAGAAGGATAAAGGTTTGAACGGATAGAGTGATGAAGAAAGCCGGCTGCTCCAGGGAGGAAGCGCGGTGATATATCCAAGAGTGAAGACTGGACCAAGAAGGATAAAGAGGATAAAGAGGTAAGAGAGGAAGGCTGCAGAAGCCTACTACTGTGTAAGCCAGAAAATAACAGAATTGGGTTGAGCAGGAACAGAGAGAGCTGTAACAAACACTGACCTTCCCACAGATGGAACCGAGGAGCTACGCGGATAGAAACCTGAATCCGAAGGATGGGTCAGGTAAGAAAAGAATGGTGGTAGGACGCCAAGGGATAGAAGCATGGGGCAGCGCCAGAACTGAAAAAGCTGTTACGGACACTTACCCCTCCCACAGATGAAATCACGGGAGTGTCGCCGCAGAAAGAAACCTGAAACCAAAAGGTGGCTCAGGTAAGAGAGGAATGGCGGTAGAACTCCAAAGGATAGAATCACGGAGAACGAAGTGAAACTGACGAACAGCTTAGAAAAGGAAAGTAGAACGAAATGAGAGAGGATACAAGAGCGGAACTGCAAAGGTGAATCTCAAGGAGTGCAGAAGGAAAGCACAAGTAGAATCTCAACGGAGTAAACAGCGGAGCACTGTAAGGGAAAAAACAGATACAACGCACAGAGTAGTGGGCGGAGTCTGTTTACATTCCTAAGTCTGCTATCTTGAATGAGAACTAGAACGGGGAGAGCATACCTTGAACTAATGTCTCCAGTAATGCCATAGCTTCCACCGACGATTCCTGACAGATGGGTACATTTTCATACATCAATTTTACTAACACAACCTCTTGCATGTGGCAAACTTGATGCCCCAGGGTGAATAAAATATATATAGAAATCCCACAGCGAAGCAATGTCCATGCCAGCTAGTCAGCTGTTCCAACGGGATCAATGACCAGTCGTGTTGGTTGCAGTAGCCAATAGGTTGATTTTTGCTGGTTGCTCTTTTGTGGAAAAATCCTAATGAAATCTGATATACCCATACAATTGATGAGATGAGGGACAGTTTCCTCGCAATCTATCCCTGTTAGATAGGCATTGTACCATACGCCATCTAGGGCCAGGCACCCCCGCTAGGGTCAGGGTGTTCTTCCTCCAGGGACAGATAGCACGTAGTTTTTCGCAATTGTCAATTGTTTTAATAACTTGTCTACTAAACTTGCATCAACATTTCTTCTCCCAAAGAACTGTTTATGTAGTGTTACAGCCCCTCATTTTAAGCCATCTGCAAATGCATGATGGCATTTTCCAGAACTTTCTGGCTTTTCATGTCTCTACCTGTTGACAGTTCTCACGGGTCCCTGGCTAGAGTGAGCCATGGGACCCCCAACCCCAAGATGCAAAACTCTCCACTTTCTCAAGAAAGCAGCAAAAAACAACAATATAACTTCTCTTTGGCTTTAGCAAATTCCATAACAACGTTATCAGGTACCAGCTGGCAGCGGCTCATTCTAGCTAATGCATGCATCTTCTCTCCAATGTGTCCTTGGAGCTTAGCAAAATAACACAAGCAATAGGCAGCACTGACAACATGTTTACCAGTGGAATAATACGAAAAGAGTTTGTATCAAGTGCAGCTTCCACTGAGGCCTGGAGCAAATGTCCATTATGGCTCTGTCCGCACCCAAAATGCACTGCACACAGGTACCATGTTTTAGTCAAAAACATTACACACAGCCAAGATAATGGTAAGAAAATCTGAAGTATGCTCACTTGATAAAACAACAAGGTTGTTGAAAGCCTGTGAAGTGATGAAAGCTTCTAAACCTGAGATGTCTGAGGAACGAAACGAAGGAAACGAAAAGGGGAAACAGTAAAACCCAGTGAATAGAGGGGTGTTTCCATTTGAGTTTGTCACTGTTCAACAGAATTATCGGCGCAGTGTTCCAGTTTACTTTTTGGGAGAGAATGTCATAAAATGGCATTCATAAGGAGTACAAGCAGGCATTGTGTGCCCTGCCAAACTCAGGGTCACCAGGAAGGGAAGGAATTAATTTATTGGAATGCTGAGAAGGCTGAAAAGATTCAGAATACGCTACCAGAACTTTCAGCAGAGGAAGGCAAAGGCTGAAATAGGAATTGTCCCAGACTAATTGCTCCAATGATAAGAGGCTTTGGGCCTCATTATAAACTTGCTGGTCCGGAAACAACGGTGCCGGTAAGCTTACCAGCACCATTATTTCTGGACTGGCAAAGTACAAGTCTGTTGGGCGGCTGTGTCATCTGGCCCGGCAGCTCTGACTTGCCGGGTGGACTGGCACCCGCCCACATCCTTTCACGGAAGCAACGCCACTGATATTACTAGTGACCGTGTTTCAGTGGTCCCCATTCCAATAGAGGCCTTATGGGACTCTATGGGAATGGGGAATAACATATTACTGGCACCTGACTTTCAGGCTTCCGGGGTTGTAATACCCCATTGATACCAGCAAGCTAACTGCCTGTAACTGTTTACGGGTCCGGCGGCTACCTGCCTGTTTTACCAGCACGGTTACCGCCGGTCCCATAATGAGGCCCCAGGTGTTGATAACATGTTTTTGTGGTCTACTTTTTGTAGTGGTTATGCTTTCTTCATCTCTTTACTCATACTTTGCTCAGCGCTGTCAAAGGTTTATGTTGGTTAAATGACCCGGGCAAGTTAACAATGTACTGTGGGACATACCTGTGTTAGCTGAATTTTCCCTGAAATGTAGAATCAGTACTGCCTCACAATAACAGCGAGGACATCCAGGAAGACCTCTGGTTGATATGGTGTTGTGTAACGCTCACCTGGTATCCACGGGGACGTCACTCAGCCTGTTCTGACCTCTTACGACCTCAAACCCTTCCCTGGAGTCTACTCGACTGGAGACTGGGCCTGAAACACAGGATTGGTAGAGTTTAACTCCCTATTGTCTCTGTGTGCTTGAACCCCTTCTTCCTCGGGGTCCAACCCTTCCCTTTGATCCACAGCTCACCTTGTTTTCTTGGAAAGTGTGCTCTCCGTCCTGCTTTCAGCTCAGGGACGCGTTGATTGATGCGGGCTTGTTGCTGCCTAGTTACTTCACTTTCAAGAGTCCGACAGGTAAGTATAATGAGTCTTTTGAACAGTTCTCTAACTTCGTTCCTTTCCTTCCTTAGATGATGGCCGGCGTCCGGGGATGACGAAGTGCTGCTGAGATGAGTAGCGCTGAAGGTGAGTGAGAGCGCGATGCGCGATGCGACCCTTTCGTATTTGTATTGAACTGAGTACTTTTTCTGTGTCTTTTAGGTGCCGCAACGTTTTCAGCGTGGATGCCGGTTATGAAGAAGAAATGCGGTGAGTAAGCGCGGTATGCAGCGCCTCTAGATGTTTCCACGCTAACCTGGAGTGTCTTTTCCCTCTTGCAGATGGATGAGGAGTTCCGGAGACAGAGTTCCCCCAGAGCGGCTGCGATTCAGGTAAGCGTGTAAAGCTCGTACAGTCTTTAAAAATAAGCGAAGATTTGCTGAATGCTTACTAATGCCTTTTTTCTGTTCTTTTCCCTTTTCCTTAGGAAGCGGCTTGGCGGGATGAGAATGACACTTCCGAAGATGCCGGCAGAACAGAATAAGCGATGAATGATGGGCAGAAGCGCCGCAAGGTAAGGCTGTTCCTAACAGTGTTCTTGTTCTTGCAGGAGCTGAGCGCAGAAGAAAGATGCAGGCCTACTGGAGACCGATCCGAACACGGTGAGTGTCACGCTGCAGGTGCAGAAAACACAAAGCATGTTTCTCAGCCTGGGCATGGCTTAAATAGTCTCTGGGTATCCCAGGTGTCTCTGGGCTGAACCACACCCAAAAGACTAGACTGCACATGCAGTTCTGGGAACCGAAATATGTGGGGGCATCCATCTTGTCCCCATCAAAGCACTACAAGTCCAATCCCCAATGTTATCCTATGGGAGTGAGTGAGTCTGGTGCCACAAGCGCAAAGTCTGACTCCAAGTGGGTCTTTGGAGGGATGGAGAGGCCTTTGAGGGCCATGTAGGTGATCGTGGCCTGGCTCCAGCCTGACATCTTGGAGGGCTGGGGACATGAGGGGCAGGAATCATGCCATGTTGTTTCAAGAATGTTGCTTTATGTAAGGTTTGAGGGCCCTTCTCAGGTAAGGTTGCTATTACAAACTTTCAATAAAATATATATTTTTAAATCCAGGCCACCATTTTTGGAAATTGGTAAATTTTTTGGACGTCAAATTAAATTCATGCTTGCCAGTACATGACCATACACAATGCTATGGTATGGTATTGTTTATTTGTAAAGCGCCTATACACAAAGCAAGTATTTCAAAGCACTCAAGGAGGGAGGGAACAATGGGAAAAAACAACAGTCATTCAGAGCCCTTGAATTTCTGAACAATACAAGTTTGCACAGGCAGAGTGGGTGCATGTAACAAGTGCATATCATGCAATTGAAGAGGTCTGACAACGACGATTCTGCAGTTTTTCAAAGTGCATTGAGGCGTCACCATGCAAGGTGGGGAGACAAGGGAAACACAGATAGACGGCCTTCAAGGCATGGTGCATTTAGATCGAGCAAGTGCGCAGACAGGTGCAGGAGAAGTGAAGGGGTTAGGGGTGGACAAGTTCAGGGGAGGCCTGGGGGGACCAAATGTGCCCAGTCAGTCAGAAGCTCGGGTAAGTGCTGAGAGATGCCACGCTCAAGGGTCATTGACCAAGTGCAGTAACTATGAGGCAAGTGCAGGCCCGGAGGCAAGTGCAAGAGTACTGATGAGGGTGCCAGGGACCTATGATACTCTGAGGTACACCAGGCGGCCAGACAGAAGGTTGTGCGGAAAAGGAGGGAGAGAGGGATAGAGCGGAAAGAAAGGTTAGCAGGGTAGAGGGTGCGAGAAGGAAGAGGAGAAGAGGAATGTCTTAAGGAGTTTCCAAAACTTAAGGAGATCAGACTTAAGACATAGTGTGGCAGGGAGGCTATTCTCCATCCAAATCTCTGCTTGGAGAACCGCCTCACTCGCAGAAGGTTGGAGGTAGATGAGTGGAGGACTCGGGAAGGGCAGTATTTAGGTAGGCATTGTTGCAGGTAATTAGGTCCCTGGCGCCAGAAAGCCTTGTGGACAATGCAGAGGGTTTTGAACTTGATCCTTGCAGCCACGGGGAGACAGTGGAGGGATTTTAGTGCTGGAGAGATGCAGTCCCTGGGCTTGAGGCCAAGGATAAGTCTACCAGTTCTGTTCTGGATGAGTTGCAGACGGCACAGAGCAGAGGCAGGGAGGTTGAGAAAGAGGCTGATGCAGCAGTCCAGCCTTGAGAGAACGAGGGTTCTGAAGACAGTGAGCCACTTGGGGTGGGGGGTGAGAAAATGAAGAGTACCTCTGAGGAGGTGTAGCTGATAGTTGGACTTTTTAGAGATGTCCGAAATATGAGTAGGGACTGAGAGAGTGGAGTTGAAGATGACCCCAATATTTTTTGCCTCACAGGAGGGTGAGGGCGCAGGGCCAAGGGAGGCCGGCCAGAGTGAGAGTGGGAAAGCGGGAGCAGGAGTCCCAATGCAAACGATCTCAGTCTTACTGGAATTGAGGCAGAGTCGTTTGCAGCACACCATGACTGAATTGTGGACAGACAGTCAGATATGAGCAAGGTAGAGGAGATTGCTGAGGGTAGCCTGAAGGAGAGTTGCATGTTATCTCCATAAAACTGGAAGTTAGAGATGAAAGTGGCAATCAATGTGCAAGGGCAGCCATGTAGACAGAGAAGAACCAGGGGGATAGGTTAGAACCCTGTGGAACACCACAAGTTGAAAGAGTGATAGTAGTGAGAAAGGACCCAAGTTCGACCTGGGATGGGCGATCGGAAAGGAAGGAGGTTAACTACGCCAGAGCCTGACCTGTGATTCCCAGGGTGTCATGCAGATATGCGATCAGGATGTTGTGGTTTACTGTGTCAAAGGCAGAGGAGAGGTCAAGAAGAATGAGGACAGAGGCAGTGTTAGTGTCAAGATTCGAGAGCAGGTCTTCACATGTGTTCAGAAGAGCAGTTTCCGTGCCTCTGGATGCTCTAAAGCCAGATTGATGGTTGTGGAAGCAACCAGCAGATTCGGTGTGGAGGGTGTGCTGAGAGATAGCCACCTTCTCAAGGAGTTTTCCCAGGAAAGGGGTGATATGATATGATATGATATGGCATTTGTAACGCACCTATACACATGGTATGGGGATAGGGCGGTAGTTTTCAGGAAAGGGAGTGCTTAAGAGAAGTTGGGAAAACTCCAGGGGCAAAAGAGAGATTGCAGAGATCAGCCACAGCTGGAGCGAGAGAGTCAATGTTGTCATTATTGGTTTTGGAGGGGCGGGGGCACCTGTTTGGACGAATCCTTCATAGACCGTCCTTGTCTGGTGACCTCATCAGGTGTGACGGGATTGAGAGAAGAGAAGTGGTGGAGGGGCCAAGGGAGGCTACAGAGGTGTTGGTGTAAGATGTGGTGTGAAGGAGAGAGGAAAGGATGTCTTGGGTTTTTGCAGTGAAGTGTGCATTCAGGGCTGAGCAAAGGTCCTTGGTGGGTGTGACAGAAGAGGAGGCTGCTGCATGATTTGCAAGTTCCTTACAGACTTTGAAAAGTTTGGCAGTGTTGTTTGAGGCCACGGAGATGTGGGCTTGAATATGACTTTTCTTGTTGTGGATGCAAAGTCAAGACTGCCTTTGAAGGAGGCAGCAGGCCATTTTGTCAGAGGGTCCGCCCGACGAATTCCATTTCCGCTCAGCTGATCTACTGTTGCATTTAAGGGCAGCCAGATCGGAGTCATAGCAAGAATTGCACTTTTTGGAAGGCTTCAGTCGGACCTTCATGACAGGGCCAAGAGTGTCAAGGGTGTTAGAGATAGAAAGATTGAAGTTAGCAAAGGCTGTGTCAGGATGGGAGTTAGCCGCAGGAGTAGGAGGCGGAGAGTAGTTGGAGACAAAGGCAGGCTCTGTCACCCTTTTCATGGGTCTGGTGGCTTTGAGACTGAGTGGCCGTGTTGGGTGTGCCAATGCAAGAGGAGAGGAGAGCTTCAAGTGTGATGAGAGAAGAGAGTGCTCCGTCCAAGAGAGAGTGGTAGTGAGAAGGATAGAGAGAGGGATGTCGGTAGAGATGAAAGCAGCCAAGGTGTGGCCAGCTGTGTGCGTGAAGCCAGAGGGTAAGATAGAGAGGGAGAGAGAATCACATAGGTTGCGGAAAGGTTCTGAGGAGTCAGGAGAGTCCAGATGGATGTTGAGATCACCCAACAGGAGGAGTTTAGAGGGGGAGACCAGGCCATCGTGGTGGCTGATAGAAGGTGGCCATAAGGAGAGATGATTTAGGAGAGAGTGAGAGCCTGCAGACTAGGCACTCGAAGGAGGAGTAAACCTGAGTAGGGATGACGGACACAGGTACCCATTCTGGGAATATCAGTGCCACTCCCCCTCCTGTCCCCTTGGGCTTGGGCACAGAGAGGATCTTGTATCGTTCAGGGAGGAGTGTGTCAAAGCTTGTGACAGTGCTGTCCTTGAACCATGTCGCCGTGATGGCGAGCACATCAAGATCCATGAGTTAAAGGAGGTTGCAGTTTGACAGCAGACCGAGAGTTAGGTGTGGAAATATGGAGCAGCTTGCCATCTTTGCAGGTCATCCATGGGGTGGAGCAGGGGATGGTGGTCCCCCCCTGAGGGTGGCAGAAGAGCCAGAGGGGTAGTAGACGGTGGAGGAGGCGCCAAGACCGACAGGGGAGACGTGACAGTGAGGAAAGGCAAGGGAGCCTCTGCAGAGGAGGAGAAAGGTGCAGTAGGCATGGGAGCCTGTGCAGAGGAGGAGGAACGCACAGCAGGCAAGGAAGCCTGTGCATAGGAGGAGGAGGGCACAGTCGGCAAGGGAGCATGTCCAGGGGGAGAGGTAAGGTTTGAGAGGTGAGGTAGGAGCCATGATGGTCCCATTCCGATAGACATTAATGATGTCCCTGGAAATGGTGAAGAGGTCAAGGAGGACCTCCCAGCGGGTGCCGTCATTAATGGGTGAAGAGGCGATAGGAGAGAGAAAGGCAACCATGTGGCGAGTCCACAAG
The DNA here is from genome assembly GCF_040938575.1 of Ambystoma mexicanum. Taxonomy (NCBI): domain Eukaryota; kingdom Metazoa; phylum Chordata; class Amphibia; order Caudata; family Ambystomatidae; genus Ambystoma; species Ambystoma mexicanum. The sequence goes on along the minus strand of NC_090922.1, from coordinate 668,099,654 downwards.
TTGGGTGAAGGAACGACAAAGAGGATTTCTCTGAGAGTCTCTCTGGCGGAAGCCGTGACATAGGTGTCTGCAATAGGAAGGCCTGGGTTGGAGCCCAGTATGCCCTTCTTAAGTTTCTTCTGGACAGATTTAGTGATAGGTGAGGGATAGGAAATAGAGCAGTTGTTGAAGATAGGAGAGATAGATAGCGACATAGCTAGCTGCAGTGGTGAGGAGGACACTTACCAGGCTGATGTACTGAGGCCAAGGAGGGGAGGGCGGGGAAAAACACAGTGGGGGGACATAGGGAGTGGGCCGACACTGAGTACAAAGTAGGACATGCAGGACGTTAATGCAGGATGTACTCACAGCAAACGCTATTTTTTGAAAGGTAGTACATTAACAGTTGTGCACCCAGCAAAAGCGATTTGTCAAAAAATGGTAAAAAAAAGTACACAGCTGAGTTTGATTTTAGTTAAAGCAGAATGAGACACAATGCAGCATGTGCACACAGCCACGTTCGGTTTCCGGCACAGCAGAATAAAACACATTGCAGCATGTGCACACAGCAAAGTTTAGCTAAAGCAGGATTAGGGTACTGTGAGCACAGTACAGGTGAGACAGTGTGGAGGGAAGAGCAGTCAAGGGCATGGAGGATAGAAATGTGTGTATGGTAGTGGATGCTGACCCACAGGGAAGTAGAACGATTGTCACCTGGAATTCAGTGGGCCAGGACGGAATGGTTCTGTTGCACCACCTCCATATTGATCATGATGGTTAGGAGGGGTGAGTGACTTTTCGAAGCAAGAAAAAGGTGCACAGATGTAAGGCAGACACAAACCTAAATTTGATTTTAAAAAACAGGTAGAATGCAGTGGGAGGAGTGGCAGGATAGATGAGTGAAGGAAGGCAGAGAGCAAATGCAAGTAAGAGGCTAAGGCAGTTAGTTGAGGAGGCAGTGGAAGAGTTCAGCCATCACTCACTGATGGATTAAAGGCGTCCATGGGTCCAAGTGAAAGTGGTAGCAGTGGATATCTGAATGCTGTTTCATAGTTTGAGGAGGGGGAGCAAGCAGTAGAGGGCCTCCAGGCCCTTCTAGGCCCTGACAGGCACAGACAGGAGCCTTTGTGCAGGGCATTGGTTGCAGGGGCCGGCTTATGCCAGCTGGCTGAAGCGATTATCTCTTTGAGGAAGTGGCAGCCAATCAGAGGAGGGCAGCTTGTGGATGGTGGCTTGCTACTCAGGCTGCAGAAGGCATCAGCCATTTTGTAACAAGCATTTTCGGATGGCAAATTCAAAGGGCTCATTGCTTCTGGGGGTAGGCACCTCCAGGAATCACTGTACCAACATGTGCACAACGAAGATAGGAGATGCATAGGCACCCAAGTAAAAATGGTGCGTGCGAGCTCTCCGCTTCAAATTTAAAATAATACATTTTAAACACAGCATCAGCCCCTATAAAAAGTCCAAAGGGCTCACCTTGCAAGCAAAAGTGAAAGTTAAAATGAAAGGAGGAAGTGATCAATAGTACTGTCATCATTTTTAAGAATAGTAATTTTTCTCCACAATTGGAAGTCCGATTTTCAATACAGTGGAAAACATGGAAGTCTTTGACTTCTAGGCTCCTACTGTTTGGACATTATTTTGTTTTTGTCCATGCTAATATACATCTAAAAAGGGTTTAAGTGAAGGACATAATGTACTTCTTCAAATGTATGTGAACAACTGATATTCAAGAATGATTGCAAAAGGAAGATGTTTTCTTCACTAAAAAGAGAGTTTTCCTATGATGAGAAGACCGATGTCCAGACAATAGAGGGAAAAGTCAATGCCATTTACATGCCCTTTCACACTTAATGACATCTCATTTGAGAATGTCAAAATCTTCATTGGTATGTTTTTACTGCCCATCAATGTATAATCAAATCAAATGCTACTGCCAGACCTGTCTTATTTGTTAACACACAAGTTCTAATGATGTCCGCCAATAAGACACCAATGAAACTACTACCCATTATAAAAAGTCCCTTTTGGATGCATAGCCATGGACATGTGGGTATATTTGTACAATCCAGAAGTGACTTATGTTATATTTTGTTCATACTTGACTATGCCACGAAGTACTGTGTTGATGTCTGGTGCCTGGATCTGGGGACTGCCAATGAGGTGACCTAGGTGCCTCCCCAAGTCAGTGGGTGATGGGCCGGGGGAAGAATAGGGAGCATGCCCTGGTCACCCTCCCTTGGTCCCCATGGCAGGGGTCAGTCAATGCACCCCCTCTTGTGGAACCCCCCCCCCACCAACTGAGAGAGCATAAAGCTCTTAATAGGTAGAACCAGAACCCTAGAAAGGAAAATAAAACACTCCCCTTTAGTTGAAGTAATTTGAATTAGCTGGGAACCAGTAATGCCTGCTGCTATATGGTTGCAACCCAACTGCAGTATCACATGAGTCATTTGAAAGCCCCAGCAAGATGCTTGGGAGGTCTGGAGACCCATACTTGATATAATGCTGCACAATTGCAGGTTTCTAACACATTGTTCTCTGCATATGAGCTCGAAGAACTGTGTTTGATACAAGGTTGCAAGCTATCGCCTATTTCACTGTATGTCATACAAAGTTTCCAATTCATTGGGCCTTATTATGAGGTCAGAGGTAACCCGCCGGTCCCACCGGCGGGTTGCAGCTGACCCCGAAACACTGTTTCCAGTGCCTGACTTCCCTGTGCCACCGGGACATTACAAGTCCCAGTGGCGTGGGAAGTCAGGCATTGGATTTTTTAAGTCCCAATTCCCGTGGTGTCCCACAGGACTCCATGGGAAAGGGGACTCATAAGCACTGGCGCTTCCATGACAACTCTGCCTACCGGGCCATTGTGCCCTGCCGGGTAAGCAGGGTAAGCTTATTGGCACCCTTATTTCCAGGCTGCCACACTCGTAATAAGGGCCCATTGTCTTCAGGCAGAGCATTGCCTTGCTGTGGATACAATACTACAAATTCACAACAAGACAGTATTTGCAGTACATTTACGAATTTTTCAAAGCTTACCAAGAATGTTACCATCTTAAAAATCAAACAATAACAAGACATGAGACCTGGGTCCTGCACTTCGAGCCCTGGAGAGTGGCAGGAATTGGCAACTGAAATCCAAGATGGCGGCAGGCCATGTGATCACTTGTTCCAACCCCTTAATCCCAAAGTGTGGCCAGGTGAACACAGCTTAAGCAACCAATCACAAACTTAGCCCACTAACAGGACACAGATGCAGACCTTCATCAAAAGCCCAAACCCAAGGGGAGGAAGGAGAGAACTATAAACCCCAGAAACCCCAGTCAGCTGGTGTGGGTTGTTAAAGAATATTGCGGCAGGTGTTTGGAGTATTAAGGGGGTGCTTGAGACATGAGGCATACAGCGACAGGACAATGCAGCCTCCAGCACAGAGGAGAATCACGTTCTGAGCCTCCTCATTGGCTGGGAGGGGAAGACCATGCCCGCCAGGTAGTAATGTTTAAATCTGCATGGCCAGATTGGTATTGCAATGTGGCTTGTCAATGCTGGGTTTATTGATCCATCAGTGAGCAAAACAGCTATCAAAACATTTGTAAACACATGATATACATTGCCAATCTGTTTTCCAGGCCTGTTCTTCAAATACAGCCTATTGCACTTAAAGTGTCAATTTCATGACGAGAATGATTACCCATTATGATCTGCTATGTGTGGTACTAATGGAAGCACAAACAAAAAGAGCCTCTGTCAGCTACCCATATCATTCATTGATGGAAGGCTTCACAAAGGGAGGGGCCCTTAAGAGCCTCTCACATGACTCATTATGTCACCATGAGGTATTACATAGCCAATTTGAAAGAAATTAAATTTAGCACTTTGAAATACATTTAAAATGCCCAAACAGGGGTTTGACTGAATCTTTGCATTGCCTAAACATTTTTAAAGAAGGACAACTGTTCTGACATTTGAGGGTCTCATCTTTGATTAGAGACCAATCATGATATTGTGATAAGTATTACTAATTAATGAATTATATAAATATTAATAATTCAGTCATTTTTCATTAAACATACATGTGTCTCTGAATCCATTAGGAAAAGGCACATCTACAAATCTATATTTTATTGTTGGGATATATTCCTACACAGAGGTACAGAAGATAATACGTATCTGAATGCAAAATGTACACCCCAACATTGGAACATGTGCAGAAATATGACCAACCTATGAAATGAAGGTGTTTATTCCCTGAGAATGTCTGCCTGTGAAGCAAGCCAATGGAAAGACATGCCCAATTAAACATAGTGATGACATAGTGTGGGAATATTGAACATTATATATGAAAAAACACACTGGAATTGGGAGAAGAGCTCTGGAATTGTGAACGCTGATGAAAAGGGAACCCTTGTCTCAAATGGATGTGTGCTGGGTTTGGAAACTATCTGGAGGTGATTGGCAAGTGGTGCTCACAATTGAAATTATACCATGCCTTAATTGTCGGGCATGGTTTGATTTCAATTGTGACCACTGCTTAGCATGCTTGCATGGTAAGAAGTGTTTACAAATACAATTAAACCCTTCCTGACATGCGATCATGTCTTGTAGGGTCCATATGTAATTGTGCCTGCTTCCTGCCATGCTAACATGGCAGGGAGCCTATCTATCTATCTATCTATCTATCTATCTATCTATCTATCTATCTATCTATCTATCTATCTATCTATCTATCTATCTATCTAAGTTCTTGTACAGCGCCACTAACCCGTAGGCCTCAGGGCGCACACAGGAGAGAGAAAAAGACAGACAACAGATAGCATGAAAAATTCAAAGAAAACATGAGACGCAAAAGAACCAAACAGGATCTAGTACTCAGTTTTGGCATTGTTACGGGGCCAGAGAGTTTATACAATGGATCCCTATGACGTCCGCTTGCTTTAAGCAGGTGGACCCCATAGGAATCTCCAGCATTTGCTTTGGCATGAAAATCAAAACAAATACAATTGATCCCTTCCTAACATGCGAGCATGTCGGGCAGGGTCTAACTGTAACTGTGCACGCTCACTGCCATGCTAGCATGACAGGGAGCATGTACAATGGACCCCATAGGGATCTCCAACATTTGCTCCGAGATGAAAATCAATGCCGGCACAAATGCTTATGCATTTGTATGGCAGAGAGGAAGGAGGTGGAGGAAACCCAAGTTGTGTTCTGCCCCTACTCTCCGCCATACAAATTAATGGTAATAGGGAGCCAAGTTAATGAAAGATGTAATAGACTTACAAACCGTTACTCCAGACTAAACATAATCCAAACCCCAAAAGGAACTACAATGCTAGTTTTTGAAGATATTAATAAGCTTAGGTGTATACGTCTGTGCAGTGCATGTCATTGTGCAAATGTGTTCTGCACTAGTTCCCAGCTGTCTACTGCTTCCTCACACTTCAGAGGATCGAGGATTGTGTGCTGCACCTGTTCTGGTCTTCATTGTGCCTCACTCTTCTTGCAGGTGATGTTTCGATGCGCATGCACGTCGAAGACTGGTGTTTGCTTATGAAATCCCCAATTCATGTATTTTTCACATGAAAATCTTGCATCATTGTTGAAAAGTGTAGCATGGTCTCTGATGCTAAAAGTGTCAACTAGTCTTCTTTGTTGTTTTTCTGTCCACTGCTTAGTGCATTGTTTTTTTCATTTTACAGCCGGTATAGTGCTTATTACTACCCCATTGCTGTCATGATTTTCGGCAAGAGATGTTTGTGATTGCGGGTGATTGGAAGGTCTGGTGTGGTTAGTGCTCTTCTGGTGGATGCTCCGTGTTTGTGTGTGTGCTGGTTCTTTGTGTCTGTGCGGTTTTGAAAGTGGATGGATGTGTTGCATACTGAATGCTTTAACTATGAGGTTGACCCCATCCAGAGGTGCCTGCTGGAGTCAAAACATAACCAAACTATATGCTCACTAATAAGTCCATATGGAAGTTTTAAGGACATTTTTAATCTTATTCCTTTGACAACTGAATAGTGATTGTGTGCCTCTAAATGGTTGTAACTGCAAAACGATATGCTTTGTACGATCCTGCGCTTTCTGGTCGTCTTCTAAGTCAATATTGAGGCAACACTGTCAGAGAAACAATCTTTCCTAACACACATTGAAGACCTGATTTACAAAGCATGTTTCATTGGGGGTTTCAAGGAAAAACGCTTTTGTAAATAGGGCCATGATAGTCATATCCTCTTATTTCTCACATCCCGGGTAAGAAATAAGCAGTGACAAGTGCCCGTGTATTTTCAGACTCAGCGGTTGTAACCTTCTGAAGATATAGTTATGAGAACTGTGTGGAACACATTGAGCATTGCCTCAGCTCCACCCTTATATTACTTAGGCAGACATTGAACTTCTGAGAATGTCACTTTTAGTCTGTCAAGTCGTCATCATCAACGTGTTTCGCCGATAATGAGTGGCCATTGTGCATGCCTCTAAAATGTTAGATTCTATTGTTTTCTGCACCGTTAATGAAATAGAATAAAATAATTATTTCTGCACTTCTAGGGATCCTAGGACAATGCAGTGCTTTCTAACTTTAGATCTCCAGTCCTTAAAATGTCCAACCGAGTAGAACTCTGTGTGTTTGTGTGAAACAGTCACTGAAGAAATTGTGTATTGAATGGATCCGGTTTGTGGTGAGTTCGGGGTTAATTGACCAAATTATGTGGAACCTCTAAGTTTTGCTTTTGGAAGGGTGGAAAATACAAGATGAAACAAAACTAGTTTTAATTTCCGTACCTGCACACTTTTATACTTTCTGTATTAAAATCATAAAGGTACGTGTGCAAAGATTTTGTGTTCTTTACATTTCTATGTAAAATAACTTTAATAAAAACACCTTTTTAAAAACCATTCCTTTTCACAATAAATGTTTCCTAAAATTTCTTGTGTGGTCGCACATTTTCTTGGGGTTAAATTTGGTGAACTTTCATGGACGCTTTTCCATTTTCTCGCAGAAAGTGTATTGTAACCAAAGCTATGGTATCGCTAGTGTTAAAATATAATACATTCACACATGTTAAAATGTGCTTGTTCAGTGGGCAATATTTTTTTTCATTTAGCTTTTTCTATAATCATCATGAGACAAGATCATGCCTAGTGGGAGCTTTGGATGCTACCATGGACAGCGGATGAAGAAACATGCAGAGAGGGCCTCTGCATTGAGGATAGATTTTGATTTGTTCTTTGATTCTTTTAAGAGAATTTTCTTTCCATGCTGATTGTACTGTTCAGTAACACATGTGCAGTGGCAGACTTTATGTATGGACGTGAGGCTCCACCCCTGCTTGTGTGGTAGGCAGCACAGCCCCATTATTTGCAAGAGAATGTGCTTCCTGCCTCTGAGTTGAGGCGTGCACCCCAATATGTTTTGTATTTTTTGATTTTTCAATTTGGAACCCTTTGTGCTCTGCAAAAAGCCCTGTGTATAATGACAAGAGGCTGGTGAGTTGTAGGAAGGGCACTCCTGTTGCCTCTCATCATTGCGCTACTAGTGTAGGAGCATGCTGACACACAGGAGAGGAGTACTCTCCTATCAGTCAGCATGCTCTGTGTGAGGCGGGCCTTCCGTTCATGTCGTGGATGGTGCCAACGGGCTGAAGGTGCGAGCAGGTGGAGGTAAATGAAAATATGTCTTTTGTGTAATGTGTTTTATGTACCTGTGCATCACAACAAGTGCAGTTGTCATAGGACATGTACAGACTTTCTTTGCATTCCTATTGCTTCTTCTCCATTGTTCAAACACCAATCCCTTCTAGAGAGATTAATTTCAAAACTCATGAAGAATTATTTTGGATTCAATTTATTATTTTTTTATTCATATTTTCTTTTTTCTCTTCCAAACATCATCATGTTCATAGATATAGAAACAGTGTACAAAAAGTGACGATCATTGATAAACAATATATATTTAAAATTCTTACTACAGAATGTAATACAAAATCAACTAATCAATTAATGTAATTTCATTGTTATCATCATAAGACACCATACTGTAATCACACATACCTATTCATACACCTCAATCACACCCATCCTCATTCAAAACAAACCAATCATACTGGGCAAAAAAACGCTATTGTAAACCTTTGTTTCCAAACACGTAAAGACTATCTATTAGACCGCTGATGCAAATTCATATTTATCATCTAACAATGTGGCAATGGATTTATATCATATTGGCACATATTCTCAAATGAGTCTGAACATGTACAATTCACCGTATACATTTATGTAGACCAAAAAACTGTCGAAATCCTAGAAAAGGGAACTAGAATAGTATTCGTGTCACTCGAGTTTCGGGGCTGGTTGCTAGTGAAGTATTCCAACCAGCACCCTCATCAGAACATATAAACAGTCTTTGTTTTTGATCACAAAGGTGTGTGTTCAATTTTCTTGAGCCAACGAATTGTCTATGCTTTAGACACATCCATATTCAATTAGAAAATGTTCATTACCCCGAGCAGAACACAGTTTCTCTGCAGCAAAGGGACCCAGCACCCTAGTGTAGTGTTCGTGCCCCTGCTCTGCATGCTTACTTGCACACATGTATGTCTCTTTGCAATGGAGATCTAGATGACAGTCCACGGGACAATGCCATGATCGACCAGTGTGCAAATTGCCACAAAATTCTTGGCTTCTAGGCTGTTGGCAAAAATTGGGGAAGCAGAAATCACCCCAATAAAATCTTTGTATGTGGGCGACCGTCGTTCATCGATGCTGCTCACTCGAAAACAGCGTACCGTTTCTGCATTCCTTGCAGTGCGGATCTAAACAGTCTGGAAAAACGGCACGAGATGTACCAGTGCATGCAAGTGGGGTTGTCTGTGTGTATGTGCAAATAGCCTATGTGTGAATCTGTGAGTGTTTGTTTTTATGTATGCATGTATGTAAGGAGTTGTCTGAGTGGTATATGAATGCTCGGGTGAATGAGAGCGTGCATGTTGTGTGAATGTATGAATATGCAGGTGAGACTGCATTTTGTGTGAATATATAAGAAGTGTATGTTGTGTGAATGCGAGCAAGTGTGTGCCTGCCTTTCCATGAGTGCATGAGGGGGAGAGGGTCTCTAATTTGGGGCAGGGAATTTCACTGCACATCAAGGGTAAACTATGAGTGTTATTACATATCTAGAAAGGCATACTTGTGCACAGCCAGTATAGTTCTACTTTCTTATGTGGAAAGTGATTTTTTACTGGGCATCAAGGGTATGCAAACATGATGAGTGTTATTCTATTGTTAGACCGGCTTTCATTGGTGCAGTAAGTCTTACAATACTTACTCACTGTGGCATTTTTTACAGGCCATCAAGGAAAAAGCAAACATGATGAGTGCTATTGGTGCTAGACTTGCCTACATTTGTTTGCAGCTAGTCTAGCTATACTTACTTACTGTGGCATGGCATTTTTACTGACAAAGCCAAAATAGCTCTTATATGGTATTAATGGCATATAGTGGTGCCGTCAGCATGGATATGTATAGGCACAGCTGGAATTAACTTGCATGTTTTTGACACTGGATATATTTTGGGCAAAGGTATAATTTAAATGTGTTTATGGAAAAAAGCTCCTTTGCACTTTTGGTGTCCTGCTTTAATTGGACTTTGTCCTGTGCTACCATACAAAACCGATTGCAAACTTTGTGGATTTTTACCCAATTTATCAAAACATTTTGCATGAATATACACCATTTGAACAAATTATTTAAAAATAATTCTTGGGGGAGAACCACGCCTAAAAACATTTTGTTGGTTTAGGCCTGTTCGCTATTCTTGGTTGCTCTGGCAAATTTGAGGCAAACATTTACATCCACACACTTAGAAAACTCACCAGCTGAACCCTGCATATGTCGCTAATTGGAGGTGCTAGGAGTCTGGCACAAGTAGTGCATGTATAAACACTGACAAATATCTTTTGTGACCACAAAAACAATGCAAAATTCCCTCTTGCTGTCCAATGCTAAAATAGCTGATAATATGAAAGAAGGAGTTGTGCAATAAATAGAGCTATGCAACGCCCAAGAAATAAGCAAAAGGGCTGCCTTCTGAGTACTTAGGATCAGCCATTGTGTAAAGGCATGGGCTACTGTGCAAATTGAAGCTAGAGTTGTAGAATGCTGCCTGTAAGAGCTCTTTTAGTCTACCTTGCCTAATCCATTGATATTTGTTCACCTATAGATCTCCATTCCATTGCAAAGGCGCAGTTTGTGGTTTAAAAGGGCTTATATTTTGTTTTCATGCTGCCTGTTACAGTGATGATTTTTCACTTGAGTGGTGCTATTAGAACTCTCTACATTGGGAAGAAAGCTGTTGAGTTAGGTTTGCAAGTGCACTTTTTTTCCCATGTTGCTTCTACCAAACCTGCTTCATAAATGGCGCAGTGCAGTCTTGCACATGTATTGCATGACCATACACTATAAAATATGGTTAATAGCTGTCACTGTGCAGTCTGACGTAAGTAAAATAACTGCAACCACGACACCCTTGTGTTACATTTGTAAAGGTGAAACAGACCTATTGATTTGTGTATTTAACAGTTTTCACCGTCGTTGGTATTGCACTGATATTTGTGGAACCTATGTGCCGCATTTATATTTGTTCTACGTATGGTTTTATAAAGGAGGGAAGCTGCTCCATGATACATGGTAAACAATGACAGACAGAGTTTTTACCACAAAAAATATGCAACTTTACCCTCTCACCATCCCACGTTCAACAGCTAATACACATAAAGAGGTCGACCTGCAACACAGAGGAGAAGCAGGGAGTGTACCTGAAAAAGGAGCAACATGGTGTGTGAGTGCATACGGTCAACCATTTTGCACAAGCCAGGGTTAAAGTGGAAGTTCACTCAAAAATGTTATTGTCTCAAAAAATGGGCCATAATAAAAGATATATATATAAAAATATTTTTAAAGAAACTTTCTATGTAACCTTTTGAGCAAATGAGGCTCAACGTTTTTACATGGGGAATCCATTTTGTGAAAGGATCAGCCTCCCCTGTTCATGTTAAGCTTTGCTATGGTGGCACTGATCAAGCGAATGCCCCTTACTGGGAGCTTTTGCTTACTGCTGCCAGAGAGCAGAGCTTAACATGGAGAGGAGGCTGCCACAGTGTTTACAATTGCTGTGACTTTCATTTGATGTTTTCTGTGATCCTCAAGCCCAGGGAAGCTCAGAAAACGTAAACTGAAAGGCACAGCAATTATAAATATTTTGCCGGCTGCCGGCAGAGTTTTCAAAATTGCTGCGACTTTCTTTTCTAGTTTCCCGAGCACAGGAAACTGAAAACTAAAGTCGCAGTTATTATGAATTGACCTAAGAGGTTGCAAGGCCACTGAAACAACAAAAGTGTAGCAGCGGCGTCCAAAATGGTTTCACTTTTGGATGCGGCCGCAAGAGTTGATGCTGTGCTGGAACTAGTAGGTAAAAGCCATACAGAGGTTTGGTGATCCATACACATGGAAGGACGGTGGTATGGATCATCCTGCATAAGTAAATTCATACCAACATAGATTTCTGTATGTTTTACAGATAAAGAAAGCCCAAACTATGTGAGGACCCGCAAGAACTAAAGTCATGCCGTCAAACACAAGAAGTAAGTAATGTTGAGACAATTATACCTCTAGCCTTTGCATTAGATAAACGAGAGGTACATGGGCTAAAAGGGACACTTGTTAATTCTCTTGTTCTGTAGTTGTGTACTCAAGCACATATCTTTGGTCCACACTGTCCATAATTAATGGAAGTATCAGCAGTAGCGACACAGAACTACACAAATGTCAGAGTACAGATATCTAACAGTAGCCAGTAGAAGATACAGGTAGGTAAATGAACATCTGCAATGTGTAGATTTTGAGAAAGTTTGGACTATAGAAACATGTGGTAGTAATAGGTTGTTATACTTTTTCTGCAGTGAAGTAAGGGAGACGCACAGCGAAAAGCAAATCATCACCCGAAGTTGTCGGGCTGATTCAGAGAGCCACCAGAAAAGGAATACAAGTACTTCTCCAATTAAGACTTTTTACCAGTTGAACTAAACAGAGGCTGAACAAATAATCCTTGAGTAGATTGGATAAGAGAGATAGCTGTTCAGAAGTGGTGTAAGGAAGTAAACTTTATAAGAATGTAAGGCTCCTAGCAGCATCAGAAACAACAGATGGGTGTGGGAAATAACACAGGTAGTATGTGAGTGTGGAGAAGGAGCAGTAGCCCTGACAAAGTTCTATGGATGTTTGCCAGAATAGAGAGAACGAAACATGTTGGGTATTGTTGATGGTTAAATAGACCCAGTTTTGGGGTTCGTGATATACTTGTGAATGGGTTATTTAGAAGTTGTTGTACATATGTATGAGGATATATCAGAAGTGAAAAAAATATTATTGTAGCACATTGCACTTTAAGATTGTTTTTAGGATATGTGCTGTATTATGTACTGATTTCATACTGGTTAAATGAATTCTGATACTGCTTTTTTGATGAGTTTTAGGATACTAATGTGTTTTAGTAATTGTTGAATTAATTGATGTATTAATTAAAAATGTTTATGAACTAAAAAGAATGGCTACTTCATCCTATTTCTAGCAGTCCACCCAGATTTCAAGTGTTGATATGCTTTGAGCAGACACATTGTGTTTTTAATGAGAATCACTAACATGTTCAAAACTACTACCATTAAGGTGCATTGTGTAAGTATCCTTTTTCCTCCTCCAAATAGTGTATTGAGTTCTTTTATTTGCGGCTTCTCCCGGTAATATCGCAGGAATAACTTGCATTGAGTTGAGAAAAAAAGGTGGATTTTCATTTCTGAAAGGTCTCTCAGCCTCTCTGTTGAAAAGCACCAAGGCTGATATATGTAAAGGTTTTAAGGAACATGAGCACCCCCATGTTTCTGTCAAATATTTTAAAAACTACTGCATAGATTTACCAGTCAAGGAAATTAAGTCAATTCTTTGTGCCCAAATTACTTCTCATTTTGTCCAGATCTGCCCAGCAGTTTCACGCTACAGATATTAGAAAAATTCACTTTTTCTCTATGGGAAAATGAATGGCAGTAGTTTGAAAACTGCGTTTTTTATGTTTTCTCAAAAAATGTTTCATTTTTTAACACATTGTTCTCAGAATGACCAGTTTGGGGAGGGTTCTTGACAAACCTTAAGGGCCTCATTACGAGGCTGGTACTCCTGTAATGAAGGGTGCCGGTACGGGACCGGCACCCTTCATTACGGGACGCCCTATTACGAGGTTCCCTTGCGAGATCCGGTAAGGATGCCTGGTAAAACCAGGCGTCCTTAGCAGGTCCCGTGAGGTGACCAGGGAGCTAATAACGGGCCCATTATTAACGGGCCCATTATTAACGCCCTCCCCATTCCCATTGAGCCCTATGGGGGCTCAAATGGGAATGGAGATGGGTTTTTCCAATGAGGATTTACCGGGCCCTCCAAGGTTGGAATGGCTGCTTCCATACTCGTAATGAGGTCCTTTGTTTAGAAAATGTCATCCAAATCCATCCAGCAAGTCAAACGTTATTTACATCACTCAGCCTCTTGGCTGCAAAGCACCAAAGCCAATATAAAGGTTTTAAGTAGCAGGGGGCACCCTGTTGCCTGTCTACCAGATGTATTTACTCCAAACCAGTCAAGGCAATTAAGTCAAAGCTTTGCGCTCAAATTGTTTCTTATTTGTTCCAAATCTGCCAAGCGATTTTTATGCTAAGGCTATTCAAAAACTGCACCATTTCTCTAATGGAAAATAATGGGCTGAAAACTGTAATGTTTTGTTTTCTTTACTCTTTTTCATTTTATAACATATTGTTTCCAAATTTTGCAGTTTGGGAAGGGGGAGGAAGCCAGGGTTTTACAAATATTTTCTTTTGAAAATGTCATCCGAATCCATCCAGCAAGTCAAACGTTATTAGCAACAGAGTTTTGGGAAAAATTGTTGCTTTTTCATTTCTGAAAAGTCTCTCAGCCTCTCTGCTGCACAGCACCATGGGAAATATAGTTTTTGTTTTGGAGCAGGGGGCACCTCCTTCATTCATCAAATGTTTTTAAAACTCCTAGATGCAATAACCCCAAACCTGCCCTGGAAATCGAGTCAGCGCTTCATGCCCAAGCTGTTTCACAATTGGTCCAATTCTGCACAGCAATTTTTGTGTTTCAGTTTAAGAACATTTTTTACTTTTTCTCTGTGGGAAAATGTATCTAAGTAGGGTGAAAATACCCTTGTTTGATTTCTTAATAACTTTTTAATTTCTTAATGGATGTTTCCCAAAATGTCCAGTCCTGGTGGGGGGCCCATGACAAACGAATGTTTGCATTTCTTATGGATCACCTAACTATAGGGCCACAACCACAACTCTATAATAACCTATCTGATGATTAAATCTTTCTAACAGTCGAATCCAAAATCACGATTAAAAAATAGTAATGGGTGAAAGGTTTAGAATTATTCTGAACCACTGGCAAGGCTCTGGGCAACCTTCCACACCACTGTTTATTAGGCTGTTTATGTCATTACAAAAGGGGTCCAGCTATATGCAAATCAGGCAGGTACTGCCACCAATGGGAGCAGCCCAGCCGAACTGCTAGGCCAGGTCCCCTGTGCACGGAAACACAAGAAACACAAGCAACCTCAGCCAGGTTTTGGCTTTGTTGGGTCTCGTCAGTGAGGTGCAGCTTGGTTACCTATGGCTCAGCAGGCATGGAGCCCACATCTGGGCATATCCTCTCTCACATAGGGAGAGGAACTATAACCAAAAATGTGATTGGTGGAAGGTTTTAAATTAATCTGAAACACAGGAATTGCTCTAGGCAACCTTCCACATCACCATTTTTCAGCCCATCTGCGTTATTGCAAAAGGGGTCCAGCTATATGCAAATCAGTCAGGTACTGCCAGCAATGGGAGCAGCCCAGCCCAAACTGCTAGGTCAGGTCCCCTCTGCACAGAAACACAAGCAACCCAAGACATGTTTTGGCCTTGTTGAGGTGCATCTTGGTTCCCTATGGCGCAGAGAACAAGGGACCCACATCTGGGCATACCCTCTATTACACAGGGAGACAAACTATAATCAAAAAAGTGATGAGTGTAAGGTTTTGCGCCATTGCAAAAGGGGTCCAGCTAAATCATGTTCATTTCAAATTTTGATAATGCCTTATTTCTGATCCTAAATAAAATTATTTCCTAAATATTAATTAATGTGTTTTTTAAACACATGTTAAATATCCATCTCACAAAAAATGTATTATTTCTTTAATACATTATGGAAAAAAATCATGTGTTAATGACACCTTAAATAATTAATTTAGTTCCTGAGGAAAGGTGAATATTGGGAAATAGAGTGGCTTTCTGTCCCATACCCATTTAACTGCACACCCACAAACACATATTTAGTTTTCCAAAATGACTTCTTATTTATTTGTCGGAAATGATGTCACGGCATTGCGCTCTATGCAACATCATTGTCGTGATTAAACAAAAACAGTTCACATGAAACCTTCCTTCTTTAGATATTGTTATAAATATTCCAAATCAATATCAACATATATATTATGCAAATTACTAAATTGTATGAAAATATAAATATGTATTAAATCTCAATTGGAGATGCCATTTGAACTCTAAAACTTAGTTATAGCATAACACATCTCAATTCACGACGTTGGGTTCTACGTGATGAATTAATTTCAATTTACTTTAGTTTATCTTGCAAAAATAGTACTCAGAGAATACTCTCTGATGTTTAAATATTGTTCTGAGTTTTCTTAATTACTATTAACATTTTTTTCTGAGCCTTTGAAAATCACTAAGTCATATGAAACATGACACATATGTATTGAATGTCTTAATTGCAGATGACAATGGAATTCTTAAACTTATAATTGAAAAGTGATTAAAATCCTCAACATGTATAACAGCTTTCATCTAAGTGTGAACACTATTCACCAAGAACCTTATCTACACTGGATTTTATTTCTACCTGGTGGTTAATGTATGTTAAACTACTGTGTAAATATATAAATAAGAATTGTGTGGACTGATTACTTCTGGATACATATTCCATTCCATACTGCTCTACAATGGCATCAAAAAAATCAATCAATATCATCACTACAGCCTATAATATCTTAATGTCAAAATAACTCATTTAAAAAAACACAAACAGTTCCCTTTCCTGATTAAGTCTTGTATGGCATGTGCCCATTTTGTGTATTCATTTTGATTCTTTTTTTCTTAATGTGAGTTCTCTATTTCCTTTAATGGTTGGAAAATGGACCTCTTCCAGGGCCATACATTTAATTTAACAGACCTGTACATTTTGAAGTTCTGTATTCCAATGAGTTTTTAAGAGGTATTTCAAATCAATTTTCTTGAAGGCTCTGACATGATCCAGTATGAATATTTTATGTTCTCTGATCATGCTTCCAATATACCACTTCAAAAATGTACATCTAATTGCACAAATGTCATAATTAGTATTGCATTTGAAACGTGTGCTAATTGGTGGTTTGCTTCAGTGTCCCCACTTGTCATTGCCAACCAATTGTGAAGGCACCAAAGAGGCTTTCTTGCTGTTTGTCTCTAAGTTATCCTTAGGTTTTTAGAAAACTTTGACTAATGTTGCTTCTGATTGTTGAGGCTTTAGGATACATTATTAAATGTTTTTCTGATAGATATTTTATCTTTGTCAACTTGTGGTGTTTTCAATAGCTTTGAAACACTATTTCTTATATCATGTACGTCGGTACTAAAAGTGGCGAAAAAGTGTACTTGTTATTCTCTTTTTGTATCTTTAGATTTTTGTGTATCTCTTTGTAACAAAGAGTTTCTTGAAATTGTGTTGGCCTAAGCCAATTCTTGATGTATAACTCGATGTGTATTACCTCTAGTTTTACATTTCTCCACTGCTTCTTTTGTATATTTTTTAATATTTTTGAATGTCACTGCAATTCCTCTTGATTTTAAGTTACACTTCAAAGAGTGTATTGTAAATGATATGTTGATATTCATTTGTTACTTTGTTATACTTGCTGGATCTGTTTTTTGTTTCTCTTGCCTTACTTGTCATAGCATTGCTCCTTCTCATATTCTTACAATATCTATATGTAGCATTAGATCCATCTTTTCTTTTCCTGAAATTTAACGTAGGCAGAGCTCATATAGATAATTGACATCTGCTATTTAAAATGTGGGTTTTAAATATGTTTTACATATTGTTTTGTAAAGGAAGCAAGCTGTTCCTGATGCATGGTCAAACACTGACATATTTGGTGAGGGGCCCATTCTAATATGCGTGGGCAAGTCATCATTTTAATCTCTGCACTATGGCATTGTGCAGTATTGTAGAGCCAGTCACCAGCAACTGATGTACATGAGTACTCTGTCATAGGCTTTAGTATACAGTGTTGTGCACTTCGGCACCAACATTGGATGTACAAGGTTGCTGTACGGTAGGTAGTTGATTGGTGGTGCAATGCAATTTGGCACTGAGACATGCCTACAGGGATCGATCCAGTACCACACATGGCTGGTGCTGTGCAGTCTCGCACAAGTAATGTACCTGCAGGCAAACTACCCATGTCACTACATGTTTGGATGAAAGATATGGCTATGAATATGGGCTTCTTTAAATGGCTTTTGTACCAGCTTTATTGAAATGTCTGCGTTCTGTATTTGGCCATATAAGAACAGATTTTTAAAACATAGACATGCGTTTACACATGTGTTTACTTTTCACACATCTGTCATGTTACTCAAGTGTATCTCAAATACAATGAACATTATATACAGATAGTATTCATATTCCTACAACATTACAGTTGACCCCTAAAATACATGTGCTTGCGTACATATTTTTCAATGGGCCTCTAGAAATATTAGCCACACAGCAGGGTTATAGGGGAAAGAGACATTCTAGCGAAGCAAAGTTGAAATCCAGAGGATTTGCTACTGATACATCCCATCTTAACTGAAACCACATTTCTGTATGTGTCTTCAAGGCCTATGTGTAGGTTATATTGTTATTGTGAAAAATAAAATATGTCAGCATTACAGACATATGTACACCCCGAATTGTTGTTTATGCACATATTGTATACTCTGTAAAGAATATTTTAAACCAAAATGCTTATTTCCAGCTGGCATTCATTCTTTTACACATGGCAACACAGTTACCACTAAAGGCTATCATTAGACATCATAGATATTAAAACCATCCCCATGCAATCAGAAAATGAGCATTATGTGCTTGACTGCTCAGAGGTTATTAAGTGATCAGTATGAATACAGAAACTCAACAGGAGATTTTGGGCAGGCCAGTTTGCAAACGCCAAAGACCCAACCTGTGTCTTTCGCAGTGATAATTGGATATCTGCGTAGTTAGGGTACCCAATTGATAGCATTTGCTTTTGACTGAGTACAGAGCTGATTTCAATGCTTGTGGTTTAACCTTGTCTTTTTGACAGCAGGTGATGAAAGAAAGAACTGTGAGCCCTTCTGCCCTGCATCTTCCACTCTGGAAGGTGAGGGGGATACGTTTTTCACTACCCCCGACTCTGGAAAGTAGGGCAATTTTCCCCTCATGCTCTCTGATTATTACATCCCTTCCTCAATGTCATTTGAAAATGTCAGGAAGGAAATATGTGGGGGGCTCTTGGCACAGATTTGATGTATGCTGTATTTAAATCAGATTCTCTGTGTCATTGTGCCATAATGACTGATCTATTCACAAACACCATTTAGCTGTAGGGAATCTTTTATACCATGGTTGGCCAGTAATGTATTTCACTGAGCTTAATATTACCAATGAAGCAAAACACTTGCATACGTTCCTTTGCCCATCAAGACAGTTCCAATATCAAATCTGTATTATATTGGTCTTTTAGAATGACAGATATAGGAATATTGGTCTTTCTGTCCCTTCTCCAGTATTTGGGTGCTTGTTGCATAAGGGATCACATTGTTTGCATTTGAATAGCCATAGCCATGAGTTAGTTGGGTATTAGTTCTTGATTTAAGAGGGACAATCCCTTTCTGTCAATAAGAGCATTGGACTCAAGTGACTCCTATAATCTCCTGTGATCCAAGCATACTGCTGTGCTTGCCATGCATATCCTCGTTGGCTTCCACATTCAATGTGGCCACAAACCTCATCCATGATGAAGTCTTTTTAAGTCTACCGCCTATAGGCCTGAATCCACAGAGGTAAAGGATTATGCAGCCTCAACCAGTAGGAGACAGCACTTCCTCAACTACAAAATCCCGAATGAGGTTGAAATAAAAAAAAAAGCTGGTGCATTTAAGAAGAGCTTTATTGACTGTTTTCTAAACCTAGCTTGCACTTATGAGAAGGCAGAAGATACATCCTGTTATCACAGCAAAAAAAGAGAGTGGGGTCCATCACCAACATACCTTTGCACTAAGATATGGTGTCGGGAATTTACTAGAACTGTCTTTCAGGAAAACAGTTTACAAGCTGAACTGTCTGAATTTCTTGTTCAAGGAATCCGGTAGTGGATTCTTCATGGTCATCTCTCAAACAAGGAACAATGTCTTAAATGATCATCATGGTGCAGTCAAGTACAGCATGGAACCATATGTATAGCAACAGTTTTAAATCCTGCTGACTTATGGGCAGATACATTGAGTAAATACCATGAATTAGACCAGCAAACATTAATTGAGGACACAATGCAACGCTTTCTGTACCTGGGAAGCCACATGGCTGATATATACAGCTATATCAACTCCGCTGTTGCCGACTCCAACCACGAGCACTCTCTTGCCCTCAAACTCAGCTGGGTGTTTGTACTCACGGCTGTGTAGATATTTGCCTTTAAACCTTTCCAGACCTGTGGGGAGAATAAGCATTTCATATAAAAACCAAAGATGAGCGAAAACATGGTAGTGATAAGTCCCCAGCAGCATTGCAATGTCAAAGTATTTACCCTTCTAGACACATCCCATCTTTAGATGCCCCAAACCTTGTTTTTGCTACAGTGTATGGCTCCTCAGAGAGGAGCATTTCATTTGCTGTTCTGTTTTTTGATCAAAGACATTGATGAGTTGCTGGGAGGGTTTGGTGCCAATACATCCTAACCATTCATATAAAATCTACTCACATTCTAGAATTTGTCAGAAAGAAATGGGACTGAGATTGAACTAACAAAACTGACTTTCTACCAATTTCATGTGAGGCTGGGGAACCAGCCAAGTAATGGAAGCGTTGCAAGGGCTGCTGTAACTATCATTTTGACACTACTAAAAGATACTCTTTTTCAGAGAATGAGTCCAAGATATCAGAGGGAAATTGAGAGTGACGGAAATGAGAGGTAGGGTTGGAAAGTAGGCTGACATTGGGATCGATGGCGGACAGAGCAATTTTTGGATATAGGGAAACAAGGACATCAACTGGGAGCAAAGGAAAGATGAGATTCAAGGCAAACTGGTATTGATGGGAACAAATAAAATAAGCAACATGGAGTTGATATGAAAAATGAATGATGCCAATGAGAGAATGACAGATATCGAGATGACAAGGACCTGGACAGGTGGATGTGAGAGAGTTAGCTGTAAAGGTGAGAGAGAAACACTTCGGCAGGAATGACAGAATGCGGGAGTAGAGGTTGTGGTGTTAGAGGCATAAATACAGACATAGCAGTGAGAGAAAAGGCATATTAAATCATTGCCTTCCTGCAGCCTCAGTTCCCTAGAGTTCACCTAGGGAGAAATTATTTTATTTATGCTGGGTGTGATGGAGATCATCACTCGGAAGCCATTATAGTTGCACCCCCTAGCAGTCGCATTGCTTTATTTAATGTAGATTTTGAAGGTTGAAATATTTTATGATATGTTCATTTCATAGAAGAATTCTTAAACTAAGAAATAGGAAGCAATTCATGCTTCATTCTCTCAGGGGATGGATGTTCTGGCGAACAAAGACACACTTGTTAATGTGAGTGTCATCTCTCTACTGGTGCATGTGAATCTGCACCTTGCATCAGATCCCCAAAGACTCTGAGTAAAGATTAAATAGCACAGGGACATAGGGGTAACTATAGGGGGGCAGGTGGTTTTGTCCCCCCCCAACTTCTGTGCCATGCCTTTTTGTCCCCCCCAACTTTTGGAGGGAGGACAGGTGGGCTGCAATCATCAATTATGTAATTGGACAGCGCGAGCCCTGCTGGGGTGCCCAGCAAGGCTTGTGCTGTCTCATTACATAATGTATAGATGCAAGGCACCCGCGCTGCAACACATTCAGGGATGCCCTGAATGGCTCAGTCCATCACTCTGGCTGGCCTGACTCAAAGTCAGCACCCAGGGTGCTGATCTGGGTGTTGCAGGGCCTGGCGCCTCTGCTGGCACTCTAGCAGCAGCACTTCCAGGGGACACGGCACAGAGAATCACTTTCCGGCTTTCTGTTCGTGTGACAGACAGGAACTAGGAAGCTCATTCAGCATGCGGGTTTCTATCTGGAGGTGCGTGAGTACGAAGATATGCAGAGCAACTCTATAGTCATTAGGCTTTTCCATTATAATACCATGATACATTAACATAAGCTTTGAAGTGAATCAGAGTCACTTGCAGAGCTGCAGATAAGGCACAATGGGCCTCATTATGAGTCACCCGGTATGGAAATAACGATAGCGGTAAATCCACCTCCACCGTTGTTTCCATACCGGGTGATCTCGAGTCCTGCAGGAGGAGGTGTCATTCCCGCCAGGTCTGACCTGGCGGGTTTAACACCACCTGCCCGCAGGCGGACGTGGAAACACCGGCACCATCAAGGGATGGTGCCGGTGTTTCCACTTCCCCATTCCCATTGAGTCACATCGGACTCAATGGGAATGGGGATTAACCAAATTCCGCCTCCGGAATTCCCGGGTCACCGGGGTCGTAATGCCCCGGTAATTCTGGGAATCACAGAGACGGAATGGTAATTTGAGTCCAGCGGTAACCGGCCAGAATTTCAGGCACGGTTACCGCCGGACTCGTAATGAGGTCCAATGTGATTAAATGATTTGATCAGGATCACACACTTGGTTAAATGTTGAAACTGGGATGTGGACAATTTAAGCGACTGCACACATCTTTCCAGGTTTAGTTGATATAGATATTTGTTAAGGTTTTTGCTTTACATTTCATGTGCTTAAATAATTATTTATAGCAAAGCATTGGAAGCTAACCACATTACATAATAAACTAGCCTTTCATAGTAAACTAACTATACTCTATATACATTGTCATAGAAATATGTTGATCAATGGGAGTATAGCTTTAATTTTATTCTCCCCATTCTGCATGCAAAGTCACAATAGCATCACGTAGATTAATGTGAACCTGACAAATCCCCCTTGGGTTTTAAAGCCATAGTTATTCCTTCATAACGCATGCAGCGTTATGCACCCTTCTCATTTCTGATCACTCCATCCCATTCACATTTCTAAAGGTACAAAAGTCCCAGGTAATAGTACCCCACCTCCCTCCCATCAGTGCCTACTCGCTCACATTGTTGATTCAGAGCAACGTGAGGACCCTCTGCTTCCCGGAGCTCCTTGGGACATTGTCCTGGCAGTGGGACACCTCTACCATTTGGAACAAGCAGGAATTGCTCAGCACACATTGTCCTGCCAGCGGGACACCTTTGCCGTTGGGCGCCCTCTTTGATGTGCCTAATGAGAGAGTTATCCCAATGAAAAAAATTCCGGTCTGGCTCTTAAATGAACGTCGGGGGGCAACTCGCCCCCCTATGCCTCTCCCACTTGGTACTCCACTGCTTGGAGCCATTTGAACACAGGAATACATACCTTAATTTTAATCAGTCAAAATCTTGTAGAAAAAATCTATCAGCAGGCACATATAAGGTGATGTGCAAAACCCTAGTTTGGAGATATATGGCATTTAAAAATTGATACCAAGTATACTTGGTCACCCAATGCACTGCGTTAACCAATGGCTTCTGCCTTTGAATGAAAGGAAAAATCAAGGGAATTGCTGACATTCCAGTGAATATGGTCCTTTCGGTCAAGTCAACTTACCCCAAAATGTCAGGGATCAGGGGGTGATAAGGTCTGGTCTGCTCAATGGGCATTGCGCCACTGTTTCCATGTGTTATTGTATATGTATATATAAAAGGCGGGTGCACACAGTGTATGTCAATGGAGGTGCTGGGTGCATTTGTGCGTGAGTGAGAGTGTGTGCAAGCATATGTGTGTTGATGTTTGTGTCTGAATGAATGATAAATAATGCATTGTTTGTATGTTCTATTGGAATTAAGTTTGTCAATGTTATGTTGTGTCACTGGGTGCATGGCAGGCCAACTGAAGCTGTGTAGGGCCCAATGTAATTTTAAAGATAGACCACCAGTCATATGTAAGTTATAAGAGAGCGTCAGCAATGGACTCTATGGTGTAGTAGTCTAGTGTTACAGCATAAAGCAAATGTGACTTACGGGCCACCCCCGTCTCCTGTTTTTCAATGTTCAGACCACACAAGGTGACATATAGATGACCTATGTCATCATATAGCTAAATGACTCACAAGACTCTTGTGATTGGGTATGGGAAACTTTTGATTAATTTATTTCACAAAAATAGTTTCCTCATTACAAAAATATAATACTTAAAAATGATTCACAACATATCACAAATTCAGAAAACATGTTATCGAGGGTTGGTATACAAACAAACACAGACTGGATTTCTCACTGTGTTGTCTGATAGTGAGTTCTGCAAAAATGTACGAAAAGGTTTTTCTAAAGAATGCTTCAGTTGTTGAACACCTTTTAAAGATCAATTGAAGAACTCTGAGAACCAGAGGGTATTACCATAGTGTAAGATCTCATTATCACACAGTTTTTGACATCAATATTTTCTTTTCATTTGGGACACAATTCACCAATTTTTTCACAACACACGTGCATATGTACTACTCTTATACCCTTGTATCTTCATTGTTATTCTATGTCTCTTTGAAGTACTGAGTGTCTGTTACCTCTGTACATTTCCCAATTCAAGGAGGATGTTTTTTTGAAATGATGTAGTCTAGTGTTATCCATCAGGGATTTAGGTTGTTTAACCGAGGTACAAAATCACAGCGAAATTTACCTTAGTCATTTTCGCTGCGAATAC
Organism: Ambystoma mexicanum; assembly: GCF_040938575.1. Taxonomy (NCBI): domain Eukaryota; kingdom Metazoa; phylum Chordata; class Amphibia; order Caudata; family Ambystomatidae; genus Ambystoma; species Ambystoma mexicanum. Next base: position 668,075,500 of record NC_090922.1, on the reverse strand, counting down.
GTTTTTACCTCGGTACAAAAAACCAAACCCATCTCCCCCTAAGCCACCAGTACACCCATAAACCCGACCCTACTTACCTTTTCTCCATCTGCCGCCTCTCCTGTACCCTGCAACATCAGATCCATCCATCTAACCCTGGTTGGATCTGATGCTGAAGGGTCCCTTTTTCTTCTTTTTTTGTTGGGTCTCCTGCCACCAATGCTGAAGAAGCGAGGGACACCCCTGCAACCGCTGAAGTAAAAAATACTGAACATGGGGACACCCCCGTAACCCCACCTCTTCATGCTCGGTATCTTCAGCTTCAAACTAATGGTGGTCACCAAATTCAGTCAAATCTACCATTCAACCAAATTTTATCAAACAATTTGGCCGAAACTATCCCTAAGAGCCACCAGCTGCCCTCTCTTTACCCCACCCTTGTCCCCCCCAACATTTTCAGCAAAGTTACTCCACTGCACAGGGACCTTGTTTGCCCATTAACCAATGTTTAATCAATTGTGACTGACTCCCTGACATCCTAATCAGCTAACAACAAAAACACAGTTGATGATGCAAGAGGTCAATCAAAGCCCCATGGTCAGTTGTTCCAAAATGCAGTTAGAAATACAACGGTACAAGGAGTCAGAAACTTTCGTTCATCCAGCACCTGGTTCACATCATGCAGGGCCTCCAGGGTCACTATCCCTGTGCTAGAGACCTGAAAAATAGATTGGTAGTGTGCCTGAACCTTTTCCTTGATCAAAGAGCTCATCGGCTATCCAAAGGTGAACCACCCCAAGTTCCACCCCAGGAAAGTAACAGATGTTATAGGCCAAAGTTACTTCGAAACTCTGGGTCAAGTGTAGGCTTGAGGACAAAGTGACCAATTTTCCATAAATTGCCTTACAAATGATACTTGGCAACCATGTTACCCAATTCTCTAGAAACCAAGAAAAATGGATTTGAATAAATATGGCAAGATGATTATCCCCAGGAGAATTACATGGTTTTAGCCCCGTCACCATTTTCTGCATCTTCACAGGCAATACAGTACCTGTTTGCAATCGCACCATACGTAGTTCACCTTCATCATGGAAAACGTACTTATCAGAATCAAATTGGAATCTGATCTCTCTGAGACAGGGTAAGTTTCTGTGAAACGAGTCCAAGCATTTCAGAGAGGTGCTAATCATTACTCTTTCAATCTGGGGTGTTGTAACCATGTCTGTCTTAATTTGGAGCATCCATAGAAAAGTGGTTTGTCACAGCAACAACAAACTATTTCAGATAGGTAATGCACATCCTTTTGGGGCTGTTTCAGAAGATAAATATTTCCTCTACGTATGTTCATCCTTGCAGTAGCCAAACAATCCTGAATATGTTTCATTTTTATAGAGCAACAAAATGTGTTGGTAGTCACTAAGGCCTAAGTGTTGTACAATGTGGCCAAAGGGTGAATTGATTACATGTTGGTAGTAGTGATGGAGCTCATAGATAACTGTACCTTTGAAGATAATTCGTTGTAGGATTTTTGGTAATGTTTTGTAGAATAATTTGCACATCAACAACAGAAAACATAACATTTTATATACAGCAACAGCATTGGATAGGCAATGATCTAAATTAATCACCATTGTGGCGCATAAATGGCTAAGGGCATGGAAATAAATGGCTTGATAAAAAGTTATGATTATCACATGTCAACATTAGTGGACCGTAAAAATTGGAATTCTGAGCGGATTAATATTAAATAAGGATCTATTCCCCAAGGGATTACGTTAGCTCCTGAGAGCACAGTCCTCTGGGTCATATTTACACAGGGCTGCAGGCTAACTTCAATTTATAACAAATAAAAAATTACAAAAACAATTTGAATTCTTTTTTGCTTTTCAATTTAGGGGGATACCTCCTAACCCCCCTGTTTCCTCAGCTTTACTAACCCCCCACAAACACCCAGCCCACCCCTTTTAATCCCTTAACCCACCCCCTATATTTACTTCTAACAAAAAATCTGATATGTTTTAGTTATTTTTAATTCATTATAAAAGTGATTTGTTATTGTTAATTCTTTGAAGTCAATGTATATCACACAACATATCAGTTGGACTCAACAATAGCTCTATCATGTTTAATTTTGCGGTGGGCACAGCTGATGCGAGAAACAAAAGCTACAATTCGGCACAGGATAATTGGTCTGCTTTACGTTCGCACAGCGACCAACCTGAGTCCTTAGCCACCATATTCTGCAGCCTGGACCAGTCTTTCCATCCGGTCCACAGCCCTTTCAGGCGCTAGTGTCTGCTCTCAGTAAATAGGCCACTCCACACAGCAAACTAAAAACCACAGACATATAGAGCCTTGGGAGTTGCAGAGCTCAAACACCCAGCAGGCTCCAACATCTGTGCCCTTGTCCCCTCGCAGGCTTTGCTCTCACGGCGGGATTACGAGTTTTAACATTTTCTGGTGTCTTGATGGGGGTGGAGCTCCAAAGCACAGCAGCGGGCAGTGAAAACAGTAATACGAACAAGTTGAGGACTCCCACTGGAGGCGCCCACACCCGTGCCCTTGTCCCCCCACGGGCATCACCCTTGCGGGGGGATTAGGAGTTTGAAGCTTTTCTGGTGTCTTGATGGGGCAGAGTGTCAAAGCACAGCAGCGGGCGGGACAAAACCGCAATACAAGCAGGATGAGAACTCCTCCTTCAGGTGCCAACACCTGCGCCCTTTTCCCCCCGCAGGATTTGCCCTAGCGGGGGGGATCTCTGGTGTATTCATGGGGTCAGAGTCTCAGAGCACAGCAGTGGGCTGGAGAAAACAGCAAAACAAGCAGCAAGACCCACGCCCGTGCCCCCCTTCTGTCTTTTGATAATGGTGAATGCTGATGGAGTGTTGAAAAAGATAACTGCACAAGGAGACAAATCATCATATTTCACAGATGAAGTGAACGAACACCTAAACGGCGATATTCGAATATACAATGTTGCCCTGGTTGTGAGGGGGAGAATGACTGAGCTTGTGCAATTCTTGGGGTTCAAACTAATTCTGTGGAGTCTAATCATAAGGAGAATCTAAATAGTTCCAAATCATGTTAAAGTCCCCAACAAGAAAAGAATCCAGGGACGTATGATGGGTGCCAGTGCAAGCCATAACCTTGATACAAAAAGTAGTCAATTTTAGTAGGACTGTAAATAGCATATACATGGAAGGAACCATGCAGAGACGCAGCACCATTTAACCCAAGAAACAGCAAGCCCAAATGTTTGCAGCAGCACACCTGAAAAAGCCTTCAACAACTTGCCTTTTACATTGACCACTCCAAATTCTTTCCTACTTCCCGATCTGTGAACGCAAGACCCTTGAAAAAGATTACTGACAACCACACAATCTACTTGGGAATAGATGAAGACAATTTGATTCTGGAGGTTGTTAATCTAATAAGATTTCCCTTTGTCTCACAACCAGGTGCATTGGGGGCATTTAAAAAAATACATGTTTGCAACACTTTTTTCCTGATACCCATTAGGGCCCTGAAAGTGAATTCCTGGCCAATCACTGTTGTCATTACATGCTTGGCTGGATGCCTTAGCAAATTAATTCTGAGCTATGAGCCCAAATGTCAGCCAAGGTACATCATGAAGAGTACCACAATCCAGGTCAATGATGATGCTCTCATCATCAAGGATAAAGATAGCGCCCATTGTTTGCTGGTTCTGCTTGACCTTCCTCTTGGCTGCCTGCAATACACCACAGCAAGCTTTTTTGCGGAATCGTAATGAAATCTTGCCCAAGCAGAGCGGGGGTTGCGTGGGTGTCCCCCGCTCTACTTGAGTGCCATAACGGGAGTCGGGATTTGCAGGTGTGCCCCCACTAACCATTTTGGTAAGCGGGGGACAAGAAAGGAAAAAAAGAAGAAAAAAAAAAGAAAAGCACCCTGTGGCGCCAGCTCTAACCCACGTTAGTGGGAGCCACTGACACCGCAGTGATAGCAGGGTGTAGGTGGCACACACAGAAGTGTGCCGCCGTAAAGGTGGGTTGGGGTAGTTGGGAAGGGAAATGCAGGCCGGGGGATGCAGGCACAGTGATCTACCTGATCATTACACTGCGCCGTAACAAAATCCATCAACTAAAAGTCATGTTAAGCTTCCACATAAAACTGAACCACTTGAAATGCCCCTCTTGAACGTTTGCTCCACTGATACGTGAAACAATGTTCAAAAGCTAAGGTGGCAAATTGGAATTGAAATTCCCAATTCCTTCACTCCAAGGTCGCAGCGCCACGCTGAGGGCAGTCAATAATTCACAAACTTGAGATAGGGAAGTACAATCACATCAGCCAGCCTATAACTCAGTCAGGTGTGGATGCTGTAAGTAGACTAGCGGTGGCTGTGAGGGGTGAGGTGGGTAATCAAACAGGAAATAGAGAGGAGAGTGCGAGGCAGTGGCCACGGAAGAGCAGTGGGAGTGAAGAGAATAAGAAGAAAGGAGAGTGCGGTAGGCATCATTATAGAATTTAACAAATCTTGAAAGGACAGCAAAGAGTAGAGAGATGGGGGTCGAGAATAGACAGTTGGAGATGAAGGCTCCTTGTTCTCAGTGAAGGTATTTATGGTTTGGACCATGTATTCTTTGAACAACCCAGACAGATTATATTAATCTTAATTTGATTTGTGACATCAAGGGCAGTGTCAGAAGAATTGTCAAGCAATTTAAGTTATATCTTTTTTCAGTATGGTTTTGTAATTTCTTGTGACGTATGCTCTAAAAATATTTTCCCAGAGCTTTGGCTAGGACATATTTGGAGAAGGGGTGGGTAAAACGGGCAAAATTCACTAGACAGATGAATTAGCGTGCATTGTCAATTTCTCCAGAAACTTTTTCACTCAAATTTGTAATTTCTGCCTGAATTATACTATTGTTTGCAAAATGTTGGCCAAATCAGGTGCTGTGAAACATTTCAGCAGCCTAATTGACCAATATCTGGTGCAAAAAATATGAAATTTGGGAAAGAAATACAATTTCAGTCTAGAATAGGAAATTGTGAAAAAGAAGCTGTCGACCAGAAATTAGGGCCGCATTGCACCCATTTTGCTTTGCCAGCAGTATTTTCGCCCACCCCTAATGTAGAGTTGGCTCATGATACCCTTCCGACTCACACTACTTGCGGTAGATCAGCTACTGTGGAAAGTAGATATGTACGTGTATGTGTGTAGGGGCTAGAAACAGTGGAGTAACTTTGCTAAAAAAGTTGGGGGGGGGACAGGGGTGGGGTAGAGAGAGGGCAGGTGGTGGCTCTTAGGGATAGTTTCGGCCAAATTGTTTGATAAAATTTGGTTGAATGGTAGATTTGACTGAATTTGGTCACCACCATTAGTTTGAAGCTGAAGGTACCGAGCATGAAGAGGTGGGTTTACGGGGGTGTCCCCATGTTCAGTATTTTTTACTTCAGCGGTTGCGGGGGTGTCCCTCACTTCCTCAGCATTGGTGGCAGGAGACACAACAAAAAAAAAAAAGAAGAAAAAGTGACCCTTCAGCATCAGATCCGACCAGGGTTAGATGGATGGATCTGACGTTGCAGTGTACAGGAGAGGAGGCGGATGGAGAAAAGGTAAGTAGCGTCAGGGTTTATGGCTGTACTGGTGGTTTGGGGGTACATTGGTTTGGTTTTTTGTACCGAGGTAAAAACGTTTTCGCAGCGAAAATGACTACGGTCAATTTCGCTGTGATTTGGTACCTCGGTCAAACAACCTAAATCCCTGATGGATAATAATAGAGTACATCATTTAAAAAAAAATCCTACTTGAATTGGGAAATGTACAGAAGTAACAGACACTCAGTACTTCAAAGAGACATAGAATAACAATGAAGATACAGGGGTATAAGAGTAGTACATATGCATGTGTGTTGTGAAAAAATTGGTGAATTGTGTCCCAAATGAAAAGAAAATATTGATGCCAAACACTGTGTGATAATGAGATCTTACACTATGGTAATACCCTATGGTGTTCAGAGTTCTTCAATTGATCTTTAAAAGTTGTTCACCAACTGAAGCTATAAATTCTTTAGAAAAAACCCTTTCGTACATTTTTGCAGAACTCACTATCAGATGACACAGTGAGAAATCCAGTCTGTGTTTGTTTGTATACCAACCCTCGATAACATGTTTTCTGTATTTGTGATATGTTGTGAATCATGTTTTTAAGTATTATATTTTTGTAATGAGGAAACTAGTTTTGTGAAATAAATTAATCAAAAGTTTCCCATGCACAATCACAAGAGTCATGTGAGTCATTTAGCTATATGATGACATAGGTCATCTATATGTCACCTGCTGTGGTCTGAACATTGAAAAACAGGAGACGGGGGTGGCCCGTATTTCACATGTGCTTTATTCTGTAACACTACTAAACCATAACAGTCCATTGCTGACACTCTCTTATAACTTACATATGACTGGTGGTCTATCTTTAAAATTCAATTGGGCCCTACACATCTTCATCCGGCCTGCCATGCACCCAGTGACACAACATAACATTGACAAACTTAATTCCAGTAGAACATACAAATGCATTATTTATCATTCATTCAGACACAAACATCAACACACATATGCTTGCACACACTCTCACTCACCCACAAATGCACCCAGTACCTCCATTAACATACACTGTGTGCACACACCTTTTATATCTACATATAGAATAACACATGGAAACAGTGGCGCAGTGCCCATTAAGCAGACCAGACTTCATCACCCCCTGATGCCTGACATTTTGGGCTAATTTAACTTGACCTAGCTGAACTATAAAGCCATGGCCGAAAGGACCAGATTCACTGGAATTTCAGCAATTCCCTTGATTTGTCCTTTCATTCAAAGGCAGAAGCCATTGGTTAACACAGTGCATTGGGTGACCAAGTGTTCTTGGTATCAATTTTTAAATGCCATATATCTCCAAACTAGGGTTTTGCACATCACCTTATATGTGCCTGCTGATAGATTTTTTTCTACAAGATTTTGACTGATTAAAATTAAGGTATGTATTCCTGTGTTCAAATGGCTCCAAGCAGTGGAGTACCTAGTGGGAGAGGCAGAGGGGGGCGAGTTGCCCCCGACGTTCATTTAAGAGCCAGACCGGAAATGTTTTCATTGGGATAACTCTCTCATTCGGCACATCAAAGAGGGCGCCCAACGGCAAAGGTGTCCCGCTGGCAGGACAATGTGTGCTGAGCAATTCCTGCTTGTTCCAAATGGTAAAGGTTTCCCACTGCCAGGACAATGTCCCAAGGAGCTCCGGGCAGCAGAGGGTCCTCACGTTGCTCTGAATCAACAGAACATTACAATGTGAGCGAGTAGGCACTGATGGGAGGGAGAGGGGGGGGTACTATTAGCAGGGTCTTTTGTAACTTTAAAAATGTGAATGGGAGGGAGCGATTAGAAATGAGAAGGGTCCATAACGCTGAATGCTCTATGGAAGAATAGCTATGGCTGTAAAACCCCAGGGGGGATTTGTCAGGCTCACATTAATCTATGTGATGCTATTGTGTCTTTGCATGCAGAATGGGGAGAATAAAATTAAAGCCATACTCCCATTGCTCAACATATTTCTATGACAATGTATATAGTGTATGGTTAGTTTACTATGAAAGGCTAGTTTATTATGTAATGTGGTTAGCTTCCAATGCTTTGCTATAAATAATTATTCAAGTGCATGAAATGTAAAGCAAAAACCTTAACAAATATCTATAACAACTAAACCTGGAAAGATGTGTGTGGTCGCTTAAATTGTCCACATCCCATTTTCACCATTTAACCAAGTGTGTGATCCTGAGCAAATCATTTAATCACATTGGGCCTCATTACGAATCCGGCGGTAACCGTGCCTGGAATTCCGGCAGGTTACCGCCAGACTCGAATTACCATTCCGCCTCTGTGATTCCCAGAATTACCGGGGCATTACAACCCCGGTGACTCGGGAATGCCGGAGGCAGAATTTGTTTAATCCCCATTCCCATTGAGTCCGATGTGACTCAATGGCAATGGGGAAGTGGAAACACTGGCACCATCTCGGGATGGTGCCGGTGTTTCCACGTCCGCCTGCAGGCAGGTGGTGTTAAACCCGCCAGGTCAGACCTGGCGGGAATGACACTTCTGCCTGCAGGACTCGAGATCACCCGGTATGGAAACAACGGTGGCGGCGGATTTACCGCTACTGTTATTTCCATACCGGGTGACTCATAATGAGACCCATTGTACCTTATCTGCAGCTCTGCCAGTGACTCTGATTCACTTCAAAGCTTATGTTAATGTATCATGGTATTATAATGGAAAAGCCTAATGACTATAGAGTTGCTCCACATATCTTCGCACTCAGACACCTCCAGACAGAAACCAGCAAGCTGAATGAGCTTCCTAGTTCCTGTCTGTCACACAAACAGAAAGCTGGAAAGCGATTCTCCGTGCCGTGTCCCCTGGAAGTGCTGCTGCTAGAGTGCCAGCACAGGCGCCAGGCACTGCAACACCCTGATCAGCACTCTGGCTGCTGACTTTGAGTCAGGCCAGCCAGGGTGATGGACTGAGCCATGCAGGGCATCCTAGCCCTGAATGTGTTGCAGCACGGCTGCCTGGCATCTCTGCATTATGTAATGAAACAGCGCAAACCTTGCTGGGCACCCAACAGGGCTCGCGCTGTCCAATTACATAATTGATGATTGCAGCCCACCTGCCCTCCCTCCAAAAGTTGGGGGGGGCAAAAAGGCATGGCACAGAAGTTGGGGGGAATAAAACCCCCTGTCCCCCCCTATAATTACGCCCATGGCTAGAAAGGTTTTATAGCATGAACACAGCTAGGAAGCAGACTTTTATTGTGTATAGCAGGCAAAGATGAGGGGAAAAGGTCTGAGAGTGCTCAGTGGCTAATGGGATATTTTTAATAGTCTTTGGTTTCTTTCTGGACTACCTGAGGGAAGGAGTGACTCAGATGTGAATTTTAATGTTGTTCCTGGGCACTAATTCTTAGCATGAGAATACCATTCTATAAATTATTGTTTTCCATCTTGTCAATGTTGTGGCTTCTTGTTGTGATAACCGCAAATATTTTGAGTTGTTCAGCCATGTTGGCGGGTGCATCAGTTGTCACGGCCTTTCCTGTAATGAAGCTCTCTCAAAGATGATACTTACCTGGAGGAGTGCCAAGCCAGCACCTTCAGCCGGGGCATTACGTGGTCAAATGTATTCAATCATTTTTAATTCATGTAATTCATCATCAGCTGCCGCGTGCTGGGTGGATTTTAGCGTGGTCAAGTTGTAGGCTGAGACATCTGCAACATTGTGTAGCCCCCATCCAGGTGGGAGAGGGTCATTGAAGAGTTATTGTATGATCATTGTATGATCATTGATTTTAGTATATGAAATAATACTTTTCTGGTATTCTTGTGGCTTGAAGTCAGGCTTAAGATTTAGAAAAGGATATTTTTGATCGTTTGGCAGTTGATGTTGTGATGAGGTACGTAAATTCCATGAGTAATGCCTATCTCGTCTCAATGGTCAATGGAATAAATCAAAGTGTGATGTCTGGGCTTGTTGAGAGGGGGATTGGTGACTGAGGAGCTTCCAGGAGTTGAGGTACAGTGGGTTCCTGAAGGTGAACTTTCACAAGGCCTTAAAGATTCCCTTTTCAACTGATGCTCTGAATGCTGTATCATGGGTACATGAAGATGCAGAGGATGCATACAGATATATCCGTTTCCAATGGCTCTGTGATAAAGAGTGGTTTGAGGGTAATGAGGTTGACGGTGCCTGAGACATGGAGTAATGGAGATTATGCATTGATGAGCAAGACGTTTCATGACTGTTTGGCTGGAGGTTTGCAAGTGGAAGTGAATAGGATGTCAATATTGTTATGTGATTTGGAGATGCATGAGTGTTTGGGGTGTTTGTGTGAGTGGGGATTGTGAGAGGTATGTGAGGTGTGATGCCCAAGGTGCAGGGCTTAACTGCTTACCAGTAATTTAATTAGGAGTAGGCATGTCTGAGTGATGGTTTAGCACACTTTTCTATTATCAGAGTTATAAAGGTTTTATGGTGGCATCCGGGAGTTGTGTTATCTGCACCTTCTGCTGTGTAATTAATCAAGAAGGATGCATTATTGTCGCCGGACACACTTAATTTGGCATAATATATATTGAATTTTCAGATTGAAGAATTGATTGAGTCATGACACTTCAGCACACTTGGAAATCAAAGTTGAATAAAGTTAGTTCAATGAGGTTTTTGGTGCAATCCCTGCAGATTTTCGCAAGTGTATTTATTCTTGTCTAGTTTGTGCACATACTCATTCTTCAGATATTAAAGTTATCATTTTTTTGTAGGTTACCTTCTTCTAAAGTAATATGGTAAGACATACATTACACACTGTAATCGTATTTCTGATGATTGTATCTGCTCAGATTCACATGCTGTGCATATAGTCTGACAACTAGTGGTAACCGCGTAGCATTGCATTTTTTTTTGCAGATCGAAAAGGAGCATGGGCATGACTGTAACACTATCACTAAGGTGACGTGTAGTGTACCCAAAATCCTTCACTTGTCAACGTCCCTCCAGTTTTTGTTCTGCCGTGAGGAAGCCTTACAGAAGCGTGAGTGAGTACAGAAGAAAGAAGGTGTAAAATGTCTATGTTCCTTCTACTCCAAGAGGGGAGGAAAGGTGGGCGCATGTGAATCTAAGCAGAAAAAAGCATCAGAAATACTATTACGGTGAGCAATGTATCTATTTTGATGTTCGTGAATCTGCTTAGAATCACATGCTGTACATAGACTAGCCAGAAGTACCAAACTGAAGGTGGTGGGATGTGTGAAGTGACAGTAGCAAAAAGATGTCTTAGCATGGCTTGTCCCACCTGATAATCAGACTTAGAGTGTCTGTCTAAGCAGTAGTGTTGGGTGAATGTATGAACAGAATTCCAGGTTGCTGCTTTGCAAATGGAATCTAGAGGAACATTTGCAATAAATGCTATGCTGGCCCCTGTGCCTCGAGTAGAATGAGCTCTAAGCGCAAAAGGTAGGTCACTCTTGGCAAGAGAGTACCAGTGTGCTGCAATTTACAGTCCTTTTGGAAATAGGTGATTTAGAGACAGGGTCCCCTTCTCTACCAGCTGCCACAGAGACAAAGAGTCTTTCTCAGTGGCTTAGCTTTTTCAAGGTAGAATATCACTGCTCTCCTGACATCTAGCATTTGGAGGCTTCTTTCTGTCAAAGTAGTGGGGTTTTGAAAGAAAGGGAAAAGTTTGATTGATTGATTCACATGGAACTTCAAGATGAATTGGGGCGCAAAGCGTGGGTGTGTGCGCAAAACCACCTTGGGGGTCATTACGAGTATGGCAGTAGCCATGCCGGTAAATACCGGCACGGCTGCCGCCGGAGTCATGAATTTTCCCGGGAATGGGCAATTACCAGTGCATTACTGCCCCGGCGGACCCGGTAATTGACCATCGCCAGAAAATATGACTCCCCATTCCCATTTGAGTCCTATTGGACTCAATGGGAATGGGGAGGAAAATTGCACCAGCACCATTCATGAATGGTGCCGGTGCATCCGTCAAGGTCTGCGAGCGGGTGCCTTTCTGCCTGCCAGGTCAGACCTTGCAGGCAGAAGGGCACCCGCTCGCAGACTCGTAGTTTGCCGGTCCGTTAACACCGATACCGGCAACCTTACCTGTACCATTGTTACCAGAGCGGCAAACTTATAATGAGGCCCCTTGTCTTTGTGAATAGTTACAAATGGGTCCCAAACTGAGAGGGCTTTGTAGGGGAGGGATAGTATCACAAGTATTACACTGACAGGTACAATTTTAAAACCTTTATTGAAGCTGTTGGGGCTGGAAAAACTCCTATTTTGCCCTTTAATTAAGATAGGAGTAGTCTCGAGAGTCTGTCAAATCAAAATGGCCTATGCTAACAAAACCTAATGACTGTCTTATGTCTTGTACAAAAAGTGTATAAAGGAGAAATGTATGCAAAGGAAAGATCAGTGTTAAAAAATTAAATGTGGTTGAACCAGCTCTCCTCCCCACATTAGACCCCTCGGGGTAAGGCTGTCCCTGTAGGCAGGATAACACACTCTGGCTCGGCTCTAAACACAAACAGTTCCAAAACATGGGTCAAGGCCCATCTAGCCTTCCACGTTCAAGTCTCTTCTCACAACAAATTTCACATAGGTTCCCCTAAGTCAGGCTCAGACCTCTCACAACAAAGTTCAACAAAACTTGCAAGGGGGCACCCTTCCCCAAGCTTATTACACTTTGGGTCTCACTCTGTCGGGCTCGGACCACTTTTGGGTTGTTGAAGACTTTCGAATGTGCGTGGCTTTCTTTACAGAGCACCACAGGACCGCTTCGACTCAAGGTTCACAGTTTAACTTTCACTGTCCCCTTCTCTAGGAGTTAATTTTGCTTACTTCTTTTTTGCGTTCATTCGCTTTATCACTTCAAACAATGAACCTTTTACAGAGACTTTCGAGTGGACTACTTCCATTCGCCGGACCACTCCGTTACTTAATATCGCTGATTTCACAGTTGTCCTTACTTCAAAGTTCATTCACAGGTCTGCCTTTCTATGCATCTCACCCACACGCGTGTAGCCTTCACTTGAGATATAATGTTGCTACTTCAAACTTTAACTCACACCGGTCTCTCAGGCTACTTGCCAACTCACCAACTGTGTGTGTCTCTTTCTTGGTTTTACAATTTCCAATTCACGCGTCAAGGTTAGTACCACAGGCTTGACCACGTCTCTGCAACTCTGCTGTTCACCTGGGAGGGTCACTGGTGTCTTTGAAACACGATGAAACCTTCTGATGTGGGATCTGGACTTCTCCACGTGTCTTCCATGGCCTGTCAGAGGCAACGACCCTCCAGTAGGGAACTCTTGGGGTTATAAACCCGCTGCTCTTGTCCCTTAGTCCATCGCCTTGCTCCAGCTTTGCATTTGCCCTGGAAGTTCTGCTCATACTTGTGTTCGGCCTTGCTCAGAGTGTGTCTCTAGTTTCTGCCTTTTATTCGTGTGAGGAGAGCTAAGTAGAATTAGATTTATGCACTTAGAGTCAAGTGCCTGACTTTGCCTAACCCGATTAGCGGGATATGTCCAGTACAATGTGTGAAAGTTAGTGTTGTTACTCTCAGTCACCCTCTTCCTCGGCCCAGTGTTTGTGTAGAAAAGGAAGGGGAGTTGGGAGCGCGGGAAATCCTAAAAAATAGGATGGGTTAGATAAACAAATTAGGGGGGAATACTGTGTCACCCCATCGGCTGCCTCACCCCCACTCCCGAAGACCCCTCACTTAGGTGATCCTCTTGCACTGGTCCACCCCTAGGTATTGGATCCAAAAGCGATGGCCGTGTCCTAGCCACCTGGATGACAAGTCCCTGAGGACTAGCGGGTATGACACCCTTTGGTTTCTCACAGCCTGCAGTTTACTAACTCTCCTTATCAAGGTGATATGATAGGTTATTTATAACACGCTTAATACACAGAGGCTTCTAATCACGGACCCGGGGATCAAACCTGTGGTTCTCTGTGTTGTCTTGCTTCCAAGGCGAGCAGGTTGCCCCTGAGCTATCCTCCCAAGAGGTGATGGCAACTAGGAAGGCAGTCTTATAGGTGAGGGCCTTAAGGCTAGCCCTGTGCATTGGTTTGAAAGAAGGTCCCTTTAACTATGTGAGGACAACATTCGAGTCCCATCTGGGAGTTGGGTTGGATATAGGGGTTGAGTTCTTTTTACCACCTTAATGACAGAAATGTTCCACCATGAATCCTTGCCCTGGGATGTGGTATACTCAGAGAGAACGGCCAGGTGGACCTTTAGGGAATTGAAGACAAGTCCTGAGTCTAATAGGTGTGTATCTTCTGTATGTGCCTCCAGTTATGAGCCAGTTATCGTGGTAAGGATACACAGGAATGGACTGCCTGTGCAGGTCAGTCGCTGCTAGCGCTAGTACCTTTGTAAACACACTCGGGACTGAGGCAATACCAAAGGAGAGACCTGATAGTGCATGTGCACTGGCAACATTGAAATGTGAAAGTATGCATCTTTCGTGGCCAATGTGGCCATGTAATCCCCCTGCCGCAGTAATGGGATTACTTCTTAACAGTTGTCATCCTGAACTTTTGAGATTGGACAAGGTACAAGGAAGTATATTGAATAAATACCCTTGTTTACCTGGAAATGAGGGATGACTTCGATGGTAGCCTTTTCCAGCAGGACCTGGACCTCGTTCAACAGGATGTGCAGATGGTCTGATGCCAGTTGTCTGCTCCCAGGTGGATGTTAGCGGGGTGGCTGGAGGAATTTGATGCAGTACCCGTGGGCGATGGTCTTGAGTACCCACTGATCTTATGCGATCCCCTCCCACGTGTGGATAAATGTTGTTAGACATCCCACGACCAGGGAAGTGTGGGAGGGGACCTGTACTGCTGAGTCACTTGGAGGTGGAGGCCGACAAGCCTCTGGAAGCAGAGTTTCTGCCTCTGCCTTTTCCTGATGAAACCCTATTTGTTGAGGAGACTAGAACCCACTGGGGGATTCCTGTCCTGAGGTTCAGTTGGAGCCCCCGCGAACCATATGCCCCCAAAAGGGCCGGCGGGTGTTGTAACTGCCTCGCTAGATGAAGGGCTTAGCTAAGATCAACTGAGCAATTTTAAGTTCTCGTGCTGCTTCTTGGTGGTCTCCAGAGCCTCATCAATTGCTTTCCCGAAAAGGTTAGCTTCCTCCACCAGCTTATTGATCAGGGAGGCCTGGGTCTTCGGTTTAAAACCTTAATTTTTTAGAAGGGTGTGGCATTTGAGAAGGATCCCCTGGGCAAGGACACTCCCCGCAGTTTCGGCAGAGTTTATGCAGAGTGCAAGGTATTTTTAAGAATATTCGGGGTGACTTGCTGTCCCTCCGCAACCACTGCTAAATGGTGGGTCCGAGCGTGTTCTGGGACATCTTGGAGGCCCTCCTGGATGAGACCCCACTGAACATCACTGTAGCTCACCAGTAGCATGGTATTGTTGTCTATCCTGGTGGAATAGGCGGCAGAGGTGGTAACATGCTTGCCAAGGGCATATCATTTCTTGCATGCCTTGCAGTCCTTGTCGGAAGGGGATTCTGATGAGGACAGTGGTACCTCTGCCCTCTTACGTGTAGTGGTGATGACCAGGGAGCCTGGGACGGCATGGCCCCTGATGTACAGTGGGTCAAAAGGAGCCGGGCAGAACATTTTCTCCACACAGGGATTAACCGCACATGTGAGCAATGAGGGGGCCAGACGCTTCTTGACTGAGTTGAACAAAGGGATAGCTTGGCTGACGGGGGTCTTTACCTTAAGGATACGTTCGACAAAGTCTGAATCAGGGACAGCTTTTTGTGGGGTGATCTGAAAGTGATCAACAGCCCTTTTTAGAAGGGTATTGAACACCATCTGGCCAATAATAGGTGAGTCCCTGGTATGCGGAGTAGGAGGGGCATCCAGGAAAATGTTTGCTGGGTCTGTGTCATGTGGGGGGTGGTAGGCCACGTGCCCTGGTCATCTACAGGGTTCCAGTCGGGGTTCTGATAAGTAGAGCCTAGGCCGTCCTGGCCAGAGTCTTGGACATAGAAAATGTCTTGAGCAGGGGCACCTGGTTCATCCAGAAAAGACCCACCTGGGGGTCCTGATAGGATTCCACCAGAGATGAGAATTGACCACATGGGGAGTGGAGCCTCTGTGACTTAAGAGGGACAGGGGTAAACATCCCTATGTCTCTTTAAAGTATCATCAAATTGTCCTGAGAAGTTAATGAACTCTGAAATTGTATTCATACAAGCCTTAAATGTGTTCCTGGTCCATTCAGAGGAGTCTGAGGGATCAGGTGGGGGGAAAGGCCATGCAGGAGGAGCTGTGTCTTGGTGTAGGGCTTCAGAAAGAGGAGTAGAGGCCGGCAAATAGTCCTCAGGCAAAGAGGAGGCCTTATTGGAGTCCAGAACATGCAAATTATCTTTGGAAAGCTTTTCTCGCACCTTTGGGAGTGTTTTTGATGAGTGGACCCATTTCGGCACATCCTTCGATGCTACCTTGTCTCTCGGCGACACTGCGACTTTCGGTGCTACCGCGTTGGAGGCCATAGATTCAGTAGGCTCGCCGGAAACAGAGGAGGCTTCACTGTCATGCATAGGACAGGTGCGCAGAGGGCGAAGTACAGAAGACACCGCCAAGGACATCCACAGGCCTGCAGGCACAGAAACCTTCCTCAACAGCTATGCCAAGGGAAGTTTAGGGGTTGTGTACTTTAGAGCAGGTGGTGCCTGTGTTTCCCTGTCGCCAGGATGTGGCTTCCCCATAGCACTGTCAGCGGCATGCTTGTTGGTGCCAGGGACTGACAAGTGGGAGCGCGAGGTCAGCGGCCTACAAATTGGTGCCACAGTTGCTCACATACTCCTCATCTGAGGCGACGGTGCCAGCGGGGGAGTAACTCTCGGCCTGCATTGCATATGCCACCCACCGGTCTTGGGTCAAAAGAGCTTACAAGCTTTACAGTTACGCTTGTCGTGATCACGAGGGAGACACTTATTGCATCGGCGATGGGTATCTTTCCAAGGAAATTCGCTATTGTAAAACGGACAAAACTCGAAAGGCGTCCTCTCCATAGTAGAGGGAAATGGAAGCCAGACCAAAGGAAAGGGGAGAGAAGGGGTGAAGAAAAGACAATTAAAAGAGAAGTCAGTGTGAACAAGGCCTCACTCTCCCAACTGTAAAGGACATGCCGGAAGGCCAAGGCCACGTGTAACACAGTCATTGAGCAGTCAAGGGATGGATCAACAGCGGACAGGATCAGGCACAGAACAGCCATCGAGTAGTCATCGAAGGCAAGCGAACCCGCCGAAGAAACAGGAAACAACAATATAAAACTCTTAAGAACTCTGCATTATGTGCAACTCACTAGTGAGGTGGAAAAAACTATCTGTGGGACCTCGACACGTAAAGGATTTTGGTTACGCTACACGTCAGATTGGGGATAGTTTTACAGTCATGCCAATGTCGACGTCCCTTTTCGATCTTCGAAACAAAGATAAAATTCTCTGCAATTACCACTAGATTTTGGACTATATGCACAGCATGTGATTCTAAGCAGTTTCACAAACATCAGAACAGTGAATATCTTTTCTAAAATAACACATTTTACATCCTATGTTCAGTCATTAAAAATAATTTCTTACAGAGATTTGCAATACATATCAATGTTTTTATGATATTTATCAGTGGGTCAAGGTGGATCATCAGAGTGTACAATAATACTGTCATGGCACCAGCATGGCAGCCAAAGCTTTGGAATCTACATCATGGGCTGTGATATACGAGCCATCAATGTGTCATGGGGCATCAGTACCCGGCTGGCGTGCAAGGCCATCAGCCTTGCCACAGCAGCATAGTGCTCTGGCACTGCTGAGAAAAATCTTGGATCGGTTGGCATGCGTTGCCTGTGTTGGGTTTCTCCCTGGTAGACAGATTGTGCCTTACTATTACTGCCTATTGGAAAAAATATATTTTCTAAACTGTTTTTAATGCCACTTTTAAATGTCTGACACTGAGTTTGTTGTGTATGCTATAGAAATGGTACCACTCACTTGCTCACTCACTCTTATCATTACTCTGATCTGAACAGCTTGGTAGTGTATTTCTTCAATTGGTGACTGGATCAAGACTTATTGGAGTTTTTCTTCTCTCCATATTTGCAGACAGACTTTGCTTAAAAATTCCAACCTGGCACCATTATGGCTCCATTATTGGACCAGGGGAATTTTTGCCCTGGGATTTGTCTACTATAGATACCTAGTCCAGCAGGCATATTAATCTTTGTTTTTAATCAGAGGAGGCAGAGTGGCTACGGGGAAGGGCCACGCTTGTCTCTGAACACAAACAGAGAAAGTCAATCTGAAAAATTCCATCTATTAACCAATCAAGATTTTCTTGATTGATAATATAGAAAGTATCAGCATACGTAGCATTAGCCATGATTCTCAAAATTACATTTTACTTCTTAGTTGTTTCCACAGTTGATGTCTATGGAACTGCTGGTCACCTGCCTATTCTAAAATAAGACAGCATAGTTAGGCATAGTCTGTTGATGTCAAGAAAGATCTGTTATGCATTGCAATTTCAAGATTGGCTGCATGGTGAAGAGGTTCTCACAAAAGAAATCCTCTCAACTCATTATGAAAATGATCACTACCATCCATCTCTGTAATATATGCAAAATGAGAGAGTTTGGGCCATTTGTTGTGGTTATTTTGTATATGCTTCATTGCAGCGAAATTGAACAATTTTAATCCATATCAGGATACATATTTTGGGATAAAATGACCAAACATATATCCTGATAAGCATATAATGATATGCCATGTAATGGCTTGATTAATGTATGACATGACAATCACAGTGAACCCAGCAGTACTAGAAAGCTCCCAAATAGCTTGTCACTCCTGGTTTGACATTTCAACAAAGCTCCAAGTTTGGCAGTCACAGCAAACTCCCATTTTACATAATTCCAACACTTAACCATTCTAATTCAAACCGTAGTATCCTTGAGCGCAAACTGCCACTGGAGAATCTCTGCTACTGCAGCTCAAACTGAAAAGTCGCATGACATGTTTGTATGCTCCACCGAACATAATGGTAAGCAGGGTTGCCTTGGTTCGAAGACTTAACTAATTCATTACTTACGAAAGATATAGCTTGAACAAAACTTGATTTAACTGCGTTTTTTATTTTGTTGTTACTTTTGTTTTAGTTTTTTCGTTCAGATTTATTATGGGTTTGAAGAGCATCTTCTTTAACAGCCTTTATTTTCTTTTTATGTTTCTTTCGGCCATTCATATAGTTGTTGCTTGCATATAGGTAGGTTGCATATAGGTTGGATTGATGAAATTACCTATTTTCTCAGAATTGTGCCAATGTCCAGCAAGTCTACTATTAACAGTTAACAGGAGTCAAGAAAGGGAGTTCTTCTGAACCAATCCGATCTGTTAAAGAACTAGACTGCTCACTTCGGTCTATCCGAGTGATCTTCATGGTTTCAGATATAATAAGTCAATGTCAATATTGGTTAGCTCTTTACTTTGCATGAATGAACATGCTGGATTGGTTCCGCAATTAAATATATCAGCACTATCAGAGCAGATGGGAGGGGAATTTAATTTCTGAAAAGGGGTTGAATGACTTTCAGCAGGGTTATGCCACATCTCCTGAAGAGAACCGTCCCTAGTCCCATAAAGGGCTTCCCTTCCCAGGTTATCCTCCCACTGTGCACCACTCCCAGGGGGGTTATTGTAATGTGGATGCACCAGCATGACCCCCTGTGAAATGTCTCCCCATAGGGGAATAGGGATGGCATCTTCTTTACCAGCCTTTCTTTTCTTTTTATGTTTCTTTCGGCCATTCATATAGGTTGGTTGCATATAGGTAGGATGCATATAGGTTGGATTGATGAAATTACCTATTTTCTCAGAATTGTGCCAATGTCGAGCAAGTCTACTATTACCACTTCTTTTCCTGGTAAGACGTCTTGCATGTTTGCGAGTCTTCTAAACTCTTCCAGAACGAATTCAGAGAGTGGTGTGTCTTCAAAAACCTCACCTACAGTCTGTGAGTGATTGGGGAACCCATGACCACTGCAATGTGCTCACTTGTATCTCGGTTTGTTGTTTTTTGATGAGGATTTGTTCTCAACAGCGCCTCGATCCATTTAACTGCGCTTTCTGTGATTGTGTTGAATGTGGTGGTGTTTGCTTCCAACCTTTTCATGGAATCTTTCATATCCATGATGAATTTAGATGTATCATTATTTATTGCCATATTAAGGCCCATCAGGGTCGATTCGCAGCTTCCCATGTCTTTTTTGAGTTCCAGTAAAGCACCTGAATTGTAATGGACTTCGGCTTTGAGTAGCTCGAAAACATTTACCAGTGATGTCAGAACAAAGCTGAGCGCTGTAAGAGTCGCATCTGGGAGAGATTTCGAGTTGTGATTTATATCTTGGTCTTTTCTTTCTATATTTAAAGTCTTAGGCGCCGTCGGAGCGTGCGAGAGTTGCATGCACTCTGAGGTGGTATTGTCGGGTACCATTGCAGTTTTCTCCCTTCTGTTATCGACTTATGATGCATGATAAAGAGTGTGGTCTCGAGGCTCTCCAGATTTTGCGTATTGCCAGCACTCCATCTTTTTTTGGAAAGTGCTCATTTATTCTCTTTTGATGTTTTTTGCTGTAACAGTAACATCAAGGACATTGACCCACAATGAGTGCACCTGTTGAGAAGTTCTTGGAGGAGAAAAGACTTCTAGGGTGGCATCTGGTGGAAAGATACAATGTGGGCTCACGACTTCTTGCATGAGAACTGACATGACCTGATTTAAAATATCTGACCTGTTGAGGACTTTGACTGGTGAAATGTAGTGCTGGTTTCCACCCACATCCCATTGTCCAGTTCTGGGTCCCGGATATCGTCGGTCATTGCACTGCTGTATAGGTTGTACATTTTAGGAGAGCATGGGGATTTAGTTAGGCTGGGCATTTCAGGGACATTTTAATTCTTTCAGAATCAGCTCTCTGAATGAAATTAATGAAATTACGTTAGTTTCTTACCTTGCAGCGCCACAGCCTCACAGCCTAAAAGCCCTACAGCCACTTCCAAGCCACTTGCCGAAAGCATGTGCGCACAAGGTGAGTGGCCCGTGGTATTTGTAGATAGAGGGAGAAGTGGGCTATGTGTAGAAATATCTGTTGATTCACAAAAGAGAGCGTTCAGCACAGCCCAACAGCCACTTCCAGCCCACTTGCAAAAAGCACGTGTGAATTTCATTTGCGACCTTGTCTTCCCTACAGGAGTCCAGATATCTTTGAAATGAAGTGCCTCATTTTGTTTCAAGGTGGCTTCCAAGTTAACAGGAGTCAAGAAAGGGAGTTCTTCTGAACCAATCCGATCTGTTAAAGAACTAGACTGCTCACTTCGGTCTATCCGAGTGATCTTCGTGGTTTCAGATATAATAAGTCAATGTCAATATTGGTTAGCTCTTTACTCTGCATGAATGAACATGCTGGATTGGTTCCGCAATTAAATATATCAACACTATCAGAGCAGATGGGAGGGGAATTTAATTTCTGAAAAGGGACTGAATGACTTTCAGCAGGGTTATGCCACATCTCCTGAAGATAACCGTCCCTAGTCCCATAAGGGGCTTCCCTTCCCAGGTTATCCTCCCACTGTGCACCACTCCTAAACACAAATTGATACAATAAGAGTCCATTAGTTATGATACAATATAAAAATCTAATGCTGGCCTAAAACAATGTCACTCATTATCTTCCTCATCTTGCTCATCCTAGTTGCTCTTCCCCTTCCTTGCCTCTCTTCCTTATCTCAGGCACTCTCCTTTACCCTTGTCCTAACCCCTCTTGCTCGCCATTGCCCCCTTTCTCTTCCTAGTCCATATTCCATATCAACGTCTCCTTTCCTTCCTAGAACCTCCTTCTCTACTCATCCTGGTCACTCTTTCTCCTCCAAGTCCCTCTTCTTCGTCTTTCTCATTCTTTGCCTTCCCTTTTCCTCATTTTAGCATGTCTTCCTTATTCTAGTCCCTCATCCTATTCCCTCCAGCTCTTCTTTGTCCCAGTCCCTCGACTCCTCCTATTTTTCTTCCATGTACCTCTTCCTCGTCTTATTATCTCTTACACACTGTTATACCTAATTTTCATCCTTATTCTTCCTCATCATCTTGGTCCCACTTCTAATGCCTCATCCTAGTCACTCTTCCTGTTGTAAACCCCAGCCTCACCCCTCTTGCATATCCTTAATCTTCCTGTCCATCTTCCTCCTCTTTTTACTCACCCTATTCCATCTTTTCATCCCTTTTCCTCATTCTAGTCCCTCTTCCTTGTCTAGACCATTTTACTCACCCTAGAACCTCAACCTATTCCCGCTTTCCGTTCCTTGGTCTAATCCCACACATTTTGCTATTTTTTCTTCCACATCTCCATTTCTTCCACATGGTCCCCTTTCCTATTCAGCAACCAAATACTTCCTCTTCCAGGAACCTCATCTTTGTTCTAGTCTTTTATTCTCATTGTCATTCCTCTTCCATGTCCTCCACCTTTTTCCTCATCACTCTTCCTCATCCTAATCCCTCTTTTTCATCCTCTTTTTTATCCCTCATCCGGGTCCTTTGTCCTCATTCTAGTGATTCTTACTCATGCTAGTCCCTTGTCCTATTCCTTCTTACTCCTCTGAATACAGTGTTCTATTCCCTCTTCCTCATCCTGTTCCCTCTTCCTTGTCCTAGTCCATTTTACATGTCCTCATCCCTCTTCCTTACTTTAGTCCCATTTCCTCTCCCTATTCCTTTTTCCTCGCCCACGCACCTCTTTCTCATTGTAGTCCCCCTTTTCAGTAATAGTACCTGTTTCTCATCCTAGACATTGTTTCCCATTCCTCTTATTTGTCCTACTCCCTCTTGCTCTTTCTCCTCCTGTTTCTTTCTCGCTGTTCCTACTTTCTTGTGTCCTTGTCAATCCTACTTCCTCATTCTCATTTCTAGTCCCTCTTCTTCATCCTATTCCCTCATCCTAGTTTCTCTTGTCAGTGCCTCGTTCTCTTCTTTGCCCTACTCTGTTTTCCTTTTCTAAGTCCAAATATTTTACCTGTTGGGTCCAAAGGGATGCATTGAAACTAAGCAAAGGATGAAGTGTTTCAAGTAAATTCTGAATTTCCCCATTTTCCTTCATCCAGCCAGACCAAACTTTCTCAAAATGTCTTCAAGGTTCAGGCAAGTTTGGTATCACAGTTTGTATAAAGCTCACATGGTTGGAGTACATGCTCACTCTTGTAGGCAAATCCAGAAGAAGGAGGTTAATTGTATATGCCCACCAAACACCCCTAGAGATTCTAGTTCTCTGACTGACCAGCTGAACCTTTAAGAGTGCCATCAGAATCTGAGTTTATCCACCAAACTCACACATACGTTTGAGTAGGATTTTGAGTACTGGCGAAACATGCAAGAAATCAAGAGTCTTTCAAATCCAAAACAGGCAAGCACCAGTTAGGACCATGGCTTTCATGACAGGTGTGTACCCATAATACCTCTTGGTTTTTGCTCTTAATTATAGTTACATTCTGTCCGATTCATTCCTGCTTGGAAGCACCTTTGTCAATCAAGGACAGCCAGTAGGCAGCAATGAATGAAAAATGTGACCTGGAGTAAGTACACAATTGAAGGCTCTACAATGTGAAAAGTCCCAAAATGTACTGAGGTTTTATGATCTTTGGGTTGTTAAAGTGATGGGCCATCTGATTTTTTAAGCTAAATCTAAAAGGAGTATCTGCTGATTGGTTCATTTGTGAAAAGAATTAAATAGGTTTCAAACTGTAAACAGTTTTAGGCATTTTTCCCACTTGCCAGGTGTCCCAAGTCTAGGTGTTTTCTACTGACTGCTGTGTCCCAAATGTGGACGTTTTTCCCACTTGCCAGGTTTCTGAAGTCTGGGTGTAATTACTGCTGTGTCTCAAATGTGGGTGTTTTCACCATAGAATACTGTGTCTCAGTTCTAGGGGTTTCCATACTGCTCCAGTATTTCAGATCTAGGTGTTCTTCCCTTGGCTGCTTCAGACCACTTCTGGGTGTCTCTCCAATCACTGTTTCTTCAATTCTGGTTGTCTCCCCATCTAGCACTGTGATCCAGCTCTGAGCGCTCCCCCACCACTGCTAGGTTCAGTTCCGGGATCTCTCTCTAGCATTACAGCAAAGCCCCCCAGAACTAGGGCTCTCAACAGTACAGGGACCCAATTTAGGTGCTCCACCACCGCCGCTGTGCTTTGAATCTATGGGTTTATAGGAGATATCTAGCAGAAAAGTAGAAAGGCAGCTGTAAACTGAGTGAAGACTTTGCAGACAGCCCAAAGGGTAAGGCTACCAAAGCGCACACTCAGGAAAAACCTTCCAGCCCTGCCCTATTAGGACCTTTCCCTCAAACCAATCTGTAAGCCAAAGGACCCCGAGTCACACGCACCACCCTATCCCAACGATAACCACAGAAAACAGAAACCACCAAGAAAACCACGACTATAAGGGGAACCTAAAACTAAACAAATATAAAAGACAACAAGAAGTCCCCCAAAAACTCAGAAAAAAACATAATAACAAACTCTAAAATAATTGGAAGACTAGAAGAGAACAGAAAATGCCACACCAAAGAACAGTATGATGCAAGCGAAAACTAGGAGAAAGGATAAACAAAATGGAACCACACCAATTCACCACAGAACCAAATACCACACAACAATGGAGCACACACCCATAAACGTGACAGGAAAAAGACCAAATTCAAAAACAAGACAGAAATCATTATACCTAACACCATACCTCACTACAGACCACATGCCAGAGCATCATACAACCACCAGAAAGGTTACATACACTGGCAGGATACCAGGACTGAACAGGAAAAGAGCAGAAACATGCAGAAGGAGAAAGATGGAAAATTACACCTTCACGCCATACATCACCAAAACCAGGGGGGATCTAAAGCAACAACAACTAGATGCAGAAAAGGAGCCAGAAGAGGTCATGGAACCAATACGAAACCTAGCCGATCTACTCAATGACGAAACAGACCTAAAAAAACACATCCTACATCCTGAGAATAATGAGGAAACTCACCACGAAGGCTACACAAAGACGAAAGCAAGAACAAAACAGGATACTATAAAGAATAAAGTACACTGCAATCTAATCAATACATGGTCGATGTTCAAACATGTTACAGAGATCTACGGTCTACTCTACGACAGTGGAATTGCCATCCTATTCATCACAGAAACCCAGCTAGATGTTTTGTTATGTTATGTTATCTGAATTTCAAGAGCGCACGTACGCCAAAGGCATCATGGCGCTGACAGTTAAAGCATGTCAAGAGGAGCTAAAATAGGTGAGTTTTCAGAAGGGAGCGGAAAACAAGATGGTCCACCGTGGTACGTAGGGCAGCAGGCAGGGCATTCAATGCTTTAGCAGCGGCCAGCGAAAAAGCCTGTCGGCCAACACGAGAGAGTCTGACCCAGGGCACTGCCACTTTGGAGGCTGACTGAGAACAGAGACAGCGAGATGGCACATGATGTAGAATTTATTTTTGAAGATATTCTGCCCCTATGCCAGAGAAAGCCCGGTGGACAAGGCAGAGTGACTTAAACAAGATCCTCTGCTCCACTGGCAGCCAGTAAAGCTCTCTGAGCAAAGGGGTCATGTCTGTCCCATAAGAGCGGCGCAGCACAGCCCTGGCGGCTGCGTTCTGCAGAAGTTGGAGGCAATTTATAAGAAACCGCGGATGAGCCAAGTACGAGTTGCAATAATAAACTGCACTCAGCACAAGGGCAGCCACTACTGGTGCCTGAAATTATTCCTGGATGTAAGAGAGCACCTTACAAAAGATGTGTAATTTAGAGTGATTCTAAGTGATCCGACCACGGCTGATTTTGCCACGGCCGGAATGTTCGCATGAGAAAGGTGCGAACTACCAAAAGTTCACACCTTTCTCATGTGAACACACTTATATACTAAGGGGGCTTCAGGGGTTTCCCGCACAACCCCCGCTCACTATACTGTAAGTTATAGTGAGTGGGGTGTTGCGGGGGAAACCCCTGCAGCCACTGTTTTATTTTTTCATTTTTTTTTTGCTGGTGTGCTGCCGGGGTCTCCCCCGCAACACCCCGCTCACTATGCCACATAGTATAGTGAGCGGGGTATTGCAGGAGACAAGCCCCCCGCAGTCTTTTTTTTTTTTTACTTACCTGCAATTCTACCACCAAAGGTTCGAACACCATCGCACAGAGTTGCATGCATGTTTGGGGAGGTTGAGTATTTGTTGAATGGGCGACAATGATGTTCCAATTCACACCTGTTTACAGCTGTGCTGGGCCATTGTCTCACACCATTAGCATGGGCTGAAGGAGGTTAAATGACAAAGGGGCTCCTATAAACCTGTGCAAATGAAGAAGAGCGGGCCGAGCCCCAGGTGTGAGGCAGTGTTCAACACCTCGCTGCCAGGTTACACTTCACAAAGAAGGCTCCCTTTGAAGTGCTGTGGGCCCACCTCAAGATTTACTGTCTCACTTAATGGCCGGAGCAAAGGATTGCATTGTTTGTTTGTTTTGTAGCAGGGGTAGCAGGGTGCAGTGGCAAGGAAATGCAAAACTTACAAGTTACTTCATAGTATAACGTACAGTAGAGAATACAGTAGGTCTCTGGAACACAGATAATTACAAAATATACAAAGTTCAAGTAAGGTCAATCAGAGTTGCATATGTATAATGTCAAGAATTAGTACAAGTAATTCAGTAGGAGGTAGGTGACACAGGTCAACTGAGGTCAGTCGAGGTGAGGAGTTGAATGACATTTTTTATGAAACGAAGATAGGGCAAGTCCACTCTTAAGTCTTGTGGTAGTGAGTTCCAGGTTTTTGCAGCCTTTCCCGGGAAGCTATTTCCTCCGATCGTAGTGAGTCTAAAGTTCGGTACTGTCAAACAATTAGAATTAACAGCTCTGGTCAGTCTGAGAGATGTTCTCCTGTGGAATTTGTCAATCAGGTATCTAGGGGCGGAGTTATTAAGGGCTTTGTGGGTCAGGGATAACATCTTGAGATTTATTTTGTTCTCAGTGGCCAACCAGTTGTGATGGCGTCTGGCGGAGGAGATGTGGGATCTTTTGTTTATGCCTAGTGCTGCTCTCAGGGCATTATTTTGTAGTCTTTGAGTTATTGTTTTATTAGCTCTGGAATATAGAGCGTTGCAGTAATCAATTCTGGAGAGTATTAAGGCTCTGGCCAGGATTAAGCAGCTGTTATTGGAGAGGAATGGTTTACCGGCTCTTATCAGTTTGCACGTGTAAGCCGTGGAAGAGGCAAGCGATTTTAGATGTTTATCAAGTGAAAGGGTAGAATCAAGATAGAATCCCAGGGTTTTTACATGCTTGGACACTTGGATGATATTCCCATCTATGTTGAATTAGGAGAATTCCTGGCCTAGTTTTTTGATATTGGCTTGGGTGCCGAGGATAATCAACTCTGTTTTATCATCGTTCAGACAGAGGCCATGAGTGGTCATCCATGCCTGGATGATAAGGTACACCTTGTTCACCAATTCTGTGTCTTTCGCATGATCCCCAGAAAGCGGGAGGAGGATCTGTGTATCATCTGCATAATTAGTGTAGGTGATACCGAGATGGTCCAGATCATCAAACAAGGGCTTGGTGAAGATATTGTATAGAGTTGGGGAGACACAAGAGCCCTGGGGGACACCACATGAGAAGGGGGTGGGATCTGCCGCTGCTGAGGGGGAGAAGACTCTCATCGTTGTTTCACTCAGGAATGACTCGATCCATCTAATGGCTTCCGGGGAGAAATGAGCGGCGGAATCCAGGTGACTACAGAGGACTTAATGGTCCACCAAATCAAAGGCAGCAGAGAGGTCCAGGAGTAGCAAGAGTACTGTTCTCCCTTTATCTCTCAGCTCGTCAATTTGGGATTTCAAGTCAATAAGGGCAGTTTCTGTTCCGTGAAGGGGACGGAAGCCCGACTGTCTCTCTCTCCTAGGAGGTTGTGTAGTTCTAGATGCTTTTGAATTTGGTTGTATGCGGCTTTGTCCAGAATCTTGAGAAGAAACGGTACCGTAGTGATAGGGCGGTAATTAGTGGGGATGAGGGGGTCTAGTGTCTGCTTTTTAAGGAGGGGGAGTACCCAGGACTGTTTAAGGTTGGCCGGGATGGTGCCTGAAGCAAAGGAGGCGTTTATCAATTTAGTGATAAAGGGAGATAATTCTCTGGCAGCGTCTTTTATTAATTGCGCAGGGCAGATGCCACCTTTACAATTAGATGGTTTAAGCAACAGGAAAAATTTTTCAACTTCCAAGGTGGTTATTTTGGAGAAGTGAAAGGTATTACTATGTGCCATCAAATTATTGGTATGGGGCATTTTAGGCGAGTCCTGAATTTTGAGTACTTCTTTTTTTTGCTGGATATTATTTTGGAGTGTGATAATTTTATTTGTTAAGGCTTGCTGGATATCTGTGCTCCAAGGTTTGTCCTTGGTACAGGCGTCCGGTGTGGCGATGGGAGACTCAAGTTCCTTTGGAATGGAAAAAAGCTCTTTCATGCTGGAATTGGATTTGGCTATACAATCATCATACGAGTTACGTTTTGCCTGGCAAACTTCTTTTTTGTAAAGTGAGGAGAGAGAAGTTAGTTTAGATTTGTTATCGACTGAGGGGCAGAGCCTCCAGGTGGTTTCACTCTTTCTTTTCAGAATGCATAGGTCTCTGAGCTGTGGAGTAAACCATTTATTTAGATGAACTTTTGGTTTGCTTGATCTAAGTTTGAGAGGTGCCAGTTTATCTAGAGTAGAGAGCATGATATTATTAAATTATTGCACTCGGGTGCTGGGGTTTAGATTAGCTGGTAATGCGTTGAGGGTCGGTAATATAGCTGGGATCACTTTCTCTGCCGTGATACATTTTTTATTTCTGGTTAAGCAAGGTGGCGCTAGTGGAAGGGCTGTGGGGTTAGGTCTGGAAGTAGCTAGGTTAAAGGACACCAGAGAATGGTCTGTCCAAAGTAAGGGCATTATGGACGAAATAGTGGCTGAACAGTTGCAGTCAGCTATCTAATCTAATGTTCTTCCCTTCAGGTGTGTAGGCTTGTCAACTCTTTGTGTTAGGCCTAATGCGTGTATAGTATTGGCTACCACTGTAGCATTAGTATCCGTGGAGTCGTGTACACCTAAGTTAAAGTCCCCAAGGAGGATTAGTTGAGAACAAGGTTTGAGGTTATTAGTGAGTAGGATGTGGAGGACCTCTTCAAAGGTGCCTAAGGGGCCTGGGGGTCTATATAGAAGGTGGATGGTGAGTGCTTGATTATTATTTATCTGGAGATTGGCAGATAGGGTCTCGCAGGATTGGATCGATTGGGTAGGTACTAGTCTGAGTGAGAGGCTTGTTTTAGAGATTATGGCGATGCTGCCACCTCTTGCACCTTCTCGGTCGTGTCTGATTATCGTGCAGCCATCCGGGATGGCTAGCATGAGCAAAGGTCCTGCTGCATTGTGTAGCCAACTCTCTGTGATTGCGAGAAAGTCGAGGTTACCTTCGGAGATTAGGTCGGCAATGTCTAGGGCATGGGCGATAAGCGATCTCACGTTAAGGAGTGCTCCAACGATGGTTGGGGTCTTAGTGAACTCTGTGGCTTTGGGGGATAGAGTGGTAGATGTATTTGGTGTTTTAGGCTTGTTATTCTGAATTGGGCAAATATTGGAATTGGGTTGAAGAGGTAGCCTAGTATAACGAGGTTTACAGATCTGCTGAAATTGATTTTGATATTGGTAGGGGGAAGAGACCTGCAGAGAGGTTTGTGCATTTTAGTTAGTCTGGCACGGAGTCTAAGGTTTCTACTAAGTGTGTCACATGAGAGTGATACAGAGGTTGTTGTCTCAGGGGACCCATGGCCAGGATGTAGATATTGGCCAGGAGAGTTACAGTTGAAATGTATTACAGACGTCAAAGGAGGCAGGGTGTTAGGCAGGTTAGCATCTAGCATGATAAGTGAGTGTAGGATAGTCCTCAGTAGGACTGTGTAAATAGGTGGTAGATGCATAGTTATATAAAAGAGGCCTATCTAGAATACCACATTAGTATCATTAGGCAACAAATACAAAGCACCGTATATGCTAGAAACATCAGCATGTAGGAACAATTTGGTACCGGTCATCACCTACGTACTAGATCAGTGTAATGTATGTAATCAGTGACTCAATGGCAATAATTCAGCTATGCCGACTAGGTGAGTACAGGAGCGAAAATACAATCAATGACTCAAAGGCAATGGTTCAGCTATGCCGACTAGGTGAGTACAGGAGCAAAAATACAATCAATGACTCAAAGGCAATGGTTCAGCTATGCCGACTAGGTGAGTACAGGAGCAAAAATACAATCCATGACTCAAAGGCAATGGTTAAGCTATGCCGACTAGGTGAGTACAGGAGCCAAAATACAATCAATGACTCAAAGGCAATGGTTCAGCTAGGCCGACTAGATGAGTGCTGCAGGTTACAGGTAGGTGGATAAACATCACAGCTGTGCCGGTGGTGAGCAAGTATGTGCAAAAGCGGCATGCATACGAACAATTTAAAGAGCAAAGCAGTGATTCAAACCAAAGTAATAATATGAGCGAGGTGGCTACTTTGGAAATACACTTTAGGGGGGAATGTTTTGTTTTGTCTTGCACTCAGTCTTTATCTGCCTTAACAGCATTGTGGTAGGGCCTGAGGCACACCAAGAAACAAACTTGGATTTCACGAGGGCCCGGCACAGCTGCACGGAACCTTGTACATCAGCCTGAGGTATTATGTATTTATGTTAAGCCTTGCACAGAGTCAATATCTGTATGAGCTTCAGGACAAACCCAGTCATATTTTTTATAGACACATGCACCCCAGTTAACCTGTGATAAAAAAAGAAAGGGGCAGAAAAATATTTATGTGGTAGTCTGACAAAAAAAAAAGAAATGCATTTCAAAGAAAACTACTGAATGCAAGTTTAGGCAGCATTTTTGAGCTTGGCAATGGCCCTCATTCCGAGTTTAGAGGTAAATAACGGTCCTTACCGGCATGGCGTAAATAGCGTGTCCGGGCAGTCATCAGTCCGCTAATAGAGGACAATTACGACTTTGCGGGCACAAGCTTTGCGCCATGCCGGTAAGGTAATTACCGCCATGCCGTTAAAGGCACCTTAAATGCCCTTAGCGGCATCAAGCATAGCGCAGATAGCACTACCAACAAGGTCCTGAAGAAGGGAGCTGCCTGCCTGCGGAAGGAGAGATTTAATGAGGATGAGCTGCAGATGCTGGTTGACACACTGCAGGAGCATGCTGTGAGAGTGTTCTCAAACAACATGAAGAGAGAGGCAATACTGAAAAAAGGATATCTGGGCACTTGTTGCTCAGAAGGTCAGTGCTGTTGGGAACACCCCACGCATAATCAAAGACTGCAGTAAGCACTAGGACGACCTGCGACTTAGAGTTCGAAATATTATCTCAGTGAACAAGGCAATGGGAACAGGAGGAGGTCCCAGCTCCCCAGTCAAGCTCACCCCATGGGAGGACACCTGCACCAGCATGATAGGAATGGAGGGGATAGAAGGTGTTGACGAGATGGAGTGTGGCGCCACAACATCGGGTGTTGGAGGTGAGTGTTTTAGGAAAACATTGTAATGCCGGGTCTGATGAAAGTCAACCAATATGTCAGTCCAAAGAGTCAAGCCATGGTCCAACACACACACACACACAGAAAAGTAGGCAGATGCATCACAGACACATGCAGATGCCTGCTGCAAGGCAATGCCATACCTGACACATAGCACACAAAGATGTAAATGGCATGAGTCACACAGCGGGCAGGCTCCAAATAATGTGCATGTCAGATAGCATAGCTCTTGGCCAACATGAGTGACACCGACTTATGCCCGCATAACCCACCCATGTATCAAACAACGTGCTCATCCAAACACAAATGCCTATTACCCCCAATTGTGTGGATGATCAATTGTCCAAATGTATGTATGATGCCTATCAAAACATCACTCATGCTGTCCCTCTCTTCGACCCCCAACGGCTCTGACCATGACAGTGATGGGCAGGATGCAACCGCCAGCAAGACCACACCCCGGAAGAGGTCCCGGCATAACGCCAACTGCCCTTTGACCTCGAGGGGACAACCCAGGGGCCGCCATGCACCAACAGGCAAGAGACCCCATGGTTGCCATTGCACCGATGCCGCCAAGGCCCGTAGAGGGTGAAGCACCACCACCCATTGGCCATCCTGAGGAATCAGGCGAGGCACCACATTCAGAGGAGTCTAGTGTGGCTGGGAAGATGGGAGCCACAGCACCCCTGGCTGTGAAGGACCCAGAGGATGACATATGGGTGCCCGTTGAGGACAAAGCATCGGAAGTGGTCCGTATGCCAAGTCCAGCGGCATCCCCCCAAATATCGTCCCTCGATACTGACCACCCCACCAACCCAGAGCAGCCTGGTCATGAGCAGATGGAAGGGCACTTCAGTCCCATTTTGATGAGTAGGGAGGCTGAGCAGGACAGCCAGGTACCAACAACCTCCACAGGTGCACCTGTAGGGCCGCAGCGGTCAGAACAGCTGACTGCCCTTGTGCGTCAGTTTGTTGAGAACAACAGACTGGCCAGACAGGAGTGGCGTGAGAACTTTGCCTCCCTAGGCAGGACCATAACAGAGAACACTGCCGCCATGGCCAAATCCTTTGCAGATAATACCAGCCGCCTCTGCGAGGAGGTCTCGGCCCTCTGCCAGGTCTTAGGCCGCATAGCGGATGCCATGGAGGCAGGGCATCCGGCTACCCAATACCAGCAGGTAGCCACACCGTCATCATACAGTTCGACCCAGACAAGCCCGCTCCGCAGGTCGGCATGTACCCTGCTCTGGCAAGACATGCCGCCACCTGGACCAGGGAGTATGAATTGATAGTCAGGGCAGCCTCATGTAGGCATTGGAGACCTGATGGGACATGTGTGGGAGGGTTGTGGGGGCAGGGGGGAAGGGTGTGTGGGAGTGGGGGAATTGTGGAGGCATGGGGAAGGGTGGTGAGGGTGTGTGGGGGAGTTGTGGAGGGAGGGGGGTGAGGGTGGTGGAG
This sequence comes from Ambystoma mexicanum, assembly GCF_040938575.1. Classification (NCBI taxonomy): domain Eukaryota; kingdom Metazoa; phylum Chordata; class Amphibia; order Caudata; family Ambystomatidae; genus Ambystoma; species Ambystoma mexicanum. Next base: position 668,042,767 of record NC_090922.1, on the reverse strand, counting down.
GGTTTTTGCACTTTCGTTAACATTGTTATTTTTAATAAACCTGTTGTGTGAAAAGCAAGACCTGAGTGGACATTCATCATTGCGCATGTGTCATTTATTCATATACAGTGCATAGGGTACATGTACCCCCACACCCAGTGCCCTCTGTCCAACTATCATGTCACCCTCTGCTGCCATGTGTGTCAGAAATATTGTGCAATCACTGACTGGCACACCGCACGTCCCTCCTGTGTATTGGCACTGTGATGATGTCTAGCCACATCTTCCCCATCCCCTTCATCATCACCAGGTGGTAGCAGTTCAATATCAGGGGGAAAGAGCACGTTCCGGCGGATACACATATTGTGCAGCATGACACATGCCATGATGATCTTCACCACCTTCTCATGCCTGCAGAGGAGTGCCCCACCCGTCCGGCAGAGGCAGCAAAATTGTGCCTTCAACAGGCCAAAGGTCTGCTCACTGACCACACGAGTACGGGTATGGGAACAATTGTAGTCCTCCTCGTGCCTGTTCTGTGGGTTTCGGACAGGGGTGAGGAGCCACGGCTTCAAGGGATAGCCACTATCACCTGCATGAGAGGCAATAAAAGGTAAATGTTAGTTGATTCATGATGGACAGCTGTACTAGTCACACGTGCCTGCAGATTATCGTTGGCCACATGCACATGTCCCTGGATGTATATGTATTTACGACATTTTTAGTCCCTCAATGTGTCCTGTGCCATGGACTAATGGTGTGGGTTGCATCTTCAAGATGATACACAGTGTGCTCTGCCATCTTGTAGCTCATGCATCGTGTACACATACAGCTGTGTTAGTGTGAAATTTGTGAGGTGTTGTTTTCTGTGAGATTTACTTAGAGGGAGCGTTGGCAGTAGTCTGGGCAATCAGCGCAGATCATTCCCATGGTGACATGCAGCACTCCTCTGGGTGTGGCGGCCCTGTGACAGACACTGGATTCCCTAGTTGGTTCAGTTTGATGTACTCCTAGGGACGCTTGTCCTGTGTGGTGATATGCTGGAGACAGCAACATAGTGCATATGCACTGCATGGTGCTGGATGGTGTTACGGAGGGTGAGGGCCACTTATGAGTGGTGCACGTGTTGTGGGATGTGGGGTGGTTTCCTGTTAGTCATGTAGTGATAGGTGTCGACCTTACTTCATTCATATGGAATTTGGGTGTCATGTACCATTAGTGATGCTTTGGGGCACAGTATTCGGTGATGTGCACATCGTGCAGTAACATCAACATTGACACCATAGTGGTGTATGCACGTCGTCCAGCATGTCGCTCCATGAAGCATGGTAGCGTGGAGTTCCGCAGGACCATAGAGTCATGAGTTGATCCGGGATATCGGGCACAACAATGTGTGATAATCTGTTGGCGTTGCATACCAACTGAGTGGTATTGCTTGTGGTTGCGGTACACCACATCCATGGCATGCAGGACCACCAACTCCATGTGGATGCAGTCGAGGGCACCTACACAATTTGGCATGCCTGCCAGTGCATGGAAGCCAACTTTTGTATCAAATATCTCCTAGGGAGTCCATGGTAGAGATATGTAGTCCCTTGTGTGCTTTATGAGGGCATCCAGCACTTGGTTCAGAATCCAAGAAAATAAGGGTTGTGATATGCCATGCATGTGCCCCACTGTGTGCTGGTAGGTGCCTGTGGCAAGGAAGTGGAGCATGGACACTAACTTCAGTAAAGGGGGGATGGCGGTGCATATTTCAGTGAGGCTGACAATGTTGTGTATCAAGTCCACAATGGTGGTGATGGTGTCCCGGTCCAGACGGTACAGGGTGTGGATCTGCTCAGGGGTTAGGTTGAAAGGACTGGCTCTGATGCGAGGGATTGGGGCTGTCTGCGTGGTAACGGTGGCTGCACTGGTGGGGCATGCTGGGCCTGTCTCACCCTCCTTCTCCTGCGTCTCCTCTGTGGTGCCTGCTGTTGTTGTTGATTTTGTGGCAATGCAAGCATGTCCTCCAGCTCCAGGTAATGCTAGTACTATTGGAATCATCTTGTGTCGGAGGGGGTGTGGTGTGTGGGTGTGCTCCTTTGTACTGGGCCAGACTCCATTGCCTCCACCTGTGCTGATTGTGTGCATCTGTGGCAGTTGGGAACACTGCTCAAGTCATTTTACGGTTGGTCTGCGATGCCGGTATTTACGGCATGCCGGTAAGCACTTTCAATGCCTTCATGAAGCCGGTATTTGCATGTCCGCTTCACTTGTGATCTCCTCCAGTTTACGGCTGCCGCTATTGCCGGCATGGTGGACCACGTGCCTGCGCCCATGCCGTAATTTACTAGCGGTCAGGCTGTTCAGAATAGCCCGTAGCGGTAAGCGATGTGGTATTCATTTACCGGCATCATTTTTCCCTTAGCACCAACCTCGGAATGACCCCCAATGTCTTTTTTTTAATCTATGAAAGTGTAAGATGCACATTTGGAAAACAATAGTCTGCTCAGCATTATAAAGCCTGCTTTACAGTGATGGCCCCCAACCCAGTGCTAGTAATTGGTGGACACTACATAGGTTTCAAGCAATACATAAGCAATGACAGCTTATGCTTCATGCCGTGTGTGGGAAAGAGCTATTCGGTTGGAATTCAGCTTCAGCCCAATACTTTGGGCAACTATTTGGTATTCGCCCGAATACTAAATCTACTATTCGGTACACCCCTAGCCACCAGGGACCGAGTATTAAGCAGGCCGCCTTTCAGGCCAGCCGCAGGGGAAGTGTTGAATTGAATCGGATGTTTAATGAAACCCATAGGAAAAGTAGTGTTGCAGGGGGCAAGGGACAACAGAGTACTGCGGTCTAGCTTACCTTGCCTAGTAGTCCCCTTAACCAAAGTCCCATATATGTCCTGTGCACGGACGGGCACAGACGGGCTTGCCTTAAGCGCGCCTCCGATGCGCAAAAGACGCACCCGATGTGCCCGACCGCTGCACATAGATGCCGGAGAGGAAACAATGTGACAACTGGCCCCACCTGCTCAAAAGCAGAGAGAGGACTGCCAGACTGCCGGGGAGCTCAATAATCAGTGTAAGCGTCCTAGCAACACGTTAGAAAAGCACAATCAGCACAGCAAGTTTAAGAGCAAAATTGGAAAATTAAAACAACTAAAATGTATAAAAGTACCCAATAAGCTTGATTAACGGCCAGAAGGCTTTATAGTGGCAAGCGGGAACCTCACCTTCGAGCCTGCAGCGTTTCAGTACGGCAATACATGCCAGAGTTGGCAACTACAAAGTCACACTACACAGCTGTCTACCCCACAACTTCAAATGCATACAGGTAGACAGGAAAGGAAAAAGAGGAGGAGGACTTGCAGTAGCCTACAAAGAACAACTGAAAATAAAAACAGCTGACCCGCTGAACATCCCGAACTGCAAATACCTTGTCCTTCACCTGACATCAGACCCACAAACAAACCTCACATTCATACTCATCTATAAACCATCAACCTACTGCAGCCTTCATAGATGCCTTCATAGAAGCCATCACAAACCTAGCTATCAAACATGATCACCAGGTCATCCTTGGTGACTTCAAAATATGGGTTAAAGAAGAGAACCCAAACTCGCACAAATCACTAACTAAGCAGCTTGAGACAATGAGACTATGACAGATGGTGAAAGGAGTGACACACACGCCAGAACACACTCTTGACTCAATCTTTGGCAATAAAAAACGAATCTCAACTGTGCCACCACTACAAATACTATGGAGCAACCACCTCATTAAACTGTTCGTGATTCAACTACCATCAAAAGCACTCAAACAGCCCCAAAGGTTTTTGCCAATCAGGAAACAAAACTGGAATACAGTCAAAAGCAGTAACTTAGAAGAACAACTGGAAACCACAAAGCCATTGATCATAACCTTAGATGAAGAAGCAGACCTAATCCAGAAATGGATCACTGAAACAATTGACAGCATTTCCCAGAAGAACCCCTTATCCTATCATGAAAGAAAACAATGGCAAAAGGGTTCACACCCCACCTCAATACAATCAAGAAAAACAAAAAAGAAATTATAACAAGAATGGAGGAAAAACTACAACCAAACCAAAGAATAATTTATCAAAACCAAATCCGAGCATACACATATTAAACTCTTAAAGCCAAAAAGAAATGCTATGATGACTGACTCACCAAAGTCACCAACACTCAGAAAGAACTATTCAACATCGTAAGCGAGATGAGAAATACCCCTGGCTGCAATAAAACACCAGTGCCTTCGCAGAAATTATGCGATGATCTTGCAGAAGATTTTAAGAATAAAATCACTGACATACACAGATCATACAAAGTAAACCAATCAACCAAACCTAACCCGAGATCACAGAACAAGCTGAACAGTTTCACCCAAATGTCAAGAGAAAAACTCCTCAGCCTGGTGAAAAAAAAACAAGGCAGGCACCCTAAACGACCCCTACACACCTGACGTCTATAAATCAATCCTTACACAGGGTACACCATTGGTATGCTACCTAACCTCCTTCAACCTATCACTCTCAATAGGGAGAGTACTGCAAGCATTCAAATCTGCTTACATCAAACGAATCCTCAAGGACACAACAGGCAATTTGGAAGACGTCTCAAACTACAGACCGATCTCAAACATTTCCTATTCAGCAAAACTATTAGAGACATATGTCTACGAACAAACACTGGAACACGTTGAAAATCAGAAAATATTGGACCAGGCACAAGTTGGCTTCAGACCCATGAGAGGCATGGAGACAGCATTTCTCTCTATATGGGACGACCTAAAGACCAACGCATGCTCCAACACAAACTCGGCACTGATCCTACTTGACGTCTCCGCAGCATTTGACGCAATCAGCATCCTTAACATCCTCAAACATCCTTATCAAAAGACTAGAAGAAATAGGGATCACCAACACTGCGTGGCTCTGGATTAAATCTTTCTTGTCTGAAAGAACAGAAATAGTATGGATGAAACCATGCAAATCCGCACTGCAGAACCGCACCTGTGGAGTACCAGAAGGATCCTTGTTAACGCTGCTCCTCTTAAACATCTATATGGTGCCACTAATGAACCACATCAAAAGACACTGCTTCACTTGCTACAACTGTGCAGATCACACCCAAATCATCTACATAATTGACGATGAACAAGAGGAGAACACAATGCTAATAGACTGTCTCAAAGAACTCTACCAATGGATGAACACTAACAACCTCAATCGACACGGACAAGACGGAAATCATGTTTACATCCAACAACCAAGGAAGCAACCAGTACATCCCATTCCGACAGAATTGGGAACATCACCCACACTATCCAAAGTTGTCAAAAACCTGGGAATCCTAATGGACAACGAGCTAATCCTAGAACCGCACGTAAACGCGATAATTAAGAAACGCTATTTCCATCCACCATGATAAAAAAGATTCTACCTTTCCTCTTCTTAACACACAAAACACTGGCCATCAACTCACTCATCATGCCCAGGAGAGACTACGTCAACAGCTTATACCTCAGCATGCCGGGCTATTTAGTGAAGAAACTGCAGTGTATACAGAACGCAGCTGCCAGACTTCTCAAACTCTCGCAAAGGGACTATATCAGTCCAGCGCTAAGGATGCTTTATTGGCTCCCAGTCAACAAACAAATCACCATAAAAACAATGTGCATAACACACAGACAATCCACGGCCTAGGAGCATAGTTCATACAAAAGAAAATCTCCATCTACCAGCCGACTAGAACACTCATATCCAGTGACAATAACTGCCTAGAACCTAAACCATACACAAGGAAAAAACTTGTTGGATCACCATTTTCTTGCTCAGCTCCCCAGAGAAATACGGACTATGAAGGATCATCTAAAATTCTGAAAACTTCTAAAAACTGGTGTCTTTAACTCTGAATGGGACGAAAATTAATGAACAACACCCACGCACCATGAAATACACTGAAAAAGGTCAGAATGGGGTGGAGTGCAGGGAGATGCGTCTGAATGGGAGGGAGAACTAGGTGTACTCGTCCCCATAAAGGGTAAAAGGGGCAACAGGGGATTGAGATGGGTCTGACTTCATTGGACCACAGATAGAGGGCCTTACATTAATAAAAGGGCAGAGAGAGGTGTCCCGATACAGGAACTGATGGACCACAGGGAATACCCCCTCACCCTCGGAGAAGCCCTTGGGGGTGATAATTGCTGCACACCAAAATATACTAAAGGGGAAGGGATATGGGCAGCACCTAGTCTGAACACTATGGGAGAAATGGTAAAGTCACTGTATAACCTTATTGAGGACCCACACTTCTGGACACAACATAGGAGTGGTAATTGTAGCACACCAGAATGTATGACAGAGGAAGGGATATGGGCCACAGTCAATCGAAACCGAGAGGGTAGGATAGAGTACTGCCACTAACCAACCCTACTTAAAAAAACATCCTCTACATACACCTCTCATACTCTCAACTAAACACATGCACTTTACTACACTACAATAACAAAACAAACCACACATAGCCTCGCCCAACAGCACAAGGTGGCTACCAATCAAAAAACACACCTACGCTCAGCGTACAGTGTAAACCAAACTGAAGCTACCAACATCACATCTCTTTTGCTCTTTTCTCCCACTCTTTCCAACTAACTATCCCCCCTTGCTTCACAGACCCACCAGAGCACCAGGAAGCCACGCAGTTGGCGACAGTGCAAGGTATAAGACCGGTAAATAAATATAACATAAGACATTTCTGTTTCTTTAACAAGCTCACACTGTTTACTGACTGCTTCTCCACATAATGCATACGGGTCTGATTCAAACAATGAAAAAGCAGTTGACTATTTCTTGATAATACAAGCTGCAAATGCCTTTACAGACATCCTGGAGCCAGAGTATCTAAAATGTGCACCAGTGCCAAACAGTGAGCAAATGCGTTGATAATATAAAACAGAGAAAACCGGTTGTATCACAATTCATATTATCTAACAAACGTGTGCATGAGGCCAAAGATGAAGAGACTGTTTTTAGAACAAGGAGTGTTGCATAACAGAACACAAAAAGGTGTTCACTATATTTCTCTTTATGTTATGCAGCAAACGTAGTTAATAAAACATTCTGCTTCAATTTTTCCCCTGGTGAAAACCCTTTTTGATAATTCTGATTGCAGCTAAACTAGTGTGTGCTCCATTCTGCATTATCTAAACTGCAAAATTGATGGTAAATACGCTTGCGCCACTTTTTTGCACAAGTGCAAAGCTTTGGTAATTTGGAAGAGGGACTACAAAAAAGAGGAAAAGGGGAGATAATGGGGAAGAAGAAAGTGGGATTAGAATAAGAATGAGGACGAGGTAGAAGAATAGGGACATCGACAAGTGACTCTGATGAGGAAGAATAACTAGGATGAAGAAGTGCTAGGATGAGGTAATGATACAATGCCAATAGACTAGGATGAGAAAGGATATGAGGGATGAGGAAAAAGGGGGAGAGAGGCTTTAGATGAGGAAACAGAATAGGAACATGGATAAGGAAGCAGGACTATCATAAGGAATAAGGACTGGAATGAGGAAAAAGATCTTGGATGAGGATGAGGGATTATGACTAGTTAAGGACTCTGATGAGAAAGAGGGTCTCAGAAGAAGAATAGGGACTAGAATGTGGAAGGGAGACTAGTACAAGGAAAATGCAGCGGGACTAGGATGAGATGGAGGGACTAGGATGAGGAGGAAAAACTAGAATTCGGAGTAGTATGGGGGACCAGGTAAGTGAGCATGGTGAGGTAGAAGATGGGATATGAGGATGGGAAGAAGGACAAGGATGGGGAAGAGGGGTGAGGAAGAGTGACTCTAGTAAGGAAAAGTGATTAGGACAAGGAGAAGGAACAAGGAAAAAGGATGAGTAGGAGGGACAATGAAGAGGATGAAGAACTAGGAGGGACTACAATGAGGAAGACAGACCACAATGATGAACTGGAGAAAGGAAGAGGGGTTAAAATGAGGAACGGAGAAGAAAGACTGGGATGAGGAAGAGCAAATGTCAGTAGTATGTAGAAGATGTAAGAGGGATGGTATGGAGGAAGTAAAAGAGGAAAAAAAGACTAGGAAAAGGTAGAGGAAGAGGAAAAGGGACTCCTTTCTGAAGCATTGTGATAAAGCGCTATATGTGGAAAATCCCAAAAGGGGCACAGGCATCCAGAGACATGTCATGGCTTATGTATAAGTATTAAAAAACTTATCATTTCTGAAATTCTCCATGATCATTTGAAAACCGGGCTGCAGTATAGTGTCAATGAAGTGAGAAAAACCTGCACAATATGGATGTGAAGTGTGTGAATTCCCTATTTCAGACACTTGTACTCAGTAGCCAGAGGCAACAACGTTTTCATATCTTGCATACTTAAAATGTACACACTCAGATAAACACAAACCAACACACCCCACATACACACCTACACCACAAATTCCTACAAACACATACATTCACAATCCTTTGCCTCAAAACCTTTACCCCTCTGTTTCCTCTCTTGGCCACTCACACCCATCTGATGAAACGAGAGCACTGGGGTTCAGTGAACGTTGTAGGGTTTGCAACTTTCTTGGCTCACGCTGGTCACTATAGCCTGGCTTTAAGACAAAGGAAACATTAACAAAATATTAATTTGTCATGCAGTGTCACGGTCATAGCCCCTGGCCTGGGGACTTGGGGTCTCTGGGCCTCGCCACAGTGTTCCTGCAAGGCACCAAGGGCCCAATCATGTCCCTCTCGGCTGTCCTGGAGCCAGTCCTGGCACCTTTGGCGCCTTTGGCGCCAGGCTCATATGGCAGATGGAGTTCCCATTGGGGAATGGACCAACATGACTGCCCCCACAAGGTTCAGTTTGGAACTGAACCATGCAGTCTATCATCTAGGGTGTGGTCCACCCTGGAGGCACCTGGGATACCTGTAGGCTATTTAAGCCATGCCCGAGCTGAAGCACCTGCTCGCAGCATTCTAGGCCTACATCTAGGGAAAGAATAAGAACACCATTATTTCTCCTTACCTGTTCAGCAACCCAGCTCCTCGATCGCTCTGGAGTCTTCTCTGGAACCTGTCCTCACCAGCAAGCAACATACTAGGAAGTGAGAGAGAAGGAGACAATTTAGTAAGCGTTCATCTTCCGATTCCAACGCCTTTCAGGCTCGCGCTTACCTACCAAAACTCTCCTGGTATTCAACAGCGGTCTGGACTTCTACCACTCTGTGTTCCACTTCCATCTGATCGCACTTCTTCCAGGAACTTCTCGGCGAAGGGAAGAAAAGCACAGGTTAGCCAAATTCCAAAGACGCTCATAGCGCTGCGCTTTGCGCATTCATTCACCTTCTCGAGCATCGCCCTCTCCATCAGCTCGACGTCTTCATCATCCCTTCTGCACCTACGAGAAAAGGAGGAGATTAACAAGGCAACTACTATTACGGACACACTCTTTAAGAACTATAGACTTACCTCAAGAGCGGAGTCGCAGCAGGACTGGACTCCCGTGCCCATGCCAGTGAGGTAACTTGGCTGTAAGGTGCCCAGCCACAACGCGCCCCTGCACAGAACAACAGGACGGAGAGCGCATTTTATCGAGATACAGGGTGAGGAACATTGTAAGGGAGTCGCAGGGGGGCACTTGGGAGGTGGGCCCCGAGAGAAGGAGATTGTGTCTAAAACAGAATTCCTGTCTTCCAGAATAGACCCACGACAAAACGAGTCCCCGGGGGAGGTGAACCCAAATCGGAAGTGATCCAGCCCAGTTGGGTGGCATCTCTGTGGATACATGGTGAGATGGTGAGCGTTGCAGAACGCGAAGCCCAAACATTATAATCCACCTGGGTGCCCAGTTTGGAAACCTCGGAAACCGACCAGTTGGCTCAGTTGTTAGGGCAGTTACGCACTGAGGTACATTCAGCCCGACAAGAAACCAATGCCTTGCGGAGAGAACTAATTGTGGCCAAAGAACGAACTGATGATCTTGGTTGGCAACGCCTTTAATCACAGGCCGGACAAGCCGCTTTGCCTGGAGTTAGCCCATCGATGCCAACCCCAATGAGCAATCCAGTGCAGGTCACCCTTCCTGAGGCAGTTCCACTCGCTCCACCGAATCGTTTTTTGGGGGATCCCTGAAAATATGCGACCTTTATGAATCAGTGTCACCTCCAGGTGCAGGCATGGGGCATTTCCCAATGACCAATCACGAGTGGCCTTTGTGTTGTCCTACTTGAGTGGCAGTGCAGCAGACTGGTTGGTACCGTTCATTAGCCGGGATGATCCGCTGTTACACGATTTTGGGGGCTTTCAACAGGAGTTGGAAAAGCTCTTCGTCCGTTGTTCTCATGGACAAGCCTGAGACAACGAACTCTTGTCCCACCGTCATGGAAACCAAGATCTGTTGACATAAATAGCTACCTTTAATAGGCTTGTGGTCGAAGCAGAGTGGCCAGAGGACAGAAGAACCACCTTGTTCCAGCGGGGCTTGCGAGGGGAGTTAAAGGATGTACTTGCCCAAGTAGTGGATCCACCCAAGGACTGTGCCGAGTTCATTAATCTGGTAGTTCAACTTGACCACCGGTTGCAAGATCCGCAAACAGACCTAAGTAATCTGGATGCACGCCCCATGTTCATGCGCCCCAAAGATCATGGCCACCGGGGAACAGAAAGTTCTGCAGAACCAATGCAACTAGGAGGAGTTAGACCCCCTCTAACCAAAGCAGAAAGGGACAAGAGGCGGGAACAGCAATTATACCTGTACTGCGGAAAGGCAGGCCATTTCCTCAAGGAGTGCCCGGTAAAACCACCAAGAAGAACCGCAGGAGCTACGGACAGGGAGAAACCAAGTGAGGAGTCGGAAAACTACCAAGCCCGGCAATTGTGGGGGTCCAATTGTCGAGCGAATAAGTCCAATTACAGACCTCCCATTTTGCTTTACCCGTGATCCTGATCACCCAATCAACAGCCATCAAAGATGCATTTGTTAGAAGCTTACATTGATAGCAGGGCCGTGCGGAAATACATGGACCAGGATCTTGCAGCAAAGATGGGGCTTCCACTCTGCTCAAAGCCCACCACAGAGACTGTAACCACTGTAGATCTCACCGAAATCGCCTCCAGTCCTGTGTCCGAATGTACCACTGATCTCACCCTCTTATGTTAGGATGGTCCTCAAGAATCAATCACTTTTGACCTCATCAAAGCACTACAGTTCCGATTAATCCTAGGGATGCCGTGGCTGGTCACACATAACCCACGGATCAACTAGCATCCCCGAGAGTTGGTCTTCTCCCATGATTGCACACATACCTGCTATCTAAAAGGAACGAAGAGTAAGCATACCGCCTCATCCGTTCAGGAAGGGGCGATAAGTGTCTTAGGTGTGGTTGCTACCCTACCAATTCAATATCAGGACTTTCAAGATGTGTTCCAAAAAGAACAAGAGGATACTTTGCCACCCCACAGACCCTATGATTGCCAGATCGATCTGATACCTGGTGCCCGAATCCCTTGTGGCCATATCTACGCACTCACTGAACCTGAGAACCAGCACTTGAAGTCATATCTGAAACAATATCTGGCCAACGGTTTCATCCGCCCCTCAAAGTCTTCGGCAGCGTCTCCCTTATTCTTCGTGCCGAAGAAGGAAGGAGAATTGAGGACTTGCATCAACTAACATGCATTGAACCAAGTTACCGTCAAGAATCGCTACCCCTTACCCCTGATCCCAGAATTGTTAGACCAAGTCAAAGATGCCCAAATCTACACGACATTGGACCTTAGAGGGGCCTACCATCTTGTGCGCATTAAAAAAGGGGACGATTGGAAATCGGCATTCCGTACCAAATATGGCTTATATGAACATCAAGTAATGCCATTTGTCCTGTGCTTTGCCACCGCCGCATTCCAATTTTTCATGAACGATATTCTGAGGGAGCTGATTGACGTCTGCGTCTTGGTCTAGATAGATGACATCCTAGTATATTCGGCTTCAGAGCAAGATCATGTTAAGCATGTACGGTCCGTCCTTACCAAGCTCTGACAACATCATCTCTATGCCAAACTTGAGAAATGTTCATTCCATGTTACAGAAGTAGAATTCCTGGGATTTATTCTCACTCCAAAAGGAATACGAATGGATATGCACAAGGTCGATGCCGCCCTCAGTTGGCCAGCACCAAGCTCATTCAAGGGAGTCCAGAGCATGCAAGGTTTTTCAAACTTTTACTGACGATTCTGTTATAAAGCTCAGTCCAGGCAGCTTAAGGTTACTTGATAAGTTTACTTCAGTTCTTATGTTACAGTTACAGTTCCAAGATTAAGACATAAGCAATTAGGAGAGAGAAAGACTAAGACAAAGACACCGGCACCCATCACCCAGGAAGGGAGAGCTCAACTCTCACAATATAGAACTCTCATCACAGCATTCTCCCACTCATGCATCAACATTCCACAGGCACTCTGGTGACATCATAAATCACATGACAAACCACATCAGACTAACCAAGCACATCACAACACATCTTCCCCCTTACAAAACACACTTGCAACAAAAGCTTCACAACACATCTCCCTCCTATCAGACACTTTCACAAAGGCACGACGCACATCTCATCCAACCCAAGAGCAATGGAGGTTTCACTTGAAAAACCCACAACTATGCAATTTCGGAACTCCGCCTATCATTCTTAAACACCATCAATAACAGCACTAATCACCTCCCATCCACCCCTGCCACAAGCAGACTCTAGTCTCCCACACTAGACACAAACCAGCCCAGATCCAAGGCTATACCTAACCCACAATACCATAACCAACACAAAATAACTTTGGTCCTCCTGCTCGCCCCCGCCACAGGCGAGCCTTCAGGCTGCCACCCTGAAGCACCTACTTGTCACCCCGACGCAATACTAGTCATCAGGATAACAACGAAATCACCATAGACAGATAAGAGGTTCAGTAAAATTCTACAGCTCACTAACACACAACCAGCAACAGGCATGCCTCAGAAATACACAAGGATATACATATATATATATATAGGCGGACCAAGCCAATCAAGCAAACCTGACCATACCATGGTGTAAAGCTCCTCAAACAGCTTGGAGATGCTGGCCAGACAACTCCAAGACCATCTAAAAAACTTATGGTTGACTCTAACTCTCTTCTAAATGGCAGTACAATCCATTCCCATCATCAAACCCTGACCAGATAAAATAGCCAGGATCAACACATAACACATAAAGATAAACAAATCACCCTGGGATTCTTCACCTCGAACAGCATCTTCAACTTTATCATAGTATTTACTGGAGGGCGTCCCCTACCAGCAACCCGCTTCACCTGACTTCTACAAGCTGTCCCTTAGGATAAGAATCATTTCTTCAAAGAGTGCACTAACCAAAACGAAACTACTAGACTAGACTACCGCTATAGCAAAGACACTAGACGCTTACAGTACCATTCACATGTGTGCAACTCTCACTAACCACTAATTTAAAATTCCTGACAAGGCGCTACCCTCAGGATTCCCCTTTCTAACACATAAAACCTACCGAGGCGCTACCTCACTTTAGTTACATCACAAAACGCAATCTCATGACCTAAACAGCGCTAACTAAAAGCACTGACAGAGTGCACTTCAAAGTGGCGCTACCACCCAACCAAACCCAACTAAACAGTGAAACTTCCTACTGTTAATACCAAGGGAGGCGCTACCTCCCTAGTATCTAAAACTTCTAGTTAAAACAATGAATGTTGCACCCACTCATTCTTTTAAACATCCATACGCATTCCAGATAATATGCTAGTGACATGCCTTCACTTCCATACTTTCCAAGTACATTGATATACATGGCATTTCTACATCATCAATTGACATCCTTTTCTTTTAGTAATCATAAACCCTAAAGATTTATAGTTAGCGTATGCAAAACATTTTTTCAAAAAAACAAACATGTAAATTGCATTTCTCTATAAGTTATACTGGAGAGACAGAAATAGAGAACTCAGAAATGCTCCCTCTTAAATAGACTCAACGTTGCCTTAGCAGCCTGCATTGCATTAAGGCATAACATGCTTAAGAAATGAATGTGTCCACAAACCTGCAAATGCTTGAAACTTGTTAATTCCCTAAAACATTACATCTTCACTCGCCCACGAAAATGTCCATTTACCTGCAATTGCTTGAAACATGTTAATTCCCTAACACATTACATCTCTGCTCGCCAATCTTACCAATCGCTCAACCATGACACTAATGCATTTTAACCCTAACTTTCCATACCCACACATGTTGTTGGTATAAACAAAATAAAATAGCCAACATCTATTCATTTCGGCCTAAGAGTCCATAGCCATTTAGCTCTAAAACCTAAATGTCCACAGCCTTTGCAAGGCTCTAATACAAATACACGTGCCGGGGCGCTTGGCACATTAAACCTGCAATTTCCTCAAATATGGTTAAATTTACAATCAACCATAACCAATGTCATGCACACACCACTTTCATTCCAAAAGCTGCTTGAGTGGCTTTCCATAACATTGCAACTAATTGCAGCACTATACTTGAAATTCCCACTAGCCAAAATACGGACATCTAATATAAACGATATACATCAATTTCTTTTCATCAACACTACCATATACAGTTGGTGCATGACTTCATTATTCTTTTATACCAGTCACAGTACCTGCGCTCTCCACAGTTTTGCTCTACGGCGGAAAGCACCATTAACTTTCGCCCCATGATTCTCCGCTGGGGCGAGCCTGCTGCATTTGCCATGAAGTGCGATCCGCGGATTTATGTGTCGTCAGGACACACAGTACCTTCCGCCCCCGCAAACCAAAGGACAAACACAGGTGAGATGGCGGCCCTTATTGGTCAAGCGGATCTCACCCTCTGTCGTTAACGCCAAATCCGATCTCACCGTCACTGTTCACCGCTTCAGTTCAGAACGACTTTACTGACTATTTCCTGCGCACGCTATTCCACGTTACTTGGTCCTTTCCTCGAATTGTACTTCAATCCTTTATCATGCGGCGCAGAGTTCATGACGAACTTACTCCACTTGGCTATCGAATATTCCGGTCAGTTTGAATCATTAGCATTCCATGCGTTCGCCAACTCCCCCTGCAGGAATCTGACGTCATCATTGTTACGGCAGCAGCTGATCACTTCAAAGCTCCTGCATTCCAACTGCCAATGAATGCCTCGTAACAAAACACAAATGATGAGGGCCACAATCCAGCTGTATCACTACCCATTACAGTCCTTATTCCCTCTGCATGCCGTGCCGCATCAAAATAAAGAGGCAACTTCATTTGCCATAACCCAACGCCAGTCTATGATATGGGAAACCTCGACCCAGCACTCCCAAGTAGATAAGAGCTGCTGGGCTGTTAATTACTGCTTTCCACCTCTCTAACTCACCAGAAGGCTCTTTCTTTTTAAATTGTCTTCCCTTAATTTCGCCTTCTAGAAAAAGTCTTTCAACCCCATAATATTACTCAGGGGTGCTTCTATTTCCATCAGACGATGGGGCGCTTCCCAGTCTGGAAGCCCAGACACATCTTTAGGGAACCTCTCTTACACATTTAAGTCCTTAGTCAGTACTTTAATCCCCGGACCCAGCATTTCCATACGCTTAAAGGTTGCTATATGCTATCTCAGTCCAAGCGGGGCTTACTGCTGTGGGGATTGGACCCCCTCCCTTGTCCTGCCCTGGGTGATGGGTTTGCTTACTTGGTTATATGGGGGCGGTGTTGTCTATGCTTCTATTTCCCGTTTCTTCCTGCACCCCCCCGCAGCAGGCCACTTCAATCCTCAGCTTCTTCCTTAGTTTCCTTGGTTTCTTCAGCTTCCTTTGCCTATGTGTTCTTGAATTTAAGGAAATCCTCGTCGCCATTGTTATAAAGCTCAGTCCAGGCAGCTTAAGGTTACTTGATAAGTTTACTTCAGTTCTTATGTTACAGTTACAGTTCCAAGATTAAGACATAAGCAATTAGGAGAGAGAAAGACTAAGACAAAGACACCGGCACCCATCACCCAGGAAGGGAGGGCTCAACTCTCACAATATAGAACTCTCATCACAGCATTCTCCCACTCATGCATCAACATTCCACAGGCACTCTGGTGACATCATAAATCACATGACAAACCACATCAGACTAACCAAGCACATCACAACAGATTCATCCCAGGATTCTCACAAATAGTACACCTGATGAAGAGGCTGAAAAAGCCTTTCAAGAACTCAAGGTGAAATTCACTACCGCTCCAGTCTTACGACATCCTCGCCCAGACCTTCCATATGTGGTGGAGACAGACGCTTCCAGCATGGTGATGGGTGCCGTACTATCACAAAGGGACCCACACACCGGCGAATTACATCCTGTGGCCTTCTGGTCACGTAAATTCTCACCACCTGAGCACATTTATGCCACCACTGATAAAGAGCTTCTGGCCATAAAAGCGGCCTTCAAGGACTGGCGACATTATCTGTTGGGAGCCAGACACACTATCACAGTGATAACTGACCACCAAAATCTACAATACCTGAAGAGCGCAAAGGCTCAATCCTCTCGACAACTACGCTGGGCCCTTTTCTTCATGGAGTACGACTATGTGATCACATTCCGGCCTGGAGTCAGAAATGGCAAAGCAGATGCCCTTTCACCCATGGGCACTGACGAGCTGGTGTATACACCTCCTGATCCCATGGCCATCATTCCGGGTGACAGGCTTTTGGGCATTACAACCACCATGACTCAAGACGAGTTGCTGCAGGAAATCTGACAAGTAATGACTCAGGAACGACTACATGAATGGAATTCGAGAGGAGAACACTATAGTGTCAAGGACCAATTACCTTATTACACGGATCGGCTATTCGTGCCTGAAGTAGAGCTTCAAGAACAGGTTATCTCATAGTATCATGACTCCTTCATGGAAGGCCACCCAGCAGGAATTGCTAAAACCCGGGCCAAGGTGAAACAAAGCTACTGGTGGCCAACGTGGTGCAGAGATGATATTCAATTCATCACCTCCTGTGGTATCTGTGCTCAAAATAAATCGTCAAAACAAAAACCAGCTGGGCTTCTGCAAGCACTGGACATCCCGCTGGCTGCGTGGCACACATTGTCACTTGACTTCCTCACCGACCTACCCCCTTGTAAAGATTATAACACTATCCTAGTGATCGTAGACCTGTTCTCCAAGATGGCACATTTCTTTCCATTTAAAGGACTACCAAACGCATCCAGTTTGGCTAAAACTTCCTTGAACATGTGGTATGGCTACATGGGTTCTCATCAGTCTTGATCTCGGATCAAGTTACCCAATTTGTATCCAACTTCTGGTGGAAATGTTGCTCGATGGCCCAAATAGACATTCGACTAGCCACTAGCCATCACCCCCAAACGGATGGTCAAACAGAGAGGACAAACCAGATGCTTGAACAATACTTGTACTGCATGCTTCACCAAGGGGAAGGGGATTGGAAAGACTTACTGTGGATCGCTTAATATGCCTATAAAAATCCTCTAAACAGCAGTACCGGGCAGACTCCATTCTTTACTGTGTATGGCAGACACCCACGCACGTCAGAACTGGACATTCCTACGACTCTGGAAATGCCAGCCATCAAGACCCTACACGCGACCATTTCGCAGGCTTTCACAAGAGCCATTGAATATTTGCGCCAAGCTAAAGTTCGCCAGAAGAAGTACATGGACCTGCATCATGAAAAGGCCCCCAACTACGAAGTAGGGGATAGGGTGTGGTTAGCATCTAATTATGTGCCTCTAAAACGAACCCGGAGCTGCCGCCCACGATTCCTGGGGCTGTTCCCCATTGAGTACATCATAAACCCAGCAGCAGTTAAATTGACATTGCCAACCAACATGCGGATACATCCAGTGTTTCATGTATCCCTTTTGAAACCAGTTAAGCCTGGGACTCGAGTAACTACCCCACCGGGACCTGTGATGATCCACGGAGAGCCAAAATTTGAAGAAAAGGACATTCTAGACTCAAGTAAGTTACAACAAAGCTTTACTACCTAGTAGATTGGAAAGGGTATGGCCCGCAGGACAGAACATGGGACCCCAGTGATTACATTCATGCACCACATCTAATACAATGTTTTCATCAGGAGTATCCCCCAAGCCGGGACCGGACAGAAGAACCACCTTGAGAGGGGCCTTGTTGGGGAGTGCTGTCACAGCCATAACCCCTGGCCTGGGGACTCGGGGTCTCTGGGCCATGCCACAGTGTTCCTGCAAGGCTCCAAGGGCCCAATCATGCCCCTCTCGGCTGTCCTGGAGCCAGTGCTGGTGCCTTTGGTGCCAGGCTCATATGGCAGATGGAGTTCCAATTGGGGAATGGACCAACATGACTGCCCCCACAAGGTTCAGTTCGGAACTGAACCATGCAGTCTAGCATCTAGGGCGTGGTCTGCCCTGGAGGCACCTGGGATACCTGTAGGCTATTTAAGCCACGCCCGAACTGAAGCACATGCTTCTCGTTGTTGTGCATCCGCAGCGTGACGTTCACCGAGACCTGCTCGCAGCATTCCAGGCCTGCATCTGGGGAGAGAAGAACACCAGTATTCTGCCTTACCTGTTCAGCAACCCAGCTCCTCGATCGCTCTGGAGTCTTCTCTAGAACCTGTCCTCACCAGCAAGCAACATCCTAGGGAGTGAGAGAGAAGGGGACAATTTAGTAAGCGTTAGTCTTTCGATTCCAATGCCTTTCAGGCTTGCGCTTACCTACCGAAACTCTCCTGGTATTCGACAGCGGTCCGGACTTCTTCCACTCTGTGTTCCACTTCTATCTGATCGCACTTCTTCCAGGATCTTCTCGGTGACCTGTAAGGGAAGAACAGCACAGGTTAGCCAAATTCCAAAGACGCTCATAGCAACGCGCTTTGCACATTCATTTACCTTCTTGAGAATCGCCCTCTCCATCAGCTCGCCGTCTTCATCATCCCTTCTTCACCTACGAGAAAAGGAGGAGATTAACAGGGCAAATACTATTACGGACACACACTCTTTAAGACCTTTGGACTTAACTCAAGAGCGGAGTCGCAGCAGGACTGGATTCCCGGGCCCACGCCAGTGAAGTAACTTGGCAGTAAGGTGCCCAGCCACGACGCACCCCTGCACAGAACAGCAGGACGTAGATCGCATCTTATGGAGATACAACATGAGGAAGACTCTTAGGGGATCACAGGGGGGCACTTGGGAGGTGGGCCCCGAGAGAAGGAGATTGTGGCTAAAACAGACTTTCTGTCTTCCAGAATAGACCCACGGCAGAACGAGTCCCCGGGGGAGGTGAACCCGAATCGGAAGCGATCCAGTCCAGTTGGGTGGCGTCTCTGTGGATACAAGGTGAGCTTTACATGCAGTGGCACCATCATGATGCCACTTTCATGGTGCCATTCATAGACATCACTGGAAGAAAGTCCCTATTTGAGGGTTACTTTACCACAGGAACTCATGTCTCAGTAGCAGACAGCTCTACCCAATCTCCCTTTACTTCCTTTCCCTACGGTTGGCTGATAAGAAGGGTGCCATATATCTAACACTAGCAGCACATGACAAGAAGACTGTAGGTAGATAGGTCTGTAGTTCACAGTCACACCCCCGCACCCCATATGTTCAATGTGAATGTTATTTTTGCATGCATCAAATCACATCTTCCAAAGGTTGTAAAAGGAATTGTTCACTGAACATTCCAGTGAAGAGAAATAAACAACTAGTTTCAGAAACTTAATGCCAATGGTTATCACAGTCATCATTGCAGATATGCATGCCTGGGAAGGAGCCAGTAATCGCAACTATCACTAGCCATCTTGAAGAAATATTGTGTGCACTTCCAGTGACTGCAAACAAACCTTAGAGGCCGGTACCTTCCCATGGAGTAGCCAATCGTGATTATGCTAATTGAGTTCACTTAGCTAGGGTGCAATGATGCATTTCTTACAAATCAAACACCTTATCCATCTCACAGAAAAGACTAATGAACAGGCTAATAACTAGGTACAAGGCAATTATGAGCTAAATAAATTAATGGCGTGTTTCATAACTAACAGTTGAATGTGTTGTTACGGAGATGCTTTACACTGCTGTTCTCACATATTACATTGTTTTGCTGACTCTTGCTGGAGCTTGTTTGTTGTTCCCATCAAAGAAGGTATAATTATTTTTCCAGGTGTGGTAAACAGGCCATGGTCCAGGCATGCCAGCATCAAACGAGTTTGAGCAGGTTTGAAGCAGATTGAGGCATGCCTACATGCCTGAACCTACATTTGGTATACTTCACAAAGTAAATGCTATGATGTATCCTGCTTCAAATGGAGTTGTGAACTACTGCTCTGCTGATGAGGTTTCTAGGATGCTTCATTTTTGGTTATCTATTAACATATACAGCATAGGGACTGGTGTGCCAGTCCATTCAATCTCAAAGTTCACTCACCAAAATGTCAAAACATTCTTTCTGCAATTAAAATATCAGACTTTACAAAACTTGACTTCATTGCCAGCTGCAAAACCTAGGTTTGACAACAATGAATACTATGGGGGCTCATTATGAGTTCCCGGACTGAATAAAATGTTGGTAATTCCGGCACCAGCATTTTTTCTGGACTGGGTAAACACAAGTTGGCTGGTAGGGGCAGTGAACTACCAGCAGGCCTGACCTGCCGAAAGTTTAGGCCCCTACCAGCAAATATATGCCAGAATCACAGGCAACGCTACCAGTGCCGGTAATTCCGGCAATCCCATCCTATCGGGTCCTGTAGGACTCCATGGAATGGGAATTTACTGGCCTCACCACAGCCTGTAATACTGTAATATCTCAGTTATACCGGGATATTGGGCGGTGGAAATGATAAGGCAGTTTTGCCGGTATCCCGCCAAAATTACAGGCGGGATACTGGCAAAACTGTAATGAGGGCCTATAACTGAGAAGAGGGGAGGATTGAATGAAAGTTATATGCCAGTGCTTTGACGATATCCCTCTCTCTCCAGACTAATATAGTGCAGGCCTTGGTGTCCCCCATCACAACCAGACACGTACAGCATCTCCTGTTGGGGCCTCCATGTAGTCAGATGCTTCAGATTTTGCAAATGCAAGCTATTGATGAAAGCTGTGTGGCTGGGATTCCTCTTTTCTTATCTGAATCCATTGTCTCATTACAATGATGGGCTAATAGGCTGCAGAAGTGGGACAAGTTCACTTTGATGGGACATTTAACAACTTTGAGTAGTAGTACTTTGCCTTTTTGTTGATTCTCAGTAGATGATCAACTTTATGGCCCTTTGTGAGGTTTCTATTCTGTTCAGTGTGCAATGAAAACACAGCATGCATATTGATATATATTGTTCATCTAGTAGAGCAAAAAGGATGCTGCTTGAAGTTTTGTTTAGCAAACACTGGATTATTTTCCCAATTTAAGAGCATATTTTACTTGTGATTTTTTTTGGATAATGCCCTTAGCCAGTTGCATGTATACTGTACCTTTAGGTTTATCAAGTAAGCTTACCTGGTATATAACAGGTGGCCAGCCATTTCATCAAAGGCTTTTTACATTTTTTGTACAAAAGAGTATTTACTAATTACCTTTATATTTTGTTTCTCCGGTTTACTTAAAACATGGATACAAATATTAAAATGGTATCTCATTCATAAAATGCATTTTGAATGTACCAGGAGAGAGCATATTTTAAATTATGCATAGGGACATTAAAGACTATTTGTGCTCAGGCACATTTAAGGATATGACGGTATGGGTGCTGTTAATTATTAAATGGAAAAAAAAACATGAATGTTACACATTATACAAAACATTTCTGACGATGCATAAAAAGGATTGCTATTTATTTATTGGTCTCTGCGTTCTTTCCCTCATTGTGCAATCAAAACCTCTATGTCAGCAACTGTGTCCTGTAAGCCAGACATCCAGACAACCAAACACAGGAAAAAACAATCCTCTGAGGAAAAAGGATCGGTTCACATCTTTGCAAGGACACACATGTATTTTGTATACAAAAAAGAAAAAGGTCACAGGGGGTGCCGTAGAACCCAGTTGCCATTTAGCTCACTGGGTTCGTTGGAAGGATGCAGGTTATTAAAAGGCAAATAACTGTCAATTGTGGCACACACTGTATACTGTATGTATCCCCCACCCCCATTGGCTACCACCTATATACATTCTACCAATCGACTATAGTCCATTAGCTGATTGGTCACACTTTAATTTACCCCTGCCGTCTATCATGTGGCCCTTTATCCCGTCACCTTGGTTCCCCGCTACCTGATTGGTGGGTTGCTTGATCTGTTACCCTCCCCATGGGCCTATTCATATGATGTGCACCCATCATATGTCATATGTCAACAACTGTGTCCTGTAAGCCAGAATTCCAGACAACCAAACACAGGAAAAAAACAATCCTCTGAGGAAAAAGGATCGGTTCACATCTTTGCAAGGACACAAATGTATTTTGTATACAAAAAGAAAAAGGTGACAGAGGGTGCCGTAGAACCCAGTTGCCATGTTGCTCACTGGGTTAATTCAAAGGATGCATGTTATTATAAGGCAAATAACTGTCAATTGTGGCACACACTGTATACTGTATGTATCCCCCACCCTCATTGGCTACCACCTATATACATTCTACCAATCGACTATAGTCCATTGGCTGATTGGCCACACTCTAATTTACCACTGCCTTCTATCATGTGGCCCTTTACCCCGTCAACTTGGTTCCCCGCTACCTGTTTGGTGGGTTGCTTGATATGTTACCCTCCCCATGGGCCTAGTCATATGATGTGCACCTGGTCTTTAACATGAGCTCAGTGGATACTTTCGAGGTCAAATTGGGCAGTTCAGACTAAAGGAATCCTTCATTTGATCCCAAACAAATGGGTGCCCACATCATACCTCCCCATCGCAGTACTAAATTTGTTGGCATTACCTTTTGCTCCTCGTAATACAAATCATGGGGTGGTTCACTCCTTGCCCACCCCCTTACCTACTGCCCCTTCCCAGAGCTCTCCTGTGCCTTCAAGGACCACATTAATCAGCCAAATTGTGAAGGATTTAGATGTTCTGTTTGTGGGCATCTGGCAGTTCAAAATGGGTTAACCATCATTGTGGAGGGTGCTAGGGCCCTATTCTAGACCAGGACTTTGGCAGCTCAAGACCTCTGCCCAGACTCCTATGGGTTTGTCCTTCGGGACGGGGCTGCCCTACCATGCTCGGCCATTCACATTCCTTTCTGGTTTTGCAGGCCTGCAACACAATATAATTGTATTTTATCTATCAGGCCTGAATGCCTCTATGTTCAGTACCCTGCTGGGGCTTAGTTGTGAAAGGGATTCAGAACTCATTGCCATGCTGTGCTGCTACGTTCAGCCTTGGCCTACTGCAGACTAGGCCTCACTCTAAACAGGACAGTGCTTCAGTATTTCTTGCAGCAGGGACCAGGGCTGATGTTTACATTAGTCTTCATTACATTTCAACTATTGTACTCTAATATCAGATACAAACACACCCTATACCTGGACCTACCTATGGTTCCCAACTGCTACAAAACACTACATGTGTTACCCCTGTTGTGCATGCTTCAACCCCCTGTGGCCGTGCATGTTCTTCCTTGTGCAGCAATATATTTTCCTTAACTTAAATCATTTGGGTGGGCATGGGAGATGGATGTGCATCCCAAAAGTCCAGTATACATCATTTACAAATGTGCATCCCCTAAATTGCTATGAATCAAGTTCCAGTGGTGATGTTATTGTATCAACTCAATTGTCATTGTTTATCAAAAGGATATGTTAATAGCAAAATGTAAACCATCTTCTTACAAATTGAATTTGATCTCTCTCTCTCTCTCTCTCTCTCTCTCTCTCTCTCTCTCTCTCTCTACCCCTGCCCCAACCCAGGTGTCTGTGTGCCCCAAGATGGTCACTATATATCGATTACACCTGCTGTCTATTAAACTGCCTGGAAGTGGCACGCAAGTGGGCTGTTGGGCTGGGAGACTCTGGTGCTATGTTGCCCTTAGTTCCTTCGTTTTTTCAAATCAAAGTCAGTGTTCTGTCTCTACTACTTGGATCCCGCCTCCCTCCTCCCGCGTTCAGCATTTAACCACTGGTACTAGAGCACCCGCGCGCACGCACCATGAAGTGGCACGCAAGTGGGCTGTTGGCCTGTTCGGCTGGCGGAGGTGGAGAGAGATCGCGTTACTATTCTGTTTCTGGGGTAAGAACAGCCTCCTATAGGTCATTATGGCAACTGTGCTACGCAACGGAAAAATATGTGCTATAAAGACCCCCGGGTATATACTGGCCGTTGAAAATACCCAGGCCTCTCAGTGTGTTGGTACAGAGATAAAATATAATATAGATGTGCAAGTACCATTTGAAACCACTCCTATAGGAGATGGAAACACAGATCAGAAATCCGTGTCCCCCCCGGTTATCACTATCCAAGAGGAGAACTTAAGGGGGGGAAAGTGGAGGAGGATGTAAGGGCAAAAATGGATGCCATTAAACAGGAAGTGGAATTCTCCTATATGCACTCGCAAATACAAACAAAAATAGGTGCTCAATCTTTGGGGGAAGAGGACATTTCCTTTGTGCCTGCGGGCCTGTCATTTGATACCCAAATTCCAATTCAATCAAGTTTTCTGAGTATAAGAGATTCACTCAGTCAAAAGTTAACTGAGGGGACAGAAATTATGTCAGAAGAGATAAATATTGATGTATCCATGATGGGGCAGGCAGTAAGAACAGAATTGTGGAAGAGAGCCAGGCTCTCAAGGGGCCACTCTATGCCTGTAAATGGGTCTAGAAATGGGATTGATCAAGTGCATCTGTTTAATACACTTCCTCAATTGAGTTCTACCATACCATACAGAGTATTTTCATCAAAAGCTAAATTTCCCCAACCATCTGCCTCAATATTTACAAATACACAAGAGGGCTGGGGAGTGGAAGACAATAATGTTACAGAGGCGCAGAGGGGCCTTATACCAAAGGGGAATCTGTCGATCCCCGCTCCGGAAACTCATATTGATACTTCACCAATTTTAGGAGCTTCCCTCACAAGTTCCCCTATTAATGACAGAAATGCCAAATTTGAGGAATCACTGCCAGTAATATCTAGAATATGAAATCTTCTAGATAAAGGCCATGAGCTTACCCATTGGGAAATGAGAGACTTAAAAAGGGTTGTTCTGGATATCCAATTAAAACTCACCAAAGTCGAAGGCTATCTCATGGGCAAAGATGATAGGATGGTAACCTCAAAAAAGATAGATACCACACAAATTCCTAAAACAACTAACTCACAGGGATCTCAAACCTTGGCTGGTGGAAAGAACCCAAGGTACCCTCGAATGAAGTTGCACTATCCGATCAAAGACAACTCAACGAGGAAAGTGGGATGGCCTTGCAATTAAATGGTGCTGATACCTTAAAATCTATCAAAGAAAAAAAAAATAATTCAGGGAATCAACGCAAATAGGAAAAATCTGAAAAAAATTGGGAAAATAAACATGAACCAGAGGGAAGACATTAGACCAAATGCAAATGACAAGACAGAAGGAACTGAGAATGAAAAAGTATACCCTCCACAAATGGATGTGGAAAATAAAGAGATAAAACAGTCACAACTTTCTAACTTTAACAAGGTTTTGGAGAAGTCGACATACCGACAGGTACTACCACAAGATATCTCTAACGTCCTGGTCAAATATCCTACGACCTCAGCAGAATCTAATAGATTAGGTTTTTCTTCTCTACCTCCAGCTCCATCCTTAGCATCCACCCCAATGGAGACCGTAAAGACCCCTGGGGTGGATGCAATTGAGGCGAAAATGAACTCTGATTCTGGGATCTCCCTGTTAGAGGGAACTGTGAATGAATGCCCAAAACTATCCCTGAAGAAAATCCATCAACCCCGGCCTGGGGTTGAAGGGGTAATTGCGAATCTCCCTGACACCATAAAAAAGATCATGATGGACCTCCTTCCTGAACTATCACGGTTGGGTAATAAGGATTTGGGGGGGGGGCTCGAGATAAAAGAAAGTCTACCTCGGGTTATGAATGAGATACCCACCTCTTCCTTAAAAGAGACCCAATACAAGTGCTGGTTGGACAAGGACACATTTACCCCAATGGTGCCCAGGATATGAGGAATCCTACACAATATGAACCAGCTAGACCCTTACATGTGAAGGATAGCGATCTACGGAATATAATGTGACGAAACATCTAATTTCCGGAATATCCAAGTATCCTTCTTTACAATTTGTGTGACATCGGAGGCCCATCTTCGCTGAATAGACCTCATATTTTGTCATTATTTAATGAGGTCCCTTGACTTAGGATGATTGGTTCAGCGGATATTTGTTTGGTGGATTTTATCCATCCATCTCGCTATGACCATGTCCGTATGGTTCCAAACTCACAAAAGATTTTTGAAATGATTATTCAGGAGACAGAACAATTCAATAGAATGGGTTACGATATCCTGATTTTCAGTAATGGTTGGGAGAAAGGAAATGTCCAGGAAATGGAAAAAGTAAATTCTGATCTTTGTAGGGATGAGTCAGATATATGAAAAGAAAATACTCCGACTCTCAAAGGAGGGCAGGGGCAGGATTTGGCTTGGTTAGCCCAAACACTTAGAGAATCAATGGGCCTCATTACATGGATGCCGGTGGACCAAGGTGCTATTAGCACCTTGGTCCATGCCGGTAAAATACTGGCACCGCCTTGGTGGAAAGGGGAATTACTGCCCTATTCCAAGGTTGGTGGGGCAGTAATTCCCCCTTCCCCCATTGCCCTCCCCCATTCCCATTTTTGCCCCATAGGGCATAATGGGAATGGGGGAGGTGCTAATTACGGCACCACAAATTGCGGAACCGTAATTAACTCCCTGGTCCCTTTGCGGGTTGGTTTTTAACGCCTGCAAAAAGCAGGCGTTAAATTCTCCAACCCTCAAAGGGACCTTGTAGTAAGGCGGTAAGGGTTAACGGTCACCGGTACCATTATTGGTGACCGCTAACCCTTACCGCCGTCC
The DNA here is from genome assembly GCF_040938575.1 of Ambystoma mexicanum. Lineage (NCBI taxonomy): Eukaryota > Metazoa > Chordata > Amphibia > Caudata > Ambystomatidae > Ambystoma > Ambystoma mexicanum. The sequence goes on along the minus strand of NC_090922.1, from coordinate 668,015,665 downwards.
GTGTAATGAGGCCCATCTGAAATGCAAAAAATTAAACAAAACCTTTAATGTTACTAAAGTAGTGCACGATTGGAAATTCCTTTCATGGAACTCCAGGGGCCACTCGAATCTGATGAATTCTGGGGTTCTATGTGCAAAACTTAAATCATTTGATTTTCTTTGTATACAGGAAACGTGGCTGACTGCCCCGATACAACTTGATGGTTTCATATGTATACATCTCTTAGCTAAAGTGGGATTACGTGGAAGACCCGCAGGAGGTTTGCTCATTGCAGCCAAACTTGAGCTAGGCCACGTATTTTAGAATCAACTGAATGAATTTTGCACTTGCTGTTATAGTGGAATATGGAAGTGATTCGCACTTTAAATTGATGTCAGTTCTGAATATTTACTGGAACTCACAAGTACCATTGGGCAATGCTGTTTCGCACTTGAACAATTCTTTATCGGCCATGTTGCTCAAATATAGAGGAATTGATATCATAATTTCGGGTGATTTTAATTCTGAAATCAAATATGGTCAAGGGATCGGGAAAAAGATGGGTGTATCAGTATTAAGGTCTACGTTGAATGCAGATAACGGGGGTGGTGGCTTCTTGCGTCATTAAGCAAAAGTCAATTAACTGTGAAATTTGGAGGAACTTGTTTGACTACTGGGGTTTGGACCACGCTAATGGCCTGTTCAATTCCTCTAAGTATGAGCATACTTGGTCGAATGGCTTTTACAAATCACATATTGACCATATCTCCATGTCAAAATCTCTTTCAGTAATATGTTCAGAATTCCACATAACTGACACAAATATGAGTGACCACAGATTCTTGGAAATCGAAATGGTATTAAATAACAGAATCCCAAAACGAAGCATAATGCAGATACACTCAATAGTGTCATGCGGTGGAAAACGCATAATTTGGCACGAAGGAAATGTTAATAAGCTCAACACAGTCTTCGTCCAAGACTATGACAGAATATCTCTGTCAATTAAATTCCAGTGCTATTCGGTCTTGAATTTTACTGAGTATATTAAAAACTTGATAGGGAGATCAGTTAAACCAAGTAAACATGGTACTCTGAAACCCATCCACATACACACGTATGACCCTTGGTAAGGCAAAAGAAAAATCTTGCAAATCGTCAAATTAGATCTATTTTGAAAACCAATTTGACTGAGATTGAAAAAAAGAGAGAAATCCTACAAATTAAACAAACCAAAAAAAACTGGTTGAAAAATCTTAAGTGTGTCCTGCAAAATAATGATAATATCGATATGCTAGCAGCTCTAAAGGGGACTTTGGGTCGTGAATTTTGGGGGCTAATAAACGCACTTGAAAAAAGACAGGTTGTATTTCAATCGCCTAATGTACAGTCGGATACCTGGGGAAAATACTTTGCAATCCTCTACAAATGCAAAATGGCTATGACGAATGAACTTTTGCTCATAAAAAAGGGGTCCTGGGGTTTCGATTTCTCGATTGAGAATATTGAATCCCAGATCAAAAGGGCAAATAATTCAAGAGCGGCCGGCCCGAATGGGCTAACAAATAATACCCTGAAGAAAACTCCAGAATATTGGGCAAAATCGCTATTTATCTTTTTCAATTCCATTATACAGTCAAGACAATTCCTCAGTCCTGGAGGATATCATATGTTGTGCCCATATATAAAAAGAGGGACAGAATTTGCCCAACAAATTACCATCTGATCTCAATTATGGACGCTGATTCTAAGATCTTTGCAGGGTTAGTACTGCAGAGAATAGAGCAATGGGTGGACCACAATAACATCTTACCCCCCAACAGTTCGGTTTTCGCAAAGGGATGGGAACTGAAATCGGATGACTGATTATTTGTTTGCTCCTAGAAAAGGCATGTAAAAAAACCGCATCCCCTATATATTTGGCATCAGTAGATCTGTCGCTTGCCTTAGATAAAGTGGACAGGGTGAGACTTTGGACAAAACTAGCCCAATGGGGCTGCCGTCTCATCTATTGACAGTCCTCATTAATCTCCATGAAGATTCAGCAATTCAGGTGAGATTAAACATGTCTGGCGATCTTTCCAAAATAATCCAAACTAATAATGGTCTTAGACAAGGGTGTTTATTTGCTCCTACTCTCTTCAATCTCTACACTACTGATGCTAATGTCCCCCTTACGACCTTTTCTTTGGTTTCACCGAAGAGAGAGGGTACTAAAATATGCTGGAATGCCTATGCTGATGACCTGCTTTTGGTCGATAATACCCCTTTGGGTTTACAGCGAAAACCTATGGCACTATCAATATACGCCCAAGAAAATACATTGGTGATGAATGAAATGAAGTCTGTCATAATATCTTTAACCACCAGGAAGAGAATTGCAAAATACAAATGACGAATAAATGCATGTCCTTTAGTAAAAGTAAGATCACTGTGCTATTTGGGATTGCCTATATTTGGGAGTATTTCGATACATTCTTACTGGAATTTCTATTTGGAGAAAACAGATAAGCTCATTCTCCAAATGAGGAAGATCTCCGGCAAATACTGTAAATTCTCTATCACTCCCCTGATTAGGTTCTATAATTTGAAAGTTGTACCAAAACTAATATACGGCCTGAAAATTTTACTGTGTGAAACTGGAATCTAAGATCTGGCAGAAAATTATTTTTTACCTGCCCCAGAGTGTTCCCATTTCTGCAATTCGCTATGAATTAGGCATTATCTCACTAAATATATGAGTGAAATGGAAAAAATTGGCCCTATATCGGAACCTAGTGGTATCTAAAAAAACTCCCTTTACACACTACTGGGAGATAGACTGAGAAGGGGAATTAGTGAATCAGTATGGATGCTAAAACTACAGAAAGATTGTGTAGATCTCCTCAATACCATTAATGTTTCACATGAAATGTTATTTGTAAATCTAATGGGTGTGAAAAAAACGGCTGCAATGGTCTGACTGGGCCACCACCAAAAAAAGGTGGCTGCCTCTAAGATCTATAAACAACTGGTCACAGAGGGGAAAGAGCTAGGTATGTTGGAGTCCTATCTGACCAAAATTCCAGATCCTATAAGGAGAGCAATCTATCTACGCTTTCGTTTCAATGTGCTCCCTACTGGGGAAATTATTGAGATTAGATCTGCCACGGGCCAAAAAATCTTCTGTCGCTTTTGTCACTGCGCTTATATGACCAAATCACTTGAACATCTTCTTTTACACTGCACAACAATAGTCCAACAGAGATTAAATGTGTTTGGAAAATGTGTTCATGACCCCTCCAGGGTTCATACTGAATCACTATGGTGGTACATGTTACATGGAAAGTCAAACACACTAAAGCTAGCTGTGGTTACCTTTTTAGTAGAAGTGTGTGGTTTGGCAACCTTAGAAAGAACAAACTAGTACTGTAAAGAATGTATGTTAGAGTTCTAACTATTTCTTGAAGACAGATATGGGCCTCTCTCCCTCTCATGTTCTATCAATATGCATACGTTTTGAAATATGGAAAACACTACAGAGGGACTTTAAAAAGAAATGATATCTGTAAAGCAATGGACTATAATATATACTGTGTATTATGTTTCATGATTTTTATATTTGGAATAATGTTGCAATTGTTTCTTTTTTAATACTGTGAACATTTTACTCTACATTTTGTAAAGGTTTAATTTGTATAAACCGGATACAAATAAAAAAAGAAAAAACTGCACGACTGGTCATGATGGGCTGAAGGCAAACACCTTATCTCTGTCACTTCCTCTTGGAACAGTGTGGATCTGAACTCGGCTCCCCACAATACGAATGTTACCAAAATAGATACCTTCCAATCACCTGCGTTTCTTTTAGACTTATACGATTATGCTCTTGTCCTCCTTTCTCAGAAGTTCTGTCTTTCCGTTCCCTCCCTTCGACTCTTGTCCTGTCCTGTATTTTCCTCCCACTCCCCTCTTTCTCACCGTCTCTCTTTCCTCCTCTCTCTGTCCCCCTGATGTTCTTCCATCTATTACTACTCTCCCATGCTGTCCACTACTCCACTCTACTTCTCTCCCCTTTCTGGTCTACTAATCTCCTCTCTTTGCTCTACTACTCTCTCCTCTCCACTCTACAGTCTATCCACACCTTTTCCCACGATCGCTGTACTTTCACCTTCCTAGTCACTTTTCCATCTTATCTCATTCACCCATTACTCAACATTCATTATACTCACTCACCTTGAACGAACTCTCAGCAATGCTCCATGTGAATTGCTGTCTGCCAAATTATTGATTCGACACACTAGCTTAAATGAAAATGTAGTGATTCCCTCAATCTAGCTTCTGTTGTTCTATGTGTCGCAGTCCAGCCCCCCGTTAGATCATCAACAGGGCTTCAGTGATTCTGATTATACTCTTTTATTAGTTAGAAAGTGTTCTGTTCTTCAATAGAAATCTATTTCGAGGGCAATAGCCTTTCAGCGATCTCCATGTGGAATCATTTATTTGGGCATACAGTAATTCACAATAACTGATTGGAGACAAGAATCAAATTAGTCAAGAAGAAGCTCACTAGTCTCTACGAGATTTCAAGTAGAGACTAAGCAAAACACGTGTCGGCTACCAGAAGCAAATAGTGTATTGTACATTAACCGACTGGTGTTTGTTCTTGTTATTTAAGTTTCATCAACACAGAGCTACTATATGTTTATCATTTCAGTTGTGAATACGTTTTGTTTGCCATTTCTTTTGAGTTAATAAAGGACACAGTAACTTTGATGTGCTGACTACTCAGAATATATCTGTTTATCATGCATCCAATTGGTGTTTGTCCTTATGACAAGTAGGGTGCATGGAGGTTTGGGATTTTTGTTGATTTCTCTACTATAGTCTAGACAGGCGAGGACTTACCCAAACAACTGCAGCCCTCAATAACCAATATTGAAATATCTTGTGTAAATTAAAGAAATCTCAAATAAAACTAAGCGCAGGAAGGATCGGAGTTTAGGAACCTGTGTGTTGTGTGTTGCTACTGAGATATCTAATCAGGATTCAGGGGCCTGCCATGTTACTGAAATGTCTGTGGCAGGTGCATACACCTATAGAGAACACTTAGCTGTGTACAGGATAGCATCTGTTTGGAGAATACATTGCCTGTTCAGATTGAAGAGGGGGGTTATTATGACAGTTTATAAAGCACACACCATAAACTTAATTGTTCTTTGGAATGTTAAGAACAATATTAAAGACCAGCATCACATAGACAGTCAGTCATATGTTTGCACAATGAGTGATATGTTTGTGCATCAAGCATATTGCCTTTGGTGTGTAGATATATACGCATTTGGATCTATGAAGTTTCCTTGACTTTTTGGGCCAAATAACATTTTCATAAATTTGTTTTAATGTTTTTGCCATTTGTTTACCTTGAAAAGTGGGGGCGGGGGCTGCACTGTCTATCAGCTACTCCTCTCATATCCATTTCTATATACCCATACTGTCAATCATTTTTGGGGTAAGAAATGCTGAAAATGTAGTTCGACCAAATGATTGGTTGAAGAAAGTGGGGAATACCAAGTATTTATTGTAGGACACTGAAATTTGCTGTCCCAAAAAAACCAATTTCTATTTCAATGAAAGTGGGACTTCCAAATGTTTAGAAACATGCCTTGGGGTTTTGGAGGAGGGTGAGATGGTATAGCTGTGAGTTGCAAGAAAGAGTACAAGTGTTTCACTTGAAGGGAAATGATCTGAGAGCGGGATATGAAGAGAGGTGAAGAAATAGGATCGGTCTTTAGCACAGAAATATGATTATATTGGTGCTAAGTTTGAGATGTCAAGATACAAAGACAAACAAAACAAATGCAGGAACACTGTGATACCTTTTAAAGTCTTGGTTAGATCTTAGAGCTTTTATATGTTACTCAAGGGCAACTGACCAAGACGTACTTTTGATGACACCCACTCGATATCATCTTGGAATTTCAGCACAGCAGTGTCTCAACCATACAAAACCATCCTAGGTAATCATTCACATCCGCAACGTATCATTTGTTAGCCCACTATCCATGTACATCAGCAAGGTGCAGAGAACTTTCCATATCTAAAGCATCCATGTTGCAGCATAGCATGCACATGAAGTACTTTCCATCTTTCCCTACCTGATCCGTTCCAGCATAGTAAAAGCATAGTAAAAGCATAGTAAAAGGCACTTTGCACTAAATGTCAAATGTTCCATCTACGGGCAGAAACAGACACCACTTTTCTATACAACCCCAGGACAACAATGCACAGTACTTTTTCTTCACATCATGGCTGACCCATCCCAAGCCAAGAGAACAGTACATGCAAGGCACCCTATCATGACACCAGCACACATAAACTCCCATAAAGACATACCTGACCCATCCCAGGACAACAGCAGGGAATGAAAAAAAATATAATGAGCAGGCGCTATAGTTACCCTTAGGGAGGAGGAAGTACATGACATGCTGCACATTTAAGGTTCATATCAGAGGAAAACTATAACATTGTGTCCACTATATGGGACCCTTTATCCCTTTATACGCATTCCCAAATGCACACAATTAGTGTCATATGGGTGTGTTTGTATGAGACCAGATGGCCTGGAGATTCAAAAGGAGCTCCTGGTAGCTGTTGAAGTCAAGTTAATCAGGCTCTTCTATGTTGTAAACAGGAGCTAAATGCAATATCTATCCCTTCCCGGCAACACAATAGCACCTTTATTCACAACTTTCAACTTGATGGAAACAGCCCAGGATATCTTATAGACTTTATAAAGCATTAATAGAAGAGTAACAGAATGCTTTGCATTGGAACCTGCCTGAGCTCAACCTGTCTTTTATCTTGCTCTGGTAAAATCACCAGATTTGTTCAATCGCAGCATATGAGGACACCCCACTGACATACAGATAATGTTTCATCTCCGATAGCATGTCCGCCCCATTGGCTGGGCCACAAAATATGACAACAATGTCACTGTATATCAGCACCCACCACATTAAATTCTGCAATTCCCAGTGTTTTTTTTTCTATTTAATTCATCATTTTTATGAAGCTGCACTCACAATATATGCCAATGCCAGCGGAAGTTCATGATGCTGGCAGCTTTGCCCAAAATGTATGCCAACAACACTGCTACAGTGTCACTTTTCATGAAACCTAGGCCCACCACAATATATGCCTGTATCACCATACTCGCATTACTGTATGCAGAATTGTGCTTATGCACACAGATGGCAAACAAATAAATGCAGTACTTATATACAGGCACAGTGTTCATGCCATCAGAGGTTCTATCAGCCAACTATACCATCAAATCTAGATTCATTACTAGCAAATGTATTTCACCGTCACTAATTATCCAAGGAACAGACTCTGGGCTTGCACTATGGTCATTGCTTGGGTCACCATATTCAGAACATGTTATTGATGTATCAATTTCTTCTTCAACTGAATAGACACAGTCCATTATTTTGCACTTACAGTGCAGGTGCTTTTCCTGAATTGGGCTCACTGTGCACAAGTCTTCAAAGAATCCCAAAACCGAGGCAAAAGCATTGCAGGTCATCTGAGTTCAAGAGTAGGGCCACTTTGATGATGTCACACACTCACTATATGTCTACATTTCCACTGCAAATATATTTTGTGATATGTCCCCTGTCTACCCCCACTTTCATGGCACTTGCAAACACGCATATACACACACACACACACACACATACACACACTTACACTGACATAACATATACATAAATACATTAAATAGCGGGGTATGCTGTGTCACTCTGTACTTTACTGGTTTTCCTTTATATTCATGGACTGTTGCTCTAGCAGGTGCCAAGAGGTATCCCCATACCTCAATTGTAAAACATATTAGACTTTGCCAGTTTTGTATGGTGCCAGTCCATAGATGTCTATGTATTAACTTGAAGTCAGTTGTTTGTCAACATACAGTTTCTGTTTTTAACCTGTGTGCCCGTTATTCTTGTCTACATACATTTTTTGTTGATCCTATGGGCCCATTTGTCAACACGTGTTTCGACTGTATTTTGGTCTTTTTCGAGACTGGGCTTTTTACACTTGTTTTTATACACAATTATATATTAACATATGTAGTGTTAACAGACAAAGCAGGAAACACAACTACCAGCAAGAACCAAATGGTGGTCCATGAAGCAGAAAAAAAGTGTTTTTATATCAAATAGAAAGGCAATTGGGGCTCTATATACAAACAGAGCAGATTTCTTCAAGTCTCCATCATCACAGATGCTGCAACACAGCGGAGAGGAGGATGAGAGGAAAGCAAGGGGAGGGAGAACAGACCAAGACACACAAGAGGATCTTCAAACAAGAAGAGTAACCAGAGCGGGCACCAGAGAGCAAATGCAGAGAACAACATGAATACATGTGTTTAAACTTATCAGGATAGCTCTGACTCCTGCTGAAACTACAATATTAAACAAAGGTCTGTCATTTGCGCCATCTATTTCTAGTGACCTCATTGACTTACAAGTAGATGCATTCATATTCGCCCGCAAAACTTAAATTTAATAAATCCTATGCAAACAAAACATGACAAATAGAAGAACATAAGGAAGGACTATGTTTCAGTGACCTAACTATCAGCGACAATGAGAACACTCACTTATTTTTGTCTATAGGTGAAGAAAGTAACACCATTGTGACAGACACCCTACAAAACTGAATATAAGATCTAGGAATTTGGAAATAAAAGAATTAAAACGGAGATCTAAATGTATCCCACCAATTCCAATGGACAATGTGATTGACACATTCCAGAAGGCAGTAGTCCAAGATATTAATAAACTTATTGACAAACAAAGACAGAAGAAGACAATGTGGTTGGATAATTTACAACCATCTGAATACATAGCAATACAGGACTTGCCAAATAACAAAAATATCATCAGAAAAGGGACAGACAAAGGGGGAAATATTGTGATTATGAACCGAGAAAAGTATATCAAAATGGCAAATATACACTTAGAAATTCCAGGATGCTTTTGGAACTTGAAAACGGACTCCATGCATACCTGACAGTGATACAGCCTACCATGTAGGAATTCATTCCGGAAGCAAGACCAATTATGAGTGGCATAGGTTGGGCTACTGAAAAAAATCTCAGAATACCTTGATATTATCATGTGCCCCCTTATGTCAAATCCACCATCCTACCTAAAAAATACCACATAAGTGCTAATTATATTGAAGGAACTCAAATGGGACACAGATTATCTGTTGGTTACACTAGACGTAAAAGTACTTCATACATCAATAAGAGACAAACTAACAATAAAGGCAATTGAATACACATTTAGGAATAGCTCGGCAACCTATTACAAGCAGGCAAATATATTAAAGGAAATGTTACAGGTCACATTGGATTACAACAAATTCAAATTCAATGACCAGTACTATCAGCAGATTAATGGAGTAGACATGGTTGCTATATATGCACTGGTCCTGACAAAATTATTTGTAGGCCAGTTTGACGATTTACAAGTGTACACAGATTAGAGCTTTGTGGACCATGTGATATCATAATGGAGATATATAGACACGGTCTTCATGGTATGAAAAGACGAATTAGAAGTCTTTGTGGGCAGGCTGGACAATAACAATTTTGTAATTACATTCCCATGTCATAGTCATAATAGTAGAATTCACTTTCTAGACTAGACTATCTATGTAGATGGCACAGGCTTAAAGACATGCACCTAAAGGAAAGAAACAGAGATCAACTCAACGCTGTACGCCACAAGTTGCCACTGGAAGACAGTAATAAATAACATACCCATTGGGGAATGTATAAGAGCCCGGCACAACTGTGAAGATAAGGACATGTTTGACAGGGAATGCAACCTCCTAACAAATAGATTTTGAGAGAGAGTTGCCTAAAAAAGCAGAGGACAAGGTACAAGAAATGGAAAGGGAGACAACTCGCGTACCCAAGGAACAACATTTAAATAAAAAACAACTAACTACCAACATTGTAACTAAATATTGAAAATTCAACGATTTTTGAGGAACCATTGGCACTTACTACATTTGAATAAGGACCTCAAAAGCTGCTTGGATGAGACACCACAGATTATTTTCACCAGAGCACCCACATTGAGAAACATAGTTAGCCCTTCCTACCTCACGAGACTAGACATGAGATCAAGTATCAGCTGGCTGCAACCAACAAGATCTGTTTTCCAAAGTGCGGAAAATGCACAATGTACAACAATGCCCTTGGGAGCACTCACGCATTTAGGGGAATCCAAAGAATAAAGTTTAAAATTAGGACATGATTAACTGTAGGTTGAAGTCTGTTGTATATGCTATTCTACGCAAATGTCAAAAAACCTATATTGGCAGTACAATAAGAGAGTTAAGAATTTGCATTTGTGAAAATATATCTGCTGTTGTAAATCAAGATCCAAATTTCCAATTGGCAGCACATTGGCAGAGGATGTGCTAAATGGATAACAAGAGGGAGCTTACATTCATTGATTTAAACAAGGTTACCCTTGGCAAAAGGGGAGGTGACAAAGAACTCAGACTAAGACAAATTGAAACAGAAATTATATGCAAAATGCGCACAACATCATTTGATCTAAATACTGACCATGAGATAGGTGCTTTCTTATAAGAAAAACAATGATGGTTACCTATTTTTGCTGTGTATAGACATTGTACATGTGTTAGTGTTAGCTTGTCTCTCTCATGAATTATAATTACAGATGCAGAATGATTAAGTTACTATGAGAAAATAAGGTAATCATAGTAGAGAGTGGGTAGGAAACTCAAACCTGTAAACCTGAGGATTGTGATCTAGAGAAGTATGCCTATATATACTAGTATCTAGGACAATCCTAAGTGTATTGAATGAAAGGCAAAGGAGCTGACATAACACATCAATCCTATTCTGACGGGACTCCAGTCTTGCATAACAAGATAAGGTGTAATAAATGGCGTAGCCAAGACGCAGTCTAACATCATACAATTTGTTTATGGTGTCTCTTAAGGTTATATCAATAATGCACTAAGTGGCTAAAAAGATATTTGGATTTCTAGTACAATGTAACTTGGTCCGGTATAAGGGGCTGTCCTAAGCTATTGCTCTGATCAACTGCACAATGGACAACACCCAAAATGGAGTAATGTACACCAGCACTAAAGGGGCTAACAAATGCCGCGCATAGATTTGGAAGGAAATATTAATACATCTTTTCCATGAATTACCCAATATTATGGTGTGCCCGAATAGGCACTATGGGCAAAGCTTGTTTTTCACATTTTAAATCAACATAGTGGCAATGCTTCATACCAATAGACACACTCCCAATGATGCTGTAACTAAGACACTTATGTATTGTCAAAATTGGATACCAGTCAAATGGCTATCGTAACATGTGACATCACAGGCAATACGTGTGATATCATAATGTGCACATCTATTTAGGTAGAATCCAAAATGGCGTCCATGGCTGAAAGCATGCAGAATTCCATCGAGCAACAGTGTCCTGCGGTAATACAGGGACTACACCGAAAGGCAAAGGACAGAAAAATAGGTACATCTGAAAATGGGAGGCATTTGAGGATTAATGTCTCCTATATTTGAGTAATACATATTCTTATCCCCAAAGTACTTTAAAGATTGGTAAAAAGTAAAGACTGACCAATCAACAACCCCTAATCTAGATCTAGTAGTGCAGATTATTAAAGAAAATAATTGAAAACATAATGAATAGAGCCGATTAATAATATATATATATATATGCCACAATGGAAACTAGTGTTGAGATTCATTATTCTGCGTTTACAGGAACAAAGGTGAACGTTATCCCAAATATGTGCGCTCCTGAGAAGTTTCTCTTACAAATTAAGTGGAGAATAAGGTGAGAAACCATGTGGCTAATGTAAGAATACGGCTAACAAGCTTAAGAAAGCCAGATAAGGTCAAAGATTATAATGCATAGCTTTAATACGCTTACAGACACAGAGGTGTAGTCTTAATAAATCACTATCATTAATGAGAGCTGAGAGGACACACATTGGTGATGAACTCAGATCTTACCATAGCATGCACATTAGAGAAGAGTACTAACCGTTATATAAAAACTAAAAACTAAGGTGATTTACATGATGGGAAGATGGACAATCGTTGTGAAAGGATACATAACAAATGGGCGAAGGTCACCACATGACATTGAGAAATAATGTGTTGTAACATGCTAACACTTCTCGTTACAAGCAAATGTGTCATGGGAAACAAGTAGGAACGATCTTGAAGGTGTATAATGCCCAAACTAAGCCAGCCATCAACTATGGGTCTTCACTGTGGGGGCATGAAAATGTTGCCATATTGCAGACCATAGAAAATACATTTTTAAAAGGCTATTGGGCTTACCAAGCTTGGCACCAAACGATGCAGCTCACACCGAGCTTGGGGTAAAACATCTGGAAGACAATTGGTACCAGGCCCCTATAGAACATTGGCTAAGAATACGCTCAAACTCCAGAGCAATTGTGACACAGAATGTAGTTAAAGTCCTGCTGTGTAGTTCTTGTTGGCACAAGTTACTGTGGTTGAAGCATATCTTTGACTGTACAACTCAGATAAATGCCCCAAGCCTTTTCAGACCTACTAATTTGTTGACTCGCCAGGTGATCATTGCATATAGAATTAATTTGCGCACATTTGTAAAGCAAAGATGTGAATTAGCAGGGTTGTCCTTGATCTGAAATAAGAAACATGCTATTATTACGAAAATTGACTAGGTTCGCTTGATTGCGACTAGAGCACGCTTTGATTTGTTACTATTCCGTGCTAACATAGCGAACTGGAAGGTTTATGTTCAAGCCTCAGAGTGCCCATGCTGTGGCTCGCCCAGAGAGGATTTACTTCATTTTTTGCTATTGTGTCCGTATTATAGGGGCATTACAAAACAGACACTGGTACCAATTTTGAATCAATTGAAAGGCACTCATTCTCGCCCTGTGTTAATGTTTTTTCTTCAGGCAGAGTCGTGTGTTGTAGCCTGAGGTAGAAGGACTGTTATGGGATCATTTTTAGAAGAGATGTTTCTATTTAGGATCATTTGTAAATGTTTGTGACGTTTTAGGTATTTTTATGAGTATTTTAAAAGTAATGCAGTTGTATCTTAATGTGCTCATGTTTGATGGTTTGATCTGAATAAACTTATTATGATGATGCTCGGTATAATATATTGACTTTTACTTTCATTGTCTCTCTTTCCTCACCAATTCTCCCTATGCCAACCCGCATGTTTTCTGTATGGTTTGAAAATTGCTTTCTGGACTAATTGCCTGTTGTTTAATTTTCGTTTTGTTTTACAATGACTTTCATTTTGAAATGATTGGAAATTATTGATTATCCATGATAATGGTTTTATAACAATGCTGTTGAGTTAATATTGTGTATAAATATCACATTTGCTTGTTAACACTATACATGTTAATATATAATTGTATATACAAACATGTGTAAATAGTTCAGTCTCGAAAAAGACCGCAGTGCGGTCGAAACACGGTCGTGCCCGTGCACATAGGACCAACAATAAATGTATGTGGGCAAGAGTAACAGGCACACAGGGTTAAAAATAAAAATGTTATGCTGGCAAACAACTGGCATCAAGTTAATATATAAGAGTTCTATGGACTGGCACCATACAGAGGTGGCAAGATAGAAAATATAGACATAAATATACACATGCACACACATATAGGGATGTGGGATGATAATTAAAAATCAGACTGTCCCAAGAAATTCCAGACGAGGGGCAACCGGGGACCTCATTACAAGTTTGGCAGTAATGACTTGTTCTGATTACGATAATGGGCCGCTCTGCCTAATTACTTACAAACAACATGCTATCCTGCAACATGAAGCCAACGATTTCACCGTACAATTCTCAACAATGAGAGTGAGAGAAATCACAAACCCTGTTGCACTCTGGAATCTGTGAAGTAAAGAATTCAAAATACACAGCTGGGTCTTCTGAACACTGTACAAAGAGAACCCCTGCTGCATTTTGGAACCTCAGGTGATCGTTTCTAAACCGCAAAGTTTGGCCAGGCCCTACTTACACAACTAACCATGAAAAACCCTGATATTTATATTGTGAGCAAGAAAAAAAATAAAAGGAATTCATTGGATTATAAATCTAAAACATTTATTTTGCATAAGTATGCAACACCATGTAGGCCCATTCCAAAGAAAGTTACTTGTTATGCTGTTAGGGTACTCTATGCTGTATGTTAATATGTTACATTGTATTTGTGAGTACACTATGCATCCACCACCTTTTTGTTTATATATGGAAACATGGAAATAGAGCTCGATTCAGCAATCATTATGACAAGTAGTGAGTGCTTGAATGCTTTCCAAAAGCATGCATGGATCTGGCAACAAGTGGTGTGGCCAGCTTGCACCAAAGGGCAGTTCGGTGCACACTGGTCCTTGTCCCATGGCACACACCTCCGCACCACCAATATTCGTTTGGACCAGGTGTCCTCGGCTCCCATTGTGGGGCTAAGTGGGGCTAAGTGAGGTTTGTTTCTCTTGTCTCTGGCTGCCGGATGGCTGGAGATTTGTGCCACTTTGTCTCATGTGGTAGGCGTCAAGTGTTTCTTCCTCTGTCTGGAGTGTGGTGCAAAAGTGAAATGTTTCATAGTCCGGGTTTAGTTGTAGCATGAAATGTGCTCTCAAAGCATTTTTTGCAGACCGATACATGTCTGTGCCATCTCTTACAGTCAGGGAGTCCAAAATGTGCAGTACATCATCCCCCACATTTAGTAGCAGGTGCAACCTCATCTACCTCGGTGTTGTCACGTCTTTGCAGTCCATTGACATCTCAACATTTAGTATCCAAATCATCCACCTGGGTCCTACAGATGAGGGTCTGTGTAGGGGTCAAATGATCCTAGTGACCCTGTTATACTGCTCTGATTGCTGGGTGCTTGTACAGGTCAGGCGAGTGATGCAGCTAATCTTGATGGGGTGCATGGCCTGGGTGTCGATATGCCTGCAGCCATATTTCCCCTTGGTATGGTGTGACTTTCTGAAGTTTGGGGCCACCTTTCTCACCTTGATGTCTTTGGTGTTGTCTTCTGTGAGTTGCAGGACTCATGTAGGTTGATTTCTGTACCTGTTTGTGCCCGTGGTTCCACATATTGCTCTTCAGATTATTTAGATCTGTTTTTTGCGTGCCTGGTTCGCATTGCCCCATCATCGCCAGTGTTGCGTTTCATTATGGGCCCCCTGTTGTGCAAAAAGCTCCGGTGCACCACTCGTGTAGGCCGTAGGGCAGAGCATGCAGCTTTAATGAGGCACGTCACACCAGTAGTTGATTTAGCCCCGAACTGATGGGCTTGGCCCATCCGGGTCTTTATTAGCATGCCACGTCTCGCTGTGCCAGCTGACGTGGCACTTATGTAACACTGCAAAAACAAAGAGGTGATGGCTGGAAGGTTTAGAATGAATCTTAACCTCTGGCATTGCTCTGGGCAACCCTCCAGACCATCGTTCTTCACCTGCCAAGCCATTACAGAAGGGGAAAGACCATATGTTTAACGTATGAAATACTGCTGCAGCCATGCAATTTCGGTCTGTAAAGAATACCACAAGTTTAGGAGGGAATTATTGTCCACCACTGTTGATTCCATATTGATTGTTTCACTTCCCTCTGTCAACTCATGCTTAAGTTCTTTTCCATCATTATCATGGGTTTCGGGGCCGAAAGGGGCAATGATTTCCCCTTGTAACCACAATTGGGAGGTACCCCTGTTAAGCTAAGGTCTAGATCTGAAGTATGCTAATGTATGGTGAGCCATGTCAGAGGGCAAAAGATTCTTTCTGGTGCCCTGGGTGCTATTATCTACTGCTGATGTTCTATGCAGGGTATATGCCTCTGTTTTTACTTTGGATTTTGCCACCATTTTGGTACCCAAACGGTAATAATTGAGAGGGTAATCAAAAAGGTAATCAAATGCTGACTCGCCCACCTTCAGCGCCAGACAGTTTCAAAATCTCATTACCATGGTGTCCTCAGAACCATAGGGACTGGACAGACTGCACCAATTGTCACCACTTTCTAAACCACACCACTTTTGTAATCCAGAAAAGCCATGTGACCATCTCACAAAAGATGTGGCTCGGCATTTGGCAATGGCGTTGCCTGGGTGATTCTAAGGTCATATGCTGGACAAACACAGCTCAAAGGGTCTCTTCAGACAAAAAAAACATGGTCACCATGCGTAAACTCATGTGTGAACTTCAAGCCCATACTACTGGTTCGAGGACTGCAAAGACGATTTACAAATATAAACGTGTTGTTAAAAACTCAGGACCTGATTCACTAAGCCGTTTCCAATGGGCTTGCGCAATTATAAAATGCTTCTGTGAATCAGGCCCACAGGCGTTATATTAAAAGCTCAAGTCAGCAGTGGGAATGAGTATACTACATTCACAAGTCCGCTGTTTAAACAATCTGCGATCTACCATCACGCCCTGTTAGCAGGCAACGTGGAGCTTCCTCAAGCCACCCCCCACTTCCCCGTCCAAGGGTGCTCGGAGAGCCACAGGACAGCGACCTACCACCGCAAGCAGGACTCCCACGGCAGCCACAGTACTAAGAACACAACACCTGGCTTTTCCGTGGCCCCCACTACTGCAGCGCTACCTGAACTGATTCCTCTTGCAGACCAAGAGGAAAGAACCTCACAACATTACAGACGTCAAACACGTCAAGCTGCCCCAAGCAGCCCCAAGTCCTCGAGAGTTTGCAGCTACCCACACCTTTGGAATACCACTTTGGAAAGAACCAATTCACAGGCTTTTGGATGAGCAGCCAGCAAATACAAACGGAAATGTAGATGCTTACATTTATATAGTTAGATCCTCCAAGTCCTAATACAATTCTAAAAGTAAACATAATTTCACCTTGATCCTCCTACCATCTATATTGTATACCATCTAATGAAAACCCCCAAACCCATCAGTCAATCAATATGTTTATTCAGGCCATTGTCCATAAAACACATACAAAATACAAAAACACAGTATTAATAAAATCCTGTCCCCACATAAAATTCTAGATAAAATATCAGTCAAACACATTACATGACAATATGTAATAGCATAATACAGACAATTCATAAAATCCCATACACAAGGAATAAAACGAAGTACAAAGTGGACAATTCCTAGGATGTAAACATTCACAGAAGCAATGGCCAGCAAAAAGAGAAAGAAAAACAAATAGCATAGTCCCCAACTCGTTATAGGCAGTGCTATAACTGGGCAAATTATATCTTACTAAACATTTAGATCCATTGTGTTTAAAGGCCCTTCCTGTAATGCATAGCTCTTTTAAAAAAAAGATAATAATGCCAACGCTGTTAAAACAGAATCAGCAGTCAAAGAACCAAAACTGCAGGCCTATAGGAGTGGATGTTAGCTTCCTGTAAAACCGGCAGTTAGGTTGTCCGTCTGATGCTGCTATATCCGGGGCAGAACAATAGTAAGTGGACCAAATCCTCTTTTATGCCACCACACACCAGGCACCCTGCCAAATCGGGGTATCCTCTTCATTTAGCTGTAGTGCCCCTCAACTGAAGGCAGTCAAATCTTGCACGGTTGATTAACCAACAATCTTTCCTAGTAGAGCCTATATTAAATAGGGCTCTATCTCCTTCACACGGCTTATCACCGCATGATCTTTATCAGAATTGGTTGCATGCTCCATAAAGGACCTTTTCATTAAGAGCACCTCCCCCAAAATACATGTATAACGCCTCATCTGGGCTTTGGTCAGCAAGGCACCTGCGGGGGAAAGAACCCTTATGTTACCCTGGGACAAAGCTTTATCAATATGATCAAGTCACAGCATTTTTCTTCAGCCATCCCTATACATTAATGACCTGATTATAAAGTGGAAAAGGGAAGCACGTTCATTTGCCCAGATTCAAATCCAAAATAGTATTGGGGCCAAAACCCACTGGTCCTGCCAGAATTCCATACCCAATTCCCTATGAATAGAGATGCAGGTTGAGGACCTTGGGAGTACTCTTCTGAAGAAAAGATGTTCCTTCACTTGAACTGCAGACATTGGCTCCTTCTCCAAATGGATAAAGTAAAAAGACGCCTCCACCATAATCCACTTCTCCCCACTTCTTCCCACTTCATGTAATACTGGGTCACAAGTACACTGGACTCCGTGGTCAAACACATGTATTGATAAATGTAAAGTAGTAGCCTTGATCCCAGTAAACTAAAGTTATGTCAAGTAATGTAAACTAAACCCAGTGCTAGCTTGTCCTCTCCACATCAAATTCCCTCAGATCAAGCCTCGTCTCATTGGGTTGAGCATTAGGTGTAGTCTCATCCAACCATTTTGCAACCTGAACATGCTCAATTAACATGCTATGGCCACACACATCCAATGTAATATCAGTCTACATTCTGTTTTTACAAATAAGAGTGCAGACGGTAATTTGGGATGTCAATACCACACTAACAACTCAGGTCTATCCAGTTCTTAATTCAACTCTACAAGACTTGATGGTGTCCACTTTATAATTTAGAGCGTGGTTCGACTACAGAGAAGCACAAATACGCATTAGTATATTATACATTGCAAAATTGTCAGATCTTCTAATACTGTCAAAGCCGCCCAGGAGCCTTGTGCCACAATTAACTGCAGACAAAGAAAGAGAGCAGGGTGTGTAATGACTCATCTTTTGAACAACTTCTTCAAGATAGACAGACAGAAGGGACAGACAGATGTGTAGTCCCTGTTATAAGAGACTTAAACCGATTATTTGCACTCACCTTGGAAAGACTGAATTGGAAAATTGGACTTCACATTGCGTCCGCTGCAAACCATAACGGCATCAAAGATGGCCGACTCCTTCTGCCCCTCTATCTCTGTGACAACGTCCCACTGGCCGCTGATGGCGAAGTCTGGCCGTTTCCTGACACTGCACACCTTGGTCTTTAGGGTAAGGACACATTAAAACACACGTTTTTAATTAATTTTCAACCAGTAAGATAATGATTATCATCATAACAGGAGACAAGCGGATTTATTTAAAAAAATATATTTTAGAGCTTTTTGAAAAGAGCATCTGTTATTTTAAAATTCAGTAAAACCGGCCTATGTATAGTCAATGAAGCCAATAGGATGGTTTTTGCCACTCCATATGAGCCCAACTTCTCATGAGATATCCATAGGGTGACCAGACGTCCTGGTTTTGCTAGGACTGTCCCAGAATTGGGAGCTCTGTCCCCCTTTGTCAAGTTATGTTTCCGTTGAAGAAGAAATGCTGCATTTTACAACTTAAGATAGTGTTAGTTTGTGATACGTTAGTGATGCATTAATTATAATATGTGTTTATTTGAAAAGTAACACTTAAACCCCTTTCTCTCCAAAGGCTTCTGAAGTGTAGTGCCTTTACAGCCACTTTCAAGAGTTAGTCCTACTTTTTGTTAGCTGTCCACTCCCGGTTTTTTACTTTTTAAAATCTGGTCACCCTAGGTATTCAACCCCTGCATTTAAGGGACATAAAGTGGCAGGGAGCTAGGGAGTGGGCATGGGTTTGTGTCCCGTCACAGCTACAAATGTAAAGTGTCATGAAATGTAAAAACAATAGTATTTTAACAACACTATGAGATGATTTGCATTATGGCAGAATGCAGAAATACTGTGTACAAAACATGTGTGAAGTGAAATAGACCTGGATGCCATAAGTAAAAGGCCAGAGTCAGCGGGGGACATGCCCCTAAGTAAAAAGGCCTGCCCTGAATTAATGTGGAAAACGAGGCCTAGGAAATCAAAGCAAGAAGGAGTAAAATTGGGCCTCATCTTAAGATATGTAAAAATGCCAACTGCCTGGCTTAAGGGAAAGACATATGGCAGGTTTGACAAACTATGGGAGAACTGAAGTAACATTCTCAGAAACAGCAGTGCCCAGAATATTAAATGAAAATGTTGAGATGGTGTTTCAAGTCTTCGCAGCAAAATTAAACAGTTTCACTGTGAAAGAAACGAATGCATGAATATTTGTTTTTCTCTTTAAACTAAAATATTGCTCATCAAAGTATCTGCAAGACTTTCAAAATATGAACTTGGTTTCTTTCTATCATGGTCCCATCACTAATGAAACAACAGTGCACAGAATCTATAATGGGATGCAGTTAGATGGAGTTCCATTCATGGGTGAACCTAACAAAATGATGTTTCGATTTTGCCTCTAAAGAGACAATGTTCACCAAAGCCACTAAAAGTGTAATTATGAGGTCTTCCTTAATAGCTGTATGTAAGGGACAACTTTATGGGACACTTATTTATACGGAAACTGTGTGAATTCTAAAGAGCTTATTTAAAGGCACAATGTGAACTAAAAGGCAATTTCCGCTGAGTGTGAAAGGCTTTGGGCTGCTTACAATTTCCTCAGATGTGAAATGGAATTCTTTCCTTTAGGTTGTCCTAGAGACCAAGTAAACTTCAAACTTGAGTGCTTCCCTTAAAATTACAACTTAAGTACTTGTAGAGATCAAATTTGTGGTGTGGACGAGATAAAGACAGTTCGGCTTTCCAGTATTAAGACCCCAGGCCCCACAAGCTGCAATAAAAACATGCATTAGCTGGTCATTAGCCTTTGGAATGCGCAGGCTAATCAAAACATAGATCTCTGCTTGTGTCATGTGCTCCTGGAAGGTGGGGGCTAGGGCTAATGAGTGGGTTTGACTGTCCATTGTGTAAAATGAGAGAAATGTTTTTTATTGTGTACAATTGACAATATTTATCCCACAAAATGCATTGTAGGCTTCCTGGAAAGGTGTTAATTAAACTCTTCTGGGCATCCCAACACAATTTCTGTAAGGTACACACAACTAAAGTTATTCAGGAAAAGGTGACAGGGGCCGTATTGTGTGTACCAGTGATGCAGACATTTGATAAAACATGTAAAATATGATGTATATGCTGCCCACCAAGGGACACATTTTTCACTGATATCATTCTGGATTAAATGAAGAAAAACAATAGCTCTGCACAGGAATGACATACAAACTCCTGAGTAGTGTCATTTGACTCATAGTAAAATATAGGTTTAAAAAATGCCTTGATATGTGTCAAAATATGGAGATTAAGGGTACTTGTCATGCAGTGAGATTCCTATGTCCTGAACCAGGCCAAGCCCCCTGTCAACGTGAGATGATGGAGTGGCCTCCTCCCCTGGAGTCCCAAAGCAATCCCACATTTTCTGGACCTATCAGCACACAGATGGGAGTGGACTAGTGACACAGATCCAATCCCTTCTGCAGGATCTATGACACATTAGTGATGTCATTTGCCCTATAACTAAGTAATCCTGCCTCAGATCAGGACGTTCCACTAACCCCTGAGCTAAGCTGAGGCCAAAATCTGGAGGAGCATCCCAGCACTAGCAGTGCAGCCGAATCTTGCAGAGGAGCCAGGAGACCTAGAAGCTGACTTGGGACCCCTTGGAGGAAAGAGGAAATCCTTGACTGACCCCACTGGTTGTCCCAGCAGTGGTGCTCTGACGATCCCTGATGTCCAGTCCAGACCTCCCATGCAAGTAGAACTAAACCCCAAAAACCATAGAGTGTGTAGGCCCGTATTCCTATAGCATTGCATTAGATAATTTCCCTTTTCCAAATCCCCATTTGCCTGTATTTCAGTCATTGCCTCATTGAAGAATCCCCATTTGCCTGTGTAAATCCTTAGTGTATTTGTCTAAGCAAATCAATTAATTATTTCACAGGATTGTATTGTTGGAACTATCTTATCCCAGTGTATTGTGAATTGGTATAGTTATAAAGTGTTGCTTAAAAGGATTAATCCCAGTGTGATCTGAGAAACAAATGTGTCCATGTGTTTAAATTGTGCCCTGGTAAACACATTTCCACCTGCAACTATGTTTTCCCATTGCATCTGTCATCCTAATCAAAATCCGACATTCCTCTTGTGAGCAATGCTCTTTCCCAGAGCTTTCTGTCCTTTTAAGTATCAGTAAAAAATGAATTATATTTGCATTTTCTTTCCCATTGAAATTGGGCTCAACATCCCAAAAACTGATTTCCCATTCTGTTCCTCTTTCCCCATTGTGAGGTCAAAACGAGTTTCCATTTGCATTTTCTTTCACATTGCCCAGGCCTTGCATATCCTAAAACCGATTTTCCCCTTGTGTGCTGACTAGTTTTCTCTAAAAGCCCTGCCTGTCTTTCTATTCTTTTCCATAGCAGTTGTGACAAATAACTAAAAACCCCATTCTTCCATTGTGCTCTAAAAATTGATTTTCCCATTCTTTGCTTGCTCTCCATATTGTTTCTGCGCACTATATCCAAAATCTGATTTTTCCCTTGTGTTCCCACTCCTTGCCACTGCCTTCCATCCAAAACTGACAAGCCTAGTCGATGTTTGGTGGTGAGGGGGTGAGGGTTGCTGGGACTCGATCATTATTTTGTGCGCATGCACTTTCCTGTTTGTTTGCATTCATTTTCATTTGCCCTTGCATAGAGAACCCATCAGATGCAGAACACATTTCATAATGAGCACTTTAGAAATGAACATGGCTCGGAAGCACCTTCTATCCAAATTGTATATTAAAGGTGAATGGGCAGAGCAAGAGCATGAAGCATGGCAACATAGAATGATGCAAGAGTTTACCTCTATAAATATGGATGTGTAGCAGGATAATGGCCTGTTACATCAAGCCCTGACACATTTTTATATTACTCAGACCACTAGAGAGGAGCAAATTAAAATTGCCCATCTCACAGCATATATGTACTTCTCAGAGGTATTCTCCCTTTCCTCTCCTTCCCCCAGAAGTTAAAGGATGAGTTGGCTGCACAGCAGAAATTGAATCTAGAGCAAGAGTCCCAATTGTCTGCACAATTGTCAAGAAGGTGTTGAGAACCTGAGAGAGATCCTACTAAAATTGAGTTAACAAGTGGTGCACAATAGACCCTGCTTAGAGGGCATCTGTGCATTTCAAAATCAGATTAAGAAATTCAAAGAGGAGAATAGCCGGTTGGCCATAAGGGAGGTCCATTCCCAGGTGGAATTCGATACGGAGCGCCAGAATTTGAGCGCTATGATATGGCAGAGAGATCACCTCAGTGAACAGAATAGCACATTATGTCAGGAAAAAAATGCCCTGTGCCAGGAAGTGTGCCAGTTAAAGACAAACCTGGAGAAAAGCGAGTCATATTTTCAGGAACTGATTAACATGAGGGTAGAAAATAAAAAAAATAATGGGACATTTGAGAGAATTAGAATTGGATCTAGGGCAGACAACACAGACCAAAAGTGCACAAAGTGAGGAGATTAGGCACCTGCAAAAGAAGAGGTCTGATTATACCCAGATAGTACTGGCCGCACAGAGGGAAAATGAGGCCCTTTGTGAATAGAACAAGAGGCACAGTGATCAAGTACTGGCACAAAGCAAGGACATAGAAGCTACTCAAACACTGGTAGCAGAGCTCAGGCCTCCTATATACCATCAAGAGATAGGGGCTGAGAAAGAGAAATCAGAGGGATTGGAGAAGGAAATAGCTAGATTTAATCAGGCCTTGAGGAACCCCGAACAGTTAGGGTATGAAAGGACAACCCTTCCTCCTAGATTCAAGTGGCATTCCACACTGGAAGGAAATACCCCGAACTTTTATACCGATCAACAATCTGAAGAAAACCCATATCCCATGACAAAAGATAACGCAAAACCAGCTGATATCCAGAAAAAGGGTGAACAGTTGTAACTACTCATAAAAATGTCCATTGGCGACAAAAGCATAGATCATAATTGCTGCATTGTGAGAGATGTCTTCTCTGCATTTTACTTAGGCAGTGACATTCTCAATCGATTCACAATAAATGTAGACATAATTAATTACAAAGTATGTTTCTGATTTGCGGGTAACCCCATGGGCTTTGACAATCCTGAGAAAGTATTTTGGTCAGCCCAATTGCTGCCGTATACAGTTGAAGTTCAAACTGGAGAAGAGGTCCCCATCTAAGAACTGGTACGAATATTCACCATTCCCCTAAAAATTAAGCGAGGACAGAACCTAATAAAAAACAGGACACTTAAATCAATTTGAATGAATACCTCCAACAACAGGGTTTGTATTTGAACCCGACACCACTTATTGACCTAGAACATGTCACTATTTGAATATTAGTGGATAACAGGCACCCTAGAAGTATCACTTTGGGCGCAGACACCTTTATTGGAATGGCAGTTGATCCCCAACATGTTTCCATTGACTAAGGGAATGAGATCATGGGACAAATTCCAAATAACTGTCTCCTTTGTGACAACGGTATACCTCCGGAAAAGATTTTCACCCTGCAAAGGGGGAATTTCTTGGTCTACTCTTCCTGCCCGTATGGTGGGGAAGACGTAACCTGTGACATCAGGAAAGATGAGGTGGTATTTCAAGTCAACAGTGACTGCCTCCAATCCTCAAAACCTCCTGTCCAGGCCAACACCATAACAAGAGATCTCTCCACTCAACTAGAGGATACAGTGGAAATTGCAAAACCTGAGGTATTTCCAGGCTTCAGACAGAACGTTGAGGAACAAATCAACCTTGCTGATGCCTGTGAGACCAAGGAGCAAAAGCAGAAGCTGAAACAGGTGTTTTGGGATTTTAAAGAGATCTTTGCCGTGGACTTGTACAACTGTGGTCGCACCTCGATACATTCCACCTCCATACCAATGGACCCTGGGATGGCTCCAGTATTTCCAAAGCAATGCTGGTTGCCCCTCACGTCTATGGAGTCACTCACAGAGATTATAAAGAACTGTGAATCCTGTGAGATAATTCGTCCATTCCACAGTACCTTTAATAACCTGGTACTGGGGATACTAAACCCAATGGCCAATGGAGACTTTGCTCAGACCTTAGGGAGTTAAACAAATGGGTCCACATGTCGAGATGGCCCCTTCCCTACATCGATCAGGGACTGGTCCAGATCCAAGGGTTAAAGATGTATGCCACCATTGACCTGACCAACGGTTACTGGACAGTACCCGTGAGTAGGGAAGACCAGTACAAGCTTGCCTTTACCTTGGGGGGCAGCAATACACTTGGACCTGAACCCTCTTTGGATACATAAACTATGGCAACAAATTTAACATCTTTCTGCATAAGGCCATTCTTGATTTGGGCAAAAGGGGAAACCTGGCATATGTAGATGATGTTCTAATCAAAAGCTCAACTGTGGACGAACACATAGCTGAAATACGCTATGTTCTGGCCCAGTTGAAGAAAGTCGGAGCGAAACTGTACTTACAGAAGGCGCAGTGGTGTACGACCCACATGAACTTCCTAGGACAAGAAATCACCCCCGAGGGTCTCAGTCCCCAGGCGAAAAAGGTGGAAGCCCTACTGAAATTAAAAGACCCTATGACTCTGCGTGAACTAAGAAGCCTTCTTGGACTTACTAATTATAGTATTAAGTTCATAGAGGACTACACAGAGGTCACAAGACCCTTGGTCCATTTACTAAAGGCCAGAGTCTTGTGGGAGTGAGGTCCAGAGCAAGCCGAGGCAGTAAAACAACTGAAGAGAAGCCTTTCACAAGCACCTTGTTTGGCTTACCCCATAAAAAACAAGGAGTTCTTCTTGGAGACAAGGTTCTCAAATACTTGCTTAACAGCAGTATTATACCAGATGCACAACAAGGTCAACAAAGTCATCTTATATGCGAGTAAGACTTTGTCCTCAGTAGAGGAAAAATTCAATGCTTGTGAAAAGGTACTCATGGCAATGGTGTGGGCATTGAAGAATTACCAGCCTTTCATCCAGGGGGAGCACATGGTTGTCGAGACTCCTCACTAGCCCTTGCAATATCTCCAAAGTGACCCAATCTGAACAGAGAATGTGAGTAATTCTAGAATTACTTCCTGGATTCTGTCCATGCAAGGCTTTCCTGTGGAGGTCAGATATGGCCAAAACAAAAAGAGTCCCCTCGCTCAAGGTTTGGCTGACTTGCATGACTGTGCTCAAGAAAACTGTCTCGAGGATGAAAGGTTAAAAACCCAAGAAAATATGGAGGCGTACCTTTCTTCCCCTCACAAAATATATGAGGAAGACACATGCCAGGGATACCCACAGTTTATGTGTATGGGTGCTCCTACCCTGTTGCAAATCGAGGGGGAAAAGGAACTGGTGGCTGGCGTTGGGAATGCCTGGGTGAATGATGCCACGGAGCCCTCTGCTGGGTAAAAGATCGGTCCCCGAAGTAGTCAGGTGGCAGAGTTGATGGTACATCAAGCTATCCTCACTGCCCTGCAACACCAACTCCTCGAACTGGTCATAATCACTGATTCAGATATGTCAGGAATGGGTTCGTGGAGCACCTGATAAATTGGAAAGATCGAGGCATGCTGTATGCAAACAACAAACCACTCAAGCATTGGAAATTAATACAAGCCATTGATGATCTGGTCACCTCTAATGAAATGACCATCTACTGGAAAAATATCAAAGGTCACTCCAGAATAGAGGGACCAGAGAAAATTGGAAATGAGTTGGCAGACCAGTTGGCCAAAACCAGAGCCATCCACAGGAATATCATAGAGATTGAGTCCCTGTTGGGGGAAATCCAGGATGCTGCTGTCACACTTTCCCAAAATGAACTCTCAACTGCCCAGTGGAGTAAGTAAAGTCCAGATGCCGATTTGATTACAGCACAAAAATGGGTTCCGATTATTGGGAAATGTTATCAACACTTTGAGGACCCTGTGAATTTTCCTTAGACCAAATCCGATTACCTCGGGAAACAGGATCTGCATGTATTGATGAAGTTTTCCAAAATGTTCTGAATCCAAGACGGTTTGTTGGTACGGAGATCCATCTCTGGAAGTGACCAGTGGGTGGTACCTGGCTCATTCTGAAGCCCGATGTTAAGACATGCCCATAGCGCAGCCACAGCCAGGCATAGGGGGTTACATACAACTTTGGAAATCTTGCGATAGGTTGCATACTAGCCACATATGGGTCAGGGTCATTGACCAATAGTTAGAAGGGGTGTCTTGTGTGTGCGCAATTTGAGCCAAGTTCCCTCACACACAGATCTCCCCTACAGAAAAGGGGGATGACACTGCCTTGGTCAGATTGCAAGTAGATTTCATCAGGCCCGTGATTCACCAAGTACATGTTAACCGTGACATGCTTGTTTACCAAGTCCAAGTGGGTGGAATGTCTCCTGGCCCCAAATTGCAAGGCAGAAACAGCATCTGCCCTAATGATCAATCACATCTTCTCATGGTTCAGCCTTCCCCAAAGGGTTGAGTCGGACCGAGGAAGTCACTTTACCAGTGAGGTGATAACAAAGATGTGGGAGATACTCGGGGTAAAGAGAAAACTCCACATTGCCTATCGCTTGCCTCGAGTGGGGGAGTTGAAGTGTGGGAGTTGAAGTTTGTGGTGGACTCTTGGCCTAACTGGGACATCCGACTACCTCTTGTCCTAATGGCCATCAGATCTACACCATCTTCTGCAACAAAAATGTCTCCATTCAAGCTCATGACTGGACTAAAAATGGTGCTACCGCAGCGTCTGCTCTACAGAACTCAAGAGCAGACCCTGATCAACGCATCCACGATCAATGAATACATTGAGAATTTGTGAAAACACCTTCAACATGCTTTGCAGAGGGGATGAAAACCCACTATGATTTAAAGACCACTAAGAAAGAGTACCAAGTTGGAGACAGGGTCTACTTGTACAATTTTCAAACGAACCAGAACAAAGAGCAGAAGTTCCTGCCTTCCTGGCGCGGCACCTTTGAAATTGGAGCTAAAATCTCACATGCCACCTATAAGATCTGCATCCCTAAAGGAGAACAAACGGAAGAGAAATGGGTCCACATCAATGAGCTATCATCCCAGGCAGAAATTGCAACTGATTGAAGAACCTAGTCAGGGTAAACCCCAGGAACCATCCAAAGAGTAAAGGTAAGGAATTGGAACCCAGACAAAGAAAATCATACATTCACAAAGAGTAGAACAATTATTCTTAGTTTGGAGTAATTATGAAGAATTGGAAAGTAAGAAAAAAATGGTAATGTATATGTGGTATGTGTCTCTTGTTCTTTTGTTGTCAATCTATCGTTGACGTCCCACCCGAGGAAAATAATA
This sequence comes from Ambystoma mexicanum, assembly GCF_040938575.1. Taxonomy (NCBI): domain Eukaryota; kingdom Metazoa; phylum Chordata; class Amphibia; order Caudata; family Ambystomatidae; genus Ambystoma; species Ambystoma mexicanum. The sequence goes on along the minus strand of NC_090922.1, from coordinate 667,987,476 downwards.
TTGTATGAAATTCTTAATCTTTTTCTTTCTTCTTGGCAGATTAAATAACTCCTTGCCTCTACAGGCCAGAGGGGAGCCGCAGGAACGGGAGAGGCCCAGGACCAAAAACATAATGGAAAAAGATCCGAAAAGAGTGGGGCATACCAGTGCACCACTCCATCAGGGCCAGGAAAAGAGCAGGCGCTCTGAAGGAGAGTCCTGGAACAAACCCAATAGCAGGCACACTCTAAAGGAGAGTCCTGGGATGAACCCAGGCAATGTGAAATTGATACCCAGCTCTCTCCTAGTTCTTCTCTCTGCATAAATACATCAAGAGCTAGGAGGGATATGTGGTGTGAAATATCACTGGGTGCCATAAGTAAAAGGCTAGAGTTAGTGGAGTACATTTCCCTAAGTAAAAAGGACTGCCCTGAAATAATGAGGAAAATGAGGCATAGCAAACCAAAGCAAGAAGGAGTAAAATTGGGCCTCAAAATCTAAAGATATATAAAAATGGCAACCGCCTGGCATAAGGGAAAGACATATGGCAAGGTTTGACAAACTATGGGAGAACTGAAGTAACATTCTCAGAAAACAGCAGTGCCCAGAATGTTAAATGAAAATGTTGAGGTGGTGTCTCAAGCCTTCGCAGCAAAATGAAGCATTTTCACTGTGAAAGAAACAAATTCATGAATATTCGTTTTCCCTCTAAACTAAAAAAATTCTCATCAAAGTATCTGAAATACTTTAAAAATATGAACTTTGTGTCTGTCTATCATGAGCCCATCACATATGACACAACAGTACACAGAATCTATAATGGGATGCTGAATTGGGTTTAAACAGCTGCAGTAACATGGAGTTCCTTTCATGGGTGAAAATAACAAAATGACATTTTGAATTTGCCTCTAAAGTGACAATGTTCACCAAAGCCACTAAAAGTGTAATCATGAGTTCTTCCTTAATAGCTGTATGTAAGGGACAACTTTGTGGGACACTTATTTATACAGAAACTGTGTGCATTCTAAAGAGCTTATTTAAAGGCAAAATGTGAGCTAAAAGTCCATTTCAGCTGAGTGTGAAAGGCTTTGGGCTGCTTACGATTTCCTCAGAAGTAAACTGAATTCTTTCCTTTAGGTTGTCCTGGAGACTAAGAGAGGCATGTAAACTTCAAACATGAGTGCTTCCCTTAAAAATACAACTTAAATACTTGTAGAGATCCAATTTGCAGTGTGGACGAGATAAAGACAGTTCTGCTCTCCAGTTTTATGACCCCAGGCCCCAGAAGCTGCTATAAAAACATGCATTAGCTGGTCATGAGACTTTTCAATGTGCAAGCTAATCTAAACACAGACCTCTGCTAGTGTCATGTGCTCCAGGAAGGTGGGGGCCAGGGCCAATGAGTGGGTCTGACTGTCCATTGTGTAAACTGAGAGAAATGGTTGTTATTGTGTAATATTAAGAATATTTATCCCACAAGGTTTGTTGTAGGCTTTCTGGAAAGGTGTCAATTAAACCCTTCTGGGCATCCCAAAACGACATTTGTAAGGTAAACACAACTGAAGTTTGTTTGTTTGTTTGTTTGTTTTATTATATTATTAAGTTATTTGTCAAAAGGTGACAGGGGCCTTATTGTGTTTACCAGTGATGCAAAAATGTGATAAAACATGTAAAATTATGATTCATATGCCGCCCACCACACATTTTTTACTGTTATAATTCTGGAGTAAATTAAGAAAAACTATAGCTCTACACAGGAATAACATACAAATTCCTGAGTAGTGTCATTTGACTCACAGTAGAATATAGGTTTCAGAAATGCCTTCATGTGTGTCAAAATATGGATATTAAGGGCACTTGTCATGAAGTGAGATGTATATGTCCCTGAACAAGACCAAGCCCCCCTGTCAAAGTAAGGTGATGAAGTGGTCTCCTCCCCTGGTGTTCAAAAGCACTCCCACATTCTCTGGACCTATCAGCACACAGATGGGAGTGGACCACTGACACAGGACCAGTCCCTTCTGCAGGAACTTTGACACATTATTGATGTCATTTGCCCTATAACTAAGTAACACTGCCTCCAATCATGACTTTCCACTAATCCCTGTGCTGCGGCCAAAATCTGGAGAAACATCCCAGCACTAGCAGTGATGCCTAATCTTGCACAGGAGCCAGGAGAACTAGTAACTGACTTGGGACCCCTTGGAGGAAAGAGGAAATCCTTGACTGGCCCCATTGGCTGTCCCAGCAGTGGTGCTCTGACGCTCACCGATGTCCAGTCCAGACCTCTCCTGTAAGTAGAACTAAACCCCAAAAACCATAGAGTTCATAGGCCCGGTATTCTTATAGCATTGCATTAGATAATTCCCCTTTTCAAAATCCCCATTTGCCTGTATTTCAGTCATTGCCCCATTGCAGAATCCCCATTTGCCTTTGTAAATCCTTAGTGTATTTTTCTCAGCAAATCAATTAATTTCCCCATTTATTTCACCGGATTTGTATTGTTGGAATTTGAAACCCACCATCTTTTCCCAGTGTATGGTGAATTGCTATAGCCATAAAGTGTTGCTCAAAAGGATTAATCCCAGTGCAATGTGAGAAACAAATTTGTCCCTGTGTTTAAATTGTGCCCTGCTAAACGAATTTCCATCTGCAACTGTATTGTCCCATTGAATCTGTCATTCTAACCAAAACTCAATTTTCCTCTTGTGAGCTACCCCCTTTCCCATAGCTTATCTGTCATTTTAAGCATCAGTGAAAAAACGAATTCCATTTGCATTTTATTTCCATTGAAATTGCGCTCAACATCCCAAAAAACGATTTTCCCATTCTGTTCCTCTTTCCGCATTGTGAGGTCAAAACGAATTTCCGTTAGCATTTTCTTTCACATTGCCCAGGCGTTGAATATTATAAAACCAAATTTCCCCTTGTGTCTTGACTAGTATTCTCTGAAAGCCCTGCCTGCCTTTCTAAGTTCTATTCTTTTCCATAACAGTTGTGACAAATAAATAAAAACCCCATTCTTCCATTGTGCTCTGAAAACAAATTTTTCCCATTCTTTGCTTGCTCCCCATATTGTTTCTGTGAATTATATTCCAAATCCGATTTCTCCCTTGTGTTCCTACTCCTTGTCACCGCCTTCCATCTAAAACTGACAAGCCTAGTGGATGTTTGGCGGGGCGAGGGTTGCTGGGACTCAAGCGTCATTTTGTGCGCATGCACTTTCCTGTTGGTTTGCATTCTTTTTCTTGGTGTGTTTTGAACTGTTCTCTGATGGTAGTGGTGAAAGAAGTAAACGTACATTCTTGTACTGTACATTTTGAGTTAACTCAGTGTGATGCTGGACCAAAACAGATATTTGTCTTTGTGTTGCCACACCATTGGTGGCTGTTGTAATTTGTTGGTTCTAATGTGACATTAAATAATAAATTAATAAATATCTTATTGATACACACCGGCCTGGTTCCTAGTCCATTGTGACATGGGGTGTTTGAGGAGGTTGGGTGTGAGATGGGTTGGAGGCCTTCTCAAAAGGATCTCTAGTATAAAAAATCAAAGAGTTTTTATTGTGCACTACACTCATTGTAGGGAAAGGAGATCCTGGCCTGCGTGTGCCGTGTAATAAATCGTGACATATGCATAATAAATCGTGACACATGCATAAAACATTTACAGATGTTTTTGATGTTCTACTCTATATTCATTGATTTGTATGGTGGGGCAGTGGCACATAGAAAAATTACCACTTCTCCACCCCCACCCGTTCTGCAATACACATCCTCCTGCATTGCCACCAGCATCTGGATTTGCTGCTGGTCCTAATGCATACAATTCCTATGGAATTCGCCTGCTTTCTACATATGCTAATAGCAGGTGGATTCCATAGGAATCAATTGTTAGTGCTGCCTGCCAAGTGTAAATGGGAGGCGCCATTTATACAATTTGCACTACAATGTTTTTATGGATTCTTTTAACGCTTCAGTGTGCTTTTTTTGGACGTAAGTGCAAACGTAACAGTTCCCTTCTGTGCAATTTACAAGATTTTAGAAAATGACCTCCCTTAGGTCCATGGTTAGCAGCGGTTGTGCAAAACGTTTTATATATAGATGTATGAAACTCTTAAATTTGATAGATCCACTGAAGTTGGGCATCTCTGCAGCATACGACATAGTGGACCACAATGTTATGTTTCATTCCATCTAGTATATGCCCCACACTTTGGAACCAACATTGCATTGGTTTTCCTTTTTCTACATCGGTCGAATGCAATGCTTTCGTATTTGAGCCTGCTCTTTCACTACAGTATCGGATACATGTGATATTCCTAAGGGATCCCCATTATCCCCTGTACTCTTTAACATCTATCTGGTAGCACTGTTTACGTAGTGAGATTGGCATGATATGAGCATCCAAACACCCATCGGCAATACCCGGGTCTATGTGCTTTTTACTGGGAAAGAGGGTGAACTTCAGGACTCATAAAGAGTTTTTTGGCTATCCAAGATTGGAGGGGCCATTCTTTTCTGCAGTTTAACAATGACCAGACCTAAATCATCCTCTTTGGAAAAAGGAAAAGATTTGCTGCATTTTAAATCCCTCTTCTGTTGGGAGGCAAGCTACCTCCGAAAACTTGGCACAAAATCTAGGCATTGTACATGATCCTATGGCTTTGAAACCACAGATCAATGCCTTGGAATGCCATATAGTATGAATATAGTGCCAGGGCAAACATATCTTAACTGAGCTGTAGTCCCCGAATACCTTCATTGAACAAATACTACGCTCAGAACCATTAACACTTGACTTTCAAAAACAGCATTCAGATATAGCACTCTGTACATTCATTGCACTCAGCACATAGTAAAAAAAGAGCACCATTTACTATAATCACAGATAAACATCACACACAATTAACATTATTAAAATGTGATCCAAAGCATTTGTGTGTGAACAGAATTATTGTGCAACCAAGCCTGATGCTTTTAGATAGAAAGTCCTTGTACCATTGCTAGCATATGAATAGTGAATTTTTTAAACTATTTCTAGCTCTGTGCTTGTTTGAGCAGAAGTACATGTTTAACCATTGCTAGAATGTGATGCATAAGTATTAGTGCTATCAGAGTTGAATCTATTCAATATGGCAACGGTGTTCTTGAGAGAGTAACATTGCGAAAAACAAATCTAATTTGAACCAAACCAAGATAGGGCTTTTGAACAAAAGAGATAATTTGAAAACAAAAAGTTTAATAGCCAAATGTCTACATATTATGTTTTTGAATTGAAATAACAATCGTTGCAGTTACAGCAGAAAGAAGTAGTTCATGGTTTGCCAGCGTGAAGCACTTACAAGCTGTATGTTATATATGCCATACCAGACAACAGAACATAAAAGACAATTGTCTGCATGTACCTCCCAGGGAAGTCATTTGGGGGTCACCAGGGGTCGCAACCGCGACCCCAGAGGTCTCCCTTTCTACCTTGTGGTCTCCTTTGCTACCCCTAACAAATAAATACAAAGAAAAACAATATATTCTTTTTATTTTTTGTTTCAATGGAAGCTCCTGGGGCTGTGGTCAACGCCATGTGGCTCTTTGTTTCTGGAGTGGCTGGCTTTCTTGTTCAGACCTCTTAAAAAAACAAGGGGTTCCACAAGTGCAACACTTTCAGCAGTGACCCTAAATAAGAAAGAATAGGAATAACAAATAATTTGTCTTTCTGGAATTCTATACAATAATTGCTAGACGGATTAAAGTTTATTTCAAGCACACTTCAGGGGGTGAGTCACTGATTTAGTGTGTTCTTAAACACCTCAAATTCACAATGCAGACACAACCTTCCAAAACACATATAGAGTAGAATAAGCATCCATTTCGGAGTATGTATTTTGCTTTTCGCAAGTTGCAGTTATAGCATGTTTTGTTCTGCAGTTGTCTCTGTTACGATCATCACAAGACATTTCATCTCGGTGTCCTCGGTCACTTGACAAAATCATTGTGCCTAAAAGCTTTTGTAGAGTTTAGGAATGTTTGACCATAGCACATCAAGTGGCCCTTGATTTCATTGTGCCAAAATTAATGGTTTGTTCTAATGTGACTATCTTTCCTATCCCCCATGCTGATCAGGATGTTTGTTTGCATGCATGAGGTAATGAGTGCCCAGGGTACTGGATGCCTTGTGAGTGCGTTGCCTTCCCTGCGCTATTCTAAATTCTTTAATACACAGTTATGAACCCCCTAATGGTATGTATTTTGTCAACCTCTGGAGCCTGAAACGTAGATCCATGCAGGCTTGACATGTGGCCAACTTTGCACCAGACCTGCAGATGATCTGACCTGCTGTTAAATCTCAGTTACCAGTTTAATGGTATCCACTACAGAGTGGAATTTGCTTTCTGACTCTGAGAATATTCAGACATATAATTGCTCATTTTACTATAGTCGGTAAGATGGCGATAGCCGGTAAGATAGCTCAGTGGGTTGAGAGTTTGCTGCTGCGATGTGTGTGTGATCTGCAGGTTGCAGTTTTGAATCCCGGCAAGGCCAACTCAGCCTTTCATCTTTCTGAGGTCAATAAATGAGTACCAACACAGGTTGGGTGATTTTGTATGTATATTTGTTATATATGAAGCGCTTATGCGTAAGTGCTATATAATAACACATCATTATCATTTGGCCTTGGACGTCTGCTTGCATTCACAGTAATTTGGGCCTATACACACTGATATTAACGACACATATAGTGATCCTTTTTGTATGAAATGTATATCACATTAATGATATTGTAACCATATTTTTTGTAGTGTACTCAGGAACAATGTTATGTGATGCCACTTCCTCTTTTGTCAAGGGGTTAAAGGTTGTGTTCCATCACTTCCCGTGATGTCATTCAGGGTGGGATCAAATGGCATCACTTCCTGTGATGTCATCAGATTCAAGGGTCATGTGATGTCATTTCCGCTAGCCCTGGCTTGTTGGTGAAATGATGTAACTAGTTCCTCCACGAAAGAGATGCATGTCAAGCCACTCTGCAATTAAAGAAGAAGGTCTTGGAAATATTCATCAGGAGGTACTGCAGGGGTGCAGAGTGGGAGAATGCATGCATTAAACAGTCACTGGGAAAGTGCTGACTCCTCAGGGACTCCTCAGCCTATCTGTCATTACTTTCAGTAGAAGAGTCCCTTTCTTAGCTGCTAAGTCTGGTTTTAGGGGAACAAGAAGATTTAAAGTATGCCGCCCCCGTGGCCCCCATGAGTTTTTGAAGGTATGACATTAGAATGCTGTGATCCAGAGTATCACAAGCAGCTGAGAGATCTTGCAGGATTGCAAGCTATATGTTGCTCTATAATGTCTGATGGCATGGCCCCAGTTCCCCTTGCCATTTGCAGTCATGCAGGATGGGTTTTTCTTCACTGTGGAAATAGAAAGTGGGATACTGGAGATGCAAGGGTATAAGATAAATAATTAGAGTCTGGCTTGTATTTCAGCAGTGGTAACTGCCATGTGTCCAGAACCGAGCAGAGGTATATTCACAATGATGTCCACAAGAACTGCAGTGACGGTAGATATTTGTTCTTTGAAAAAGTTAGCATGGCATGGGGATATTTTAAAGAGGTATGCAACCAGTGTTATGGAAGACCCAACTGATGGGAATTGCATGGCTGCAGTGTAATTGATGGTGGCTGGCAAGCGGTCACACGATTCATCTTCCCTACTTTTCTTGTGAAGAACCAAAGGAGATCATCCGAATGTTTCTGGGAGGCACAATCTAGTTCACTTGATCAAGGTAATTCATATCTTTGTATAACTTTAATAGTCCAACCATATTGTTACTTGTTCTTTGCTTCTGTACTGTAATATTGTTCATTTCTGCCCATAACCACTTTTTGTTAACTTTGTTTGTTATTAGGCCTGTTGTCTTGGTCAAGGTCTGATTTGTTCCACGGAAGGACCTGCCTTCTTCCTTTACTTTTGCGATCCGCCAACCTCTTGTTCACTGTTTTGCTCTCAAAATTATGTAAATATTCTCTTGAATGGTGCCTCAATGGCCAATATAATATGGATTGGATGCATATATTTGCTTTTCGACAGGAGGTTCTAAATTCACACAGGAATATGCGGGTGCATGTTTTTTACGTTTTTTTAAGAGTCTCATTAGCTCCATTTAAGGTGGTCCTAGGTCACAGATGGCCAGTAAACATGAGTGGTTTGTCCAGGAATGTGGGTGATGTCCATGTTAACTTGCCCAGTGCCTGAGGTGTAGCCCAGCAACATGCTTTGTTTATAGGTAACTTCATTTGGATGAAACCCAGGTGTTCATGTTGCTGATTAATTCTTTGGCTGGCTTATAGAATGATGCATGTGCCCACAGCATAAGGTCAGAGTGTATTAGAACTTTATCTGAAACAGTTTACAATTACATAGACAATTTAAAGAAGCTGTCAAAGATTTTTGGGTTGTATCCTAGGGCTTGATAAATAATGACCAGCATAAAGGATTTCTTACAGTACATTGTGTGTTTAATGGATAAGTGTTCAAATGGGGAAACTGCTTTTGAGTGTATTGTTTAATTACATTTGCTGGCTACTTTAATGCCATACAATTGCACTCAAGTTTGGCGGTAGCCATGGAGCTATTAGAAAGAAAGCTGCGTGTCTGCTTAAGACTGAAAGGTACAGCAGAAGCTGGAGATTAGGTGGGCCAGATGAGCCACGTAGAGATTGAAGAGTCTGGGTGAGAGGTTAGAGCCCTTGGGAATACCGCGTGTGGAGAGATAAGTGGTGGAGAGAAAGGACCCAAGTTGATCCTGGGAGGGTCGGTGCAGGAGGAAAGAGGTCAGTTACTCCAGGGCCTGATCTGTGATGTCCAGGTTCTAGCGGAGTCAGTGGATAAGGATGGTATGATTGACCATGTCGAAAGCAGATGAAAGCCTAACGTCAAGGAGGATGAAGACAGAAGGGGTGCTGATGTAGAGATTGGAGAGCAGATATTCACAGGTGTTCAGGGGAGCAGTTTCCGTGCCTCTCACTGCTCTGAAGCCAGACTGGTGGTCAAGGAGACAGCCAACAGTTTCATTGTGGAGAATAAGCTGGGAGATGGTCAGCTTTTCCAGCAAAAGTTTGCCCAGGAAAGGAGTGATAGAGATTGGGCGATAGTTAGCCGGACAAGCGGGATTGGCAGAAGGCTTTTTTAGGAGTGGGTGCGCAAGGGAGTGCTTGAGGAGAGAGGTGAAAGCACCAGTGGTGAAAGAGTGATTGCAAAAATTGGCCAAGGCTGCAGCAAGAGTGTCGATGTGGTCCCTGATGGTTCTGGAGGAGCAGGGGAGGACCTGTATGGATGACACTTTCATAGATCAGACTTGTCTAGACACATCGTCAGGTGTTATCAGAGAGACAGAGGAGAAAGGAGGAGGAGAGGGAGAGACGGCTAGAGGGAGGCTGAGAGCGGTAGAGAGAGAGGAAGAGGAGAGCGAGGAGAGAATATCTGGAGTTTAAGTAGCAAAGTGAGAATCCAGGGCCGTACAGAGGGCTTGGGAGGGAACAGGAGAGGTGGACACTGCAGAAGGATTGGCCAGCTCCTTCCAATTTTTAAAGAGTTTGGCCGTGTTGCTAGAGTCTGTATTGCTTTTGGAGCAGACGGCAGGCCAGTTTGTCAGAGGATGCACCCAAAGCCCTCCACATCCTCTCTGCCAGAGGTCAGAATCATACCAAGAGTTGAACTTGGAGGTAGGTTTCAGATGTATTCTCATGGCAGGGGCAAGGATGTCCAGAGTGTTAGTAAGATGCAGATTAGAGAGGGCTGTGTCAGGGTGTGAGTCAGCCACTTGAGTTGGAGGAGCAGAGAAGGTGGAGGCAATGGCATCAACTGACACCCACTTCATGGGCCGAATGACCGAGAAGGTAGGTGGCAGTGCTGTGGTGGGCTTTGCCTGGGCGACAGAGAGTGTCAAGTGAAAGGAAAGAAGAAAGTGCCCAGTCCAAGAGGGAGGAGTAGTGAGAGGGTTAGCATCCAAGGTGTGTCCGGCAGTATGTGTCAGACCAGAGGGTAGAATGGAGAGAGAGAGAGTCACAGAGGTTGCAGAAGAGACCCGTGGAGGGAACAGAAGGATGCATGTGGATGTTGAGGTCTCAGAGGAGGAGAAGTTGAGAGGTAGAGGCAAGGAGAGATGTGGAGAGGTCAGCCCACTCTGAGAGGAAGAGGGCAGCCTGCCCATGTGGCCTATAGATGGTAGCCACAGTCATAGAGAGGCCAGGAGAGTCTGCAGACCAGGCATTCAAAGAAGGAGTAGGCCTACATAGGAATAGCAGAGGCAGGGACCCACTCTGGAAAGACAAGAGCTCCTCTTCCTCAGGGCCAGTTAGTTCTGGGCAAAGAGAGGATCGTGTAGCTATCAGGGAGGAGAGTGTCAAAACTCATGACAGAGGTGGCCATGAACCATGTCTCAGTGGTGAGAGCGAGGACATCCAGTTGAGAGTGGCAACGTGGATCAGGTTGCCACATTTGAAAGAATTCCAGTGCGGGGTACAGGCTTGAGGTCCGACCCGTCAGAAATGGAAGAGGTACCTGAGAAAGGGCAGAGGTGATAGCAGATGGTGGCAAGGTAGCCAGATAGGAGGCGGAGGAAGGAGGTGACAGAGGGGCCAGAGATGTGCTAGTAGGAGTAGCATGAGAAGAAAAGAAGTTGATAAGACGCTGGAGACACCTATCAAAAAGGAGGAGATTGGGCTGAGGACCCTGGACCAAAACGGTGCCATTCAAGTAGACATTAATGATGGTCTTTGAGGAATGGATGACGGACAAGATGACCATCCACCGAGTACCACCATTAATGGGAGAGAAGGAGATAGGAGAGAGAGCTGAAACCATATGAGGGGTCCATAGGTCCAGTGAGGGAACGACAAAGAGGATGCCGGTGAGAGTGTCTGGAGGAAGCACTGATGTTGGCATCAGCGATAGGGACGCCAGGGTTGGCAACCAGGATGTCCCTCTTGAACGTCTTCCTTCCAGATTTAGTGAGAGGATAGGATAGGAGATAAGAGTGGCATTTAGAGAAGATAAAACAGAGAGCACCATAGAGGGCACGAAAGAGGAAGGCGTACGAGATTGACACGAGAGAACAGATAGAGAGATGCAGAGATGGACAAGAAAATTCCTGGGCCTGTTTGCTCTGTTTTCCAGCACAACATATTTTGTCTGGCATTTCCTTAACTGGAACAGTTACTATTACTGGATGGAGGAGCCACTTCATATTGTGTTCACGATAACAAGGTGCCAGTTAACAAGGCTTTTACTGTAAAGTAGACCTGAGGAGTGCATATGCCGACTCATGTGAGCTGCGAGAGAAATTGGTGAACGTTGATAGGTTAGAAGACTGGCAAGAGTGACAGCTACACAAGTGAGCATGACAAGTTGAAGGAGCTAGTCTGAAGAGACTTAAGTAAACATGTAAGGTAACAATGGGGTATTATATTTTCACAATAACCAAAAGAAGCTGTGACAATGGAATGCATTCCTATTAGTACCATATTATATACTACTGCATAGATCTAACAATGCACAATTTAATGTAAGGAATAAGGAGATTAGTTGACTAAGTAGATATGTGAAAGTGTTGCTTGATTGAGTATAATCTTTCGGAGTGGAAGCCCAGGTGCCCTCCTGACTGATCCAAACATGGGGCTTTTTTATGAGGTAGCCAAAGAGATGTGATATTCCCCATAAGAGACTGATGATTAGTCTTCCTAAGTATTCTGAAGGCTTTACCTCCCTGTGTAGATGATCCAGCCATACTGTACATTGATACAACCACTCTATCCACTGTCTTTTACTAAAAAGTCTTTGTGCGTGGTGCTTATTTCCCATGCTTTCCTTTGTGAATTGGAGTTCTTGGCAAAGTCGAGCATGTGTTTAGAATTGGAGTCCCGTCAGTTTTGTGATAAGGATAACAGGTATACAAACATAAATGTCCAGCCAAAGTCATGGAATGACTAGATTAAAAAATGTATCACATATTTCAGTTACATATTTCATCTATTCGATCAACATGCCACCTCAAGTCATTTTGTTTTTGTTTGGTTACATGCTGATTATCTCTGCCAACCAGGCAGGTGCATTCCTGAGGGTAGTTGAATGAACTGAGTGAAGAGGGAAAGCTAGGAGCGATGTAATGAATAGATAACATGATTGCCATCAAGTCAAGAAAGGCCTTCCCCACACCACTGTTTACAAGTTGAACAAAGTTATCTAAAGGAATCGAAAACTTAGGTTGAAAAATATTTGGGGACAAATCCAAAGAGGGCTGGACATAGGCCTATGTGAGGAAACTGGGGTAAAATGTGGCTAAACATTTACTGCATGTACCTAGCTGCCACAGATTCCTAACCACCTCACATTTGCTACATAAATGGCATATACAAGATAACACCTTATGTTTGTTCTATACTAAAGAGATGTGCTCATTGTTTCAAATAATGTTCCTGTAGAGGAGCAGACGTACACATCCGCAGGAGATCCTACGCACACGCCTCCCCTGTATGTGAGACATGAGACTGTGCCCTGCCTAACTTCAGCTACTGCACCAATACCACATCGAGTATTCGGAAGAAGATATCCATTAAGCCAACCATATCGAATGTAACCTCGAGTTGATGACGGCATGAAGGAGAAGATTGCTGAAGGAATATGAGAAAGAGCTAAGAAAATGAACTGATGACGTCATAGGAAAGTGTGCACTAAATCCGGAAATACTGAATGAAGACCATGTATGGATCCTAGAGGAGAAATGATGGAGTAAGGAATTAAGTGAACCTTAAAAGTGCAAAAGAAGAAGATTAAACATTAACAAGTGCGGCAGAAATTAGAAGTATAATGAATGTACAGACGCTGAAATGCAAGATATATCAAGTTATCGTATAGGCTAGCTACAAGTAGTAAATAGAATGTGGGTGGAGCCGCCATTGTACAGAAGCTGGACATTGGTATCATGAAATAAGTAAGCCAAGAGAACCATGGAGAGAATGAAAGGCTGTGTCGCAGTATAATAACAGGTTGTTGGGGCTTCGTCGGGAGGCTGTTTGGTCTGAAGTCAAGATCTGAGAAATCGAGATCAGCTATCTATGCTGAAGGGAACATGTGTGCGGTGGATGAATCTTCTCACGTTAAGGTGCCAAGGTGAGACATGAGACTGTGCCCTGCCTAACTTCAGCTACTGCACCAATACCACATCGAGTATTCGGAAGAAGATATCCATTAAGCCAACCATATTGAATGTAACCTCGAGTTGATGACAGCATGAAGGAGAAGATTGCTGAAGGAATATGAGAAAGAGCTAAGAAAATGAACTGATGACGTCATAGGAAAGTGTGCACTAAATCCGGAAATACTGAATGAAGACGATGTATGGATCCTAGAGGAGAAATCATGGAGTAAGGAATTAAGTGAACCTTAAAAGTGCAAAAGAAGAAGATTAAACATTAACAAGTGCGGCAGAAATTAGAAGTATAATGAATGTACAGACGCTGAAATGCAAGATATATCAAGTTATCGTATAGGCTAGCTACAAGTAGTAAATAGAATGTGGGTGGAGCCGCCATTGTACAGAAGCTGGACATTGGTATCATGAAATAAGTAAGCCAAGAGAACCATGGAGAGAATGAAAGGCTGTGTCGCAGTAGAATAACAGGTTGTTGGGGCTTCGTCGGGAGGCTGTTTGGTCTGAAGTCAAGATCTGAGAAATCGAGATCAGCTATCTATGCTGAAGGGAACATGTGTGCGGTGGATGAATCTTCTCACGTTAAGGTGCACAAAAGAACACAAAGGATGCCAAGTCTTAATTCAAACATTTAAAAGATTGCAGAATGAACAGAATTGTGGTCTCCTATCACATGAGTCGAGGCTGAAAATAGGGCTTGAACTTGGAGTTCCAGACACAAAAGCGAGTTCCCTCACTCCTGTTGCTTTCCGAGGACAAGAATACTCTGTAAGGCCAAGTACAAAGAGAATTTCATGGCCGAAGACCTGGGTGAGGAGAGCTGTTGGGCTAATTGGGTGGTAGGGCAGCTTCATATCCCATCTACTTGCACCTGGGTCTTGGCTTATGTGCTGCTAATTAAACCAAAAGTTCCAGTCATGGCACAAGCATGCCAACCAATTGTATTGGTCAGTATAATGAAGGACCTTATAGCTTGAGAAACCAATGAAACACTGATTTTTTCTAAAACTAAAATTTTTGAAGAGCTAGTCATGAGTTGTGCACATGATATCAGACAGCCAATAACAAACCTAGCTCCTATATGATTGTATATCTAGATGTGCTCCTTAACCAATCCCAACCCTTGATAGTTTTTTTTACTATTGCCATGTAGCGTGACGTCATTGTGACACACTACGAGAGTATACAATAGTTTTTCATGAGGAAATCGCTGAGAATGTGCGCTCATCTGTTGATGTTCATTGTAAACGTCCTGTTTTAGATAATCGCTAATAAAACAGCAACTTGCCATCTTCTTGAGTTTGTCCGGTTATTTGAACACAGAATTATTCTGTTGTAATCCCATCCAGTAACAGATGCACATTCCAAGGGCCATAAGTTCATTCCTTTGCTTATTAGTATGAATATACTGCATTATGATCTGGCATAAAAAAGAGACAGGAATGAGCCAAACTATTAACCTTCTTACACCAAGATCACACGGTTGCAAACTCTAAGTACTCTGGATGCTGTTTATCATATTCTGTTTAGCTGGAGAAACTTCTTGTGATGAATTACCATCTGGCAGGGGTTTAAAAGCCCTGCCTTTTTTAAATTTGTAACCATTAATAAAATATAAAATGATGCAGGGAATTCCGTCTCTGAAAGGGTAATGGAGTGTTGATTGCAAAAACTGGTAAAGAGAGAAGACTGAGGGTGAAAGAAATCCAAAGACTCTCTTCTGAAGCAAAGCATCTAGATATTCTTTTTGCAGCAAGCAAGGATGACTTAACAAAATCTGAACTAAGAAAGGCAAAATATGAACTGAATAAACTTATTTCCAGCCAGGTCGACTATGCCTTATTCAGGCAAAAGGTACATTATTTTGTGAACGGTGAGAAAGCAGGGAGATTGCTGGCGCATAGACTGAAAGTAATGGAAAGCGATCGCTTTATTACTGCAATCAGAGATTTGAATAACGTGTTGGAGACGCAGCAGAAGGGAATTAACAATTTATTCTGTGGCTTTATGAGAAACTTTATGACTCTGAATTGACTTGTGAAAAAGCAGAAATGGAGAGGTTCCTTGATTCTTATACTTTCTCCTGTCTGACAACTGATGAGGCAGCAAGCCTTGAAGGAAGAGTGGAATTAGATGATATTAAACATGCGATTTCGAAGCTGTCTATGGGTAAGTCGCCTGGCATAGATGGACTACCTGGTGAATTCTATAAAGTCCTCCCAGATTCAGCACTGCAGCTTTTGACTGAAGTTTTTAATGATGCGTTTGTGTCTGGCTCGCTACCAGATATTATGAGACATGCATTAGTTACAGTATTGAAAAAGAAAGACAGATCTGCTACAAGGTGCGAAAACTATCGACCTATCAGTCTGATAAATTGTGACTGCAAAATATTGGCTAAAATCTTGGCTATTCGATTGGAAAAGGTTGTTTCAAGTTTGATACATGAAAATCAAGTGGGTTATGCCTCTGGCAGAGCGGTGGCGGACAACATGAGACGCCTGTTGTTGACCATTGAGAAAGGACGCAATCAGCTTGTTGCCAATGCAGTTATTTTGCTGGACGCTGAGAAAGCGTTTGATCGTGTTGAGTGGGATTTTTTGTTCACATGCCTAGAGAAAATGAACTTTTTTTTTTTTTTTTTAATTTTTTTATTTTTTTTTAATTTCATTTATTTTTTACAAACTTTTCGAAATGTATAACTATAAGAACACATTACGTGTAAGAGACAAAAGAAAAATCTTAATAAGACATAAAAAACTATATAGGATAGAAGAACTAACATCATTTCCAATTCCACATTTGGACTACTACTAAAACTCTACATTTTGCTTCTGTACATTCGTTTTCCGCTATTCAAGATAGTCCATGACTTTACTTATTTAATAGTCTGTTCGATCTTGTGTCTTTTTTTTTTTTTTTCCATTCTTTCACTTTCTTCTGTCAATCGATAACATCACCTATATTTATGGCGGCTCCTCGTCAGCTGATTCTATTGGATTGGTCTCTAAACATATTTGGATTTGATCTAGGAATCTCATTGTGGCGATCCTTAGGGTTTTGCTCTCGCCAGTGTGTAGATGCCTCCACCATTCTTCTGCATTGTATGTCAGAACTCGGTTCCTCTCACGCCTTAAACATAGTTCGCGCTGATCCTTTAATTCAGCACAAAACAATATCAAATGCTTTAGGTTTTCGTCTTCTCTGGCACAGAACCTGCACTTGGAGTTACTTGTTTCAATTGACCTTCTCCAAATTAGCACTTCTTTTGTTTCGAAGATATTTAATCTGAACTTCAGGTATAATTTTCTTAGTCGTTTGCACGGTGATAGCATTAAATAGTTTGCAAGTATGTTACGTTTTTTGGCTTCTGATGGTACATTATTCATACACTTTTGTGCCGCTCTTTTCTCACATACTTGGATCCAGTCTAGATCTAATAATTTCTTTTTCACCAGGTCGGGGTTCTGCCATAGCGTTTGTTCATCCGACCCCACCTGTGCAAGAATCTCTTTGCACTGGCTCTTCCATTCATCAAAATGCAGATTGCCTTGTACTCTTCTTTTGACTTAAAATTTTGACAGATGGTAAGTTTGCTTCTGCATTCGTTTTTCTAAACAGGGCCAACTTATTCCAGGCAATCCGTGCATTGAGTGATGAAACCCCTACTTCGTACAGCACACAGGCCGTTGGCGTTCCTTGAGGAACTTGCAGTATTTTCTTCCAAAAGACTCCTTCACATCGTGACCATACCTTGTGATCAACCCCGAACATATTTTCAGCTCCATACGTAAGGATTGGGGTCACTTTTCCTTGATAGAATCTTCTTACGGGATCGTACGTAAATTTCCCATATTTTTTCTGTATGATATTACCTTGCGTTGTGAGCTGCTTGCAACTATGTAATAGCTTTCTCAACATTGGCTCGTCGTTTATGTTGGAATTAATGATGGTTCCTAGATATCTTCTATAGGGTACCTTATGTATCTTTTTTGGTCCTGCATACCATGATAACTTCCGATTTTTGGATTTCCGTCCTCTTAAGTTTTCCAACACTAGAATTTCGGATTTCGCAGCATTGATCTCTAGCCCCAGGTCGTCAGTAAATGTTCTGAGAGCCGTTAATTTTCGTTGTAAACCAATGGGAGTGCGGTCCAAAATTACCATGTCATCTGCGTATAGAATGTGATTTATCTCAACTCCATTTATAGATGGTGGAAACGACACCACCGATGCTAGTGCGGGTCCTACATCAGCAATGTAAAAATTGAAAAGTGTAGCTCCTAGTGGGCATCCTTGTTTGACACCCCTCTCGGTCGGTATTGGTCTTGTTAGATTTCCTTCTTTGTCTAACCTCACTTGGATCGAAGTTTCAGAGTAAAGATCTTTTATCGCCTGGAGCAGACATGTATTGCACCCTTTTTTTTCTAGTTTCGACCATAGGCTTTCTCTATCGACTCCATCGAAGGCATTTGCCATGTCGATAAATGCCAGATATATCTTTTGGCCAGTTCTTATCGCGTCGATTTTCAAGAGATTTAACATAAGCAAGTTAACACTACAGCCGACTCCCTTGACAAATCCCGACTGGCGATTGTCGAAGATTTCTTGTCGCCTAATCCACCCACTTAGGTGTTGTAATAATAACGATGCAAACACTTTTCCTAGTACATCGAGTAGTGCTATTGGCCTGTAATTCGCCGGATCGGATCGAATGCCTTTCTTAAAGATCGGCACTATGATCCCCTGTTTCCAATTTGTTGGGATTCTGCCTTCTTTTGTTATCGCAGTGAACAGGGTATAGCAGAACTCTGTCCATTCATCTACATTTCCTTTTAAGTCTGCATTTGACAAGCCATCAGGGCCTGCTGAGCGTGACGCATTGCTTTTTCGGATAGTTGTTCTAATGTCGTCTCTCGTTATTTCTAATGTCCAGGGTTGGCTTGTGTCCATCTTTGTCAGACTTCCCTTTTTCCTTTTTTTGAATAGCTCAGTGTAGTGCTTTCCCCACTCTTTTTCTTGTACTGCGCTTGTCAATAGTGCTTTTTCAGTGCTCTGTGTATCGTTTAGTATGGCCCAAAAGCCTCTCGAATTCTTTTGATTTAGTGCTTTCAGGATCACCTCAGCATCTCTTTGTTCCAATCTCGATCTATGGTCTTTACACCAGTTATTATATCGGTTTTTTATACTTTTTATTTGACTTTTTGAAAGGATTGTCCTTATTGCCTTCCTTAATTCTCTTTTTCTTTTAGTCACCTCGGGATCATATTGGTGTTTTTGAAATCCCGGTCTGTTCAAGGAAGGCCACTTTTTCGTTTTGTAAACTTCAGGGAACTGTTGGTATTCGATTGAAGCGGATGAGCTCAGCTCTTGATATTGTTGGAGCTGATTGGTTACTGACACAATGTCCTTCTTTCCCATCCGCAATCTATTTCGGCCCGGGACTACCGATATTTCGTGTCTCCATTGTTCCCTTTTCTCTAATTTATTTTTGTTCCATTCAACTGCTACAATATTATGGTCACTTTGTTCCGTTGTGTGTATATTCAATGAGATCATTTCTGCCAGAAGATTCTCCGATACAAAGATGTAGTCTATAATTGATCTTTGGGTACCTCTTTCCCAAGTCGGTTGCGCCGGTATATCACCACCAGTTACTCCATTCATCATTATGAGGTTTCTCTGGGCTGTTTCTTCTAGCCAGCGGTCACATTTTATCCTCTCTCTGCATTTTTGTACCGCCGTCGACTGCGAGATCTCAATCAGTTTCATATTGAAGTCTCCACACATTATCATTCTTGCTTTTGGATCTTCTGTTAGGATATTATCAATTACATCTAGTAAATCATCTTCAAATTTTTGATGGAATTTTGTTGTTGAGTTCCAATACACATTGATAAGATGAAAGGCTTCATGGAGCCCTGATGATTGGAGCTCAGATACAATGTGGCTCCATTGTATATAGGGTGATATGTTTTTTGATGACTTAATTCGCAGCCCACATTTCCTGTTGACTAACGTGAGTTGACCTGTCATAGGGCGGCCTTTTGTTTTTTTAATGGCTGGGTTAAACGCCATTTCGAACCCTTCAATGCATGGTGTCTCCGTTATCCACGTTTCCTGCAATACGATGAGATCTGCCTTTGTCATAATTTCTGGAATTTGGTTCACCAAATGTGAGAAGCCTCTCGTATTCCAAGAGGTTATCACCAAGTTGGTTCTTTCATCTAGCCATTAGCTCTTCTTTGCTCCATTCAAGGCTGGGGCTAGCCATTTCCAGGCTAAGCCCTCTTCGCTATTATCTGACGGGTCTTCTATTAGTGCAGCATTGCCTTCTTGTGGGTTCTCTATTGTTATTTTAATCTTTTTCAGCTGTATCTCTTCACTTAACCACTGCTGCCTCGTTTCCTCTTCGTCCTCTGATCTTCTCGACGCTTCTTCTCCTTTACTTTTTTTGGGCCTTTTGGATAATTCGTTCGGTTGATCTTTTGGTTCAATACCGGGCTGATTGATTTTACCAATTGAATCTTCTCTCTCCGATTCCACCAGTGCATTATCGACTTCATAAACCTGATAGCCTGCATCCAAAAGTTGTCTTTCACACATTATGACTTGCTCAGCCACCTTTTTCTCGTTAATATGGAGCAACACGAATTTCTGCAGGGCATCTGGTATCAATTCGACGCAGTCTATTCGTTGGCTCTTTATTGTTCTGAGTACCGGGATCTTTTGGAATAGTTGCAGAATCGTGTATCTGTTTAGCTGCGCATCATTTTTATAATTTTCTATTTTCTCAACCAGCACCCTGTATGACTTTTCTTTATGAACCTTATCCGTTCTCTTAGTTGTTATATTATTCTTCAGGGCAGTATCTGATGTTTTTGTTTCTCTTAAACTTATTTTCTTAGCCCCCATCATTTGTTTCATCTCAGACTGGACCACATTTTGAGAGTCCATGGGTGTTGTGTCTCTTTGTTCTTCAAGTTTCCTCTGATGCGAACTCAAGGCCCGTTTCTCTTCAAGTGTAAGAAACACTTGTCCTATTGTCTCATTTAGATCTTTATTCTTTTTAGGCGGCTCCTCTTTCCCCAGTGATTTCGGCCAAGTAATCATTCTTTTTCCTTTATTCAACTTCATTTTCGGCAGTTCCATATCTTTTGGAGGCGAGCATCTTTTCAGTCCTGCCTCTTTATTCCCAGTTTGAATTTCCTTATCCGTCTTTTGCTCTTTTACCGCCTTTTGTTGAGTTTTCTCATCTGACGACTCATCTTCTTGTTCATCTACATCTTGGTCACTATATGTTGACAAATTTATCAACTCTTCGTCATCAGCTTCTTCCTCAACTTCTTCATCTATACTCCTCTCTTCAGACGTTGGATTTTTCTCAATTATATTTAGTTTAGCTGGAGACTTGCTACTTATGGATTGCCGTTCTGGCTTCTGCTTTTCCACTTCTTCGATGACACCATGATCTCCTTTTTTATTTTTTGAAACCATTGACTCTGGATTATTCACAGTTATATTTAGGGCTTTAATATTTCGAAAGAAATTCGTTGAGCTTTTTGGATTTTTAAACTTTTGTTTCTGTTGATTTTTAGTTTTTTTCTTGCTCGTGTTCACTTTTGCATTGCCAGACTTGTTTTGCGAGTTTTTCTCCGGTCGCTCTTTTCTTTTGTCTTTCTCAAATATGTCGAACCACTCAGTTTCAGACTTCTTTTCATTTTCCAAGGTGCTCATCTCAGTCCCTGTAAAAATCCCGTCAACTTTTTCTTTTTCTTTCGTGGGCGTATCTTCTATGACCTCAATGTCTTTCTTGTCATTAGCCTTTCCTTTTTTTATGGAGACGTTTTCTGTCGCATCAGTATTCCCTCTGGTTTTTTTTCTGATCTCTTTGTTCTCTGGACTTTTGACTGGACAGTCACAGATCTCTGACGTGATGTCCACCACTACATTGGAACAGCAGTTCTGTGTTCTCTTCGTTTCCTGATTCACTACTTTTGTACTTTTATTAGGCTCTCCAATAACTGTGTCGGTAGCGACATGACGTCTCTCGGTCACATGTATCTCATTTAAATGAGGTTTTTGAAAGGCTCCGTGTACTGTGGGTGATCTTCTATCAAGATGTTCTCTTTGTAGGAGTACCAGGGCTTGTTTCGTAACCTCAGCTAGAAGTCTCTTGTCCTCAGCTGTGTTTTTTAGAGACTCCCTTAAGGCTGCAAAGGTGATGTCATTGCCATTTCTCGTCACGCGGACTTGGGCTGTCATCTCTATCAGGTCCATCTCTAGTTTAACAATTTTCGAATTCAAAAGAGCAATCAGCGTTGTTTGATCTTTGAGGCTTTCGTTTAGATTTTCATATAATTTCACTAGCGGAGCCACCGCTATTGTTGTTGATGACATCAGTAGCGGACTTATTTTTGCTACCATCGTCTCAACACTTAAACTAAGCACATGTCGAAGTTCCAGTTCTTTCTGCTCGACCGGGCTTTCGCTTGGGTGATTATCAGTTAACACTGTTGTTGACGTATCCTCGTCTTCTGATCCTGAAGATCCAGCGCCTTGAAGGTATTCGCTCGAGTGATTTGGAGTGATAGATGCCCTCTGATTTGATCTACCCTTAGTCCATTCGGGCATCCTTTCCATGTCTCTGTCCGAGCTTAGCCTTCTTCTATTCCTTTTTTGGGAGATCGCAATCTCCTGGTTTCTTAATTCAAAGTGTGGAGTGTTGACCTCCAAGTTCATCACTTCCTGTAGGTTTCTGTCCTTGGGCTGTTGCCGGGCGGTTCGGGGAACTATTCTTTCGCAATTTTCTCTATTCTGGTCAGTTCTTGTTTTCGCACATTTAGCGTTCATCTCCACCAGATTTTTTAGGACTTGATCGGCAATCCCTAGGGAGTCTCTTCTGCCAGGCAGTTCTTGTCTTTTTTCTGGTGGTCCTTTTCCGTTCCACTTTGCCACAGAGGATCCTATTTTGTTTACTTCAACTTCCTCTGCTTCTAACCACACATTCTTAGCCCCTGTAGGGCGGGGTGTGTTTGACACTACCCCCTGGCTCGTGTGTTTTCCCAGTGAGTCTTCTTCGCATGTGTTGGTTGTTGATTTTCCTGTTTTAATATTTAATTTTAACATTTTGGTGACTTTTGTCCATGCCAGCATCTTTAGAGACGCCTCTACTCTTTTTGAGGAATCATCTATTTTGGCCTTATCCTCGTCGTCTGTATTGGATAATGATTCACTTAGTTTCCTCCTTCGCCGTGCACTCCTTTTGGTTGTTGCATTCACATTTTGTGAAACTTGATCTTCAGGGTTCGAGGCGTTTGTTTTTATAACGCGGTGAATCAATGCTGCACAGGCGATCGTCTTAGGTATATTAATCAAGCCCACATCTTCATTTGCAACTGAATCGTTTGTTCTGTTATTCTCTAAGAGGCAGTCTTTATTAGATTCAATTTCTATTTGATTTGTTTCCTTTGGCGTAAGCCGCCTCTTTATCTTAGTTATTGTTCTGTTCAGGACTCCCAACGGTTTCTTATTCACCTGCAACTCCTGTGACTCTAGCTCACCCTTTCGTGCGTCTGTTTTTTCTAGTCCATCGTCGTCTTCTTCATTGTCCAACCCGCACTCTCTTTCACTTTCACTCTCACTTTTGCTCTCCGACCCACTCTCTCTCTCACTATGCCTGTCGTCAAATACTGCATACTCAGTAAGTCCACCGCTCCCCCTCGTCACGGAGCCACCTCTTGTTTCTAGGGTGCGTGGGTCAGCGTGATGACTAAAACAAGGAGAGTGGGAATTAAGGCGGGCGAGTCGTGGGCCCTGGGGCTGTGTGGATGGTATCTCCGTTCTCTCCACCAGTTCAGAGAGTCTGTCAGAGAGTCTGTCCACCACCTCCGCTGGTAGTAGGGTAGTGGGTTTCTCAGCTACCTTAGTGGTCGACAACGTTCGTTCTGCTAGCTTGCCACGTTTCAGATGGGCACGTGTATTTGGAGGGGCTCCCAGATTCATTATGCGACTCATGCTGCAGCTCGTACTGCAGTCGCTGATCACTAAGCAATAGACAATAGTCAAGTTCTTTGCAGTGTGCAGCTGCTCTTACCGGGCGTTTTTCCACAGGCCAAAGTCCTCCCCGCAGGCCGCCACGGACCACCGGGGAACACGGGAAACACTTGCCACACTCCGCTACGCTCCGCTTGGTGCTGCTGGCGTTTTTAAAAGGTGGCTCCTCCTCTTCCTTGAACGCAGCTCGGCAAAAAAAAAAAAATTCAAAAGCCTCTCCACACGGGAAACACTCGCCACACTCCGCTACCTTCTTATCTGGAACAGCCTCTGCGGGTGTCTGAGCTGTATCTTCCCGCTCAAGAATGTCCGCAGGTAAGCGATGGTGGCAAAAAAAAAAAAAAAAAAATGAACTTTGGGCAAGGTTTCCGACACTGGGTTAAACATTTGTACAACAACCCGTCTGCGAGTGTACTAACGAATGGTCTTATTTCAGATGCCTTTGTATCATCGGGGTACAAGACAGGGCTGCCCGCTTTCACCTCTCTTGTTAATTTTGTCTATGGAACCACTCGCAGCATTCTTGCGGGCAGATGTGAACCTTCACCCTATTATTGGCAATGACCAAAATAACTTAATTTGGCTATACGCAGACGATTTACTGATTTGCCTTCAGGACCCTGCTGTTGGTGTTCCTTACCTAATGCGAGATATTCAATATTTCTCCTCAATATCAGGATATAGGATTAATTGGAGTAAATGCGACATCCTCCCGATTAATTATCTTTGTCAACGGCATGCATGTGCTCAATTTCAGTTTAGGTGGTGTGCAGTGAAGATGAGATGCCTGGGCATTTGGATTGGAGCAGGTATAATGAAGCTGCCATCAATACATTTTGCGTGGATCCTCCCAAAGCTCAAATCAGATTTGGAGAGGTGGGGTCTTTTGAAGCTATCCACCTGGGGCAAAATAAATTGTATAAAGATGATTTTGGCTCCTCGGATAAATTACATCTTATCCATGCTCCCTATCAAGGTACCGGGAGACATTTTCAAGGAGATCAATAGACTTATGCAAAGCTTTATTTGGAATGGGAAACCTACAAGGCTCGCAATTTGGAAATTTCAACTCCCATTAAAACTTGGGGGAATGAACTTGCCTAATTTCTTAGATTACCATTTATCGTTCTCCCCTCACCACTTGTGCAGGGTTGCTGACTCAGTGAATGAATAATCTGATCAATCTGAATTGTTGTCATGGGAGTGTGGTGCAGTTTCCCAACTGGACCCCAAAGCTCTGCTGACTACTAGGAGATGTAGATCAAAAAAGGCCAGCGCACTCACTTCGTTCTTGCAAGACTGCTGGTGTGCACTCTCAAGTCGTTTGAGTGCTGACCCCTACTTACACCCTGATGCATCCATATGGAATAATCCGGCATTGCTGTACCAGGGAAAAACGCTCTTTTGGTCGTAATGGTTTGTGGCTTGTATAAAGTAGTTGAAAGACTTGTTTGAGGGTGGCTAATCGATACCATTCTCCCAACTTGGTCAGATGTATGAGATGACGGAATGTTCATTTGCTGAATATAGAAGACTGAAAATTATTATTTCTGCTTGTGTTGAAATACCGCAGTTGAATAATCAGAATGCTGCTTGGACAGCTTTAGAGGTGTGCTCGAGTGCATCACACCCTGCATCTACCATGCAAGGGATCATAAAAGCTAATCGAAAAGGAGATCCGAGACTACCGGCAATTTGGGCAGAGGAACTGGGTGAAAACATTGATTTGAGGTGTTGGCGTAGGTGCTGTGATAACAATCGACTGATGAGTTTGGATTGGGGCCTCAGGGCCTCTCAAACGAAATTGCTATTTAGAGCCTATTGGACACCTGAAAAATTGTTCAAGAGACAACTTTTGGACAGCGATCTTTGCTGGAAGTGTAAGCACTCAAAAGGTTCCCTCAGTCACTTGATTTGGTCATGTCCCAAAACAATGCAGTTATGGGAAAGGGTTTGTGAAAGGCTAAGTTTTGTCCTAAATTACTGCGATTCCCATGAATGCTTCCTTATTAGTTTTGGGTGATATATCTTTGCTGGATGAAATTGACTTTGGCAGGAAAGTATGGTAACTGCGCGCATGCATGGTGGCTAAAAAAATTATATTGAGGTCCTGGAAATCAAGTAGATTGAGGACTGGTTGGAGGAGCTTCTTACAGTTTCAACGTATGAAAAAGCCATGTACAAAAAAACAGATGCAAATGATACATTTTGGGACATTTGGAGCTGTTTTCTTGACATCTATGGATGAAACTGAACTTTAATTTGAGGACTTTATGCCTCTAGCTTTACTTGTTATTGATGAATATAACTATTTATTAGTTTATGTAATGGGTTTGTGATATTGTTGTGCTTGCTGCAAGGTTTCTTTCAAATGTGATTTTCAGTCATGAACTTCCATGTTCTCTCTCTTTTTCCTTTCTTCTTCTCCCCCCCTCTATTCTTTCTCTACTATTTGTTATTCATATGTAGTTTATGATGAATTATTTAATGTGTTCTGACTTCGGTTGATTGTGTGCATATTAGTAGATTACTGTTATGATATGTTCTTATTTGTTATTATGAAAATACAAATTTTGAATTGAAAGGGTAATCTGCTGATCAGATGCCCCTTTCATAAGCTCCATGCCAAAAACACAGTCTGTTCATGTGACCTGCTGCATCAGAATCCAAAGCACCTACTCTACCAGTGACACAAAGCAGTTTTAGAGGTCAAAGGTGCCCATTTGACATCTGCACTGACAGCCAAGTCTCTGCAGTGCAGGGGCTTCATTTAAGATATTTACCACTGTACCAAAACTATGATGATCATAAACAGACCATGCTGGTGGCAGCTGGTGGCATAGCACTACTCATGATCATTGCAGCCACATCCAATGTGATATCACACATGTGTCAACTGATGTGAGCCAGCTCAGCAGTGGAAGATGATGTTTATTCTGGCCAGACAGGCTGATCATGCAGCCAAAATGACAGGTCAGGAACCTGAATGGCCATGCCTCTTCTTTGATCTCTTTGTGAGGGTAGGTAATACACTCCACAGATATAGCTGCACAACAGGCACTTGTCCTGGGCCAGGGCATCATATGAGCACACCCATTCAGAGGGAGTAGCCTCACACCAGGGTGCTACATTTGTAAGGCCGTTGATCATATTGAGATGGGAAGGGACATGGTTAGTAAGGGGCAGGGTTAGTGTAGACAGGAGAACTCTGTACAGTGGGGGAAGACTTACACCATCTTGTTCCTCTCTTCCTTTCTCCTACCTGTCCCCTCCATAGCAAAGCATTTTGTTTGTGATGTTGGAAGGGCAAAGTCCACTCATTTCAAAAGCAGGGAGTATACCACTAAGGCAGGCTAGCTTTATCCCAATCAGCTGTGGGTGTTTACCTTTAAAAGAAGGGGTCTCACAACACGTGTTTGAATCATCTTTTGGACTTCAACCCTGGAAGAAGATTTTCTTTGGACTCTGCTGGGAGAGAGTTCTTTCCAGAGTCCTCCAGTGTGAGGTGAAGGCAGGTATTCCAAGGCAGACGTGAGCACTTTCTGATAACCATTCCAGCAACCATTGAGGTGAACCGGCTGCTAGAACAAGGCCTGCCTCTCTGCCAGCCCAGCGATACCAAGGACCTCATCTTGTTGAAGGGCCCCTGCATTTATGTGGCAGCCTTCCTTGTGTATGTGAGCACGGGAGAAAGACTCATCTTGTCCCTGCGCCCCTGGATTGGGGCTCACAGCACCCCGAGAGCCAAAACAGCCAAGATCCTAGTGTTTTTTGCATTTAATTCTCTCCTTAGGGATGTGTTCCATGAACCGTTCAACACATTTTAACAACAAGAATCCTCCATTGCTGCCTTTTGCACTCTTCTGATCTTTGAATTGCTTGCAGAGTACCAAGAAGTCTGGTTTGGCACTGCCAGACCACCAAGAAATGAAAAACGGTACTATAAACTGCTTGCTGACCCATTTCCGGGCCGTAGAGAGTGATTAGCTCACTTTCTTTCCCTTCTGTACCATAGAACATACCCTTTTAAAGAAAATGGTAGTTATCACTTGTCTTACACCCCTGATTCATTTGTCAGAGGGCTGCATCTTGCTATTTGTGCGTATTCTGTGTTCTTTCCGCAGGGGTGGGCTTTGTGTAGTGGTTTTCTAGCTAGTTATTATTGTACAAGGTGTGTTTAATTATAGTACATATATTTTTTATAGAACTTAGATTTGACATTTCTTTATTTTGGACTGTTATATTTCGCTGTTTGGGTTCCTACTGAACCACTTTAACATCCCTCTTAAAAGTATTGCATTCCCTCTGCCCATGTTACCCCAAAAGGTGAACAAATGTGATCTATGAACTGGGCCTGTTTTACCTTTATGATTGTGCTGGCTCTTGGTTTGTAGAAGTGTGAGGGCTGAGTGGGCACTTTAGCCTATACTCATCCTTGTAATCCTGCAGGGCAACAGCCAATTCGTCACACTTCCCAACATCACAAATGAATGCAGGAAGAAAGTAGATTTTTTACATAAACGATAAGTAGCACATATCTGGAAAATTCCCCATCTATACATATAATATAATACAACATAGGTCAACTTAGTAAAAGATCTGCTGATTGGGATTCCTGGAGAAACAGAGACCTCACTGGGTGCTAGAAACCAAGAAGTGAGTAAGCCCTCTGAGATGCACCAGTGTCAACGTTACCCTGCCACCATTGTATTTCATTTGTGATTATGCATTGATGCCAGGTAACAACCAATTCATGTCAAATGGTGGCCTCTGGCTTTGGCCCACTGAATTAGATCGAATAGTGCCCTGTGCAGCTGATTAATTGTTACTCTATGGAAGTGCAGGATCCATTCTTACTGAAAATGACATATGTACGTAATTACTTACGTTAATATTTACAACATACTACAAACCCACAGGGCTCGGAGTGCACATAACACATTCACATAACAAACAACAGAAGTAAAAGAGGCAGGAAAAAAAGAGGCAGAGGTGGCCAAATCAACTCCCAGTTGAACAAATAGGTCTTCACACCTTTCTTAAATTGAGTCAGGCGGGGACTGATCTTTACAGCAGGTGGCAACTCGTTCCACAATGAAGGTGTCTAGACATCAAAACAGGCTCCTCTAAATGTTCTTAAACTGTAACGCGGATCGAAGAACTCACCTGTGTGGGGCGGTCTTTAAACGATCTGAAAGATAACGTCGAGGCCTTGCAGAGAGGCATTTATAGATAAGAGTAGCAGGCTTAAGCTGAATTCTGTGCTGAACTAGAAGCCAGTGCAGTTTTCATTGAGTACCAGTAATATAATCATGTCTACCCAACCCACATACTGCTGGTACGGCTGAATTTTATGTAACCTGGAGTTTCTTGTGATACCTCGATGAGGTGCCCACAAGTAGACTATTAGAATAGTCTAACTTGGAATTTATGAGGGCAAAAGCAACCAACGCCCTATTCGTCTTGGATAGATAGGGGCGAATCAGCTAGAGCAGGTTGGTGGTACAGGAGCAGGAGCATCAAATGTATGAGATATGTTTTCAAAGGACAGCTGTGAATCGAAGAAGACTCCAAGCGTCTTCACATGCTGGGCAACCGGATTAGAGCAACCTGTTATACAAAATTCTCTACAGCAAGGATCAGATTTCTTCAGTCTACGACCTGATCCAATGACAAGAATCTCATTTATTTTTATTATTAAGCACCAAGGAGTTCTGTCCCATCCAGCACTGTACAGACAGGTACAATTCATTGATGGTATTGGAATCCCAAGTGTAGACCCTTGACAACTCAAATAGAATCTGTGTTTCATCTGCATAGTTGCTATAATAAATTCCCAAACCATCCAGACGATCACTCAGAGATTTGGTATATATGTTGAAAAGGAGAGGGGACAAACACGAGCCCCGAGGGACTCCACAAGAGAGGGAAATTGGTTCAGCTTGAAAATCTCCCTTAGCCAACCTGGAGATACTTGGACCTAGGAAGCAGCTTCACTTGAGCATCTTCCAATTTTGACCAATCTATCCACCAATTGCGAGTGATCTACAAGGTCAAAAGTGGCAGAGAGGTCTAACAACACAAGAAGAGCGATAGAGCACTTGTCTATGTTCTTAGCAATTTTGGATTTTAAATCCAATAAAGCAGTCTCAGTTCTGTGCATCCTGTGAAACCCAGATTGTCTTAGTCCTAACACACTTTGGAATTCTATAAAGTCAAACAGTTGACAGCATGCACCTCTATCCAATATTTCTAATAAGAAGGGCACATTTGTAATCAGAATGAACGTGGGTCCATGATAAAATCTAAAAACTTTACAGAGGGGGGCATGACATTTTTTACTGGCCATATATTATAGATGCCCAGTAAAAACTGCTATGCCTGGGCCTGGAACCCCAGCACCCAGTACACGTAATCCCATCCACAATTAATGTGATCACGTGTGTGTGTGCGAGGCACTAGCAGGCCTAAGCGGTAGGCATGGCAGTTTTTACTGGGCATTTCTGCCCAGTAAATAATTCCATATCTGTCCCGCCCAGAGCCTCAGACACATAATCTGCCCCCCGCGCCCCCCCAGCATTTTTACTGGCATTAAGGGCAAAGCCAGCAAGTGAATGTTCGTACGTGGGGGATACTGCCGAAGAACATGAACGTTTTCTTATGGTATCATTACTGTGTAATATTACTGGCCACACACAGAGTTAGATGACCAATATGGGTGTCAGGACTCAGGGGCCAGGCACAGCTCCCTTGGTTCTATGCTAGGTGAAGGATTTAAGGGTTCATTAAAATACATTCTTACATATTTTACCTAGTGAAGTACACAGCATGCCCCCAGCCTGATCATCATGTGCAAGTTGATGTCACTCTTAAAACACACAGGTACTTTCTATAAACGTACTGAAATTAGGGTGTAGGGGTGTGCCTAGAAATTTGAGGTGTAAAAATTGAGAAATTAAAATATGTACTGAAACATCTATTTAGTGATATGTTTGACTTCAAACACTATACCCTTCTTGGATTTCTTCTCTTTTTTTACCTTTTACGTAGTGAGAGTTGGTCACATGACCGAAACGTGTTAGTCATTAATATATACATGGCTTTGTGGAATCTAATGCGAATTGCTTTGTAAATAATATTTTGAATAATTGTACCGCTCAGATTGAATGTACATTGATTTTGTATAGAATCCCTACTTCAAAGTGTTGTTATTGAGTTGAGCATTGGTGGCCTCACCTTATGATAGGAGAGTCTAGTTCTGATAATTGTCCATTGCACACTAAGCCAGAGTGTGCTCACCTTTCACTCCTCACAAATTGAATCTCACAAAGTAAGTCAATCAAACTCATAAATATGTATTGATTTAGTGATAAAGTCGGTGTGCATTTCACCTAACAATTCATGTTATAGACGAGAATCACACATTTCAGCTGGGCTTACCGTGCAACTAATGTCTTGCACCATTTGTAGGTGCACCACAAGTTGCCACAGCATAACCTGAAGACCTCAGTATCCACTTGTTGGATCTTCACATTTCACATGTTGGGGGACTGCAAGAACAGTGCAGTGCCATCTCAGACTATTGCATCACACGCAGCAGAGCTTTAGGTGGGGTTTTCTTAACGCCAAGTCAATGTTAGTTACTGTCCATTGTCTGCTCTGTGATGCAACCTTTTGAGGAGGCTACCAAGAGGGTTAGCCATCGCAATGCATCACTCAGTGAAGTTCTCCCTTTGGTATACCTGCTTGAACTAAACCTCTCCAACATGGCAAAGCGACTTGGCAAGTGATGATGAAGAGGCTAAACTGGTGCGGGACCTGCTTACAGACTTGCGTGGTGATCCACAAGTTGTCAAAATGAAATGTAACATCAAGTACCTGCTAGCTTTCTATGTTTGAAGATGAAAGTTGACACTTTTATTCCCCTGGTATCAGGGGAGGAGGATTTGCAACAATTATCAGGCAGCAAGAAGTGCTGTCCAGATTGTTATCACCAATAGGCATAATAGTCCTTACTACTATTAGGACTATTTTTAAAGCACACACATGAAATTACATTTATCCTCTCTTTTCAGGGAGGTCAAACATCATGAACAATAATGTCTTAGTGATGTAACTCTAAAACACACATGACATTTCTATAAAGGTACTCAAAATGGGGTGCTGGCGTGTGTCTAGAAATTTGAGTTGTAAAAAGGTAAAAATTAAAAAATGTATTGAAAAATGTATTTTGGAACTTGTTTGACTTTAAAAATGAAGTATTATACCCTTCTTGGATTTCTTCTCTTTTTTTACATTTTACTTGAGCCTAGTGATGCTTTTGAAGATGGTCACATGACGGAAAAGAGTTAAGCACTAATATTCATGTGGCTTTGTCGACTCAAATGTGAATTACTTTGTGAATTATATTTTTAAATTAACACTCATACTGTAACCAATGATATTTGATGAACATATGATCTTTTTCTATAAAATTATTACTTGAAAGTAATAATGTTGTTATTGAGTTGAGCATTGGTGGCCTCACCTTAAGAAAGGAGAGCCTAGTTCTGATGATTATCCTCTATGCCAATCCAAACATATCCTTTACAGGCTGACAGTTGTTAACAAAGGGTGTGATGACTAGGTGTAGTACTTGTGCGGAGCAGGGGATGTGCATAGTATTGCCGATCCATTGTCTCCCATGAGAAATCATAATTGCAAATTATGAGGCCTTCGCCTATTTGCTTGCACCTCCTCTACCTTCTTCCAGAAATCAGCTAACCTGTGGCTTCTGATCTAAAATCGTTGGATGCTAAATGTTGCTTGCTGTTGGACAAGCATACGTAGCTGCCTTGTATTATTCCAGGACTTCTCTTTCCTGGTAGTTAATAGAAAGGCTACCCTGTGTGCAATGATGGCCATGCAGTCAACGCTCTGACCACTGGTCCACATGTTCATATCAACATATGCATTTGGGCATGTGGACTGTTGTAGTATCCATTCCACTGTGGCTATAATGTGGCTGTACAATTCAGGTACTGCCTTTCATGAGAAACAAAAGCAGCTGGGAATTTACCAGCAGTAATTGGCTATTCCCAAAAGTTGGCGGAGTCTAGGCTTCTGAACAAAGAGTAGGACAAGAGGTCTATTACCAACATAATTGCAAGATTGCAACTGTGCCGAAACCATCTATCATCTGACCAATGACATCTTTGTCCATGCTG
Source organism: Ambystoma mexicanum (assembly GCF_040938575.1). Classification (NCBI taxonomy): domain Eukaryota; kingdom Metazoa; phylum Chordata; class Amphibia; order Caudata; family Ambystomatidae; genus Ambystoma; species Ambystoma mexicanum. Next base: position 667,955,029 of record NC_090922.1, on the reverse strand, counting down.
AAATGCTTCCACACCAATGGCTTGATGCAATGGGGTATTACTGGTATGCATCACTGGAGTACTAGGGGGCAGGCTGGTCGTGCCAATTCCAAGCAAAGCAACAGCAGTAGTATTTTATGGAGTTATTATGTGGTCAGGTAGTATTATGCTGCTTGTCATTTGGTGTGGGGGAAGGATGCCCTTCAGGTCTTTTGCATTCTTTCCATGTCTGTGCGTGGTACTACATTAAATGGGACCACAAAGATGCAGTGCCCAAGCTGGTCCCTGCATTTCCTTGGCACAAAGATGTATGGCATATTGTGCAAGTGGCTGAATTAATGTGGATGTGCATAGTAGGCTATCAACACCCAGGCTTGGTTCTTCTGAACGTGATGCTGTTGGTGGCAATGGTGGGAGAGGTGGTGGCATTCTTTTAGGTGGCACATGATGATGATGATCCATTGCATATGCTCTTTCGACAAGAAGCCTGTTTTTAAAGAGTCTGTACAAAGTTTGGGGGCATAATTTTACCACTTCTGCCTCAGTGTCAATGTTCACATTGTCCTCCTGGTCTTCATCGCTAGTGTCACTGCTTTCCATCAGCAATGCATGTCCCTGCCCAGACTCTGATGGATTGCGATCTTTGTCTTGTTTATCATCCATGTCATCTAAAATATCTTCATTTTTGCCAGACTCCTCCTCAGTGGATGGGAGGTGAGGAGACAAAGGCCTGGAACTTTCTGTTTCAACCTGCCGTTCAAGTGCACTGTGTGTCGTTCTTTCCCGATGTTTGTTACATGAGACCTGCTCCTCATCACCTGCAATAGTGGATGGAATTGAAAGTGCAACCACCTATGAAAGTAGGGGTTCACAATCATTGTGGTCAAATTCATGTGAATCCTCTTGTGCTGTGTGCCCCTCAGAATGACTTTGGGGGTATGGGGTTGGAATGTTGGGATGTGATAACCTTCAATTGGGCTTGTGGCTTTCTGACATCACCAGTGCACACAGCAAGTGCTGCATCTGGGGTAAAGAGATCACAGGCATTGCAGCACAGGGAAAAGCTGTTATTTTCTGAAGGCATATTTGGGCCTCTCAGTAAATTCAAATATGAAATTAGTAATGGAGGAAATAGAAGGGTCAACTGACCGTAACAGATATGTTTGGTATAAGGAAGGTCGTAAACTACTTTCCGGCTGGGGGCTCTGTAATTTGAACATTACTGTGTACTCCGCTTTGTCTCACCTTAAAAAAATTGTAAAGCAGAAAGCTTTGAGTCAGGATAATGATCTGAGCAGGCAAAACGTTAACACCTTATCATCGTTGAATCTCTATGCTAGTTGTCATGTAAATGCAGCGCATGGAGGTGAAATTTGTAATATAAAGTCTGCTGAGTGCAAAAGATTGGTGCTAATGACCAGGCTGAATTTGCTCCCTCCAAATGAGTGGAGAAAGTGGGGTAAGTCCATCCGAGATGAAATGTCTATGTGTTCAAACATAACTTTATTCGGCTTTAAGTACTATAAAAGCAACATTACATCATAACATAAAATAGAACAAATTTCAAATCAGAAATACATCAATAAAAATTACATATTTTACCAGCACAACCTAAAAAGGCCTAAAATTCATAATCTTCTAAAGCATAAACTGGACATGTTTGAAATTCATATAAAACCAGTGGATCAACGTCCATGGGTGCTAAGGGTGCATTACACGTTACGGGGAAGATTTATCACAGGGTAGTTTACAAACTTCGAGATGAAATAAACTGCATTCACATCGTTGGAACTTTTACAGAATTCCACAGCTTCAAACAGTCGGTCTAATTCCCCTCTAACGACGAAGTGGCAACAGATAACATTCCCTCAAGCCCAAGTATCCTGGGTAAAATAACCGGAGATGCCTGATGTATTCTATGTAGCAAAGGTGCTGTTGAGAATCTCCCCTATTTTTTCCTATATGTAGAAAAAATGTAAACCCCTGTTTTAGAAATGTTAATATCAGGTTTTATCATGATGGTTACTTTTTATATGGAGTTGTAATGACATAAATGTTATCCACAGTGTATTTGAAATTGTGAAGCAGGCTCTTCTGAGACGGGCCAATTTATCAATCTGTCCCCAGCTCTAAACCTCTTTCTTGCTTGTATGGTCATATCAAGGAAGTGTTTTTTACAATATGATGTGTTGTGTCCAGCCACCGCGGCGCTCTGCGCGCGGGGAGACTGGGCCCCTGTGATGCTAGGCCGCGCGGCCTGTGGCGCAGCTCCAGCTGGAGCGAAAGAAATCACGCATGCACACAGGACGTTGGTTTGCCCGGAACTGCCTCCTATGCTCGGGGGCGGGGCTTTTATTAGAATCCCCTGCGTCACCGCGTAGCGTGACGCAGGGCGGATGCAACATTCCTCCTTTATTTCAAATGAGGTTAACAATAAACAACACATGTGATAGAAACTTCAAATTTAACTAAAGGTACACTGTTCATATCCAGGGACCCTCCTTGCTCTCAGTCCACAGGGGGCCAACTACCATACATAGTCTCTGAGCCTGGTGGGCGGTCTTGTGGCAGTTCTCAAACCATACCACGCTCCTCTGGGGCTGACCCCCGCTGTCCCATTGGGTGGCTCACCTTCTCTGTCCGGCTCTCCCATGTCCGGCTCGCTCCCCTGCTCCCACGTCCTGTCACCCGCCGCTGCCTCGTCCTGGAGGGCCACGGGCTCTTCTTCGTGGTTGGACTGGGATGCTTCATCTTCCTGGTAGCTCTCACCATTGGTCCATAGGTTGCGTGGCACCACCTTGAACCACGACGCATTTCGCGTCACCTGGTGGGATCCTCTCGTCACTGTCCCCATGGTCCAATGCCTTCCACTGACGGTCCATGGGAGCTCTTCGTATCTGGTGTCCAGTTTGGACCTTGTCGGGTTTCGCAGCATGACCACCTGGTTGCCCACATGGTGGTCGGACGGTTTTGCCCTCCTCTTCGCACTCATGTGTGTGTTGGCACTCGTCCTCCTTCTCTCCGTGCGCTCCGGGTCGACCTCATCCGGTGTCTTGCTGGGGTGGTGCGGGATCGATGACTTTATTACAGTGCCATACATGAGGTCGGCAGGCGGGACACCCGTCGTGCTGTGAGGGGTGACGCGGTAGTTCCGCAGAAAATGGTACAAGTCCATTTTCCACGGGCTGGCGTGTGCCTTCAACACTCTCAGTACTTTGTTTAGGGTCCTCATGAACCGCTCCACATCGCTGTTCGCGTGGGGCCAACTCGGCATGATGTGGTGGTACTTGATGTTTAGTTCTTGTAAATACTGTTTGAATTCTTCCCCTTGAAAGGGGGGCCCATTGTCGCTTTTGATGGTGGTGGGTAGACCATGTGTAGCAAACATCTTCTCGATGGCCGGGATGACCTCCTCTGCTGCTGTGGATTCCACTATCTCGACCTCGGGCTATCGGGAGTGGTCGTCGATAGCCACCAAAAGGTACAGGCCTTCTCGTAGTTTGCAGAAATCAATGCTAATGGCACTCCGCTGACCGAATGGGTTCGGGATCAGACGGGCCCCCGGTTATCTGGCAGGGCAGGCAAGCGCTTATCAGCTTTTCCACCTTCTCGTCAATCTGCGGGAACCATTCCCTGTGCCTGATCCGAGCTTTTGTCCGTGCCATCCCTTGATGTCCTTCGTGGGCCAGTGCCACTATTCTCTCTTGTATGCTTGGAGGGATGACAATCCAATTTCCCCGGAGCAGCAGTCCGCTTCTGTGATCGACAGGTCTTGTCTCACAGTGAACATCCCGGAGAGGAAAATCTTCGCTTCCACTGTCCTGTTGTGGGTGTTTTTCATGAACGTCTTCCAGTCGCCGGAGATGATGGCGTCCTTCACCAAGTCGCAGCATGGGTCTTTGTGAGTCTCAGTCTCAATGTCCTCGATGCTGGCAGCCTTCGGCCTCATTGCTCGCACCACCTGGCATATGTGCTCCTCGGTCTCTTCGGCCACTTGGACTTCTTGAGATGTGCCCGCCCGTGGGTGCCTTGAGAGGAAGTCTGCCGGGTTTCCACTCCCCGGCTGCTAGACCAGTTCAAAATTGTACTGCTGGAGATGCAGCAACCATTTGGTGATCTGTGCCGGTGGGTGTGATGACGTACCCATGAAGAGTGGTAGTAAGCGTTTGTGATCTGTGATCGCCGTGAATATCCGTCCATAGAGGTACAGGTGAAAGTGGCGACACCCCCATAGCATGGCAATGGCCTCCTTCTCGATGTGAGAGTAGCGCTGTTCCATCATCGTCAGAGCTATTGATGCGTATGCATTGGGCCTCTTCTCCCCCTCTTTAGTGACCTGCATGAGGATGGCCCCTAGCCCTACGGGGCTTGCGTCCATGAACAGTTCCGTTGGGAGCTCAGTGTCATAGTACGCCATTTTCGTGTCGGTGGATAGGGGCTCCTTAATGTTTTCGAACGCCTCCTGGCACTCCTGCCCCCATTCCCATTTGACGTTTAGTTTGGTCAGTTCACGTAGGGGCTCCGAGAGAGTGGCCAGATTACGGATGAACCTCCCGCAGTAGGTGGCCATGCCCAAAAAACTGCGCACCTCAGTGGGTGTCATTGGCGGGCTTGCCGCTTGAATGTCTGCGACCTTCTGGGGGTCCTGGGAGATGCCCGTACTGGTGAATTTGTACCCAAAGATAGTGATTTCAGATTTGAGAAACTCACACTTCTCCTTATGTATGGTCAATCCAGCGTCTTCCAGCCTTCCCAGTAGGGTCCGGAGCCTCTTGAGATGTTCTTCCCTGTCAGGCGCGTGAATCAGGATATCGTCGCTCACACTGAGGACACCAGGTAGGTCTTGAATGACTTCTTGGATGGTTTGTTGGAAAACTTCAGCCGCAGAGGATATTCCAAAGCTCAGGCGTTTGTACCTCTGCAACCCCAGATGTGTCGAGAAGGTCATGATGTAACGAGAGTCTCTGTGCAGCTTTAACTGGTTGTACGACTTTGGAGAACACTCGCAACCCTGTGAGGTCAGCCATGATCTCGTCGAACGTGGGCGTGATGTGGCGCTCCCGCTTGATGGCGGTGTTCGGGAGACACATGTCTATACAGATCTGGACTTTTCCGGGTTGTTTGGGCTTTCTTGTTACCACCATCGGGGAGACCCATGGTGTAGGCCCAGTCACCTCCTCTATGATTCCGGCATGTGGAACAGTGTTCTCCTGTGTCACACTGCTTTCGGCTGTACCGATTCGTCAATGTGCAGTTTTATAGTCTTCTCTTTCAGACACCCTATCCCCTTTTGCAGTTTGGGGTATTGCTTTAAGATGTTCTCGACCTCCTGCACTTCATCGATTTGGCAGATGAACTTGACCAAACCCAGATCCTCAGCTGCGTCCCCACTCAAAAGGCATTAGATCCCCGCCTTCACGACGTAGATCTTTGACCATAGCCTGTTTTCACCGTGGACTAGAGTGGTGCGGAACCTGCCGACAACTGCTAGGGGCTTCCTGCTGCCGTACGCAAACAGCAGTGTGTCCGTGTCCTTCAGATCCGGTTGTGGTTGCAATGTCTGGAACATGCTTGTGGCCATGACATTGACGGAAGCTCCCATGTCGATGGTCATCCAGACTTGCTGATTCTGAATGGTGACCAAGCATTTGCGCCTTCGGAGGTTCTTTCTCTGTGGTGTCTGCCCCTGATCCAATGCAGACACAAGGTAGACCTTCCTCCCTTTTCTCACTTGTTCCTTGCTGGGGTCATGTTGCGTACCCGAGACATCATCGCCCTCTTCCTCGGTCGAGGAGTTGGCCGCTTCGACCCGCCTTGCACTGGCCTGCTTCTTCTTTTTGGTCCCACTCCTTTCTTGAGGATTCTGTGGGGGCTGTGCCGTGGTGCCTTCTGGCCGGGAGACCTTGGTATAGTGGTCCTTCCTACCACATGCCCCACAAGTCGTTCCTTGTGCGGGGCAGTTTCGCCGTCCATGTTGCGGTTCCCCACACCATCCACACTCAGTGGGCCCCGGGATACGTGGTTGCCACCTGGTTTGGGCGTAGCTGCCACCAGCCTCGTCTCTCATGAATTGTCTGTTGGTGACATGGGACACCAAAGCTTTGGTGGGGGCGGGTTGCAGTTTGTATAGCGTTGCCCCCATGCTGGCAGCCCTGGTGTTTGCCAGTTCCCTTTGTCGCCCCAATTCGAGAATCTGTTGGAGGGAGATGCCTTTCTCACCCAACACCAGTCTCCTCAGCTTTTCCGATTGGATGCCATTGATGATTTGCCTCCGGATTTCTTTTTCGACGTTTGTGAACTCACAGGACATGGCTAGTTTCCTCAACCGTGTGTGGTAGGTGTCCAGTGTTTCCACCTCTGCCTGAAAAGTGGTACAGAACATGAAAGTCTCATAGTCCGGGTTTAATTGGGGGAGGAAATGTGCCGTCAGGGCATCTTTTGCACTTACGTATGCATCCTGGCCATCATCAATGTTCAGGGTGTTGAATATGCATAGTACCTCGGCTCCCACGCTTAGCAGCAGGTGCAACCTCATCTTCCTGGCCATTGTAATGTCCTTACACTCCATCGCCATTTCGAATTTCTGGATCCATAGCTGCCACCTGGGGCCAACTGACGAAGGGTCTGTGAAGGGGTCAAACGGCTGGATCAATCCTGAGGAGCTCCCTTGTGGGCGAGCCTGTGGTGATGACATCGACAGGTTTGCCGCCAATCTCAGTGGTGTGCTGGGCCTGGGGGTGGAGGTTCCAGTCGCCATGCTGAGGTCTGCTTGCCTCACCTTGGTGCATGTCCCTGGGCGATCCCTTCGAGGTTCCAGATGGGCAGCAGTAGCGATCTCTGGCGCCCCCCACGTGCACACGTGCAGCCCTGGGCAATATGGCTCAGCCTCGGGCTTCCTCCGACGTTCCCCGTGTCTTTTGACCCTTGAGAGGCAGATGGGGCGCAGTGGTGCCTCCCCGTCCTCATAGGCTGCCTTCGGCTAGTTGGGCCAGGTTGGTGCCGGTTGGGGATGCTTTCCCCAAGTAGAGAGGAAAAAAACATATATATTTTTTTTTTTGTGGGTGGGGGTCACGTGCGTGTGCCCCCCACCGGGTGTCCAAAAATTGATGGGCCCCGGCCGTGGGTCATCTGGAGCCTGTCGAGCGCCGAGCGCGTGTGTGTCGAGCAGCTCACCTCGTCGCCATTGTTGTGTCCAGCCTCCTTTGTGTTTTATTTATTGTCTGTTAATGTAGTAATCCGATTCAATAAAGTTTACTTACTTACGTCCTGCCTTCCTGGAGGTCTGCAACTTTTCCCCACCTCAAGTGTCACATCAACGTCTCTCAATAAAATAGCACAACATGCTCTAAAGGCTTCTCTGCTGCTCCCTGGACCTGGGTGATGCCCTAGGACACCTGCACAGTTCCCCACAGTTCAAGAGATGTTATCTTGTGTTGTGACTCCCTGAATGTCTACTCTGCACCTGAGCGTCACTGATAGTTAAAATATGCCTCCCTGGATGTCTGTAACTTTCTCCTACCCAAAGTGTCACATCACTGTCTAAACACACAACAACACAAGCTGTGCTAAAGGATTCCCTGCTCCTCCCTGCACCCGAATGTCTCCTTACGGCTCCTATGCAGTTCCCCACAGTTCAAGAGATGTTATCGCATGTCGTGACTCCCTGAATGTATGCACCCAAGTGTCACTCATACACTCATTCTGTGCGCTCATTGACTTCTAGACTCTGCATGTTTTGCCTTTTTTCTCGGGTCTGTCACTTTACCCTGCCAAGTGACACTGTTATTTTCTCCAGACCCCAATAAGTCTAACAAAAAAATCAAGAATCGTGTACATGTATCCCACGGACAAGGTCCCCAAGTTGATCTCACTCTGAGGGATTCCCTCCTCCAATACTGATGCCATTTGTATATACATCCGCTGCCTTCCGATTTATAATATCAGACATTCTGCAAGGAAAAGAACTACTGAATGAGAGAGCAGCAACGTGCTGTAAGGAGTGGCCATGACAGAAACCACCCATTCATTTATTTGTCCAGTCTTTCTAAAACAAATTAAACCAAAATTAAATTCTTTTCTGAACTGAAAATAATTCAACTACACAAATAAAGAACACTTTTTCAAGTGGATGTGGGGTAAAATAAAACATGGCTGTGAATTAAGCAAATCTCCAGATATACAAGGCGCTTTGTGCTGTCTCTGCAAAGCAGGTGATCCCGGCAGGCAGTGTAGGCCCTGTCTGATAATTTACCCCACGTTCCAGTATCCCAGAATGCAGTATTAATGCCATAGAGTAGTCATTTCAGCCAACCTCTAACAATTTCAAACATCTATTATTTCTACAGGTTCGAATTTGGCTCAAATCAGCTCAACCACTTAAACTGGTGGCTTAAATCATTTGCCTCCAATGACAGGCTGCATTTATGTCTTTCTTTAGCCTATAACAGCCAGAGCATGGAACTACGATTGGACTAAGTCATCATACATGTAAAGTACCTGTCTGGACAATGATTATTGCAATATGCATGTGAATCATGATCTCAGGCCAAATCCTAGGAAAACTAACATATGCACATTGTGCAAGGTTGAGGCCTACATATTTAGACCTTCAGAGTATCTTTGTGATGTTATCAATGCAGTACCTGCAGGTCAAATCCTATGCTTAATGTCACCAAACAAACAAAAAACTCATAGGATATGTGATATCGTCAGTGATGTCATCGATGATGCCCTTTGTGATATCATCTCTAATGTCATGTGTGTTGGTATGAGCAGTACATGGTGGGGCAGCGATTTATGACTCTGTAGCTTACCATAACTGGTGAATTTCTTTAGTTTTTCGGATTTTGCACTGCAACCATAACATCACTCTTAAGTTTATTTTCTGAATTTCAAAGCTTTTTATTAGAACAACTTAACCATATATACATGTCAGCACATGTCTTTGGTAGTGGTCGAAGTGGGAGGGAGCTGTTGGGAGCGGTGCTCCTCTACTTTTAACAAATGTTTTTCTGTTCCTATACTTTTATTTTAAAGGAATGGTTTAGTTTTATAATAAAAGTACAGGAAGAAGTTGAAACGTGCACTTCAGTGAAAGTACAGGAAGAAGTTGAAACGTGCACTTCAGTGCACTGCACTGAACAATCCCTTAAACAGCAGGTGTGTTTGTTCGGGGTTTGGATTGCATGTGGGAGGGGGCGGTGCCGATGGGGTTTGTGGGGAGCGGGTGCAGGTCAGCAGGGAACATAGTTCCACTATTTCTTTTGGGACACTTTGAATATTTGACTGCCCAGTCTCTGACTTTTAATCGTAATAATATTCTGGGAGTGTGCCGCCAGCTATTACGTTTAGGTTTTGTGTTGTTTAGAAATAATGAAACCCTGGCCCACTTAAAACCCTGCTCTTTGTCTCTCTCTGTTTATCTCTCTCTCCTCCATCACTGTTCAATCCTTCCCCTACACCTATCCTTGTCCATTTAGTTAACTCTTCATCCCTACTTCCACTGCATTCATCTTCCATCCATCCCACTATTACCTCTGCAGAGATGAGCAATGGATGACAGAAGCCCTCTCTAGATGAGGGAATGTAACCAGCGATCACAGAACTTTAGTCAACAATTTTCTCTTGCTGACCATTAAGGACCACTGCTGTACCAGTCTACCCATAGCACACAGCAGTTGTAAACTCAAATACCCCATGCAGAGAAGGCAGTAGCTTGGAATGTAACTACAAGGCTGGCCCCAGATAGCTCTTGTCAGTCCTCATGTGTGCTTTCAACTAGCGAAGTGTTAGGAGCACTGGTGTTAAAAAAGAATACATTCCACACACAAAACAAAATACTGCCAGATGAATCAGGGGCTCCTCACCTTAAGCTGTATGTGCTTCATGAGGTTGAAATGTTCTGCATACAGCTTGAGATACTCCAGGAGCCTGGAGTTGTGCAAAAAGTTGGGGAAGTGGTCCGGCATGAGGAAGTCACTGTAGCACATCATCTCCTTTGACGAGTTGGTCACGAGTGAATTGTAGATGCTTGCTCTGCCTTCTTCAACTTCTTCCTGTGTCAGCAATGCAGACAAGCAACAGGTACAATTAAGAAGGCATATCATCAATTCAGCAAGGAAATACTAAAGAATCAACATGTACATTTTTTGGTGGCTGGTGGGTTGGAGTCTGACCACATTTGAAAATTAATTTAGCTTGCTTGCAGTCCTGCGTGCAAACATTAACAAACCTCAGTGTAGCTGCATTAGGGTGTACTCGTGCAAACCATTGATGTCGCAATTCTCACGGCCCTTACTCATATTGTACACAAGAGGAAGATTCAGACACCAGAAAATTAGAGCCACCAAACACATCTGAAAAAATAAAGCCTTGAAAAAATGAATTCTAGTTTTTGGTGCTTAGCAGAAATCATGCTAATGGCTGTGTGGGAGTCAACAAAGCTAGTGTCAGGTGGTCAAGGAGGGTCCCCTTTATTACGAGGGATTCATGTTGCAAACACCATATTGATGAGGGGGGGATGACAGCAAAACTGGGATAGTGTTGTAAATCCACATGAATCACGTAGAAAGATACAATATTAAAACTGTGAATGCAACACGCACACAAATCCATACAATGCGCCATGCTTAGTTGTTACACAGGCATTCTAAAAGTAGTTGGAACATTCTTGATGGGTAAGAGAATTAGTTACTTAGTATTCATGTTGTACAAACAGGGCAAGGTTCACAGTCCTTGCAAGGGACCAGATGTTATCTAGCCCTTTGTATTAAAATCTTTAAAGGGGAATAGTGATTTGTTTGGTGGTAGTAAACATAAGGCCCGGGGCCAGGGCCTGACGGTTAAGTATTTTTCCAGGTCATCAGAGGTTGTATGTGACTGCATAAATTAAATTAAGACGCCAGGAGTCTCTGGAATGGAGTTGGCTATCTATGGTTCAAACAAAATCCTGTTTAAGCAGACTTCTCTCAATTTGCCAAAATATTTCAGCCGAACCATGTGCAATCATACTTAAAGTTAAAGGACTTAGGCCAGTTATTGCTAGCAATGAATTATGTTTTCAATACCAATGTTAAAACAAGTACTGA